>NC_138109.1:39774538-40399538 GCF_964146895.1 Miniopterus schreibersii
TAAACCTAATTGTTATTTATTTAACAGTTTCAAGCCATGCCGCTTGTAGCAGCCTCATGACTGTCTCTGTACATTGTCTCCTAATCTGTTCTCCACATTGAGGCTGGAATGCTTTCTTCCAGAAACAGGGATCTGATCATGAGCCTTAGTTGCTTAAAGCCCTTTACTGGCTGCCATTCGCTTATAGGCTAATCCTCGCTGCGGCTGGGCTGCTGGGGCTCTGTGGGCCTGGCCTCTGCCTCCTCTGCCTCCTCCCTCCCCCTCCCCCTTTCCTGAACACCTCCTCCAAAGGTGGGGTCCTCCCACCCCAGTCTCCCTCTCACTCACCCCATTCTCTCTCTCTCTCCCCCCCCCAGCACTACTAAGCATTCCTCACAGTTTGTTGCTATTGTATTTACTTCTTGTCAGTCCTCCACACCCCCCTCCCCCCAGGACTATAAACTCCCAGAGGGTGGAGATCATTGTCTATTTAGTCTCCACTGCATGTGAAACATTCCAGGTCCTCAATAGTTGTTGGTTCCATAACTTCATTCATGAATTCATTCGTTAATTCTCTAAAGGGGTTGACAACCTAAATGATTGAAACTTACATTGGAAGAACAATTTCAAGTAAAAGGAGCCTGGTCGGGTGTGGCTCAGCGGTTGAGCGTCGACCTAGGATCCGGGAGATTGAGGTTCGATTCCAGGTTGGGGCACATGCCCGGGTTGAGGGCTCGATCTCCAATGACTCTCTCATCATTGATGGTTCTATCTCTCTCTCCCTCTCCTTTCCTCTCTCTGAAATCAATAAAGATATAAAATAAATTAAAATAAATAAATAAATAAATAAATAAATAAATAAATAAATAAATAAATAAAAATAAAGTAAAAAGAGATGTATCATCAGAGGGAGAAATAGAAGCCACAGGAATTTAAAAGGAGTCAGGTCTTAGAGCTGAGCAGGAACATGAGCTTGCCTGTTTGCATTTTATGTATACATACATATATATAAGGAAGGCAGAAAAGGAACACAGCCAGAGTACTTAGTTTTTATTACCTGGTGAAAGGAAGCTCATCTGGAGTGGTAACTATTTCCTGGCATTTAATTTGTCCTGAAAATGATGAAATGAACACATAAAGGGGGGGGGGGGAGAAAAAGACAAAATGAACTCTTTCTTGCATCACGGGTGATGTGTTCTAGTGCAGTTTCACTGTAGGGACAGGGTTTGTGAGATGGGGTAAGGCTATGAGGTAGAAATTTAAGCCTGTGTATAATGTAGAGAGAACTTTAGACAACTGGGGAGATGATCTGTGGTCAGATGAGAGCTAAGGCCACAGACATTGGGACTACTTCCCTTTCTAGTAGTTTCATATGTATATTCTGTGGGACCTCAAGGCATTCTGTGGAGAAAAGAAGGTTCTCTGGTCAGATGCATTAATAGAACACAGCACATGACATGCTGGCCTGCTCTTGAAGATGTATGGTGCACACCAACCAATAAGGACCTTGAGAATTCTTACAGCTAAGAAGTGTTGCTTAGTTGTTGAATCTACCATTTTTCAAACTTAACTTGCCACAAAACTACCCTCAGAGCAGATCTAGGGAAATATTAACTTAGTAGTTGTGGGGAGAAAGAATGTGAGATCAGCATACGAGGTCAAGGTAGGGTTATCAACTTTGTTGGAAAGAAAGTTGAAATAGAATTTCTTTTTAAATTGCAGTAGTAGATTGGGTTTGGGATGTCCAACACTTAAGGGTTATGAAAGTGAGGGTCTTCCCTTTATGAAGATGGTGTAGACACACTCATTTCATAGAGGGCTCCGATTATTAGGAAGACAGATTACTGGTTGTAAATTCAGAATCTACCATGTCTCCTGGGTGACACAAAAAATTACCTAACTTGATGCCTGCTTTCTCATCTGTGAAATGTGGGTAGTACTGACTGCAAGGGCTCTTCTAAGGGTTAAGTGTGATGATACTTGTGTAATGCTGAGAATAGTACCTGGTTCAAAGTAATAACTTAATACATGTTGACTATTATTATATTGCTGATTAAAAGATGCTAAAGAATTAATAAGCATCAAAATATTAGAGCATTTTATTGAAAACAATATCTAGAAACTTCTAATAGCCAAGTTATTCTTTTCATGGGGCCTTTTCCAGCTTGAGGTGAGTAATATTTTTAGAAGATGGGGTAATAGCTTTCCAGATGAGAAAATCCTGGGCTCCACCATGAACAAAAAGGACAGCACTGTGTCGTCCCTACAGTAGTGCTTTGGAAGTCAAGCTTATGCAAGTTCATATAAATCAGTAGTCACAATTAGACACATGGCTGAAATCAAGTCTTCCTTGATAATCTTTTAAATAATTATTTCTTTAAAAGGTGCTTTCCCTGTAAAAGAATTTGAATTTAGTAAATTTACTTATGACTTAGTTTGAGTTCTGTTTAAGGTGTTGGCTCTCTTACTGATTATGCCAGGTTCTTTTTCCTTTCTAGGAAGTTGGAGCAAGAGATAGGATGTCTAACCAGGATGTCTAACTACTCCATAAATGAAGTTTCATAACACCTGTCCTTCCTTCCTTCCATCCATCCATCCATCCAATAAATATTTATTGATCACCCACCTTTAGCCAAGTACTACTAACCACTTCCAATTTACAAAGCACCTTCACAAAACCCCAGAATGTTGCTTGAATATAGTACTAGGAATTCTAAAGGAGCCTCTGAATGTTCTTTATAAAAAGCAAAGGGATTTTGATCTATCTTAACTTTCTCACCCTCCTCATATACAGGACTCTCTGCAAGAGTAATACTGGAGATTAGATTAAGTTTAAGATCTGAAATATCCACTCCATAGGTAGAGATACAAAGAAGGGCTAATTACAAAATGATTAATAATTGTGATGATGCTGGCCCTAGTTTGACCTCTGCATAAGCACGGTCCCTAGACTTGTCCCAGGGGCTATCTTTAACAACACTGGAGTATGATAATAAATGAGTCTCCTTAGGAATTTTTCCTTTTTGGTTCAAGTGGCTGTCTCTGAAGAGTGCCCCATGGGGAAGCAATCTTCATAATACAGATTTCTTGTAGATAAAACTTTGGCAGACCCATTTTCAGCCCTGGCATTCAACCTCGTAAAATTACTATCAGCTAATGGATATTTAGGACACATAATGCTGGGAAGGCAATCAAATTGGTTCCAGGCCTAGTGTGTGCATCACATGAGGCCTATGAATACCAAGCCCAGTCAGGCCGCCTTCTTAGGGCACTCTGTTCAGAAAAGGAAGAGAAAGTACTGAAGTAGTGATCAGTTATTACTCACTAATAATTATTCATCAGCAGTTAATGCAAATGACTAGCTCTTGCTGCTGCCAGAGTTATTTTGTTTGTGGGGATCTTGTGTGTACATGGGAAAGTTCATTTTCTAGATGCTAGATCTCCAGTAAACAAAGTCATTCACCAACAGACATGATTGTGTTAATTTATGCCAGACTCTTTGGTAGGCCTAGTGATAGAAAGGTGAATGAGGCATGGTTTCTGTCCTTAACGAAATTATAAAATAGTACAGGGTTTTAACTTGAGTGTCAGATCTGATCCATTAACTAGTACCTGGAGGGTTGGGAAGAACCCTGAGGCTTCACCTGGACTTAGTGATTGATTAGCACAATCTTTCATGAGGGTAGGAGAGGAGATCGTGGCAGATGTGCTACCTGCTTGCTGTCTCTGGTCTTCTGGGAGACAAACGGGCACTTGCAACTCAGTATGCTGGGTACTACAGTAAAAGATCGTAGGGGTTGCCCTGGGAACACCTAAGTCAGCCTATGGAGCAGAGAATGGCTTCATAGGTAGGTGAAGTTTGGAGCTGAGACTTGAAAAACTAACAGGACTTCCCCAGGTGAACAAACAGGCTCTCTAGGCAAAGGAGGCAAAGTTAAAACCTGGAGGCAAGGGATGGTAGGATGTGCTTGGGGGAAGGCAAATTGTTCTTTGTGAGAGGGATCATGAACAGCTTTGCAAAGGCCAGATCACACTGAGTAGTTTGGATGCTAAAGCCCAGGAGGATGAGACAGCACCAAGGAAGACTGATTGCTTGATAAATACTAAGAAAATCAATATTAATCTGGAAAGAAGGCTCTCGTGGTACCCTTTAGAGGCTGCTCTGTTCAACTTTTATGTCAGTGGCTTGATTAGACAAGGATGATATACATGCTGATAAAATTAGTAGAGGACACCATGTTTGGAAGGTTTGTGAATATGTGGGTGACTTAATCTGAAATCAGGTGTCTCGAACAGCTTGGATGCCCCTAACCAGAGGTTACTTAATAGGGAAAACTGTAAAATTCTGTACTTTGATTCAAATAACCAATTTTACAAGAACAGGATGGAGGAATACTTGGCCTGGTGATGACGTATGTTAAAAGGGTCAGATTTGTGATTCAGACTTCACTAGTCCACCATATGATATGGCCACACTGAGAAAACAGTAATGATGGGCAGAGACTGTTCCGAAAGAGGCATGATAGTCCTGTCCTCTTCTTTCATGATCACACCACAGAAGGAGTGTTTGTTTTTGTAAAGAATTTTTAAAAAGGGGACATCTGTAATATTTTCAACACTAAAGATAAGTTTAAAAACAAACACAAAAACTAAAAAAGATATTATAAATCAGTAAAAAAGAAAAAAGTTAAAGATAAAAATCAGCTGGCATGTGTCCAAAGGAAAACAACCAGGATGGGGAGGCCTTTTGTTTGAAGATTTTGCTGGAGAGAGAAACTGTCCTCAGAAATGTTGAAGATTATTGGTAGCATAAGAATTAAGTTGATGTTTTATAGAAAGATGAAAAATGGGTAGACATTTCTGGAAAGCAAATTTCTGCTCAGTTTCTGGGTGGAGCCTCCAATGATAAGATCTTCCTCAAAGTGGGAAGGGCAAATACAGGGCTGGGCCAAAGTAGGTTTACAGTTGTTCATGTGAAAAAAAATTCAATAATTAACCAGTAATACAAGAATAAACTCCATATTTCCTGTACTCACAACTGTAACCCTACTTTTGCCCACCACTGTAGTATGTTTGCTCTCCCAGAAGTGATGATTCAGAGAATGTGTTAACCCTTCCTGGAGATATTATAGAAGGAATTTTTATATTAGATGGGCATTTGGGCTCATAGACCCTTTCAACTCTGAGATTTTTTTATTCTAGAGAAAATAAAATATCCCAACACCGTGCTGTCTTTGCTGAAGCTAGAAAATGAACGTCTGTAAATTTGAGCCCAACCTGTGTTGAGTCTCTTGATTGAGTTGACTTTTTGTTGGAGCTGATCTCTTGACCTGCCGTGATGACAGTGGAGCCTTTCTGCCCCTCACCTGGCCTTTCCCTTTTCTATTCTTAGAATCCCCATTCCCTTTAAAAAAGAAATCTCCTCCTTCCTTGGTTTTCTGGGCCACTCAGGTCAAAAATACCCCATAAAATATTTGCCCAGAAAAGAAGACACCTTTCTATAAAAAATGTCTACAGTCTGGAAGACAGGACACAAAAAGTCCCATTTCCCAGCTCTGGGCTTTTACTAAAACCTGTGTTATGACTGGGTGAAATGAACTGGTCTCAGAGAAGAGGCCAGACAGGGCCAGGGAATCCTTTTGTTGATTGGCATTCTCGGCTGTTTGCAACTCTCCCTAACCCATGTTGTCTCTGCCGCCAGCACCCGTCAGATGTTCTGCCAGCTTCAGTTCTGAGTCTGATTTCTCATGCCAGGTTCATCTGGTCGCTGCTGAGTAAACGAGGTTCCCACCATCGTGATACGCCTCCCCCCTCCTGTAGGAGGAATCCCTATCCAAAGGGATCACAGCATTGTGGACGAGAGGGGAGTGCGGACGTGCTGTCCCTGGGACAGTTCTCAGAGGAAGGGAGGGGAGGCAAAAAATGAGGGCGTTGCGCACCCATCCAGCTCCTGTCCCAGTTTCTTCCAAAACCTGCCTGTTAATCACCTGTTTATGTTGCCAAGAATGCCTGACTGGCTAATGATAGCGGGGGGAAAGCAGTGAAAGGAACATCACAGGTTTTGCTCAAGCAGAGTAATCCCTTCCTGAGTTACAGGCGTTTCGGTGGCTTTGGTGCAGACAGAGTGGCTGGCCTCATTCTTTCCGCGCTAATGGCCAGCGGCCCCCAGAAGGCAGCTGGACTCTTTGTACCCCTGGGCTGACCCATCTCTGGTGGTTCCCACACGGAGGGTGGTGCTGGTGCGGTCTGCCGCCTCACCCCTTCCCAGTTCACATTCCTGCCTGCCATTCCTAGTGACTGTAAAGTCAGGCTGGTGGAGTCACACCTCTGGGTGTCCCCTCTCTGGATATGATGTGAGGGACACATGAGGACCAGCCTTTCTCCAGTCTCTTCTCTCGCTGGCCTGCCTGATATCACAATTGAGGGTGCCACAGCTGAAAGGAAGCTGAGGGTCATTGAGTCCACCTCCTTCACTTTGGCCTAGAGGGAACTGAGCCCCAGAGAGGTGACAGAGCTGCGCAAGGTCACACAGCTAGTTAGTGACAGGATCTGAAACTTTGGCCTCTAGACTCACATTCCCTTTTCTCCACATCCTAGCCAACATCTGTTATCCCCTGTCTTTTTGATGATGGCTGTTCTAATGGGTGTGAGGTGATATTTCATTGTGGTTTTTGTTTGTTTTGTTTTTAAATATATCTTTATTGATTTCAGAGAGAGGAAGGAAGAGCTAGAGAGAGATTGAAACATCAATGATGAGAGAGTCATTGATCAACTGCCCCGTGCACACCCCCGACTGGGGATTGAGCCTGCAGCCTGGGCATGTGCCCTGACCAGGAATCAAACCATGATCTGGATCCTAGGTGGACGCTCAACTGCTGAGCCATGCTGGCTGGGTCATTGTGGTTTTGATTTGCATTTTCCTGATGATTAGTGTCGTTGAGCATCTTTTCATACACCTGTTGGCCATTCACATATCTTCTTTGAGAAAAAAAGTCTGTTCAGACCTTTTGCTCATTTTTAATTGCATTATTTGTTTTTTGGCTATTGAGTTGCATGAATTCTTTATATATTTTGTATATTTAACCCCTTACCTGATATGCAGCTTGCAACCCCTCCCCCCATTCCATAGGTCTTCTTTTCACTTTGCTCATGGCTTCTTTGGCTGTGAGAAGCTTTTTAGTTTGATGGATTCCCACTTGTTCATTTTTAATCTTGTTGCTTGTGCTTTAGGTGTCAGATCCAAAAGAAAAACCACTGCCAAGACGCGTGTCAAGAAGCATTTTTCCTATGGTTTCTCCTAGGAGTTTTGTGGTTGCAGGTGTTACATTTAAGTCTTTGTGCATTTCAACTTAATTTTGTGAGTGGTGCAAGATAGGGGTATAGTTTCACTCTTTTACCCGTGAACATCCAGTTCTGCCAGCCCCATTTGTTGAAGGGACTGTTTTTTGAGTATTCTTGGTTCCTTGTCAAATATTAGTTGACTGTATATGCTGGGGTTTATTTCTAATCAGGGCTCTGTATCCTCTCTTAGGTGAAAGCTGTGTGTGCCTCTTTGAAATGGACTTATTTATTTATTTAGAGATTCTGCAAATATTTATTGGTCTGTGACAGAGAAGAATAAAGTCTGTCTCCATAAGGAATTTGTAGTGCAGGGGACAAGACAGGCACTTACACAGTCTTGCTCTGTGCAAAGTGCTGACGATAGAAGGATGCTAAGGGAATATAGAGGGAGGAGTGCCTCACCGATTTGGGGGAGGCAGAGACAGAAGGAAAAGCACCAGGGTAATCTGGGGAGATAATATAGCATAGTAGTGACCAGGAGGTGGGCCCTGGAGCCAGACCACCTGCACTTGAATCCAAGCTCTGGCTCTTATCCACTGAGTAACCTTGGGCAAGTTGCTTAAGCTCTTTGTGCCTCAGTTTTCTACTTTGGAATGTGGGAAAATTAATAATACTTATCTCCTACAGTTATTGCAGGAGTTCAGTAAGTTAATACTTAGAAAGCACTTAAAAAGTGTACCAGAATTAGAATAAAACTCATATTTAAGCTATTATTATTGACAAAAAGCTGCTGTGTTCAAATAGTATGCTGACAAATGGGACCGACCCCATGTGTCCGTGACCAAAGATCCTGAAACAGTAGCATAGCTGCTGATGAGAGATGTAGTTGGGGCTTCTCAGAGGGGAACCAGGCATGTGGGTTGGAAGTTCCAGGAACCATGTGGAAGCAGCAGACAAGAAGGGATTTGGTGAAGAAGGAATTCTGAAGGCTGACATTTCCGCCTTCATGGCTTTGTTTAAGTTGCGGCCACAAAGGGACAAGCATCCTTCAGTTGACAAACAGAAGGTATTGGCAGCGTCTGGGGCTTTGGGGTCCAGCCATGGTTCTGGGCCTGGCCCTTGCTTTGAAGGAGCTTCCTTCCAGAGGGGGAGACAGATGTGCCCACAGACACTGTGCCCCGGAGAGGCATTGCCCAGGGAAGTAGGGGAAGGGATAGAGAGAGCAGCATCTCAGAATGTCATCTGGTCCCCGTTCCCGCTCCTTGTCTCTCTTCTTAGCTTCTCCAGCCTATTTGTGTGCTGCCCGAAAGCATTTTCTTCCCAGGAATAGGCACGCAGAGAGAGAGAATCGGTGCAACAGAACAGACTTGACTCTTCTGGGTGTGACTCCGCCTTTGTGTTAGAAAGCACCTCTCTCTCTGGGAAACAAGGTGGCGGTGGTTGCGGTGGGTGGGTTCCGAGGTTCCTTCTAGCTCTGACATTCTAGCCCTCGGGCCTTGGTGTTATGGATTTCACACATGTTGTTTTCACTGTTTGCTAGGAATCTAGGAAGGCCTATGGCACGTAGTAACTCATAATTCTGCCGAGGCCAGGGATTGCCAAGAATGAGTCACACAGCTGTTGAGTCAGCCTAGCTGGCCACCCAATCTCCACTCTTCAGTTCATGGCACTCATGAACCTGCGTGTGTGTGTGTGTGTGTGTGTGTGTGTGTGTGTGTGTGAAGGGCGGCCTGGGTCTTCTCCTCCAGGATGGTGGAGGCCAGCTGCTACGCCATTTTCCCTGAGATTTAGAGAAGGAAATGGTTTTCCTCTTAGGGCTCATATTTTTATCTTCTCCTAGAGGCTTTTATTTTAAAAATTAGGAAAAAATGCCACATCATCAACCACTCATGACGATGATGGCACAGATCTCGTGGAAATGTGGAATCCTGGGCTACCCCTTGGCGCTGCTGCATCACCACCAGGCAGGTGGGATGGGAGCTGGAGGTGAAGTCTGAGCAAATTTGAGTTACTACCGTTACTGGATATATGACGCTTTTCTACTCTGTGTAAAGAAGAATGGACGGAACCTGACCCTTCATACTCCCTCCTCCTCCCAAATGAATTTCACGTTTGTCCCGGGGACTAGACTGACAGCACAGGAGACTGAGGCCTTCCGCCTCCACCTGGGCAGCTCGGCAACCGCCCAGGCGGGTGGTTTGGAGCCTGTCTCCGGAGAGGGGCACAGACTCTGAGGGAGAGAGGAGGTTGGCTGAGGGCCCCGTAAGGAGCTCGCCTTCCTTCGCCCGATTGTTTCCTGTTTGGTTTTGGGGTTTCCAGCGTGGATGGGGTGGCAGGCTATTCCTGCCCACTCTGAGACTGAGATACTGTCCTTCCATGAAGACCATATGGAGGGAGGGCGTGGAGAGTGTGGGACAGGACAGCGTCATGGCAGGGGACCAGAGTTTTGTTTGAATACATTAGGTAATTCATTTTGGTTTTGGTTATTTTTATCGTTTTTATTGAGGTATAATTAACATAGATGAAATTTAAGTGTTTAGTTCTATTTGTTTAAACAATTGTGTCTGTTTCTGAGACCATTACCTGAAGCAAGTAATAGAACATTTTAGAACATTTCATCATTCCAGAAAGTTCCTTGGTGTTCCTTGACAGTGAATCCTATCCCCCACCCCTACTTTTATCCTCACACCCAGACGTGATCACTTTCAGACTTCTATCCCATTGATTATATACAGGGCCATTTAAAAAAACATGTATTCACAGCAACCTGTGTGATCTAAGAAGGGTCACGTTTGATTTAGGGCTGTGCTTTCAAAAATCAGAAGGCTGGAAATAGGAGCAGATTTCCCCTTACCTTGAGCAAATCCTTCGCCATGCTGGGTGTTGATGACCTCATTTCTAAAATAAGTATAATCACAATTCTTAGCAGAAAATGGGAAGAATAAAGCAGAACACTGGAAGAATAATTACACATTTATTGACCATTTACTGTGCCAAGTACCGTTTTACACACTTTACTTCACTATTTAATCCTCAAAACAACACCCTGAGTAGGTACTGTTTTCCCTGTTTTAAACATAGCAGGAGGTGAAATGACTGGCTTAAGGCCACAAAGCAGTCAGTCCTGATGCCAAGTCAGGAGCCTTGTGTGACTAAGGCTTTAACCCTGAAGGACTTTCGTTGACTGATGTTAACAGCTAAGCAGAGGTCATTATTTTAAAGGCACCGTCTACTGGTCAGAAAATATAGTCTCCCTTTTTTCTTTTTTCATTACCTTTTAAAGCTGTACATAGAAAAATTTTATAGCTCTTCAGAATGTTTGGCATCCATGAGTATCTGCAAATTAGAACTATAGGTACTAAGATTAATAACAGGAAATAGGAAAAAAGTCTGTCATTGAGATCCATGACTCTTCTACCAGTTTCTTTCCCATAGAAAATCTTTGTGATAAATTTCTGATGAAAAAGCATGTATTACTATTATTTTATAATATATAATTAACAAAACAATTATTGAGAATATAATTATTCATAATGTAATTTAGATTTTCATAGCTAACATTTCGTTGCCTAATAAGTAACAAGCATATGCTCAGCATTTGACATAGATTATTGATATGTAATAAAATAACCCCACAGTTTAGCAGTTTAAAAGAACAAGTGTGTATTGTCTCACACGGTTTGTAGTGACCAGGAATCTGTGAGTAGCTTAGCGTAGTGGTTATGAGATTGCATTCAAGCTGGTGGCTGGATCTGCAGCCACGAAAGGCTTACTCGGGCTGGAAGTCCTGCTTCCAGGCTCACTCAGTGACACCTGAACACTCCCATAGGGCTGCTCACAGCATGGCTTCCCTGGGAGTGAGCCATGAGAGAGACAGTGCCCAGAGAGGAAGCCACAGCCTCTAATAACCCAATCTCAGAAGTGCCATACTGTCACTTCTGCCATGTGCTCGTGGTCATAGAGATTGACCCTGGTAAAATGGTAAAACAGGAGGAGACTACACAGAGATGTGAAAACCAGGAGGTGGCGATCACTGGGGGCTGCCTATCATAGGCATCATTAGGCCCATTTTACTGACGAGAAATGGATGCTCAGAGAATTTCAGGACATTCCCAATGTCTACAGGAGATGAGTAAGACAGGACCTGACATTGATCTGGTTTATTGCATCGCTGTGTACTTTCCAGAGGGCCCAGTGCAGGGCAGTCTGGCACCAAGATGAAGCATGTGCAGACCCCACTGTGGGTATCTGGCAAGTTGCAAGGACACCAGATTACTCTTAGAGATCTCCCTCTATATAGTTAGCATGAAGAGCGTGGCAGGCACCAGATTTGCAAAATTCAATTTTATTTCAAATGTATTATGAGAGTTCAATTTAAAAGGCTTCTACTTACAGCTTCCTGTATTACTCTGTCAGTATTTTGAAATCAGTTTTAAAATAAATGTCCAGATATTGGGGTAGACCACTACTATTCTAATTACATGTGATTAAAACTACCCTGAGAGGAAGATTTTGCTTTTCTCCTCTAGCATAAGTGTGGTATTAAGTCCCATTTAAAAATATTTTGAGACCCATGGAGGACACTAATAAACCATGTGAAAAGTCTAGTCATGTTTAAAATTCTAGGGGTTTGATGTGTAGATGGTGTTTTCTCAGACCATCCCAAGCCACCCTGGCTTACCACATCCAGAAAAGGACATTTTTATAGTTGCCTCCACTGCGAGAGGACCTGACCACTGAGATAAATCTCCCTGTCAGGACCCACTTAAGGGAATTTCATTTTAGGGAAAGAATTCAGGGAGATTATATGGTCTCTAGCTGGCCCATTAAAAATGTAAACATTTATCCACTTTTTAATGTCCATACCAAGCAAATAATAAAAGTTACACATACTTCTCAAACTCTTTTTCTTTGGATATTTTGGATATTTTACAGAAATAGGAAATCCTCACCTTCCTAGTCCTGTTCACCAATTCCTTCTTTTTATTATTGATTTGCCATTTGTCCTACTTATATTAAGGGAACTCTTTTCATTTCATTCATTTAACATTCATTTTATACCTACTCTGTGCTAGAAGTAATAGGTATAAAATTCCATCATAGATACTGGAGATAAAAAGATGAACTACTTGCCCTCAGGAACTCACAGTCTGATGGAAGAGGAAAGAGTCTAACAAAGAGAAAGATGATTAAACCCAAGGTAATTTTTGCTTTATTATAAATCTTAGGGGAACAAGTGCTATATTCTGGATAGGAGGTGCTGGAAGATAGCCCAGAGGTGATAAGAATGAGTTTGCTAAAAGCAGCAGCAAGGGAGGGAGAGTGGAGTGTCCGCATGGTGGGAGAGGAAGTCCAGGCAGGGAGACTCATTCAAAAAGATACGAAAGTGAGAGGCAGTGAGGGCCATTTGAGAACAAGTTGTCTGGGTCCTAATTCACGACGTCTCTCTACCTTCCATAGTTTCAGCAACTAGAATGCTGTATTTCTCTAGGACTGTTCCAAATACAAATGTGTCATTTACCCCAAAAGATACAGTACATAGTAAAGAGCTCAAAAGATGGCAGCTTTTATCATTATTCTCATCACCATCGCTAATAAAATTTTAAAACTACATTTTCTGCTTGGTGCTTATCATGACCGTGGAGGACAGACACATCTAGGACACATCATCTGGGTTCACCATGAGTCAGATATGGGAGCATGTTATATCCCACTGCTTCCTATTAATCAGACCCACCGACGCTGGTTTTCTCAGCATTCTTCACATTTGCAGCAGTCTCAAGTTGCAGTTTTGTGAGAAATTCTCCTGTGCTTGATTTATAACATTAAGATTTCCATCTCTTTGTATCATGAGTACCCTGTTAAAATTAGCAAAATAAAAGATATCTCTCTCTCTCTCTCTCTGAGCTAGAAATTCCCAAGAGACTGTCAAAGAGTAATATATGTGAAAATACTTTGAAAAAATTATTACAAAGCAAATGACTGGAGGGTGGTGCGAGAAGTCCTTTGTCTGAGGCATTCAGAGCTCATGGAGGTGGTATTACCTGGAAATACATCTAGTAGGAAGGCTTGCAGGTGTGAGTGGTTGTCTAGGAATTTCATTTCATGATTTGCAAGTCAAAGGAAGAATGTATGGTCACCTTTAGTTTTAGTGTTGAGTCCCCTTTCCCCTTAGTGATTTTGTTCTTTTTATTATTTTTAAACAATAAATGAATTTATTTCTTATGGGTCAAGAATTATGCTTGTGAAAAATGCAAAGATGATTAAAAGATAGTTCATTTTCTTGAGACAATCAAATGGGGGAAAAGGCACAAAGAATCGTTATTCATGTAGGGCAAAGATAGAACCGTGCAGGGGGAGCTGTGCCCCTCACTACACCTGAGAGTGTGGGGGAGGCTCTGGAGGAGATAGCAGCAAGCTGAGTCTGAAAAGGTAAGTAGGAATCCATCTGACCCAGAGGCCTGATGAGTTTTTCAATGAATGAAAGAAACTTGGTGTGGTTTATGAAGAATGACTTGTACCAACAGCCATATCAGTTTATATTCTCAAAAACACTTTTAAATATATTATCAGAGTTTAGCATTGACTTAGTGAGCTATAGCTGTACTTACTATCTATTTTACAAACAGGAAAGCCTGAGAAAGGCCTAGATAGGTAAATGTTATTTCTCCAAGCCCACTAATCAGTGAGTAGCAACTCTAGGACTGAAACCCAGCATTCTTTACTGTAAACCCCACAGTCATGCACGTTCATATTGGACTAGTACCAGCAGTCCTGGGTTTGACCTAGCTCTGCCACCACCAATGAGCCCTGTGAACTTGGAGAAGTTGCCAAACTTCTCTAAACTTCCATTTTCTCATCTGCAGAATGGAGAGGGTAGGACTTGAGGCCCTCCCGGCTAAGCAACCTGTGATTCCCAGAACCAGAACCAGGAAGAGCAGTGGGAGTATGTGTAGGGGTTTTGTGGGGGGCAGCAGATAACAGGAGCCACCAACAGCTGCAGTCACAAAGACTAGCTGTGTGGCAAGCCTGGTTTCCCAAAGGCACAGTCCCTTCCCAGCCCTCACTGCTGCACCTCAGAAGCTATGAAACTGGATGTGTTTAGGTTCATCAGGTACTTTTGCCGAGGACCAACTGGCAGAAGAAAGCAAAAAGCAGAATGGCCTATTTCAAGATGGATTCATGGTTATGGTGTCAGCCACAGAGGGTACAGTTACCCTCTCTCAACAGTGGTGGACACAGTGTACAGCAGGAAAAATGTTTCTTTGAGGGGTGGTTGACTGTGCGCTTAGGCAGTAAACATCTTCTGGGCACAGTGTCTCTGGGAGGATTTTGTATGGAGAGGGCAGTGAGGCGTGAAACCTCAGACTTCTGTGGTACTTGCTGCTACCAAAGTGATGCCAGAGGCTTGCTGTTCAGAGTTCCCAGCTCTGGTCCCTGTTTCTCAAGCTCTGCTTCTATGACGTGGGCAGAGGAGCAGGAGGAGTGGTAGACCCTAACTCCTGGAAGAGCACGCATAAAGGTGGGGCTGAGACAGAGGGGGAAGGATGCCTTCAATTTGGCCTTGAAGACAGTTATTTACTTGTTTGCCTTTGATTGGTTACATGCCAGGTGAGTAGAAAAGAAGCTGATTTTTGACAATTTTTTTTCAAATGTATCTCTATCATGTCTAGACAAAAGACTGTGTTTTGTGAATTTCTTTGATTTGTTTTTTCCTGACTTGAGTATGGATTTCTTTCTCTCTTTCTGGTCTTCTTTGCTAGATTTTTTAGGCTTTAATGTTTCTAGGAAATAAGGGAGACAATAGTCTTTTTATTCCATTAATAACATCAAAGTATTGATACTCTCTGGTGGTATCCAAGTGAGTCAACAGATGTGGTCCAAAAGTTTATAATATAGGAAAAAACAATTTGATGGTAGTGGTACTACCATTGTGTTGCTCTGTGCAGTAACCCCTGCTCATTCATTCATTCATTCATTCATTCATTCATTCATTCAGATATACATAACCTCCCATCCCCTTCACACATCACACACATCTTACATTTGTGCAGTTGACTTTTGTGAACCTGATGTTGATTCCTGTCATGTTCAGGACTGGGCTTCTCCTGCGCATGGGAGATATTTCAGCCTGCTGCTGGGTGAAAAGAAAAGGAAGGAGAAGTGGGGAGGATCTGATTCTTCATTGTTTATACACAGAAGCCACTGCCCTAGGTTTAATCCCTCCTTCAGGCTAATGCATTATGAGTTTATAGAGTGGGAAAGATGGAAATTGATTCTACAAATTGTAGAATCAAAGCCGGTTTTCATATGAGTTGGCCATTAGGTTGCATTCTGAGTGGCCAGAAGGTCAAAATTCTTTCTCTGGCAAGAGCAATACATCTTAAATGATTTTTTTTTATTTTGCCAGGCAGACTAAGGTCCTTCAAATCTTTGACAGCAGTGTAGGAAATCCTATAGTACTTGCTTTCCTCTGGTCCAGAAAACTCTTGGACATGAATTATTGGAACTTTTAGGTCATATTACTTAAGCCAACTTTGATTACTTTTTGTAAAACACATTTGGGGGACACACAACACTGACAAAGTCTTACAGCATGATTGTATTTTATATAAGCATGTGATTTGACCAGGGTTTGGGACAAGTTATAAAGCATTTTAGATAAAATTTTATACTTTCTCAAGGTAGAGATGGCAACCAACAACTTGGTAGTTGGCTGATGAAGATCCTTAGACAGAATTAACAGTGTTGCATTCTTATAATATGTTCATGTTTTTCTTGAACACAGGCCTATTGCTCAAATTTAGAAATACAAATAATAGTTGTCCACATTTTTCTTCCTTATCTCTGGTTAGGCAGTAGGGTATAATCTTCGGTACATTTCTGGACTTGAAACTTTAGGTAAAGGCTAACACTCAGCACCCACTCAAGAGAATAAGCCTTGAATTTTGGTCTCATTGGAAAGATGGTTAGAGAGACCTTAGAAAGACGACCATGCCTGTTTACTAAATTGGAGTTTGAAATTGAGGCAGGATGGAGTCAGGATGAGATTCTGGCAGGTAGAGTCTCCCAGATAGAAAAGGTAAAGACAAAGAATTGATGTCCACTCATCTCTATTAGCCACCCAGTGCACCATTAGCCTCTTCTTGAATCACAGACTGTTTGAGCTGATAATTTTGAAGCTCTCTGTTAGTCTCTTCTCATTTCACCATAGGGATCCAAGGCTCAAAGAATTGAAATCATTGGCTATGAACAAAGAACCAGCTATTAAATAAACTTGTTCTTCTAAACATTGTTGGAAATTTTCAGAATTTTTTTTTCATCTTGATTCTAGATATACTATGAGTTCCTATTTTATTTTACTTTTATTTTTTATCTGATGCTGGGTATGTTTTTTGCTCAGAAAGTGTTACCCAGAGAAGTCTTGGAGATGGCATTCATGAGATAGGAGATGTGACTCCTTTGGGCCCTGGATGGCCTCTGTTTGGTAAAGGTGCTCACAGGGTCACTAGATGCTCACAGGGTCACTAGAGGTCATAATATCCAACCCCCTATGAGGCTGTGATGCGTGATTCCATCCGGTGTCCTAGATAGATTGAATCCTTTAATCCTTCACTGACAGTGTGCTTCCTCTTTAACCAAGGCAGCCAATCCCATTGTTAAACAGGTTTCATATTACGTCATACTCACTCAATAACTTCTACCATATTGTTAAAAGAAAGATACAAATAAAAAACACATGTGCACTTTCTGAAGTTGTTTTGATAGCAGGTGCAATTTTTAAATGACTTCTTTTATGCCTGGATCACCAGGACTTTGCTCAGATTGTGGGGGCATTTTTGGAAATATAGCATGAACCCTCCAGGGTTGTATAATTTTATGTTCAATAACTTGAACTCCATGCTATCTGAAACCTTCTCTAATATATACTAGGTCCCTCTTTTACTCTGAAAGATTTCCTTAACACTTGGTAGACACTAAGATATGCTTTCTCCCCCTCCCCCTTTAAATTGACTCTTGAGCTTAAGTGTTACTTCCTTCCGCATCTAATCAAGGAGCTGGATTCTGTTTCCTGATAATGTAATCAGGGTAAGATGATGATGTTGGTGAAGCACCAAAAGTGACTGGCAAGTCACTGGAGAAGAACTGACTAGTCCATGGTTCCTTTATGAGATAGCCTGAAATTTATAAGCAGAGGTCAGCCAGCCACGGAAAATGTTGAGTAGTATGTGAACACATTTAACCCTCTGCTCCAGGGAGGCTCCTACCTCCAAAGCCCCTTCTGTATGGTTTGCACATTCCCACCTCACCTTGGAGCCTATTCTAGATGCAGAATAAAAGGACCAGAGTTCGAGTTGTGACTCTTTATTAATTATTACCTGTTGAGCTTGGGTAAATCCCTTCATCTCGAGGTTAATTATCAGTACCCCAAAGAGCTATTGAAAGTGTCAAATGAATTAATAGGTGTGGGAATGCTTTGTAAACTCTATAAGGTCATGAAAAGATGAGCTGTTATTATTAACATATTTTCTGTAAAAGTTTCCTGACTACTTTAGCTGTCATGATTTAGCCTTTCTCTGCATTCACTGTTGGTACTGCCCTTTGACCCTTTCATATACCCATCTGTGATGTTGGTTGACCCTTCCTCTGGGTAGTCCTGCTCTCTAGCAAGTCTGTAGTTTTAATATTTTAAATTAATTTTGTAGTTTTAAAATGTAAAATATCCTTTGATAAAATAAAATGATATGCATAATATATATAAAATTTAAAGCATAAGAGTGTGTTTTATTCAGCATTTATTGAGCACTTATGAAATACTTGACACTATGCCAGACTCTGGGGATATCCAGATATATAAGACAATCCCTGCCATGAGATAACTCCCTATCTGGGATTGAGGAGCAGAGGGTAGGGTTCACATTGAGTGAACAGGGAAAGGGGGAAAGAGGCTTTTCTACTTGGTAAAATTGAGGCTACATTCTAAAAATGTTCTTATTCTAGATTAAGTTACTATTTTAAATTATTATTTTTTTTTAAATTTCTGTTTTTTCTTGTTTCCCCCTAAAATGTAAGCTCAGTGGGTCTTGAAACTTACATTCAGTAAATATTTTGAGCACCTACTATAGGCAGAATATTAGCTCAAGAAGGGCAGAGATCTTTGTCTCTCTTTTTCCCTGATGTATCCCTAGAACAGTATCGGGCATATATAGGTACTTAATAAATATTTGTCAAATGAACTGTCACATTTATTAGTTAAGCTCATACTAGCTGTCATAACTGATAATCCTAGAAAACTCAAGGGTTTAATACAACAAAAATGTATTTCTTGTCTATGTAGAGACCAATGTGCAGTGGATTGGGAGGCCCTGCCCCACATAGCCATTCAGGGACCCAGGCTGGTGGAGGTTCTGCCACCCCCAACCGGTTAGTTGAATGTATCATCAATCTCCAGCCAGCAGACAGGGGAGAGGGAGAACGTGGAGGGTTACAAGGACGGTATTTTTGGCCAGACCACATTTAGACAACTGGGATGGGGTTGGGCAAGAAATGTAGATCCTTGTTGGCTACTTCCCAGCAGTAACCCCGCATCTTGGGAGGGATGCATGGCTGGCGAGCTCTGCCTTGTGGACCGGGTGCTACGTGCTTTCTGTTCGCATGCGGGCCTCCCGCAGCCTGGGAGCTCCTTGGGGCAAAGGCTATGTCTTACTCAATTTTGCATCTCTTGTTCCCAGCACACTATAGCAGTTCAATACATGCTTTCTGAATTGAAATAGTTTTTCTGCTGGGTACCTGGCACCATAATAGGTGCTTAAACATTTTGCTGAAAGAATAAGGGAAAGTGCAAGAATAAAGGAATAGGAAACCATTCGCTGCGATAAAGGTGCGCCAAGTGTGGGACCTGGCGCTGTTATGGCGGATTTACAGCGAACAGTTATTGAAAAAAAGAGAGAAAAGACAAAGACAAAGGAAAGGAAGACAGGAAAAGAGGGAAGGGGTAGCAGGAAGGAAAGGGAGAGGGGGAAAGCAGAAAGGAGAGAGAAGGGGGTGAAAGAGGAGGGAAGGAGGGAGCAAGGAGCGAGAAAGGGGGAGGGAAAGTGGGAGGGGAGGAAAGGAGAGAGGGGAGAGAGAGTAACAGGAGGTTTCTGAGAGGTACCTTTTGTGGCCTCAGCCTCAGCCCCCTGCTGGGAAGCCAGGGAAGGCCTCTCGCACCATCTTGCTCTTTGGCTTCAGCCAGGCCCTCCTGGTCCCTCTAACTTCTGTGACTAGGATGTGCCCACCTCAACCCAGGACAAAGTTGTCTTCCCTGTCCTCTGCTGGGGAAGTGAATTTTAATAAATCTCCTGCAATGTTTGTGCTTCTCCATGGAAACCGTACATAAAGTCCCTGTGCCACTGGTGGAGAAGCAGCAGGAGGGCCACAGCTCAGTCACATGCCACCTGCCCCTCCCAGCTCGCTCTTTCCCAGGTCAGGTTGTTAGCACAGATCTGGGGTGTGGACCAGTGGCCTCAGAAGGCCTGAGAATACTGTGTTTATTTTGCTTGTCTGACCAGTCTCTTGCTTCTGGCTCAGTGAGTGTCTCCACGAGATCTGCAGTCAGGAGTTTTCTGGGGATGTGATTGATGGTGCTGCACACGCAGGCCGGCTGTACTGTGCTGCACGCAGGCGCCTCCGCGGGTCCCCAGCCACAGACCCAGCACTGAGGGCTGCGGCTTTGCGGCACACACACGTTGGAATTGTACACACACACACACTGGAATCGTTTGCCTTCTGTTTCCTTTTGTGCCTTTAACACGTCTCTCCCTTTGGGCCTCCTAAATTTGCACATTTATAGGGTGCAATACATTTTACCACAACAGTCTTTGCGGCAGGTCTTCAAATGTGATGTTCATGTGCCTGTTGAATAGGTGAGGGACCTGAGGCTCAGAAAGGTTCAGTGTCTGGTTCATGGGGCCCAGCATCTGTCCACATTGTTTGGAACCTTAAACCCAAGTGTCTCTTCAATAATGCGCTGGCAGTGCAGTCCATGATGTAGGCGGGAGCTCTCAAGGGCACTCATGGAGGTGGGTTATGTTGGCACCAGGAAACCTGGCTGCATTTGGGTGACCGGACTCAGCAGTGAATTTAACACCGAGAGGAGGGGAGGAAATGTTCTTTGTTCTCTGTACAGATGCCGTCTTCTGCTTGCAGAATTCCTTTGATTTCTGTGCAGGATTGGACAAAGCAGTTGTGGTGCTGCTGTAAAATTGCTAAAACCATAAACTGGTACTCTTGGTTTTAAATATCAAACCAGGTGAAGGGAGTGAAGGGACTTCTCAATGTCAGAGAAGGGAAAGGTCACTTAAATAGCAGAATGGACACCATATGGCAGGTTTTTGTTTTGTTTTGTTTGTAAGAGAGTGTGTTATTTCTTCTCTCTAGGTTCCAGTAACTGTCTTCCCAGTAACTGTCTGTCCCCACGTAATCCAGGGCTGGGAGAAGTATCCAGGGTCTTAGAAGTATTCAATGTTGCTGACATTAACTTTTAAAAGTCTATCTACCCTTTATACTAATTTCCATGCTCACTGCTGGCTCTGATTTGGTTTGAAGATAGATATTTCTTTTTTTTTTTTTTTTTTAATGCACCCTCCTCTCCTTTTCTTCATTGTCTTCGTAGGTCCAGTTACCAGATCAGGGTTAAAGTGTATTTTCTTTGATTAAAGTCAGAGCTAAGATGTCAAGGTTATTTTTCCCTTCCTTTCTCCCTCTTGGTGATGTCATCCATTTGAATTTTAATTGGGTTCACTTGCTTAGTTTGTATTTAATTTTTGGTTTATTTTTACATGTCCTTATTTATTTACTTACTTACGGGTTTGTTTATGTGTGAAGCCTTAATGTGGTTTTAAAAGTCAGAACTATATAGAAAGGAATACTGAAGACATGGCCCTCCTCACCATCCATCTCCCCAGTTCCCACCCTCCCATCATTTCCACTTCATTCCTACTCACCCCACCCCATAGGCAATCCATCTCATTAGTTTCTGGTTTAAACTCTGAGTGTCTGTGTAGATAGAGATGAAATAATGGTGAAGCTAGAGAGAAGGACAACTGTAGAGTAAGAGAGGGAAAATGAGACCGTAGAGGGGGAGACCACATCTGCTTAGGAAAGGTTTTATGGAGTCGGCTGCATGTGAGCTGTGTCTTAAGCGTGGGTGACATGGCAGAGAAGAGAGGGTTTTTTCTGGACATTGATAAGGAGAGGAAGGGAACAGCTAGTAGACTAGTTGGATGGCAGTGAGGGGGACCAGGTCGGGGCATCAGTTCAGGGGAGCCCTGCAGTGGTGGGCATGAATGTCCAGCTGAAGAATGTGAATCTTTGGGGAAGAGTGTGATAGGTTCCTGATTATACAGGAAGCAACGCCTGAGTGTTGTGTGCTTTTCTTGGTTTAGGGGTTCATAGAGAATTGAGAAATCATCTAGCATTTCACCTAGCAATTCATTTTAAATGGACACTGTTTACATGTTACAGAGGAGGAAACTGAGGCTTAGACACTTACCCAAAGGCTCAGAGTCAGGTAGTGGCAGAGTTGGAAGTAGGCATGCTCTTGACTAAAAGTCCCATGCCCTGTGCTTCTCAGACCTGGCAGTGTCCTTTGCCCTTTTGTGTTGGGACCTTTCAGTTCTTTTAATCCCAAATCTCCGAACTTAACCACAAAAACAACAACCTTCTGCCAGGCTGTCATGGACTGAATTGTGTCCACTCTCAAAATTCATATATTGACGTCCTTCCTAACCCCCAGTACCTAAGAATGTGACTGTATTTAGAGATAGGGCCTTTAAAGAGGAAATTAAGTTAAGGTGAGGTCATTAGAAAGATTATGACCGATGTTCTTATAAAAGGAGGAGATTAGGACCCAGACATGCACAGAAGAAGGACTATGTGAAGACACAGTAGGGAGACAGCCACCTGCAAGTCAAGGAGAAAGGCCTCAAAGCAACCAAACCTCGACTTGGACATTTAACTTCCAGAATTGTGAGAAAATAAACTTTTGTTGCTTAAGCCCCCCAGGCTGTGGTACTTGGTTATAGCAGAGACGCGGCCTTAAGCGACTCTTCTGGGTTGCTGGTGGGATCTCACACCCAGCCTGGCATCTTATCTTCTGTTTGTTGCAGCTTCTCAACCTTCCTGTTGCTAAGAGCCCTTGCTGGGCCCTATCTTATGTCACCCACTAAGCCACATTGCACCAGAGGCAACAGACTAGCAGAGGGGAGTCTATCATAGTGCAGAGAAAAGCAGAGAGTAGACCAGGAACCTGATGAGAGCCATTCACAAATTCTTTCTTAACCTTCTTAAGCTTCTGGTTTCCAAGGATATGGCTGAACTAGGTATGTTTAAAGCCATTTCCAACTGCTAGATTCTTTAAGTAATATAGAAAGAAACTACCTGTTGGTCTTACTAAGGGATTTAAAGATATTTTTTAAAATGACAAGTTTTCTAATTAAATTTTTTTTTCAAATGCTCTGCCTCACTACAGACTTGAATACATCAGGATATAAGATTTTTAAATTAGGTGGTGAGATTATGAGTTGTTTTAATATTCTTCTTTATGCCTTCCTAAATTTTCAAAGTTTTCTTTAATTAATATACATGACTTTTATGGGCAAGGTTGGGAAAGTATGGATCATACAGGAAAAAAAATATTCCAATCCTTGCTAGAGAGAAACAGTGATGAACAAAAAAATCTTCTTAATTTCAAGGCGTTCCAAAGAAGACAGTGCATTTTTCAATGAATGGATAATGAGAATAGCTTAGGACAGGGGTGTATAAAGCTCTTGAAGTAATGAGCATTTAATATTTTTAAAGGTTCCTCTGTGGGAAAAAACTTATCTTCCTAATACAAATGGTAATGAAACAGTGTATACAATTTTATAGTAACTGATATATAGTGTATAGACGTGAATGTATATTTAAAAATAATGAAGTGTGGAAATGCTAGTTAAATTAAAGATGGAAAAAGCTTTCACAAAGTCTATTTATGATTCATTATTTGGGTCATGGCAAAACATACGTGACAATAGCCTCGCACCATCGTGAAAAAGCTGCTGATATTATGACTTGGCCTTGATTATAGTTGGGGAAGGAGAGGGTAGAGATGAGAGTGTAACTTAAAATTAGAAAAAAAGAACTGGACTCAGAAATTATAGATATAGCCAAAGAGCCTCATAAGAAAAATGAGACCATTTTACCATAACTTATAGCTTAATTGCCTAAGTAATAAAGCTATTGTTAATTTAAGTCACTAATAACCAGAATAAAATAATGCACTTAAGAATACTGGGACTGTGTAGATAAGAGAACATTATGATTATTACCAGTTGCTAGCCAAATGTAATCAAAGCTTCCCATTTAGAATGCCCTTTGATAATCTGGATTTTTGTTGTCATTTTTTATAGACCTTTTTCAAGCACAGGTAAAACACAACAAACACCCCTATTTGGCAAATGGGATTGCTTCGAGGCCTTTTTCTAGGTCACTAACCAAAACAAACTGGTGATAAAATGCATCCACCTCTCTGCACATTTCAGAGTGAACTGCCCATTCGGACTCCTGCTCAGCCTCATAGATTCCGTCCTGATACCCTGAGACACACTCTTCAGTATTGATTACAGGAGTGATCACTTCTCCCCTGTCTTCTTTTGCAGAAACCAGGATCATTTTAGAAACATATGGTTTCACCTCAGGAGCACATGTGCTATCATGAGCTGTGTGTATGTGTGTGTGTGTTTGTAAAAGACATTTTATGTGTGCCTCGAGTGACCTTTCCGAGAATCTCATACAGCTCGTGGATATTCAGGCCTGTCCCTGGATTTCTCTTAAATGCAAATCCAGCTGTGTCAGTTCCCTTAACCCCTCCTGCGCCTGCTCAAGGTTAAGCCTTGCAGTCAGCTCTGTAGTAAGTGTCCGGAGGGTAATTACCCAACGCACCTGGGTGGGGTTTAACCCCTTGCACCCCCACCCTCTCCGCGAGTCACTGGGGAGATTCAGATGTTCGAGAGGCGCAGTTAGTGAAATCACTTTCCTCTCCTGAGGTAACTTGATCTTGTCAAACAATGCTTTTCACAGAACATATGTGCTTTCGTTTTATTTTAAGGTTCTGAAAAATTATTCTCCATTTTGCTCACGATGGAGGCATATGCACAGAGAAGAAAACCCTCTTTTGGTTACACATGAAACTTTGTTATTATTATTAACTTTATTATTATTATGGTTTTTTTGGTGGTGTTTTTTTTTTGGTTTTGTTTGGTTTTGTCAAAAGAAAAGCCACAGCATTTCCTAAATCAAAATAAAAGGAAATACTGCAGTGTCACTTTAGGCAGAGCGAAAGGCTGGAGAGAAGACTTGCAAAAGTTGAATTCAGGGAAGACTCCGAGGAAACCAAGACGACTTCCCCAGAAATGAGTATTCAGCTGTTGTTTCGTGGCTGGATTTGGGGAGAAGAAGAGTTATTTAACAAAGCAAAACACCAAACCGCTCAGATCAGGAACAGCTTTCTCCACAACACCCCCAGATGCTCCAGCCTCACTTATGCTGGGAACGTGGTGATGTCCCAGAGGGGTAGGGCTTTCTAAGTGGGGGTGGTTATGACCTCCCAGGACCACAGTGAGGTCGCAGCACATTGGGCGGGACTTGAGGATGCCCCTGGAGGCAGAGTCTGACAGGTGAAGAGCATGGACTTTGGTGACCAGCTGTTGGCTGTGTTGTGCAGCCTTGGGCAAGTTGCTTAAGCTCCCTCAGTCTCCTTTTCCTCCCTGGCTGTGGGACCATTGATGCTAACCTCATAGAGCTGTTTTAAAAATGAAATGAAAGCAACTATGTCAAGTGTTTAGTGCATGCCTGGCACATTACGACCACTCAAATGATAGCTGTTATTTATCATTACAAGAGTTCTGCCCCAAACAGGTATGTAACCTTGGCTAAGCCATGCTGTGTAGGTGGCTGAGCTTTGGATTTCTTATCTATAAAATGTGAAATTTTAAGCTGCACTCCCTTCTTGTTCTAAAAGTCGGTGAGTCTTCGAAGCTCCTCTTAGATCTTAGTAAACTCTATGAGCACTTTGTGTGCCTTGCAGTGAGCAGAATTGCCAAAGTTCAGGTTAAGTTCTTGCCTGGAGATGACTGGAACTTGTCTTAAGTCTTATGCAGTTCTCTTCATCCTGGTACCAAGGCAGGAGAAAGAAATCTGTTCTTATTGTTCCTTAATCTTTCTATGAATCTAAAAATTTGCCCATATTCAAAATTCATATTTTCCTGCATCCCAAAGGCTTCTGGTCTTCCTACTTTAAGACAATATCTAATGCATGGCAGGACATTGTCGCTTTCAGACTATTTTGTTTTATATTATCACACTGGCTCCTCAGAACAATGGGGCAGGTCTGTCATGACCCCCAATTTACAGATGAGGAAACTGAGGTCTGGACTTGCTGAGATCACATAGTGTAGAATTGGCAGATATGCGGTCCGTACTCAGGTTTTTCACTACAGAAAAAAGTTTTGCCTGGCTGATGTGGCTCAGTGGTTGAGCATCTCCATGCACCAAGAGGTTGCTGGTTCGATTCCCGGTCAGAGCACACGTCCATGCTGTGGGCTCGATCCCTGGCAGGGGGTGTGCAGGAGGCAGGGGATCGAAGTTGACATTTCTCTCTCATCGATGTTCCTATCTCTGTCTCCCTCTCCCTTCCTGTCTTTCTAAAATCAACAAAAACATATTAAAAAAAAGTTTTTCCCAGTGAAATAGGTTCCTTTATAAAGTGCTGGAGCCTTTTGTTTATAAATGAAGAGAGGCAAAGAAAGGATGAGATCACAATTGGAAACAGGACACAGGAATGCTGATTTCTTCATGACTCACCATCTTAGGCCTTTGAATCCCAACATCCTTTGCTATGAGGACTGATTTTACTTTTGTAAACAGAAGTTTAGTATTTTATTATATACGTGAACTACAGATGAGCAAAAAAGAAGATAAGAAAAGATATTCCTACTTCAGTGATAAACACTGTTAACATTTTGATGTAATACCTTTCCAGAGCTTTTTTCATACTGATATATGGGTGTATATATGATTATGTATTCAACGAAATGTTTAAAAACCCATCTTTAGTAACAAAAAATGATAGAGGTTGCCCACAGATAGTTGTATGGGACCCAGACTCTTCACCTCCCCAGGGTGGCTCACCTGCCTGCCTCTCGTGGAGAGCTGGCGGTCGTCACTACCACCTCACTCCCCAGGGCAGGCGTGCAGCTCAGCCTCCAGAGCTCCTGCTGCATCGGAGCCCACAGTCAGCACCCGGGCCTGACCCAGCCCGCACCACAGCATCCTCGGCTTCTCTCACCATGCCAGGACTCAGACAGAGCTCTGTGCCAGGGGGTGGCCACTGGCCTCTCCACGAGCTCTGTACAGGAGCTGGCTGATGCAACCCAGGAGGGCAGGAGATTTAGGGCCCATGGGTGAACCTCAGCAAGGGGAGTCAAGAAAGTAGGAGATTGTTCTGAGCCATGTCCTGGTGACCCAGCTGCCAGCAGTTCCTTGTGAGGTTGTGACAGCTTGGTAACCAATATATCACCTTGCATCTGCTTTATCTCCTTACCTCACCTTCCTTTCTCCTTCCTGCTTCCTACCCTGGGAGTTGCACCTACCTCCCCACTAAAGCTTTAGCGCGCGCGCGCGCGCACACACACACACACACACACATTTATTTATTTATTTATTTATTTATTTATTTATTTATCCCCCCCCCCCCCCCCAGGTTCCCTTTTTTTTATAGCTAGGAAACTGAGCTGAGATGATGGCCATTACATTTATAATATTTCTCTGTTCAATAAGTGCATATGAAAAAAATGCCAACATTCAGTCGTTGTTAGTGAGTGTGGATTTTATTAACGATGGCAGCACCTGTGTGCACTTGAAGAGAAGTAGCATATATCGAAGGTGTCCTCCGATGCCATTTGGTGATTGGTGGATTAAGGACCCTTTCAAGCCTCTCCCTACCCCATTGTCCCCAAGAAGGTCTGAGAGCCATGGTTGGGTTGTTAAGGTGAGATACAGGTTGCCACAGCTTAGCCTTAACTTGACCTGGCTGCAGTTAAAGACTCTCAGACGTGAGCCTCGGTCCACCCAGCCTCTTTCCTGCGCTGCCTTTCAAGTGTGGGAAGTCTTGACGTCTGGGCACATTTTCCCAGTGCGAGGCGCCCTACACATCTGGGTCAACTTTACTCCAGTTTTCTTTCTTTTTTTCTTTAGTCAACCAGTGTGAGTAACTGCTACATGAAACCGTGAAGAAAATGGAATAAATATGTTGGAAATGCTAGAAAGTGATCTGTAGTTGTTTATTCTCCTCAGTGTCACTTCCTGGGCTTATTTTTAAGCATTCAAAGAGCTTGGACAATCTTTAAACGTACTTGGCATACTACAAAAAAATATATATGGTCTGTTCTCTAATATGAAAGAACTTTTACACTGTGCTTCTGGTTTAAAAGTGTGCGGGACAGGGGCCTCTCATGTGTTGATTCAAGTTCTCTTAATAAGACACTTGCTCTTTTACATAATTCTGGGCACTAACTCTATTAAGCAGCGCTCACTCCCTTTTTTTAAATCGAGGGCAGGGACTCTGTCTTGTGTGTCTTTGTGTTCCCCAGCAGTGCTGACATCTAATTGGTACTGCCTAAACTCCCTGAAGGACGGGGTGGATGGTGCATTTCTCAGTTGGATGAGTAAATAATGGTGAATTTCACAAGATGCCTATATTTCAAAGAGCACACACTAGCAACACAATTTATATGTGAACAATTAGTGAACAAGACGGCATATTTGTTTACACAATGTGTTCCTTTCAGGCAGAGCTCATTGTCTCTATTCACAGAAAGGGCTCTTTGGCTCGTTTGGGCAGAAACAGAGAAAGATCAGTGAAGAAAGGCTCGTGTCCCAGGGTCTCATGGGGATGGAGGTGGGTGAGTCAGTGGACTGTGGATTCAGAGTTCTGAGTTCCAGTCTTGCCTGTTGAAATCTGGGCTAGCCTTTGGGGCCTGTCTCCACCATGAAGCTTTTCCTGACCCCCGAACAGATAACTAACCTCTTGCGTCCTTCCTGAATGGCCATTTGTGTTCTTGTCTGATCCCTCCCGTTAGATTACTGAATAAGCTCTGGACTCTTTCTGACTCGTCCATAGAACCCCCAGAATGTCTAGCATAGTGCCTTGTGCTCGGGCCACCGCACAAAAGCTTATAGAAGCAGACTCGTCAACCCAGAGTTTTAGAATAATAAGGACATTTATCCTTCGCGGGGCTTTTGTAGTGTAGTAGGTTGAACAGTGGCCCCTAAAAACAGTGGCCATGTCCTAGAATATGTGAATATGACCTTGTTTAGAAAAAGGAGCTTGCCAAACGTGAGTTGAGTGTTTGTGCCTTTTCCCTATGGCAGTCGTCCTTCATAATGCATACTCATCGTTTTAATGATGCTTATTTTGAATGAAATAATTATACTTAGTATCAATAGGAATTATGAATGATGAAATAGTTCATAATTATTAATGAAAGAAATAATTATACTTAGTTTATTAGTTATAGTGGGCTGAATGGTGGCTCCCTTTGTCCTAACCCCCAGAACCTGTGAATGTGATCTTTTTTGGAAAAAGGGTCTTTGAAGACATAATTAAGTGAGGGGTCTCAAGATGAGGTCATCCTGAATTAGCTGGGTGGACCTTAAAACCAATGACAAGCGTCCTTATGAAAAGGAGAAGACAAAAGAAAAGGCCATGGGAACATAGAGGCAGAGATTGGAGTGTTGCAGCTACAATCCAAGGGATTACTGGAGAAAGCCAGACCTGTTGCCCTTTAGGTTGGGTTTTGAAGGATGAGCAAGAGTTCAGCGAAAGAGACCAACAGCGTAGGCATGGTAGATCATGTGCAAAGGCAAAGAGCTCGACAGAGCAACAACACGCCCTTGTTAGGGGCTGGTATATTCTGTTGCAAGGGGTGCGAGAGGAGGGTTAGTGGGACATGAGGCTGCAGATGTGTCTTTGGCGCTGCTGCCTAAGGAGTTGGATCCCTCTTTTTAGTTTGGGGCAGGCCATGGACCTTTTTAGGGAAGGGGATGGCGTGGCAGTTCTCATCCGGTGCTCATGCTTCTCTTGCCTCTGTTCTTTTCCGTTGGAATGCTGCCACTGAGGGCAAGGAGGAGAAATCTCCGGCAGTCATGGGAGACACAGATATCCTTTATCTTAGTTGAGATTAACAAAACAAATTAACCTCAGGAGTGAGGAGAAGCCCTTCAGATAAGAAATGGACAAAATCTGCTGCCAATAGTAACACCAAATGTTCCTTATTTTTACTTGGCTGGGCCATTTATTTTTATTTTCCTCCGTATCTTTAAAAACTCTTGTATTTCTGGTAAAAAAGAAAGGCGTCACCTCTAGGAATGCAGTGTGGTTTTACTTCTGGTAAGAAGTGAAGAAAATTTACCTTCCAGATTTTTCTATGCTTGATAAAGGGCATAGTGTCTAAATGCAGGTTATAAGAATATATCTCTAACATGATCTCATTTTATAAAAGAAAAACTTCATATGTGTATATAATATCAATTGCTCTTTGGGTTATAGGATTTTCTCCTGTATTGCCACTTTTTTTTTCCAGGAAGCAAATAAATCTTAAATATATTTTACAGAAGTTCTCAGTGCAATCCCTGTACTCAACGTCAGAAACCAAAACACATTTCTTGGGAGGGGGAGGAATAGACTTAGCGGTAGGCTGTGTGTTTTGGAGAGTTTGGCTCCTCTCTTGTTGATAACGTTTTCTGGGCTATTGGTGAAGATTTCGATGGTTCTTTCATTCATTCAATGTGTATTTATTGAGCAACTACTCAGCAACCAGACAGATGCACCTTTCTCGGCAGGCTTGCTTTAGACAGAAAGCCAACCCCTGGCCTATTTCACGGCCTCCCCCTGAGATTTTCTTAGCTGGGCTCAGTGTGGCCACAACACCCTGTGATTCTGTCATCGCCTTTCTTGCTGTGAGGGGCCGCCCCAGAGCCCTTCATAAACAAGCTGTCCAGGCTGTTTGGATAAGAGCGGGGTAAAGACAATAATAAACCCAGGAGGATGGCATGGCCAGGGTGGTTCATTTGGGCGGGTTTAATGGCGTTTCGCACACGCTGAGCTCTTCAAAACGCTATCTTCACGCCACCCTGTAAATGCCTGCTTCTCCCACAGAGCCCTGTGGAACAGAGCAGCCTCAGGCTCAAGGGAAGGCTCTGGTTGTTTCTTCTGAGAACAAACATAAATATCAGAGGCCCCTCTCTGCTTGAGTCAGGCTGTAAACTTAGGTGTGCAGAGTAAGGGCTAAGTTTTAGAAGTTATGCTAGGTGTTTTAAAAATAGTTATTTTGTAAAGAGCTTTAAGATAAAAAAAATGATTAGATATTACTAGCTCTCACTTTCTGCTTTTCAGCACCAGATAAACAGCCAGAAAGAACCCTGAAACGAACCAGAGTATCCAGGGAGGTGAAGCACAGGAGTTGGGGGGGACGGGCAATGTTTGATTAGAAATAGGCTTTTGAGTTGTGACAAATTGCATGAGAGATTTCAGGTACAGATCCATAAGACTGTGTGGTTAGAAGGAAAAACCTGCCCTGTTTTTTGTGTCTCACTTCTGGGGGAGTGGGCAGGCAGGAGGAGAGAGAAAGAAGCATGCGGCAGGTTACTGTGGAGCTACCCCCAGCTCGTGCTAAAGGTTAGGAGAGAGACAGAGAGAGGTGAGAGAGGAGACAGACAGAAAGACACACACACACACACACACACACACACACACACAGAGAACCCTCTCAGGCAAAGCTGAGAATCTGTAAGTTGAGGCAGGCAGACAGCCCAAATCCCCTCAGTAACTCTCAAGGCTCTCAATAGTCTGATCCTTTCCAGATTGTTCCGTTAACCTGTCAAAGCATCAAATGTTTTGTGCATACTGTCCCTCAGACCCCTCTTCTCTGCTTGGCAACCTCTAAACCCTCCTTCGAGAATGAATTTAGAAGTGATCAGTAGAGCCTGAGTGGTTTTAGAAATTGGTTGAAACCTGCCCCCTCCGTTGTCTTTTCCCTGCTCCATCTTTCCCAAGGCAGAATCAATTGATCTTCCATGATGCTCCCACACGACTTGGCTCAGGAACACTTCTGGAATTGACCGTCAGGGCGCGGGGGAGCAGATGGGGTTGGGAGAGCCTCTGGAGGAAGCTGGCACAGGATCACATGAGATGATATGTGCAGGGTTATCTGTTTGCTGGAAATCACTGTACCAGTGTGGTCATCTCTGCCCTTTATTGAATACATTACACTTGTCATTTTTTCATTAAATCTTCACAGCAACCAGTCGAAGGTAGGTACCATAGTCATCTTCCTTTTAACGGCAAGGAAACTGAGTCTTGGAGAGGTTAAGACGTGGTCTACCCAAGGCCGCATAAATAGTTAATGGAAAAGTTGGAATTCAAACCCAGCTTTGACCCCATGGTCTTGACCCACTGCTCCATATTACTGGGCCCGGGGAGAACTCAGACACGAGGAGACAGGGTCTTTGCCATCAAAACGCCCAGTTTGGGGTGGAGAAATAGGGCAGTCGCTGCCAGCTAGTGTACAGCACAGGGTGGGATAGGGTTCTAAGGAAGGTGCCCTTAAAAAGTGTTCAGAGAAACACTTCAGGGAGAAAAAGAGGCTTTGTGGAGAGGTGTCGCCTTACCTGCTCCTTGAGGAGTGGGTAGGGTTTTTAGAGCAGTCAGAGATGAGAGAATGGAAGGAACTGCATGAATAAAGGTTGGGGGAGTGGAAGGTGTGTGTGGGGAGGCTGCGATAAGAATGACGTTCTCTCGGTCACTTCTTGTTGCCATTGAGGACTGAGAGCTCATCACATTTCCCACCCCCACGGCCCCTTCGTCTCACATGATAGAAGACGGCTGCTAGCCAGCACGTAGGAGCAGCTACTCTTAGAGTGGTTCTCGCCCAGTGGTACTGCTTCCCTGAGCTTAGAAACATTTTTCTTTGTCACAGTGGTTGGCAGGAGGTGGAGTGTGTTGGTTGTGTGTGAAGGGATATGCTACTATTGGCACTCAGTGGCCCCTGAACCAAATATGCAAAACATCATGCAATGTATGAGTCAGTCCTGCCCAAGGAAGAATTCCGCCTGCCCCCCCCCCCCCCCCCCCCCCAGTATGTCACGCTGAGAACCTCCCAGGCCACTGCAGTGTCCCTCTGGGAAACCTGGTGTTCCTGGCATTCCTCTCCTATCCGACACTCTAGAACGATCTGGCTGTTTTATCCCCAATCCATACCTAACCTCCAGAACCTACTATTTAGGCTGTTGCCAAAGCTTGTCATTGAACATTCAAATTCCTACCCTATTTTTCTTCCCCTGCAGTATCCTCTGCGGCTGAGGCCATTTAAGGAAAAGGCTGCCCTGGGAGGTTTCCATAACCTTCCATTTAGCTTCAACAATAACTGCAAAGTGATCCTCCTGATCGGCCGCCCCTGCGGTGGGGAAGAGAGTAAAGGAGCATTCGCTGGGCCAGGGCTTCCCAGCGGCTGGTCCAGGTGGGAAACCCCGCGGCACATACTTGTGGAGAAAGTATGAAGGGGGCGGTGGGCAGGGCAGTGGCAGGGGTTGAGGAAAAGCCTAATAACATGGTAATAAGAGATAACAGGCTACAAAACCCCAGCGAAGCCAGGAATAAAAGAGCCCAGCGCCTCACAAATACAGGATTGAATGAGTTTCGTGTTTAATGTAAATACACCTGCCATTTGTTCTCTGAAGCACTGGTTACAGGTTTGAAGATAAAATAGAGTTTTGAACATTGTGCCAGTGTAATTTGCCTTTACCTGTGCGCTGACGGCACGCTTTGTTCCCAACAGCCCCTAGAGACGTAGCATTGCTCTGGCCAGCTTGAAGGCCTTGCCTTCTGCAGTTTCCCTCAGCCAGCTCTGCTCCTCCCTGGCCTTCAGCTTAGACTCCTAGGCCGCTCAGAGCAGGGGAAGGGGAGACAAATGGCCAGGGGTCTTTCCCTTTCCGTTCTTTCTATAAATCGGCATCAAATAGCACTTTGTTAGGGATGCTTTCCCTGAGCCCACCCCCGCGATGGAAGAGATCAGTTCCCCTATTACATTTGGTCATGGTGCTCTATATTTTTCCTCGTGGCTCTTGTTCTAGTTTATAATTATATATTTGTGTGATTAGTTGATTAATGTCTCCCTCTTCCACTGGACTGTGGTTTCCATGAGAGTAAATCTGCTTTGTTCTTCACAGTAATTCTGGCACCTGGCACCAGTCTGGCATGCGGTGGGTACTCAATCAGTACTTTTTAATGAGTGAATTATTGAATGTATTACAAATACGTTAGAAAATAAAAGACACTAATAATCTTACAATCAAAGAAAAAACACTTTCACTATTTTGATGTATAAATTTTCTGATTCTTTTTCTATTCTATGAAATAATATTTTGATTTTCACATAATATTCAAAACAGGACTAAATATTCATCCCATCTAATTACTATCATTTTATTTAACATTATTTTTGTTAGATCCAAACTCAATTATATGATCTACGCTTCATGAAAACTGGCGGAAAGTAACAAAAAAATTACATCATGTTTACTTTTCCAATCAGCAGTTTACCTTATCCAATAGGAGTGCGTGATGTGAAATTGGGACTGGCTGTCCTGGAAAATGGAGACATGGCAGATGGAACTCTGGACCACATGGGGAGAGCCCTGGCCACGGGAAATGGCTGTGGTTGGTGGAGGGGAAAGTGGTGGGGCTGTTAAAGAGTCGCCACCTGCTCTTGGTGGAAGCAGCGTTGTTGTGGGGAAAGCCACAGTGCCTAATGGCAGATCTCTGCTGGCTCAGTGATCTGGGCAAGCAAAATGGCTGGGGAGCTTCTAGGGCTGATGGGGTGGCGACTGAGGGTGGGGACAGAACCCCTTAGTGCTGCTCTCCTAGCCTAGTGCCGGGCAGAGAGGCTGAGAAAGCTGCCCCAGGGCAAGGGCGATCTTTCCGAAGCCTGGAATCACCACCTCCATTCATCAATCTGTGACTCTTGTTTAGTGCCCCCTTGTGGCTCCCCCGGGTTAACCCTGACCTGTGGTAAACCAAGCCAGACTCAGGTTGGATTTGAGTGACTGGAACAGGAAGAAGTTTTGGGAATTTTGTAATTTCTGCTGACGAGTCCCTTCGTGAGTCAGGATAGTGGAAGTCTGAATTCTTTTTGACAACCGCCACTACACATTGAATGCATATTCTACACATACAACATAAATCTTACAACAGTCCAATGAATTAGTTACCACTGTTATCCCCAATATGTAGACTAAGTACTTGAGATCTGGAGGGTGTCACGAGCAGGATTTGAACACAGGTCTGTCTGATTCAGACCCTGTGCTTTTTTAACCACTATTTTAAAAGAATCTCAGTAGGTTCTTAAGAGTGAGGCAGGCTACTCTCTAGAAGGTTTGTGACCCAACAGTCTGAATTGAAACAAGGCAAGCTCTGTGCTCCCATTTGGGGGAAAGTTAATATTTCACATGCTCTCGAGAATTTAGGAGCTTGGTAAAAACTTACTATTAAACAGGGATTTTCTTTAATTCCTTTTGTTTAAAGATTTTCATGTGAAACACTCTATGTACTGTGCCTCCCTCTGAGACGTCAGTGGTGCCAGAGACCGTTAGGGAATTTGTGTAAATAGAGTGCGGGCCAAATGCTGCCCACACAAGTAGTGAGGCTCGAGGCTGAGCGTGTGGAGCAGTTTCACAGCGAGCTGGGCTCCGTGGACTGTCCCCAGGCTGCGCCCTGGTCTGCAGAGCTGGGAGCAGACGGTGCCAGCAGAGGCCATGCCGGCTTTGTTCTGTGGGTGCCTCGGCCCGGCCAGCCAGGAGACGGAGGCCAGTGTGGGAAGTATCTTGAACCATTCACGTTAAAGCAGATAAGTTCGCCGAGGAAATCAAACCAGTCGGTCCCGAAAGGTCAATATTAACTAATGCATATCTTGCCGATTTTTTTTAAAAACTGACACTTCCTACAAAAGACAGAAATATCTACAGAGGACAAAAATGCTTTGAAATGTTTCTGAAATGATGGTTCAATGCGCAGGGTCAAAGGGTAGAACTGGTTCTCTTCAAGCATTTTTTGTTTAAATGCCTCAGTTTTATTTAACATTGTTTTGGGAAGGACTGCATTCTATTGACACATCGAGAAAAAATTACTTTTTGTTTTTCTAAAACTAATAAGAGCTTAGGCATTATGATTAAGGACCGAAAAGAGCTCACCCTGATGAATGCCCCCTTTCTTCAGCTGTAAAATTTAATAGCTGCCACAGAGAGTTTTTTCTTTTAATCAGCAAAAAATTTATTTTGTCCTTGACATTTTATGCCAAAAATCAGCCCAGAGAGTATGTTTTATAGCCTGAGCTGAATTGCCTTACAGGTAGAGTTTTTCTGTGAGCAGTGTTTATTGAATTGGCTTTTTTCACATTAGATAAGATGCTGATATCAGTTTATTAGCCAGTCTTTTCAGTGTTTCTGAAAGACAGAGGAAATTTAAGGAGGGACAGAAGTGCATTATGGGTAAGTGCCTAGGTTCTTATGGGAGACAAGACGTGGGTTCCAGTGGCCCCACTACTTCCGAGCTCTGTACCCTTCCGAAGTCTGTTTCTTCTTTCAGTTGAGGGCTATAATAGTGCCAACATCATCACGTTGTTGTGATAATCAATGCACCTAAACATTTTGTGCAGCCTTGGCACTTATTGAGTGTTCACCAAATATTAGTGGTGCACAGCTAAATGTAACTTAAAGTTTTGCCTTGGAGAAGGCCTTCTTCTGATCTGAGGACAATAGGAATAGCAGAAAATAAGGTTCAACTATCTAGAAAAGTACCTAGTATGTTAGGCAGAGGCAAAATAAATGTAGCTTAAATCATGGGTAGCTTATTTTTTTTCTTAGATGTGCAATGTGCAGTTATTTTATTATAAGTGATAGGAAATCCATCTGAAATCTCTTGTCTTTTATCTACTTGTGAAAACAGCTGGGTTGACCCATAAATATCGAGCACCTGTTCAGTGCAAGGGACAATGTGAGGCATCGTGGAAGTGCTCAAGGGAGTGTAAGGTACAGTCCCTCCCCTGGTGGAATTTTTAGTGTAACTTGGAAAGTTAAAAAGAAAAATTAAGTGGAGGGAAGAGTGTAGAGGGATGGATTTCAGCTGATTTTTAAAGGATGGGAAATAGAGAGGAGAGGGAAAACCTCTTATAGGTAAGGGTTAATGGCAGGAGCAAAGTCTGTATAGTGGGAAAGAACAAGGTATGAGGGAGGAGACCTGGTTAGCAAGTGAAGGCTCGTTAACATTTAAGGCTACCTTTGAACCAGAAGTGTCTATCTGACTGGACTGAGTGGTCCTGTCCATCAGGCCATTCTCCACCACCGTGATACATTGCCTCGGGGTCTCTTATCTTCATATCTAAAGTAAGACGAGAGGCAGCTACAGATATGAGGAAGCACTTTGCTTTTCACTACTATGCCAAACATAGTTTACATACCAACACTGATAATCTGTCAGCCCACCTCTCCTGGACACTTAATCATTTCCCTGGAATCTACTGGAATAATTTTTCTCTGCATTACAAAGTATGCTTCGGAGTGTCTGTTTCTTAAGGTAAGTTTGTACTCCTTCAAGTGGCATTCCACAAAGCTCCAAGGTGGCCTGTGTTACACATTTCCTCCTCAAAGCCAGAGTGGCCAGTTATGAATGCTGCTACCTCTTGGTCTGTTAATAATAATGTTTGTTACTTGTTGAGCACTCACTATGTACCAAGCACTGTTCTAAGTTCATTTACTTCTCCAAAATAGAGGAGTAGTGGGAGTAAAGGAAGATGGGCAGATGTTACGTATAGACTGATTAAATAATTAATTCATCAATTAGTTCTACAAATATTTATTTAGTGCCTCTTATGTTCCAGGCACCATGATAAAATGCTGGTAAAATTAATAAACAAACAATTGAAGGTTGAAGCAACTGCTAGTATGGGTATTTTAGCAGCATACCACATTCTGCATTGACTGTTTTTTTAACACATTTTGGGTTTTTGAGAGCAGCACTTTTTAAACTTTAATGTACATGGGAATCATCTGGGAATTAGGTTAAAATGCACATTTGGACTTGGAAGCTCCGTGGGGAACTAGGAGTCTGCATTTCTAACAAGCCCCCAGGCAGTAATGATGCTGCTCATCCAAGTGACCTCTTTAGGTAGCAGGAGTTTAGAGAACCGAGTAAATGACAGAGGAAACGCAAGTAAAGGCAGAACATATTGTCGCTTTCACACCAGAAGAGGCAGCTGGCCTGGAGTTGGCCGCAGACCCCAGCAGAGCACTTAGCATGATTATATTGTTGTTGTTATCACCATGTGCACCTGCAAGAATCTAAGAGATTAGACCCTCAAGGCCCAGTGACTCGGTTTATAACTCCTAACACACATTAAAGTTAAAGGAGCAATGCAAGCTGTCCTTCTCAGGGACATGATTTATAAGGTGTGGCAGAGAAGGTGGTGGACTGGAAGCCAGGAAACCTGCGTTTTCCTCAGAGCTCGTTTACAGACTTAACTCTGTAACCCTGGTTAAATCACTTAACCTTTCTGGGTCTTGCTTTTCTCACCTGTAAAACAGACTAATAATATCTGCCCTGCCCACCCCAGGGCTGTGGGCATTAGTAGATGAGGTAGGATATGCACAAGCTCATGGAGAAGCCAAAGGGGTGCAACAAAGATTCATTTTTACAGTTAAAACTTACAGGGTTCTCAGCAGTAGGCAGGAAAGAGGGTGTCTTATGAGCTCCTGCATTGGTTTATATCTCTCTAGGTATTTGTTTTTTTAATGACTCTCACTCTATTTTGTATTCATGAGATGTGTAGACCTTCTGATTTGAGAATAGGCCACCTCAGCCTCTACTTGACTACCCAAAACCTCCAGACTCTCACTAGCTGGGGAGGGAGGAAGTAGAGGAGAGGTAACATTTATTGCGCATGTTATGTGAGTATTTTACTTAATCTTCACAACACTCCTAGGAGGAAGGTACTATTACAGTTTCACAGATGAGACACCTAAAGCTCAGATGGACTCATTTGCCTGGGGCCTCATTATGTTTCTCGTAGTAAAAGAGAAGCCTTTTCAACTTTGTAGCTCTAAAGATGTGATTACTTCACTTTCACAAGACCGTAAAGTTAGCAAGCGCTGGTGTCTGGTTAACAGTTCACTTTGAGTATGTTATTCCAGAGTAGATATCATGAGTTTAGGAAGATGCCAAGAATTCTGTGTTTAACACCCATCTCTTTGCAACAGAATTGGAGAGCTGTTGCAGAAGTCTCTGAATCCTAAGTCCATAGACTTTCATAAACAGGTCTACAGCTCACTTCTCCTAGGAATAGGGAAGGGCTGCAACTGAAGACAGCCGTTTGTTCTTCTTAGTATTTCAGGGTGATAATGATAATGATGGGCCTTTATTGGGTAGTTTTCACTTGCTCTGCAATAGAGATCCTCCACATAATCCTTTACGCAGCCTTATGAAGTTGATTGTTTTGTTACCTATGTTTTGGAGAAGGAAAGAACTAGAGACTTAGAGCTAAACTTTTGCAAGGCCTAGCACCTCCCAAGTGGGTCAGCCTGGACTTCAGTCCTGATCTTTCAGGCACTAGCACTCATGTTTTTTTCCATAGATCACCATATCCAATGGATTAACCACTGTCATCAGTCATCCAAGTTTAGATATTGGCAGTAGCTCTCAGTGGAAAAGAACTACTTGAAACATAATAATAATAATAACAACAACAACAATTGCCAGCTTGCTCTGCTGCTGATTGGGTCTCCTCAGTTGGCCCTGTCATCTCCCATCATGTCACAGGGCGTGTGAAATTACAGGGCTGAAATAACGCTGGTGACTGATGTGAAACAGATCGCATGTGAACCTGCCCTTGGATTTCCCAGCCAGTGCTTCAGCCCTGCTTGTTCACAGTGCTTCATTTGCCAGCAGAGTGCTTGGATCCCTGGAAGGGCTTTCTGCAGCTTCTGCTGGAACAGGATCCCAGGCCCTGTGGAATCTTCAAAGAAAGGCACAAATCACTGGAAGAGGCACAGTCTCATTAGTTTGAGCTAGTTACTTACTCCCTCTGAAACTCAGTTTTTCCATCTTTTAAGTGGGAATAACAATAGTACCTCCCTCTCCAAGTTGTGAGGGTTAATTGAGCCAGTGGTGTCAGATCCATAGTAGGTACACAACCAAGAGGACCATTGTAGCTTCCTTTCTTCTGGATTACATCATCTTTGATTTTTCTCTTCTCCTCTCAGATCTATCAGTGCATTCTTTAAATTATGCCTTGAGCCTGTTTGTCATGCCCAACTATCACCTTAGTCAAACCAGCCTTAGCTCTAGCCTCGATTACTGCAATAGCCTTCTACCTGCTTGTATGCCTATTTGAACATCCAGAGTGATTTTATTAAAACAAACAGGATCATTCATTCCCTTCCTTAAAACCCTCAGTGGTACCCCATTACCCTGCAAGTCGTTACCTACTCTGGTCCCTGCCCACTGTCCCACCTTCACCAGTGCTCCTCAGCCCCTGGCATAGTCATGGTGACCTTTTTGTTGCATGGATGCACCAAGCCCAGGGGCCTGTGCACCTTTGCACTTGTTGCTTGTGCCTGGAATACTGTTCCCTAAGACCTTTGCATGGCTGGCAATGTCTTGTCATTTGGAGAGGCCTCCCATCTTCTCAACAGAAAGTCGCAATGTCCTCTCCTTCAATTACTTCAATTACTCCCTAACATGTTACTGTCTTAATTTTCTTTTTTCTTTTTTTAAAAAAATACACTTTTATTGATTTGAGAGAGGAAGGGAGAGGGAGAGAGAGAAAAACATCAATGATGAGAGAGTCATCGACCGGGTGCCTCCTGCATGCCTCCTACTGGGAATTGAGCCCGCAACCCCGGGCGCATGCCCTGACTGGGAATCAGACCTTGACCTGGTGCATAGGTTGACGCTCAGTCACTGAGCCACGCTCGCCAGGCTGTCTTAATTTTCTTCATTACCCATCACTACCTGAAATTTTCTTGTTCATTTGTCTATTGTAGTTTATCTTCCCCTGTTAGAAGGTTAAGTCCAAGATTCTGCTCATGATTCCATGTCTAGTTCCGAGAAAAGTGCCTGGCATCTATGAAGCACTCAGCAAACATTTATTGACTGATTGAATGGTACCTTTATGATATATAAATTAAAACTAAATATAAACAAGTTAAAAAATAAGAGGAAGTCTTTCAATATTTATCTTCAACCTATGGCTTGGGATTCAGTGGCCATGGAAAGGCCTAATGGGAAGAAATGAATGGAGGAATCAGTCAATTTTCAGAGCAGAAGGATTACGGTAAGAGGCCATCTCCTGTAGCCCACTACCTCTGAATGCTTTCATCTGTTCATTCAGTTATTCAACAAGAGTTTGCTGAACTGTGAGTTGACATGTGGGCTTACAGCAGCTATTATGAGAAATCTAGGGTCTACTTTCACCAAGCTTATACTTTAACAGGGCAAATTGGCACTGCATGCACTCATTTTCAGATAAAACAAGTATTTAAGGAAGAGAACTGTGCAGGGGGCCCAGGGAGCATTTTGAGGGCCTGTCCTGTGAGGCGTTCCAAGGGAGTAATGTTTAAACCAAATGTGAAGGATGCCTAACTTTGCCCACATTTTCTCATGAATTTTTTTTAAAGACTTTTTAAAAAATAGCTTATTGATTTTATAGAGACAGAAGAAGGGAGGAGAGAGAAAGAGAGAAACATCGATGTGAGAGCAAACCTTTGATCGGCTGCCTCCTGTATGCCCCCTACCAGGGTTCGAGCCTGCAACTGGGGCATCTGCCCTGATCAGAAATTGAACCAGCAACCTTTTGGGGCCTGGGATGACGCCCAACCAACTGAGCCACTCTAGCCAGGGCATGAATTTCTTATGGTCAGTCATTGAGGAGGGTGCAAAACTGTGCAGGCTGGGCCAGCAAAGGAGTGCTTTTTTGGAATCTCTCCACCTAGAGGACACATTTCCCTCTCTTCTATTTATAAAGTACATATGTAGTAGCAGTGGCCTTAGAGGGATGTAGACATCCTCACTGTACATGAGGAAGCTAAGGCTCAGTGAGGTGGGGTCATTTGTCCAGCTAATACCACTAGTAAGTGGATTAGGCCCACATCTTCATAACTTTCAAGCTCCATACTCCTTTAGACAACTTTAGATGTGCCTTTCCTTCTTGATTAGGTGGGATTTCAGGTCCAGGATATTCCATTTTGTTGATTTTGTTTCCTCAAACCCTTGGCCTGTTCTGGAGTTTTAGGAGTTAAAAAGTTGGCCGGTATCCCTTTTAGTCTTAACAAAATGTCTCAATATCCACAGCCCTTTGAGATCTCCTGGCAAGTGAGAAACCAAGATGCAAGCAGGTCCTTTTTTGCCAGCCAGCCTAATGATTTGGCACACTGGAGCTGAGTGGTTTTGAACCTTGAGGCTGCCTCTGAGTACCTGCATCCCCACCCTCATGCAAGTCACCCAAATTCTCTGTAAAATGGCCAATACAATCTTATAGAGCCAGTCGGGGAAATGCTCATGAAATTGATCTTGAAGTACTTGGCAATTGCAAGCTTCATAAGAATCCCTGGTAAGAATAATTAACTTACTTTGGAGGATGGATTTACTTAGGAAAGCTCCATCTGCAGTGAGGGTGGGCCCCTCTTTCCTGTTGCTCCTGGCACGTGCTCTTCTCCAAGTAACATTTGCAGCAGTCTGGGTGGTTTGTCCGCTTAGAGCCATCCAGAAAAGTCAGTGGGAAAATCCAACAGACCACTGGCACTGAGAGACTGGAGTTGGCACCAGTCACAGTGAGAGGCATTGCTTTTATTAGCAACTTAGTCTTTCTGCAGCAGGCGAGGCAGAAGTGCCTAATATGCAGACTCAAGATGCTAATGTGGCTCTTAGGAGAAGAACAGATACACCCAGCATCCCACAGCAGTCCCAAATTACAGACATGGCACGCCTTTCACTAATGTGGTGATAAGACTTGATTTATATGCTTGCTTCTAGAAAGACCTGCTGCTGTCTCTCTTACATTACATGGCATGGTGTTTGAATCCTGGTTGTGCCACTTACTAGCTATGTGACTTTGTGATCGTAAGACTAACCTCTCTGCTCTCCTCTGTAACAGGGATGTTAATGGCATCCAGGTCATAGAGTTTGCTTTAGGAACTAACAGGTTAATACAGGTAAAGCACTTGGAACAGTATCGGGCACCTAGTACGTGCTCAGTGACGATTGGCCCTCATTGTTATTAAATGGCAGCTGGGTCTGCATATTGCTCCTCTGAGGCCTTTAAGGGACTCCTTGGGATGACCCTCAAAAGAGTCCAGAATCGGAGCTGTGCAGCCTACTACTCTAACCATGAAAGGACACAGTGTGCCTGAGGTTGGCCCCTGTTAGAGGCCAAAGCTTATAAAAGTCAGAGGGAAGGGTTTGGAAATGTAACACAGCTGGGACGTCCCAGATGAAAGGGATACATTTTTAAAGACCCATAACAGTTCATACCTGCAAACTCACAAATAGGCGGGATTGATGCTTCCTGCCTCAGGGATGGAGGGTTTCCACCCTTTCCAGCCACCCCCCCCCCCCCCGCCCTCCATGACTGGCCGTGTGTTTTCTTTTTCTTTCTCTTTCTTGTTTAATATAATCTGTGCTTCCTAGGTCTCTCAGTAAGTAGTAAATATTGGGCATCTATTCTGTGGAGAATTGGGATGGCTGGTGTGATAACATAGACATGGTTCCTAATACGGAAAATTTTGCCATGTCAAAAGCAAGTTGAGAAATATACACTTACTGTGAGCACATTTAGCCTGGCCAGATCCTATTCATTCTTTAAAACCCACCTCAAGTATCACCTCTTCCAGGAAGCCTTCCCAGAATTCTCCTTGCAGAATTAGTGGTTTTCTTTTTTTCTTTTTGGTTGTGTTCACAAAACCTTATTATGATTGTGACTGTCTGCTTGCCTGATTCACACACTAGACTGGTAGTCCCTTAAGGGAACAGACTATGGGAAGCAGTCTAGGGGGATATTGTATAGTTCTTATTTATCAACATATTCCCCTAGTACTTGGGCAGTCAGTATATGTTTGCTGAATGAAATGGTAATTAAATATAAATGGTAAATAATAAAATAATAGCTGACACTTACTGAGTAACTGCCTTATGAGGAATTATAACTAGTGTTGCCATTTTATAGGTGAAGAGACAAGAGGCACATACAAGTTTGGGAACTCAGGCTGGAATTCAAACACAGCAATCTGACCCAAAACCTGGCCCCTTCACAGCTACACTAAAGTACCTCTCACTGTAAGACTTTAGAGAGAGTTTTAGAATTTTCATGGGACCTCCTTTCTCTCACTTTGAAGGCAGGGATTCTGGCAAACTGACTTGAGACAACATATCCATTCAGCAGGGATTCGGTTCTTTTTGGTGGGTTTGGGAACTGTGTCTCCTCCCCAACAAACTAAGTTACAATGAAAGCAAGTCATAGGCTAAATTTTTCACAAGTATGAGCATTTGTTAGCTAGCGAGCATAAAAATCATCACAAATCCCTTTCCTTTAGGCTCCATGAAACCCCTCTCTCTTTCCTGGAGCCCCCTGATCATCCTTGCATAAAAAGCTGAGACAGACAGCATAATAACATTCTAATGAGGGTACTTGAGATGTTAATAAACAACCACTCCCCCTAGAGTATCCCTCTCTGTGTAGCTATTGCATGTTATCATCCATCCCTCAGAGGTAGAAACATGTGTACATCTCACCATCAATATTCATATCTTTAAAGTAAATCACAGAAAATACTATAGCCTTACTCAGAGGTTGCATAGAATAGGGGAAAGAGACAGGCTTTGAGGTCAGGCAGGATTTGAACCTGTGTCCAGCTGACTCTGTGGCTCTTGCCACAGAGGGTCTGTGCATGAGTATTTCTCAGCTGCTTTGGGGAAGCCTGGCTAGCTGCTGGTTAGTCATTCCACTGATTTTTATCTGAAGCTTGAAGACTAGACCTGGGTGATGGAAGGACAGGTGTGCGGCTAGAAAGAGCTGGCGAAGTGGGCAGTGACGCTTCTGAGCCTTCTTTGCCCACCTGCCCTGAAGCCCTTTATCTCTGCGTCTCTGCTCTAATTGCCAGCAGTCCCCAAAGATGTCTTTTCCGTGCCTGGCGGTAGGACCTGATGTTGAGGGCAGGGATTGTGCCAGACTTAACTGACTGGTGTTGAAAGTTACAAGAATTGCTTCTCCCTTTAATTTTTCCTGAATGAAACACTATGGAAGGATGAGAAGATGGGAAATGGTCAAAAGTCCTGAGAAGGGGATCATCATAGTGGTGACTTGCCAGCTGTGGGCCTTTCAGAATGAGACTCATTTCCTTATCGGTAAAACAGGGTAAATAATGTTGGTCTCAGTGATTGTGAGGGTCAATTAGAGTTTATTTAAGTGCCTAGCACTAGGCAGGAGCTTAATCACTGTTCCTTTACATTCCCAGAAATGAGCCTTGATAGCCCAGTGTGGGTTTCAAGCCCTCATTCAAATGTCTGACACATAATAGATTCTTAGTAAGTATTTGAATGAGTGAACGTGGTTGCTTTGCTGTCTTTCAGGATTTTTCAGTTAGATCACAGGAGGGTTAAGAGGCCATTAAAAGATCCTGCCCTTTAATGAGCATAGATACTAGTCTTTATTGAATACCAGCTACTATCAAGTGCTTTACATATTATTGAATTACAACAATCTTAAAAAACTTTTTAATGTCCATTTTTAAGTGAAGAAATTAGGGCTCTGAGGGGTTCATTATGAAAGCCAAGGTCACCGACCTCAGCAGTGGGGTGAAATCTGTATCTTACTAGCCATGCACATGAGGGCCTTGAGACGTGCCATCTCCCTGGACTGGACATATACATCTTTTTATCTGGATGTGGGGAATGCATGGCTTCCCTACAGTGGGCTACATGCCTTAATCGACTTGTATTGAAAGTTACAAGTACTAATTCTCCCTCTAATTTTTCCTAAATTAAACACTGAAGAAATGGAGAGAAGCAGGATGAGGGCTGATGGGAGCCTCAGTGTTTGGGAGCCAGGGCTTTGTCTCAGCTTTGGCCTCCATTTAACTGCTGATTTTTAGGTGCAGGATTTAGTTTGGACTCAGGAGAGCAACAGGTAGTGATGCAAACTTAAGGGATTTAATGATAAGGACAAGTTTAAGAGCCCACGGGTGACCATAGAATGTATGGAACCAGGTGGCTCTTATGAAGCAAGGGACCCTGGAGCTTTGCAGTGAGGGTCCTGTGTCTGGACTGTACCCTCCTGATTTGAACCCAGTCCTGCCACTCATTGTGTGATGTTATCTGTGTAGTGGGCATGATGCTGATGATACCAACCTCATGGCCTTGTTGTGTGAGATCTAATTTATGTCAAGCGTGTACAATTTTTAACACAGTATCTAGCTCTAGTTGGCATATAAACAAAGGTTAGGAGTTATCATTGACCAAAAGACCACATTCTACCCTGAACTTGACTTATTTCCTGAATGGATCTTGTGGGATGATTTTGACAGATAAAGCTGTTTACCGAATTCTTACCCTATGACTTAGATTTAGAAGCACGGCTGGGCAGAATCCAATTTAACACATATTTAAATTTCACAGAAAGAAAACATTTGGGTTGGCTTTGGCAGGGTTTCCTCTTTTATAAAGTTTATTTAAAATTTTTTGCTTTTGCGTTGTCAGGGTCTTGAGTGACGGACAGCCTGTGTCTAATATCTGGGGCTGAGAAAATCTAGTGAGAGTCAGGCCCATGGGGTCAAATTGGCCCTTCAGACAGAGCCTGCCATAGATTTTCTAGACGATGGAAAGGGGAGTTAACCCATCCCACATTGTAAATTATTTTTTCAAAGGAAAAACAAGGGAGCCAAGAAACAATTTGTCATGATTCTTTTACATTTTGACTTGGCAAGAATTGACCTATCTGCCATCTTTCTCTAGCTCTGGGTGATTTGGGAAAATTTTTATAAAACCAAGTGTTTTCAAGTAACCTGTTTTGTTTTTTTGTGTGTTTTTTTTTTGTTAAAATGTAAAATGTGATTCAGTGATCCACCTCCCCCTCCCCCCCAAAGGAACAAAAACTATTGTCCATATTCCTTGACAGCAAGAATTGATGCTCAGCCTTTGGTTAGGAAACAGAGTGGAGGGCGCTTATAGCTTAGCTTTGCCAGCCCAGGAGATCATTTTCCAGCCCCAGGTGAGTAAGGTCCAACTCTGCAAGTTCTGATGTCCAGGTCCTGCTGAGTACTAGTAAAACCATGTTTGTTGTCTTCCAAATCCGGAACACAAACTTGAGCACCTATCTTCTTAGAGTTCTAGGAGATGAAAAATACAATGATGAGACCATGACATGCTTCCCGATGGGGCCATAGAGCTTAATCACGTTGACGATTATGACGGAGGAGGAGGGGCAGCGGCAGGTGGGCATTTATGCATCTGTGACTGTCGCTTTCTGTGTCTTTTTTATTTAATCATCTTAGAAAAGCAAATGCCTGCTTGAAGTGGGTATTTTTAGCCTCATTGAGTAGATATGGTAAGGAACATTTCCTGATCTTGAGCAGCTTGCCCAAAACTCCAAAGGGAACAAGTAGATCAGATTGGATTCTGCCTTTTCAAAGACTGTGTTTGGAACTAGAATACTACACTGGGCAGTGGTTAAAGCAGCTGTGTGAAGAAATCACTGGACTGTGGTATGATGTGTGTTTTAGCAGAGGCGTCCAAGGTGCTTTGGGGACACAGATGACAGAGGCTTACCTGTGGCTAGGATGTTGGCCTGGCCTCACAAGGGAGGCTCCTCTTGAGGTGGGCCTGGGGGTGAGCGAGCAGGAGTTTCCACTGGTGAGGAAGGGGAGTGAAGCTTCGCCAGTGGAAGGCACAGCTGATGGGAAGTCATGTGCACTGGGGGGCACAGGGAAGTGGGCAGGTCGATTATAGAGGGTGGCACAGATCAGGCCTAGGTGAACAGAATGAGAGGAAATCAAGTTTCTCTAACTGAAACCCTCAACGTGGTTAAAACACTCTAATCATTTACCATGTGTCTTTTTCATCCTATGGTTAGGTTGCCGAGAAGGCCTCTTCTCAGGATTATATATAATGTCCACATGCTTGATTGTTGGGAAAGGAAACCAAGACCTTATTTAATCACAAACTGTACAGTGTCAGAAAAGGTCCTGGTACCCTGTCTTGTCATTGCCTCGAGTGACAGGAATTTACAGCTTGAAATAGCAGCTAGGACAGAAGGGAACCTTTAAAACAGTCAGATTTGTTGGTTCACTTTGGTTAACCCAGAGGTCAAAAGCAGTTTCTGTCTAGCACATTAGATAACTTGGGAAGCGTTTGAGATGTTGCAGGTAGCGTTACAGGAACATCCGCACTTGTGATAAAAGGAGTTATTTATGAGGTAGCTGAGGTTTCAAATGTAAAAGAAAAAAAAGTCCTGTAAATTATGAAGACTTTGGTAACAAACTCCAGTTGGATGTTGCTGGCCTTTCTGAGAGGGTGAAAGGGAGATCAGCCAGGAATAAACTAGGAAAGTCCATTTAAATACTCACTGGAATTCCAGGGGCATTACCTGCTAATCAAAAGCAGCAATCCAAAGAAAGGTAAGTGACCATCACGGAGTAAGGATTAAGGCCTTCAGCCTTCAGATTAGATGTCTTTGGTGTCATGAGTTGCTATGGAAAACTCTATCCGTGTTTTTCAGCTGATCTAGTATTGTCTAGAAATAAGTGAAAAAAATTAATTGGTTCCAAAGACATTATCACAAGGCATTTATAATCTATGAGTTTCCTGCCTTCACTCATCAAAGCTAAGAAAGAGGGCACTCAAATCTAAAGTGAAAAAGTAGATGCCTTAGATTCAACTGCCTTCTGAGTCTCCCCTCCCCCCTTAAAAAGCAATCATTGTTGTATTTAACAATTATGGAGTACATCCTTTGGGGGAATGATGGTTACTTTTTAAATTACCCTTACCACAAATGCTGGAAGGTTAGCATTCTCTAGGACATACAAATAAGTCATCAATTAATTTTCTACTCATGTATGGTCGCAGGAAAAGAGGAAATTAATTAGGAAAAAGGAAATTGTTCTTGGCACAATTTAGATTCTTTTTCTACTTTCCTTTTTTGTCTGCTAGTGTGCATTCAAGGCCTACACAATGGGACACAGTGGCCTGAGAACTGGCCTTGAAGTAACACCTCCTGCCAGTGCCACTGACTGGAGACCTGGGGCAAGTGCTGGAATCCTTCTGAGCCTCTGCGACTGATAGGCACCTACTTTAGCTCCTTATTAATTAGGTTGTTATCAGGATCCAATGAAGTTCTCTGTATAAGAGTTCTCTGAACATTTGTAAAGTACCAAGGAGATGTACAGTGATGAACATAAACTCTGTGAGGACAGGGGTTGTATCTGACTTAGGCCCTATATTATATTATCCCCATTACTAAGCACAGGGCCATTTTTTGAACAAACCAGGCAGTCAGCCGTTAGACAACTTTATCTCATCAGTGGCCAAGTTTTTACTACATGTCCAGTGGGCCCTGTCTGAAGCTTTTGGTGGATAATTTTTAGAGCTAGGAGTAAATGATGCGGTCTCTCAATTAGGAGATGCCTCATAATTGGGCAAGGAAATGGGTAAAGATGTCACTAATTTTCTGCTTCCTTCACTTGCTCCTGCAGGGTGACGATCGTGTCTTGTTCATCTTTCTATCTCTTAGCCACTGAGGCTTTAGCACAGTGTTTTGCACTTGTCGGCGAGAAGAAATAGTTACTGGCTGGCATTTTCAGTGGCCCTGGGCCATCCGTGTGTTGCCATCCCAGAGTGTTCCGACGTCCTGTTCTGGTCTGGGACTTGGAGCAGAACTGCGGCAGGCTGGCGGCTTTGCCCCACTTCCACTCCGGCAGTGTCCTCCCAGGTGCCAGCACGTTCCTGGGTGGACCCTTCCACAGTCTGCAGCCCGTTTATTACATAATCTCTGAGTGCTAACTTGAGAGCCCAGACGCTTTTCTAATTCTGCAGATGTTATCAAAGATTTTTAAAAAATCACTTACACATGTGTAGTGACCCCTTCTCCCTTCTGTTACAGGCCACTTCAGATGGCCACCACGGGCATGGTGGCTCGGGGAGCGAGTAATCCCCATCCTGAACAGGCAAAGGGAGGAGCCACACCGGCAGTGCAGTTGTCAGAGTCCTAGGTGCTCTTGGAAAGTTGGGGTTACCTGAGCCAGAGGCCAGAAATATGACAGGAAGAAGTTTGTATTCTCATGGCATGTTTTTAATGTTTGTAAGCTACAGATTACAAAGGAGGAAACCGTTAAGTCTATGAATTTTGACTAGTTGCTTCTTCCAGTGATTAGATAGTTCCTTTACCTTGGGGCCCATTTAGATGAACATAGAGTTGCCCAAACATCCAGAAGGCTGACAGCTGGTTTACTGCAATGCTCTTCTGCTTAAATACTAACTACCAGCAACTTCTATTCATCTCTCCTCCCAAATCTTAGCTCCCTCATTTTCTCCCAGGCTCAGCTGGGATTTTACTCCTCAGGGAAGCCTTCCATGATATCCATCAGGACACATACCTGGATCAGTCCCCTCGGAGCCCCTGGCACCTCCCCGTAGTGACTTTCCCCAGCACTGACCACCATTTATGGTACTTGAGGCCCTGAGTGTGTGATCTGGCACAGGGAACAGTATACCTCTGTGAGCTGCATATGCAAAAATAGGGCTGAGAATATTTGGTATGGAGGAGAGCGGAAAAGATTAGAACTAGTGTCCTTGGAGGATCTAGTTCTAATTCTTGGCTCCACTTCCCATTCCCTTTCTTGTATGTTTTGAGCTGGTGGATTCAGCTCATTTTTCCTAAACCTTTCGCCAGTAACAGGCCTGCAAGGATCCTCGAGGTTGAGAGAGAGTCACTTCCCCAGGGCTTTCTGAATTACCAGGATAATCCAATGGGTTTCTGCACTCATTTTATTGTGAAAGGTGAAAGCGTGAGTGGGAAGGGAAGAGGTTAGGAGTTGAACTTGAGTGTCCTGCAGACAGGAGTGGATTAAAAGCTCTGTTCTGATGTATCCATCTTTCAGGAAGAGTCAGTTGACGATTTTCTGGCTCTGCAGTGATTCATGAGCCCGCGGAAGGCATATTTTCGTTCATGTGGTCATTCATTCAATGACTACACGTCAGACTAAGAATAGAAGTGCCATATACCATTCTCCACTACGGGGACCCAGGGATCCTTGAGAAACAAAGCTGATTCCATTGCCTGGGCAGGAAAGGTACAAATTAAGCCTGGAACATTTTGTTTTGCCCGAAAGTAAGCAAATGTGATCAATGATGTCAAGAAGATATAAGAACCAGCTTGAAGGGGCTTTCACTGGCCAGATCTGGGACAATTTGAGTGATAAAAATAAATAAGGACAGTAATGGATTATAACCCATTGAATGATAGGAATTCACGAGTCTCCTTTGTAATAGATAGACCAGTTGGTATGTGAGAGAAAAGGAAGGGCTCTTCTTTGCAGCGTAACGCCAACTGATATACCTGGAGGAAGTGGTGGATTCGGAAAGTCACCATTTTGCAACCCTAGAATTGTTTGGGCAAGAATCGTCAGTGGGTGTTAAATCTGGTTGGATGGGGGAGGTTTGATAAGGAACAGGATATTTGTATGGTCTTAGTTTCTCCCGACATGTTAGCGGGCAAATAGTAACTGTATTTATACTGTGGAGAAAATGGACAACATCTTGGCCAGATGATCAGGCTAATATCACCGGTGAGAAGCAGATTTCATGAGGCATTGTTTCCAGGTCCCGGTGTGTGCTCACACTGAGAAGGGCACAGCAATAGTTAGGTAGTATTCTGGCCACGAGTGCATAACCCGAATCTGAGCACGAGGAAGTAGCAGACAAGCCCAGGCAAGGGACATTCTATACAATAACTGGCCTGTTTTCCTCGCAGGCCAATGTTATGAGAGACAAAGGCTGAGGACTGGGTTTTGTGCCAGAGGGGGCAAAAATGCTATGTGGGTCATTATTGAGACGACTGACACATTGGAATATGGTCCTGGATTAGATGAAACTACATATCCATATTAAATTTCCTCAGTTTGATCGTTTATTTTGGAATACTCTTATTTTTTAACTGAGATATAATTGACATCTAGCATTGTATAAGTTTAAGGTGTACAAGGTGTTGATTAGATACATTTATTTATTGTGATATAGTAACCACCATAGTGTTAGCTAACACCTCTATCATGTAGTATAATTACCACTTTTTTTTGTGGTGAGACCATTTAAAGATGTAGTCTCTTAACAACTTTGAAGTATGTAATACAGTATTGTTGATTGTAATCACTATGCTTTCCATAACATCTCTAGAACTTATTCATCTTCTAAGTTACAGGTTATTTTTATTCTTAAAAAAAATATGACATATTAAGGGGTGATGAGGCGTAATATATGCAAATTCTCTTTATAGTTCAGAAAAAAGTAAGTATACACAGAATGATATAGCAAACTGGGGTGAAATGTTGAAAATTGGGAAATTGGGTATAAAAAGGGGTATGTGGGAGTTCTCTAGATTATTCTTGAAACTATTCTATAGGTTTGAAATAATTTCAAAATAACAGTTTTTGAAAAGTATTGTGATACAGCAAATAAGTGGGGCCCAGCAGTCTGCCGCTGCTTAGCTGTCTTAGTTTGGACAAGTCATTTAGCATCTTTAAAACTCAGTTTCCTTGCCCTTCACACGGGAACATTCTTTTTGCTTTAGAGTTGTCCCTGTGGAAGGCTTTCTAGCTGCAAAGAGCAGTGGACGTATTTAGCAACATTTCAGTCTAAACATTTCCTCACTTCCAGGGCTTCAGATTCATCACGAGGCTTTGGTCCCTTTTAGTTTATGTACCGGTTACTAGTGTTTATAACATACCCCCTCCCTCACTAAACTGTGAGATAATGATACTACTACTGCACTACTATTGATAGTAATAATAATAATATCTAACACGTGTGTGGGACTCTGTAGCTTATATAGTGCTTTCTGTGTACCTGGCAGCATTCTGATTACGTTACATGCTTTATTTCATTGAATCCCCACCCTAACCCTGTTAGGTGGGCGCTGTTACCTTCATTTTACAGAGGAGGAAACTGAGGCAAGAAGAAGAGACAGAGCTAGGATTCGAACCCAGAGATGCAGCTGCCCAAAGGGAGTGTCTCTTTCTAAACCTCACAGTGTGATACGGGTTAGCAAGGGCCCCAGGATTTAAACCCAGGCAGCACTCAGCTCATGTCCTCCACTGGAACCCTCTACTGCTCCTGAAATCTATGTCCCCAGTGCCCAGCACACCCCCCTGCCCCAGCCCGGCACAGACCTGTAAAGGTGGGGAATAGAGTGCTTCAGAAAGCGCAAGGCTCTGGAAATAGATGGACCCCACAGAATCTACAGCCAGACTCTTAGAGCCCCATCTTGCATGTTTGATAAGAACAACCGGCAGAGGGGATATGCAGGACGTGATCATGACTCTCTCCCTCCTCCTTTGCCTTTTCTTCTTTCTTTTTCTGAACATTTCACTATAGGCAGCGTTAATGTTGCTTTTAAGTCGGCATTCTTTCTCTTTTGCTTCTAATACGATTTTACATACTATTTTTACAGTAACTGTGATGCCGTATTGCAGTTACTTGCTTTCTGTCTCCCCTTAGACTGATTTCCTTGAGGGCAAAGAGCCATGCTGTTTCACTTTTGTCTTTATCAGCAGCATGATGCATGTGGCCTTGAGAGCAGGAGGGCCACTGCTAGCTGATATCACCCGTCTGTGAGATTTACAAAAGGTACCCTACTGCCTCTGGCCAGGTGCAGCTCTGCAGGCACAAGGCTTGGTCGGCTGACATCTTCCGATGGAGAAAAGGCACCTTCTCCTTGGAGGGCCACAGCTTGGCAAGTGGGGCTATATTTCACCTGTCACTCCTCCCTGCAACAATCCACAAAGTAACTAACTGTATGTAACTGCAGGTCATATGAGCTGCTCAGGAAATGTGTGTTGAGTGAATGAGTGAATGGATAGGTGCACAAGTGACACATTCCTTCCTGGGTTCCTTTCCCCTTTCAGCCATGACTCAGACAGAGAAGCGATCCTGTGCCTGCTTTATATGCAACCCCAGGGCCCAGCTGTTAGCTTCTTGGTCAGATTTTTCACGCTTGATGCTGCCATAGAATTTTTTTCCTTCCTGGAAATTCTTCTGAGTCTAACTCTGAGGATAGTTGCTCCTCTGTAAACAGCCTTTGAGCAGGAGCCCACTGGAGGTCCAAACCTGGATTGGGGCATCAGCACCCAACCCCAAATTGCCCCTCTCAGGTCAGGTTGTCTTTGCAAGGATGAGGCTCAGTGAAGGCCCCTGAGCTCCACAGCGTCTGTCTGAGGTGCACAGAGGAACCGGTCTCCGCACCTCTCCCCACTGTGATCTCTAAGTGCCTCCTTGAACCCCCTTCACCCCTGCCTCCACTTCCAGCTCTGGGCAGGAAGGAAAAACCTTTCATTTGAGTAATTGCCAGCACTGGCAATGCAGACACCTAGGTGAGATCTGTGCCTCTCCAGGCTGAAGTCGGAGCCCTGTAGTTAACTGGCCTCTAGCTGACCTAGTCACATTTGCAGAGCACCTTGACCTTGTAATTTGATTACAGAGTCCTTTCTACTTTTCACTCATGACATATGATGATTATTTTTCAGTTAAAATAATTTTAAGATTGCAAAGTGCTGAAGCCTTTGTTACAGAAAAGCTATGATAATACAAACAAAAAGAAAATAAATATTCATAACCCCACTCAGCCATAACCACTGTAAATGCCTGAGTTGATTTTTCCAATCTCTTACTCTCTCTTTCTCTTCCAGACACACACACACACACACACGCACGCACAAATATAGCCTCACCTCCATTTATTCATTGCATTTTGGAACGGGTTGGACATTCAGAGATTATTCTGATTTGTAAAAGCAATGAGTGATCTACAAATGTAAAGTATTATTAATATGTTGGGAATGGGGGTGAGATTATACATTAAGTTCCACAGATATATGTTTCCAGTCTATCATGCCTGAAATAAACTTGCTGGAATGTGAGTCCTTCTTTCATGCCAAGCATATAATACACAAAGAGCCTACTTCCCAGGAGATTAGCTAAACCAAGCACGTTATGTTCCATCTTAATGTTGAAATACAGATTTCCCATTAAAAGGAAATCTCTTCCTTTCAGAAGGTTGAAAAAGATGATACTTACAAAAGAGGGAGAGAGAAAAAAAGACTCCCAGCTGGTTAAATTTAGGGCGCTGAAAGAGATCCAATTGGCAGATAATCCCTGGCCATGGGCCCACAACATTTTCATTTGATTGTGCATTGGATACATTTTCATTCATTTTAAGCCCTTGCCTTTCAGTATTTTGTTCCTTGGAGACAGGCAAACTAGTATCAATAGCTCTCTTGGCCTCCATCAAATGGCTTGATTTACTTAAGTGGTCCATTTTGTTATTCCAGTAAGGAGGGGCTTGTACTTGTTGACGCATTTCCGAGAATGATTGTGCAAAGAAATTCTGAGATTCTAACTGTTTTTTGTCAGTCTTCTCATTGGTAGACTTGTTTTATGCTAAAAGATGGATAAAGCGGTGAGTGTGGGACACTGAGAGGAGGGTACTCTGGACCTAGAGTCAGGAGACTTGGCTTCTCACCCAGCTCTGACACTGACATATGGATACAGCCTTGGCTAAATCTCCTAATTGCATTGGACCTGAATTTCTCTCGTCTGTAAAGTAGGGATAATCATCTCTTCTTTGCTTTACCCTCAGGGATGTTGTAAGAGTAAAATGACATAATCCAGTGGCTCATAACCTCAGTTGCACATTAGAATAACCTGGGAAGGTTGGAAAAAACACCATTTGCTAAGCCATACCCAGACCGATTAGATCAGAATCCATGGGCCCTGGGCATTAGTAATTTTTATATCCCAGGAGATTCTTTGTGCAATCAGGGTTGAAAAGCATTGAAAATCAAGAAGATAATACATTGGAAGGCCTGAGAATGAAAGTCATAAGGAAAGATTCAAACCACCCGCATTAGTGTGGTGCCATGCAGTTTTCAAATGGTGTTGCTACCAGAGTAAGGTTCTTGCAATATCTTCAGAAAATGAATTTTCTAAGATTTGCACCAGAGAATGAGATGTGGAAAAAGGCTTTATTTACATGAAGTTATATTTCTCGGGTTCCAAAGTCCCCTGCCCCTTAAGCCATTCCTGAAAGAGATGCAGCTGGGGTTGCACAGAGTCTAAATGAGCAAGGCCAGTGACCAGAGCTTCCGTTCCGTGTTGCAGCCAGGTATAGTTCAGCATTCAGTCCAGGACCAGTCCATTAATTCACTGTGGGTGTCCCACTTGGCCGTGAGCCATGTGGGCGCAGGGGAGCGCAGCCTCCTGCAACAGGAGTCCCAGGAGGGCCCAGCACATGTGTGAGAGAGAGTAAAAACCAAGAGAGCGCGGTTCTTTGTGTAGAAGTTTAAATATTCAGGTTTCCCATGCTTGCAGTGGCCACGCCTATTCTGGCCACTGACTCCCTTCCAGGTGTGATTGATGGGCGAGCACCTTCCCACGCCACGCAGACCTTACTGGGCATGCGTCTAAATTGCCTTTGTCTCGTCCCTTCCCCAGCGATTATGGGAAACAGACTTGGAAAGTGTTAAATGCAGCTTTTTGGCAGAGCTGTATAAATGGCATACCTATATTATTTAGCCTTCCCTTTCCTCCTTTCCTGTTAAATAATAACCAGATGATTACAATGGCATCATTGTCACATGGAGACCTATTAAGAGCCTATAACACAGTGGATTTCAAACTTTTTGGACTGTAACCTAAAGAAAAAGTTACATCCCAGTATACACACTCAGTAACATGTAAATATACTCAGTTGCATGCACAGTAGTCCCCCCTTATTCGTGGGGGATACATTCCAAGCCCCACAGTAGATGCCTAAAACTACAGAAAGTACTGAACCCTATGTACATATATACTGTTTTTTTCCTATACATACATACCTACGATAAAGTTTAATTTATAATTTAGGCACAGTAAGGAGTAATAACAATAATAAAGTAGAACAATTATAACAATATACAGTAAAAAAATTTTGTGAAATGCCCTGTCTCTCTCTTTCAAAATACCTTATTGTACGGTACTCAGCCTTCTCGTGAGGATGGGAGATGATACAAGGGCCTGCACGGTGAGCTGGAGTGAGGTGAATGACGTAGGCATTGTGATGTAGTGTTGGGCTCCTGCTGACTTTCTGACAGTACATCGAGAGGAGGATCATCTGCTTTGGGTGATCCTGGGTCACTAAGCCATGACTGTGTCGATGGTTGGAGAGATTTAATATTTTGAGACCTCAGTTGCCACGGGTAACTGAAACCATGGGAAGTGAGACTGACGATAAGGGGGACGACTGTAAACACAACTTTCACAGAACAGTGCTTTCCCTTTCTACGTGTGGTCCAATCTAATATTTTTCTTCTTTTCTATTTGGTTGCAGTTTAGACTACTCTATTTCATTTTTTTTTTTTTTATGCTGGTGGAGAGCCACAGAATTGATTTAATGATCTGCTAATGAGGGCTGACTTGAAGTTTGAAAACTGAGATAAAGAGATGGCATATTTTGGGGAAGCGGGCTCACCCGCTCTTTGATGTTCATTCCTTCTAGTTCCATATTGAATCTACTGGTGCTCAGCTCCACTTCCCCACCCACCGTCCCCCCATACCTTTACTTGCTGCATCAAACATACCCACCAGGGTGGGCCTGGTTCTGAACCTATTTGGTCCGTAATTGGGTGACTTGGAGCCTCCCTTCCTCTTCCACATTATAATCCCTGAAGTGGTAGACCTTATAATGATACATCGTGCTCTGTACATCAGACAGAATTTATGAAAGAAACTCAACCCACATTGTCAGTCAAATTGTATGTAGTTTACAAAAGGGGTTCCTTAGCATAAATATAAGAAATTACAGTTAACAGGTAGCTCTAGCTACAACATGGTGCTCATGATAATTTTGGTCTTTCCACTCTAGAGAGCTGGAAGGGGGAGCGGGCCCTAGGTCAAAGGTGGTGAACAGAGTTGTCTCTCTTGTTCTGCCCAGACCCTCTTCTTCCTCTGCTTTCGTCTGCTCCTCTGTGTCTTGTGATGCTCTAAGTAGGTTTGCTTCAGCTACACAGAATTCTCAGCTTCTCTCTCTGAGCTCATTAAGAGTTTGGCCATTGCAGCCCAGGGTCATCCTCTATCACACCTTAGCCCTGGCTTGCTATTGCATCTGTTTGTTGGTATGTGGCTGTGAGCAGGCGCTCAGGGCTCATAGTTCTCTCCCAGGACATGTTCTCTAATGTGCAACCTAATCAAGCGTCTGCTGGTTCCTTCTCTCTACTTTATTGCCGTGGAGGCTAGAAGGCTTGGGAGAGATTTGGGTAGGAAGAGAACATATCCCTGGTATAACTGTTTCTAAAATTTCCTCCCGGTTCCCCCCTCACCCATGTGTGTTTAACCATTTTATGTCTGCTTAATTTATGTTATATTGCCTCTAACTTTGTTTGACAGTGGCACAAAATCAAATGTATTCAAACTTCTACATATAATAATTGAGCATATTGATTTTTGTTATTCTCACTTGATTCTAAAGCAACCTTTGAAGAGAGATCACTTCCACTGTATAGAGGGGATAACAGGCTTAGAGAGGAGAGGTGACTTACATGGCTATTAAGTGTCGGAGGTGGAATTTGAACCCAAGTCTTTAGAGTCTAAGCCATGGCCCCTTTCTTTCTTCCATATCAGGGCTCTGAATACCTGGGACAGGTGGACCTTACCGCTGCAAGGCATATTTGACCCAAGACAGAAGGACTGGTAGAAGGGCTGCCCCTATGCCAGGCATGAGCTTGGCAAGGGGTGAGGTGGTGGGTTCTACCATATGCCTGGTTCCCAAAGGAGGTTTCACCAGACCTGTTACCGTTTTGAAGCCTTACTTTTGGGGGTCAAGCTTGTCTGAGGCTACCATAATTGACCAACCTACCAACTCTTTCTTTCCTGGCAGTGGGGGCTGAGTTAGGCTGGGAAGGAAATCTTGTGAAAAAATAGGTCCACCTTGTCCCACCCATGCCCTGCAGGGGATACAGGCGGTCTTCTCCCAGACGGCTGTCTGGGTTCCACAGTGATAGGCGTCCTGAATAAATACTCTGATAGACTAAACACACGTTGCCCATATTGGCCCGGGGAGCAGCAGTCCCGGGAGCGCTCCCAGTACAGTCCCCTGTGTGGCAGCCCAACTTGTTAATCATCGCACTGGCAGGCTGGCCAGGATGGAGATATTTAGCTTGGGGCTTGTGCGTTACCCTGTATGCTAATGTGAACATTCTTAGAACTGTAATTTCCGTTCCGACCTCCACGGACAGTCCTTATAGAGAACGCAGACATAAAACAATTCCTGAAATGTCAGGAAGAAATTGCATCTAATGGGGGGTACCTCTGCCAAGGAAAACATACTTCAGTTTTAAAGCATTCCCATCCAAACAGGGAAATTTGAAAGCTACTCTTGGGTTTGCACTGGTTCCTGAGCACTTCTCCATGTCCTTTTATAAGCGGTAATGCATGTACCAGCTAGCTCCACTGCAGGCTCCCCGTGGACCAGCGTGGCGGCTGGTCCATGAAGGAGATGGGGCAGCAGGTGGCAGGTGACAGCCGAGACCTGCGTGAACTGGCATCAGCCAGAAAAACCTTCCTGGGGGTCAAAACGAGAAGATTTACAATGGGAACAAAAATACTATATGCCGTAATGTCCTACCTTCATCTGTTTCAATGGAGAATCTGATCCCCATTTGGGACTTGAACCCTTGGCCCTCATGCTATCTGACACCAACAGCTAAGAAGCATGTCCTCCACCCTTTAGAGTTCTGTGTTAGGAGACACACTGCCTGTCTTCCAAAATTATGCTTGTGAGCAGATACCACTTAGAAATAATGATAATAATATATTGATAACACTTGCTATCATTACGAGTGTTTATAATATTCCAGGAATAAGTATTTTACCTAAATTATCTCATTTTAATCTTCTCAATAACACTGCAAGGTGGGTATTGCTGTTATCTCCATGTTATAGAGAAGACTGAAATGCGGGATGATTGGAAAGCTTGCCCAAGGTCACGCAGGCAGTAAATGGCTGAGCTGGAACTTGAAAACCATGTCTAGACCTGTGCCTGTTGAGTCCCTGGGATCACACACATAAAAAAAAGACAAAAAAAGGAAGTAAGAGCACTTATTTTTTATCTCATCCTTCACACATTTCTCTTTGATGTAGAAGTTTTATGAAGTATAGTACTATAGTACAGAGCTACATGTATGTACATTCTGAATAAATATACATATAATGGAGGATTGTGGTCAAATATTTTTTACTTATGAATCATACAGATTTGGAGATTACTGCTTTTGACCACTAAGTCGGACTGGAAGAAGAGAGTTTCTTTTCCTGAGGAGTAGCGGGTATTGATAATATCCTGGGAAATCTGATCCTTCCAGAGAGTGTAAGCTCCTTGAAGGCAGACACATTAGTCTGATTTGCTCACCGCCGTATCCCTGGTAGACCTAATATCTAGTAGGCGTGAAGCTGGGAAACATAGGTGACCAAATGTAATCACTACGCTGTTGCTATCATATGATAGTACATGCCATATTTGGAGGCACTGCTCAGTGTGAGTAATGAGTCATCCCTCACTGACAATGCAGAGTGGCAGGGAAAGCGGTGTGACTTCATTCACCCCAGAACGAGCATGAACCTTTCCACATGCTGCAGGGAGGAGGGAGGCCTTCAGCAGAGAAAGGGATTATGATGAGTCAGGAGCCTGGAGAAGGGAGAGGGGAAAGCCAAAATCAATGAAATCGGATCCAAATTCAGTTTCATGAAGTGCTTCTCACTGGTTACCTATAGTTCTCCCCCCCCCCCCCCACTGATGCCAGCACTCCTCCCAACCCCCAAATCTCTTCAGTTACCTGTTCCTTACCTGCTCACTGATGAACAGCTTTTCTTCTGCCCACTCTATCCCCACAGAGAAAACAGACAGGTTTTGCCTGAGCGGAGGTAAGGGGGGAAGGTTCCAGTGAGGAGGTAAGAGTTGAGGCTGGCTTTGGATAGGTGAAGGGAAGGAAAGCCACGTTTGAACAGTGCCCAGTGTACAAATCTGGGCTTGTTTTATTCTGCGAGGTAGTCTGGTTTTATGCCCATTTTATACCTGGAGTAAGTGAGGCTTGGAGAGCTGAAGCAGCTTGCCCAGGCTCGCAAAGCAGGTCATCTGCTCACGGCGCTGTGCTTCCTCTCTATCTGCCGCACCCCACCGTGGGCCGGCCTGCGTTCCTAGGACATGCCTGGAACCTTCGCTCCTGTTAGAAATCTGGTGCTCAGGGCTTAGAAATTTGCTCCCTCAGTGGCCTGCCTGGTTCTCTCACAACGGGAAAGATTTCGCATCATTTCCAGAAGTGCTTCAGTTTCTCAAAGGGAATTTGAGGACCTTAGTGATTTTCTCCTTTTTGAATGCCCCAGTCTAACTCATGCCCTAACTTCCACAGATCAAGAAAAAATTGGTTGTGTGTGTGTGTTGTGGTGGTAGATGTTTTCATTTTTCATTAGACAGTATTTGTAAACATACTTATTTTTCCTGAATTGGTCCAGTTTTTTAAAAAAATCTTTGTCTTGTAAATATCTTGATGATCTTGAAGATGCTTTCTTTATTATCTGTGTCTCCTGGAATGCTCCTAGCAGTTTCTAAACCTGGCTGCCCATCAGAAGGATCTGAGGTGCTTGTTAGGCACACACAATGCCCTGCCAGCCTCTAAAGTTTCTGATGAAGCAGATTTAGGGCATGGCTCCCAAGTGTATGGGAGAGGCTAGCATCACAGGTGAGTCTGAGGGCAGCCAGGCTGGGGAACCACTGGGCTACTTTCAAAGGACATAATGAGGGGATGCCCTGTAGGAGTTAAACTATAATGAAACCAGACTGAAGGAAGCAGAAAATGGCACTGAAGTTTCATTGAAGCTATGAACTTAGCTGGGAGAGATCATCACTCATCATGGTGGAAGGTGATAAAAATACCACCAAAAGCCTTCATCAAACAAACAATACACTTCATTAACTTTGCTAGAAAGTCCTAGTGTCTCCGCAGATAACGTGCGAAATAAAGCCACAAACTTTACATCCTTTGTGAGAAAGAAGTTCTCTCTGAATATTTTGCCAAACTTTTTGAGTTAGAAATAGAAGGAACCTGTGAGAGCCAATAAGTGATTTGTTGTCTTTGTCATTAGTGATAAAATGGTCATGTCCCACCTTCTCAGAGGTCATGAGAAGCCATGGATAAGAGGATAATTAACTACCAACTTTCTTTGCCCTGATCCTATCTATGATTTGGGTTTTCAGAGAATGTGGGAGATGGCTGTTGAACTCATTTTGATACACAGCAAATCTTTTTAGAGCTTGGCTATGTGGCAGTCATTGTTCTAGGCACCATACACTGTTGAACTAGATAGTCTCTCAGGAGCTGACATTCTTGTGGGAAAGACAGACAATAAACAAGTAGATGAAATATTAAGAAAGATCATGTAAAAAAATAAAGATCATGTCAGTGAATGATAAGGGACATGAAGAAAATATATCAGGGTAATGGAGGGGACTGGAGAGAGTTGTTCTCTGAGCGAGGGTGTAGGGTAGGGAACAGCTGTAAATGGGGACCTGGCTGGCAAGGCAAGTGCCTCTGAAGAACTGAGAGAGTGTCCCAGGCAAAGGGAATGTGTGGAGGAGGATTTCTCAGGAAGTTACTGAAGATGATGTTCTTTGCTCTGCCTTCCACAGCCTTTCCAAGGCCCCAAGAGAGGCCTTACCTATTTTCCATTTGTAATTTTTCTTAAAGACATACCCCACCCACCTGCCCACCCCTGGTTATGTAAACTTCAGGCCCACTAAAACCTAGATCTACCCCTGGGAATGTGAAATATAAAAGTGCTGAAATAGCATTTAACTTGGAAGAACCAAAAGAAAACTGGTGTAGAGAGAGCTATGCTCAAGGTGGAGTATGGATTCATTCATTCATTCATTCATTCATTCATTCATTCAACATTAGTTCACTGAGTGACAGGTACTGACAACCAAAAAGACAAATTAAGTCCCTGTCCTTACGGAGTTTCCATTCTAATGGGGAGGAATAGAAAATAAAGAAGTACATATATAAAGTTCCAAGTGGCAATGGTGAAAAGTAGCCACAGGGATGCAGAGTGTGTTTGGAGGTGGGAGGGTTTTGTTTTATAAGGGGTGGGCAAGGAAGGCCTCCCTCAAAGTTTCCATTTGAACTGAGTTCTAGAGAAGGTAACAGAATGGGCCACATGGGGGAAGAACATTCCAGTCAGTGGAACAGCAACTACAAAGGCCCCAAAGCAAAACATGTGGATCTTTTTGAGGAAGGTCCTAGACATAGAAGAAAACAGGTTATGGAGGCCCTAGGTAAGGAATTTTATTTTAAGAGCAGTGGGCAGCCTTTGGATGACCAGTACTTTAGAAGTCTAGGGAAGGAGAGAACATTGGGTATCCAAGGCCTCAGAGCTGACTTTAGGCTGGGCCTGGAAGGATCCAGTAGGGTAGGCAGAGCTCAGCATAAAGAAAAGGCCACGTAGGAGCAACAGCAGGAGCCCAGGTGTGGAGCTGTAAAGGGGAGACCTGTCTGTGGGCTAGATGACAGATGAGCCCTGACTGGAGCTGGTGTTCTATGTGGGAGAGCTCGGGGGGTGAGGTTGCAAAGGCAAGATTTGCCTGTATCCTGTATCGTGGAAATCCTTGAAGCCAGGCCAGGGAATTTGATATTTATAATATGGATCATTGGATGCCACAAGTAGAACAGTGGTGGCTCCAAAATTTCTGCTTAGGAACATTTTGGGGATAGCTTTCTGGTTAGAGATAGGGGTGATGGAAAGGGGAAGATATTTGTCTTAGAGCTAGCAAGCAAAAGTTCTTACCTAGATTGTTTACTTGAGAGTGGATTTGGAGGAGGGGAGATGGTAAAGATTTGAGGTTTCCCCCTAAAGCTACATTGCATAGCAACCACACTGTTTTTACTTGGATGACTTCCTATTTGGAATTACTAAGGGCTTGCGGGGGCAATGAAAATCATGGGGACTTAACCCTTGACTCTGTCTTGGGAGAATGAAAATTACATAATTAAAGCTGTATTTTAGGAAAGTGGACCGCAGTCAGTGTGGGGAGGCATTCATTCATTCATTCATTCATTTGTTCGTTCATTCATTCAACAGTTGTTTATTGAATGCTCTTACATACCAAATGGCAGAATGGAACTTGGATATTCTTTTGTTCAAACCCTATTTCTACCACTTACTAGCTGTGTGACCTTGGGCAGGTTTTATTTAATCTCCTAGAACCTCGATTTCCTTACCTGTAAAATAACAATAACAATATCTACCTTAGTGGTTGTTGTGATTAGAGATAATATATATACTCTGCCCAACCCAGGGCTTGGCATCTACTAGAGGCTCAATAAATGGTGGTTCCTGCTGGTTTGCAGTAGATGGGGGACACTGGAGGGAGGCAGTGGCTACTGTGACAGCACAGATGTGATACAACAAGGGCCTTCATTAGGGTGAGAGTGGACACTGTATGTAGAGCAGGAGAATTTTGAAAGGCTTTGAAGGACACCTTGAATATAACTTGAGACCTGAAGGAGAGGGTAGATTCAAAGATAACATGAAGGTTTTCAGCATAGAAAACATGGAACTATTTGAGAGAGAAAAAAACAACCACAAACAACCAAGAGGTAACTGGGAAGAAAGTGGACTGGGGAAGGAGTCACAGTTCAGGCTGAACCTGAGGTAGCAGCTAAGTGGGGATAGTCTCTAGATTTGCAGGGAAAAGGTGGATCTCAGGAGTGAGACCTGAGCTAAGCAAATGGGTTTAGTATAATCATCACTGTGACAGAGTACTAGTCAGGGTATAAATTTGGTTGCTGAAACAAAGACCCCAAATAACAATGGTTTATACAAAAGAGAAATCAGAGCATAAGGCATTCAGGGCTTTTCAGCCTCATCTCTTGTAGATGCACCTTTATTAACTTGTAGTCCCCATTCCTATGAGCCAGGATGGCTTTTACCACCAGCATGCCAGCCTTATAGCCAGAGGGGTGGGGAAATGAGGGTAAGGGGGTGGATACCCACTTCTCACATTCTATTGGCCAAACTCAGTCATATGGTCACACCTAGTTGCAAGGGGGCCTGGGAAATGTAGTCTTTCTTCTGGCAAGCCATATTCCTAGCTACCATTCTATTATTTTGGAAGAGGTGTTTGAGGCAGCTAACAGCCTCTGTCCTAGGCAGTATTAAATAAGGACCTGAGGATAAGTGAGATCATGGAGAAAAAGGGTGAGACTGGAGTAATGAGTTGGGCTTTGGTACGACTCTGTAATGGCAATGGAGGGACCTAAGATGTTAATGAAAATCGTGGAGGAGCCGGGTTCGATCTGGTCTTGGTGTGTACAGAAGGCCACCAATCGATGTTTCTCTCTAACACTGATGTTCCTCTCTCTCTCCTTTCTTCTCTCTAAGCATGTCCTCGGGTGAGGATTTAAAAAACAAAAAACAAAAAAAACCATGGAAGAAAGACCCACAGCCAAAGCAGGCTGGTGCAGTTTGTGGGCTGGGACAGTGGACAGCTGTGTCAGATCCTGCAGAGTCCAAGGGAATTGGATAGGTGACTAGGAACTCAGGGGAGAATGTTCTCAGTGGCGAGGGGTGGGGGCAGGCGAAGGCTGGACTAGAAGCGGGTCAGGCTTAGAGAGTGGAGGCAGTGGGCGTGGGTCACGCTGAAGAAGTCTGGCAGTAAGAGGGACCTCAGAAGAGGGTGGAGCCCCAGGGGCCAGCCAGGTCAAGTGAAATTAAGTTCACGTGTCTGAAGGGGCTTACAGATATTAATTTTACTTTTTGTGTTTTAATTGGGAAGAAGCTTTTAAAGAAAAAAAATTCTCTTAACTGAAAGGAACTAATCCTTTTAGGGAGTTTGCTAATGTAGGCATAAATTTTTTTCTTTGGCAGTTTTTTTCGTCTTCCATCTCCCTCAGATAATCTTATCTTAATTTTGAATCAGAAATCTTATTTATAGCTTTTCTAAAGAAAAATTATTTCAGTGGGGGCAGATTCTTTGCCCTTTGGACTTATTTTCTTTTTAAAAACAGATAAGTTATCCCTCCTTTTTCTTGGGAGAGACAGTTAAAATATTAATTTAAAAACAGTGATTATGACCTGAAAGAGGGGCGTAAATCAAAATAGGAGATGTAAATTCAGCCAGCTTCCTGTTTTTGTGTTTTTTTCCCCTTTTCTTATTTTGGAGGGAAACTAAAAATGCCAAAATTCCATCTTTCCCTCAGGACTAGAAGAGAATTTAGCATAGCTTAACCGACCTGGAATAAAACGGGGAATTGTGTGGTCTTCTCACGCTCCTTCCTCCACCCTCTACCTCCCCTTCCCCCTGCCAGGTCTGATTTAGATGAATAGCTTAGCATTCAAGGCTCAGAGACAAGCCGGACATCCATACTTTTTATAGCTGTATCAATTGTAGTTACTGCTGTCTGCATGCCTACTATGTGCATGACATCGTGTTGTGACACCCTTTCTCACAGTAGCCTCATTTACACCAATTTCAATAATAGGGAAACTGTAGCTCAGGGGACCTCTCAGCTAGAAAAACAATTGAGCTTGATTTTGAAGACCACCTGGGTCCTAGACCTGTGAGCTTCACTTGTAGTTATCTCTACAAAGATTGACTCATTGAGTACTTACCTGGGAAGAGAAGGAGAAGGGCAGCTCCAGCACCCCCAGCACCCTCGTGATGTGCTCTGCTGGGCTGGCCCATGGGCACCGTGGCTCCTGTTGGTGGTGGTCATATTGGTGATGTCAGTTATGCTAGGGCATGTGCAGTGTGGAGCTTGGACATTATGATGTGTGAACCCTCTCCACACTTCAGCACACACTGGACCGTAGGAAAAGGGACTGCTACTGATGTTCTGAAGGCATGGAGAGGGCATCCAATATGAGGCCTGGAATGAACCACTGTCTTTGGATAAAGTGCCTTCTGCATCGCTCTCAGGATGGTTGGTCCTCCTTAGCTTGGTCACTGCCAGCATCAGATAGGCAGAGCTCATTCCCAAAGAGGCCAGGGAGTCACTAATCAATAGAGCCCAGCTCTTTGGGAGCTAAAGAAGAAAGTAGGGGCTCCCAGAACAACTAGTCCCAGATTTTTACCCAGAGCCCAGAATCTCATTCATAAGGTTGCTGAGGAGTAGGTGAGTTAAGTGCTCACCTACAGGTGAAGTGCTCAATAGGATGCCTCATACATAGTATGCATTCAGTAGACATTGGCTATTATTTATTATCAGATGGGCCCAAGGCAGTGGCCCGGATTCCACCATAAGTCACTTAACTCCCACTAATTCAGTGTATCTGAGGAGGCCTGTATCACTGTCATTTATTTACCATTTGAATTGCTCGTAAACACCCTGATCATTGTGGTAAAAGCATGTAAAGCCAACTTCGTTGAGAAATAATTTTTGAAACTCATTCTCAAACATTTAAAAAGGCATAGAAGGCTGTGGTGAAAGAATTCCAACCTGTCTGAAGAATATAAGTAAGAAGTAAGTCTTTCTCCCACTTTTGCCCTGCTTCCTGGCCCCATTATTTAAAGGTCAGATGGTTACCATTTTCTTGGATATCCTTCCAGGACTTTAAAAAAGACATATGCAAATATAAGGAAGTTGAAAAATATTACATCTGAGATGTGCCAAGAAAATGTAACCCTTTTTTATTTTTATTTTATTTTATTAATTAGCTAGTCTCCCTCAGTGCTGCCTCCCTCAGGGCTGAAGGTGGGACAATGGAGGCAGGAAATAGACTTGGATTCAAGCCCAGCCTCTGGCTTCTCAGAGTCCTCTGCTTCGGGCTTGGCTGGGCCAGGCTTGGGCTGGTGTCTGTTGAAGAAGTCCGTGGTGGTAAACTTGTACGTGCTTCTCTCACCCTGAATATATACAGGGTAAGGCAAAAGTAAGCTTCCAGTTGTGAGAACACGAAACGTATTAACATTCACGTGGCAGACTGTCTGCTAGCACCTCTGGCTCTTGCTACATTTTCCTGAGAGTCAAGGCCATCCTCCGACTGCCCTCCTGTAGCCTGAATATGTCAGTGTTCCTGTGCTGTTGCAAGTTCATGCCACTCAAGGGTCTGGAGGTCCTTCTGCCCTGCTCCTCCCATCTCCTGAGGTTATAGTAGTGGGATGGCTGCTGGGAAGGAAATGGAAAGCACATTGTTTGCATATCTTCAAAACATTATATCCACTGCATACGTCAGTTTGTCAGTCGGTCTAGCCATTCGTTCATTCACCTAACTTTTTTCTACGAAGTGTTTTGTAACTTGCCTTTTCACTGACCAATGTCCCTTGCTGACCTTTGCAGCACTCAGAAGAGTGCCCCGTCCCTGCAAATGGCTGTTTAGAATTGGGCCGTATGTCTATACTACAATTCATTTGTTCATTTTCTTATTGATTGACACAGATTATGTAGGGTTATGCAAGTATGTCTGAACACTTCATGCTCTCTGCACATATTTTCTTTGCTCTTACTTTGTAAATTCCTTTACTTGTCACCTAGTACACAAGTAACAATATACCAGTTAAGAGCTTCTCTTTCCTTGTGAGTCCCCCGGCTGCGGCCATTTCTCCTGCACTTGTAATCCTTTGCTTGACAATTTTGACAACAGGAACACGGGATTGTGGTTTCAGAGGAAGGAGCAGCAGCAATGGCATATGAGTGTTCAAATCCCTAGGAGGATATTTTTTCTTAAGTGTGTATTCTGAGTTCCAAGTAAGAGAAGCACATTTTCAGAAAGGATCAGCATTTCTTCTACTTTGCCCAAAGGAAAGAAGGAGAATAGAATTATATTGCTGATCAGGTAGGATCACCTGAGTACAGAAGCTTTTGCAGTTTGAATTTTTATTCTCTTACATAAAAGAGTTCTGGAAATAGGTGTTAGGCCAAGACTCCTATGCTGCTTCCATGAAATCATCAGGCTCCTCCTGTCTTTCTGCCCTATCTATCTCTCTATCTCCCTATCATCTATCTATCTATCTATCTATCTATCTATCTATCTATCTATCTATCTATCTATCATCTATCTATATCTATCTATCATCTATCTATCTATCATCTATCTATCTATCTATCTATCTATCTATCTATCTATCTATCTATCTATCTATCTATCATCTATCTATCTATCTATCTATCTATCTATCTATCTATCTATCATCATCTATCTATCATCTATCTATCATCTACCTACCTACCTACCTACATATGCTACATCCATACCACATAGTTTCCATCCTCAGGATCATAACATGGCTGCTGGAACTTTGTCCATCACATCACATCTCAGGCAGGGAGAATTAGAAGGGTAGAAGACAAGTGATGCCTATGTCAACTCTCCACCTTTTTAGGAGCGTTCATGACATCCTGCATAACACTTACCTTTATATCTATCTCATTGGCCAGAACTTGCTGTTAGTAAGGAACAGGGAAGAACTGACACAGGTAGGCGGATAGCAGTCTCTGTCTCATGTGATTTGACCCATGATTTGGACTTCTCATTTCACCAAGTGCTGACACATATGGAATAGTAGTTGCTTCTCAGAGCAGAGATGTGAAGTAGCTTAAGCTTATCTTTTGCCCTCTCTTGTCACCTGGGTTTTTGCGTCCTTCCTTCTCAGGATTTTGTCATAAACTGCTCTCTGAATGATAGGGGACTCCAGTGTAGCACTCGGCCATAGGCGGAGCATACCACATATTCAGAGTTCCTTTCCCCAACCTCCCCTTCAGAACTTACATGTTCTGTGCGCCCTCTTTGCTGGGCACAGTCAGGCAGTGAGTTTACCTGAACTGAATCAATAGGAACTAAGGAGCTAGGAATTAACAGTTTACTGTTCCAACTTCAGCCCCCATTGCCCTCCTTACTCTTCCAAAGTCTTACCTTTTAATTGTGCTGAGTCTTTTCTCGGATTCATTGTTTCTTTTAATAAGCTGGACACTTCTGCCTGAAATGTCCTCCCCATCTCCTCACCCCTTGTCCAGCCCCTTCCCTAGCATCCTCTGCTCGTTTTAAATGACCCAGTTCAAATATCACTCCTACAAGAAGCCTTTTCTAATTCCTTAGCAGTAATATCGCCCCTCCCCAAGCTCAGAGTCCCTTGAGTGCTCTGCTGTCACAGTTTATCACACCATGTCATCAGTGTTGATGCATGAGCCTGTCTTCTCCCACTAGACACAGAGATCCTTGAGAGCAGGACAGTGAATTTACTACTCAGCCTCTTATTTCTGGAAGAATCCTTGTTACTGTTTGTGGAATGAGTGAATGAATGACACCGTTCAGTAGTTTGACCCAGAGGGAAAGTAAGAATTTCCCTGATGGAGCAATGTTTTTGGTGATGGGAGACCTTCACACAGCCACACCATGGTGAAGGTATCTTCCTAATTCATCAAAGTATGAAGCATTCCTGTAACTGCTGCTATATTAAACTTCCTAATAGAAGCTCTGTGATCCAGGCCATCAAGGAGAATGTCTTAGTTTGTGCAGCTGAAGGGATTCATAGGTCCCCATCAGCCATTTGAATAAAATACTGGGCTTTCTATAATGGTTTATTTTTTAATAGGAACAGGTCTGTGGCACTAATCCTGTTTGAACCTGGAGTTCTGTTTAGCAGAAAGATGAGCCGGAGACCTCAAGTTACATTTGTTGTTAAAGTTTGACCAGACACTTGGTGTAAGTGTGTGTCATGCATGACTTTGCTTAAGTAATTAACATTCCTGTCAAGGCTTCTTAAAAGGGTCCTGTGTTATAGAGCCCCTCCAAACGCTGGCTTAAACCTTTGAACTCTCAGCCTTTCCGTTTATTGCCAATTACTGATATGCTTAAGTTTCATTTTTCTAAAAAACACAAAAAGGATTAACTCTTCTAGGAGAAATGTTTATTCTTAGGAGAATCAAGCTTGGAAAGTGAGGCAATGTCTAAATAAAGAGGTAAGCGTAGAAGTGGTATTAGAGAATGTGTTGGAGGGGAAAGTCTAAAAATCCTTTTGAAGTTAGGAAAAGGGAAGTATTAATATGAATATGACAGCAGCTTGAAAATATGTCAGGGGCTGGCAGGGGGCTAAGCAATCTGATGCACCCAAGGTCTGCATTAGCATTGGATCACCTCTTCTTTTCTATTCCTTCTCTTTTCTTTTCCTTTCTTTTTCCCTCAATCTATTCCCTCCTTGTCTTCATTCTTTTTTTTTTTTTTTAAAGAGGAATGACTATAATATGTCTTAATTGATTTTAGAGAGAGCGAGGAAGGGAGAGGAAGAGAGAAACATCGATGAGAGAGAAACTTTGATCGGCTGCCTCCTGCAGGTCCCCACTGGGGATCGAGCCTGCACCCCAGGCCTGTGCCCTGACCGGGAATTGAACCAGTGACCACTTTGTGCATGGGATGATGCTAAAGCAACTGAGCCACACCAGCCAGGGCTCCTTTTTTTTTTTTTTAACCTTTTAACTCCTATTAGGTGACTTTAAAATTACAAGGTATGTGGAGAAGGAGATGGATCTAATTTGTTAGTAGAGATCCTCTTGAATGAATGAAGGAAGACATGGATGTTTACAACATGCCATGCTCTAGGAATGCCAAATGAAAGGCATGACCTAGAAGGGAAAGGTAACAAACAGTTCAGTGCAATATGGAGACAGGCACATGGAGGTGTATGCACGGGGGCTGCTGAGGGAGCAGAAGGAGAGGGTGGCATCTACGCCTAGCTACAGAAGGAGGAAGGAACCTGGGCTTGGGGGCAGAAAAGACTCCCTAGAGTTGGAGATGATTTTACTGTGTCTCAAACAAGGATCAGGTGTCTATCAGCTAGGGGCATGGAAAGAGTGCGCCAGTGGGACCAAGCATGGGCAGAGGCCTGGGGTGAGAGCATCATGACATCGGCTGTCATCCTGGACTGTCTCTGTGCTGCCTATGAGGAAATTCAGGGCAGGGGTGGTGGGAGGTGGCTCTAGGAGAGAACCGTGGGTCTGTACAATATACAGCAAGTGAAAGAGTGCAGATTCCGTCTGGATGTGATGGGACGCCTGAAGGATTTTATGCAGGAAGCTTTAAGTGTGTGTTTGAGGAGAAAAAGAAAATTCAGAAGCTGTTCATTAGACAGATAAGATGGTTCAGTAAAACCAGGTGAAACTAGAACTTGGATACGGTAGAGGGTGGACAGAGGGGATGGATTTGAGGAATATTAGGGCTTGGTGCTTGACCACCTGGTTGACTGAGTGGGTGATGGTGCCATGTATACTAGACAATGCGTTTCTCACTAAAAGATGTCATGTGTTACCTTTATACCTTTAATGCCTATATTAGTATCTGGTGCCTAGTAAAGTTTTAATTTTAATAATATTTGTTTAATTAGTGCTTTAATTAATTATCTAATTATACTGACCTATAAAACATATGTATCAAAGAGTGCTAGTTGCTTCCTAATATCCATTTCTCTTTTGGAAAGAGAACTCAGATTTGTAACTCAGCACATTGCCTCCCAGCTAAAAAACAGCACTTCCCAGTCACCTTTATAGCTAGGTGTGGTCATGTGACTAAATTTTAGCCAGTGATGTCCAAGTAGAAATGCTGTTTGGAACTTAAAGTCTTGTAGAAGAGGAGGGAGCACCCTCAGCCCCTTCCCTTCCACTCTCTTTTTTTTACCTTCCTCTTGTCTAGAATGCAGATTCCAGTGCCTGGAGTAACAACGTCCATCTTTCTAAGCATAGTGGAGCAGCAAGATAGATGGACTCTTAGGTCCCTTCTGTAAAAACTGACAAAGCAGTCTGATTTCAATTTAGTTATTCCACTCGTTTATCAAATATTTATGAGAGCCTTATTGGATGTCTAGTGCTGTGCCAAGAGCAGGGGGAATCAAAAATAAATAAATCACATTCCTTGTCCCATAAGGAACTTAGAGTTGATCCTCAGGTTCTGAAGGAAGACTTTTCTTCCCTTTCTAACTCTGAAGTGATGTGAATTCATTACTTTGTAGAAAAATAGTAGAGCTATTCAAAGAAAGCCCAAACCCTCAACAATGGGACATCCATTTTGATTGTACATCCAGGTGTTGTTATTAACGTACAGTGGTCTCATTTGATTTTGATTCTTGGTTTCCAGATGTGGGCTGGCACATTTCACCTACAGTGTCTGAGCACCCTTTGTGTGGGCCAGAGGCATGACCTAAAGAAGTGACACCTCTTTAGAAACCAAGGAGGAGTTTCTCAGCTGGGCAGGAAGAGGCTCACAGTTGGAAGGAGTTGCTTAAGGGTTCACTTAGGTGTTAACTTTGTGTTCAGATTTCTCCCCTTGTCTTTATTCCCCAAAGGATACAAGGAAATAGAAAGTTATCTAGTATTAATTGCTACAGTTACTTTTTACTTTAAATCCTCCCCCAAGGATATGTTTTTATTGATTTTTAGAGAGAGAGGAAGGGTGAGGGAGAGAGAGAGAGAAACATCAATGTGAGAGAGAAACATTGATCGGTTGCCTCCTGAAAGTGCCCTGACCAAGAATCGAACCCACAACCTTTTGGCGTATGGGACGATGCTCCAACCTAATGAGCCACCCGGCCAGGGCTATTTGAGCATTTTTAAATATGCCATGCACTTTACATAGTATCAGTTATTTCATTCTTAGAACTCCATGAAGTACTATTACCTGTATTTTACAGATAGAGAAACTGAAGTTAGGAGAAGTTTAAAAATCCCAGGTCTATATGATACCAAAACTCCCCACTGAACTCTTCTGCCTCCTTTGGTGACTTTAAATACATACACTTATAATCTGTCTCCCCTGAGACTGAACAGGAGGGGTTAGACCTCCTCAGCTTTCGTTTATGGCAAGAGTGGCCAGTGCTGGCTGGTTATCATAAATAGTGTTGTCATTGGAAACATCAATAACAGTGTTCCTACATTCAACATTTTCCCAGACATTACATTTGTTTAGGAAAACACCCAACTTGTTAAACCTATCTGAGCAAACTAACCACAGTTTGTAATATTTTCTTTAAAAGAAGAAAAATCAAACCCTGAGTTTCCGAAAGCTCATAAAGGCAATGTGAGGACTGTTTTCCCCAAGGTTCCACAGTTGCACGTCACAGCCTCTGAGAATCAGAAGTGTTTAGAGAGATTATTTTATATTACTGTGCTGTTATTGCCTCATTCATTATAATCCCAATGTCCTAGTCTCTTCGGGCTAGGTGGCTATAAGTTGGGTGGCTTATACACAACAGAATTTTATTTCTCACAGTTCTGGAGGCTGGAAGTCCAAGGTTAAGGCCCTGGCAGGTTCAGTGTCTGGGGGGGGAACTGCATTCTGGTTCATAGATGACTGTCTTTTCACTGTAACCCCACATTTTGGAAGGGGCTAGCTAGCTCTCTGGGGTCTCCTTTTTAAGGGCACTAATCACAATCACCCCCAAAGGTCCTACCTACTAATACCATCACATGGGGTATTAGGTTTTAACGTATGAATTTGGGGGGAACATAAGTATTCAGTCCATAGCACCCAGAGTTCTACTTCCTGTGTCTAGAAACACAGTTTTTATGAGATCATTTGCATATTAAAGAGGATAGTCCCTTTTTGGAGACTTTTGGGTTTCAAGTTAGTTGACAAAATCACAAATTAAGCTTGAGCTCTTGAACTACATATAGGAGGCAGTGGTGGTAGCAATGAATACCATAAGGGCTTTGAAATCAAACAGACCTGGGGTCTATTTCCACCTTTGCAACTAACCAGCAGTGTGACCTTGTGCAAGGCTAACCTCTCAGCCTCAGTTGATTCCTTTTAAAGTGGGGATATGACGGTTCACGATAGTAACCCCTCATGGGATTGCTATGGTACTACATCCTATATTTTAGGTAGAGCTTGAGTGCAGTGCCTGGCACAGGGTAAATGCTGAATACCTGTCACCCCAAATCAGTTATTATTATCTTCTTGCTCTATCATGTAAGGTCTCAGGTGTGGTAAAAAATAGTTAACTCCTTCGGAAGTTCCCAAGCAACTAGACAGGCATAAAATGCTGAGCTGTGGGAGACAGCTCTGCTGGCTGTTACCCAGAACTGTAGAAGCGACGGCCGGAATCCCCTACACTGAATGCCAGCTGTGCATGTCAAGCTATGCCTCCTGGGCCTCATGTGTGTAGCTCCCTCCCGGACGGCGGGACACACCTGAACTTAATGTGTTGACAGAGTCACTGCCATGGCTTTTCATGAAAGTAACCTGTCCTACCCTGAAGTCTTTGAGTTTTGCACAGAGATAAACAGATGTCTAGGTTTGTAGAATTTCCTGCTGGGTCATCTGGTATGGAGGTATGACCTATCTGAAGACTTCAAAATATCATCTACTTGGAGGGAAGCGTTTAGATTTTACATCGAAGAAGCTACGGCAAGGCTGAATGAGTCTCTTTTGGTATCAAGCCCAAATCATACCCTTAACTCACACTCTCGAAGTGACACTGGCCCATCTCAACCAAGCGCTCCTAAGTTAGTGCCTCTTCTTTTCCTTTTTCGTAATTAGTTACTTTGCCTCTGAAAACCTCCCCTTTGAGGAACAAAATAGTATTGTTATAGGTTAGTCAGATTTTGATTTCCATTTCAACTGAGGGCTGAGGGAGTTGGCAGTGCGTATGGTGAGGCTGCTCTCAACTGCAGAATGAGCAAAGCATTGGGCCAGCTGGTGGAAGGGTCCTGATCAGGTCAGTTTCCTGCGCCAGGAGATGTTCCAGGAAGCCCCCACACCTTGCTTCCCAGTCACCTTTCTTTGTCCCATGTACATGGTCACATCTACTGTCATCAGGCGCTGCCTCACCAGCCTGGTTTCTCAAAGCTGTAAGAGATTTAGTTGTTCGACCACATCAGGTTTGGAATTTTCTCAAATTAGTTCCTAAGGGGACCTGTTGTGATTAAGCAGAAACTCAACCGAAATGAATTACTGCAAGTGAAGGGCTTAGAATTGTGCTTGACAGAGTAACCACTCAATACATGTTAGCAATTGTGGTGGTGGTTGGTATTAGTCTATTATTTTATGAAACCCGGTGGATATAATTCTTTATGTTCTGTATCCAATTTTGGGAACGAGTATAAGAGGTTTCCATGTTTTCTTTAGAAATAACATCATTAGAACCCAAGTTGAGAAAAACAATTCCTGTATAAGATATAAAGGGACAGAGGAAAGGCTCTATACTACAGAGGAAGGTAAATACAGTTCCCTTCACAGTTCCTCCTATCCATTCTCCCCTTCCCACCCTTTACCACTGTCATCAGCCCTGTTGTAGCCACCTCTGCGTTTCCAGCACTTAATACAGTGCCTGGCAGGTGCAGGATGTTCAGCAAGCATCAAACTGTCCTAAGGTGACCGGCCCTTGTCCTAATTCTGCCCTTTCCTGTTTTGTGACTTTATCACTAACATGGGTGATAAAATCAGTTTTTCTCTCTGGGGCCTCAGCTTCTTCATTCATACAGTGGGAGGGGCACTCTGGACTAGAGGATGCCCTGAGTCCCTCCTGGTTCTGACACTACGATTCCCTGTGGCATTTGGGTTCTCATGGCTGCTGGTGTGCCCTCACATTCATGTGAAGGTGAGGTATAATTTTAAACATTTTTTTTTAATCCTGGAAATAAATTAGGCAGAAATCTGTTTAGGAATTTTCTCTTACAACTGATGTATAAATTCCTTATTATACTTCATACCTGTGAGGTCTTTAGACATTAGTATGGGTCTATGTGCATATGACTCTGTATATTATGTCTACATATACTTCTGCATCTGTGTATAAATTACAGGTAGATGGTAAGAATTTTTTCTGTCATATGAAGTTAGATACAAATTAAGTTGTATTTGTCCTGATAGTTCACTTTTAGGAATTTGTTCTAGAGAAATAGCCTAGAACATAGATGATTTATGGAAAAAGCTATTAATAACAATCTTACAGTACTGAGCAATCTATACACAGTAAATGCTCAGCAATAGAGGGATGATTACATGTAAATTTTCTATATTCATAAAATAGATTATATTAAGAAGGAATATACAAAGACATTTTGTTCAATCTCAGCTATTAAAACAGTGTATAGAAAAGGAGAAGAAATAACCCCAAATAATTATAATGATTATTTTTGGATAGTGGGATTATGCATTTTTTTTTATTATCTTACTAACACTTCTCTAAGGTTTTTTTTTTAAACAATGAGTATTATTTTTCTTATGAGAAATCTAAAATACAGAAACCTTATCTAAATATAGAACCTTATCTAAATATCTAAAGATTTATATATTTATTTAGGTATTTAAGTATTTAGGTAAACCTTAATCTAAAATATAGATATTCCTGAAATGAACACTAAAAACATCAGTGCCCGTTTCTTTGCCACATGGGAAATGGCACATCAGAAAAGCATGGCATGCATCGAACTATCCCACTCCGAGTTTACTGTATACGCCTACTAGTTTCGTGCTTAGCAGCAGGGCCTTCTGAAAAGTCCTAACTGTAGTATCCTGCAAACAGCCTGGCTGGGATCCATGTCCATTGCACTGTGGTCACAGGTGGAAAGAGAATGTCGCCCTGTATACTGTTCTGCCAGTGACCACTGCATCCTGGCCAGTGCAGTGTATCCGAGTCTGCAGGAATTCACTCAACAGGGTTCAGTGTTTACAGAAGGTGGTGTAGACCCAGGAAATAATACAATGAATTAATAATTTCCCATCAAGTGCTTTGTGACAAGGAGCGTTAAACAGCAGCTTCCTTGGAATCCTAGACTTATAGAGCCATCAGAGAACTTTCCATATCACTTTAGTCCAAATCCTGGATTCTTTTAGCCTACATGGGAAAAAATCCTGATTGGAGTCATCCAGACTACAATGGCTGTGCCACTTTCTGGTTCTGTGACCTTAGACAAATGACTCATTCACTCAGGGAATATTTAGTGAGTGGCTGCCTTGTGCCAGGCTCCGTCCCAGGTGCTGGGAAGAAAATAGTGAACAAGATGAAGGACCTGTGCTTATCAAGTTTCATGCCCTCAGGGGCACAGGGGATCAAGACAAGTTATTTCACTTCTTTGGCAACTCCTGTTTTCTTTACCTATCCATTAAATCTTGCTGTTCCCTGTGGTTTGGTCCCAGGTTAGGTGTCTAACATTCCACAGTCTCACTTGAGAGTTTCACCCCTCCTGTCATCCAGGTACTGCCTGCTGAGGGATGACTTGCCATTTCTATGTCCAGCCTTGGTTGCTCTTCCGAGCTCCAGACTCATTGAGTCAGCTGTTAGCTCTCCCTGGGAGTCTATGAAGCATCTAAAACTCAGTTTATCCAAAACTGAGTTTGGTGTCATCTTCTCTCCCGTCCCCACCCAAACTGGCTTCTCTCTCGTGCTTCCTGTCTCTGTGGCTGGCCCTGCTGTCCATCCAGTGTCCGAGACAGAAATCTCTGGTTCTTCATTTCCTGCCTTGCCATCTACATCTAATGAATCGGCCAGTTCTGTTGATTTCCCCTCCTGTGGAGATATTGTTTGTGTCGGTTCCCTTCTCTTTACCCTAATCCCTCCTTCTTTTCTTTGGGTTTGCCTGTCGCCAGTCATTTCTTCACATTCCAACCAATCTTTCTTGAGGTAACTCTGATGACATCATTACTCTGCAGAGCACCCCCTGCCTGGCTCCCCCAGCCCCCAGCATGAAATCCAGTCCCTTTGGTGTGGCCCTGCTGACTTCTCCAGGCGCATTGCCCGCCCCTCTTCTCTTAGACCTTGAAGCTCAGCCACCCTTCCCTCTCTTGTCTGGGCCACGCCGTTTCGTTCTTTAGATAGATTTTGCATCAGGTGTGTTCCATCCGGAAGACGTTCCCCAAGGTGCTGAGTCTGTTACCGTGGCCCCCACGCACCTCCTCGGTCCTCGCTGGAGGGCGCTTGGTGCGCGTCGCTCACCAGGGGACCGTGCTCAGTGAGGGCAGATGCCACCGTGGTTGGCGTTTCTGGTCCAGGAATGGGTAATGGTAGGCGCTTCATCTTGCTTAAAAATACTTCTTTATTTCTTTGCGTCACACTAACTTGGACATAAAGAGATCAAAATAATAATAACCGAACGATTGTTTTGTTCTCTTTGTCCTTCCTTGACCCAAACCCTGCACATGACTTTTTCTCCCTTTAGGAGGTGCTCCAGTCTCTCTGGCAAATGGACCTTGGGGAATCCTCTGATCTCATGGGCGTGGCCTGACTACCACTGAACCCTAAAACCACCCACACTTAAAACCGGAATGAAAGTGACCAAACATAGGTCTGCTGTTTAAGATTCTGGTCAGAAAGGGTGGCCTGTGGAAATAATAAGAGCTGACATTTGTTGAGAGCTTCTTACATGCAAGACACCGTTCTCACTGCTTTACGTGAATTATTTTGATCCTTCCAACAACTCTGCGAGGGAAGTAGTAGGATTATTCCCATTTTACAGAGGCCCAGAGAAGTTATGTGGCCTGCCTCCGAGCACAGAGCAGAGAGTGGTGGAAGCCACTTCGACAGTCTGATTCCAGGGCCCACACTCTTAGCCACCACACTACTGCTTCCCTAAGCTGAGCTCTAAAGGACCTTTAGCTCTGACCTTCTGTGTTTCTCTGGTTCTCAAAAGTAGAAGTTGTTTCTGGGCAGTGAGGCATTCACTATTGTGGGTCTTTATCTCCCTCACCCTACCCCAGGTTGCCCTGGGATCCGGCCAATCCAGTTGGGGTCAGTCCTTCTCTAAGTCTCTGTGGCCCCATCCTTACTGCTCACATATGTGTTCACATTTTCTATAAGAGGCAACCCCCCTATGCCTCACTTTCCTCATCTATAAAACAAAGATAATAATATTATGTAATCCATAGGCTGCTATAACAATTAAGGGAGTTACTATAAGTAACACACTTATAATAGGCCTTGACACATAATAAGCTTACATTAGTGTTTTCACAATTTAAAATAATCTCGTTAATGTTTATTCTAACTGGTATTAGGGTGCTTTGATTATTAAGCAGTAGGGTGGCTCTACCACGGTTTGAGATGGAGAAATCTACCAGTCCTTTCGTCTCATTATGGGCTTTAAAGTATATTTATTACTGAGGGAGATAAAAATAAATCATCCGCAAAACCCCACATGAAAGGTTCTCATAAATCTTATAAAAGTCAGGCCAAATTTAAAGATCGCTACTTAGATCAGTCTAAAGCCCTTCACTGTGAACATTCTCATGGCTGTGCTTATAAAGTGAGGATCAGGAATGGTCTGGCTAGTGGTGTGTGCGGTCACTGGAATCCTGGCCTTTTAGCTACCTGATGAGTTAAGAGGAGTTAGCTCAGGCTCCAGGAAAGCACACAGATGATAAAACCTTGGTCTTTAGTCCTGCTACGCGCCAAGAGTTGGAGGGCAGTGTGCTGTGGGGCATCGGGTTTTTGGTTCTTAGCCTGGCATTCATGGGCTGCACCCTATGACCTGATCAAACGCACCTTGTACTCTGTGCCCTTCCATTCTTACCTTTCTTTTGTCTAGAATTTTCTCACTTCTATCTCAATAAGACCTGGGCCTGTGTGCATCTCAAGGTCCAGGTTAAAACCCATTTCCTTCCTGAAGCTTGTCTGAGCCCCTCAACCGGCTGTATTCTGTTCCTTTTTTGCACTCTGCCTATCTCTCTTATACATACTTTTACTTCCTAACTTCGATATGCTTATAGGGAATTTCCCTCTAGCCTGGGCTCTCAAATACATTCTTTTATTTAATCCTTTAAAAAACATTGTGAGGTATTATCACCCTTACTTTCCTGATGTGGTTACCTGAGGCTCAGACAGGTTAAGTGATTTGCCTAAAGACACATAGCTAAGTCAGACTCAAACTCTGGTGTTCTTTTTTCTGTCTCAGCCTCCCTCCTTGAAGTCATGTGCATGTCTTGCTCCATTTCATATCCTCCTGAAATGCCTAGCACAGGTTTAGGATCAATAAATTTCTTTATTCCTTCAACTCATGCTTATTGATCCTGTGACAAGTTACTTAGGGCTTGGGCCCTAGCATTTAGCAAATATAGATGTTTATGGAAGGAAAGAAGATAATATGGTAATGGCATTTGTATTTTACTTAGAAAAATGGGTCTCACAGGGTTCACAAACCCAAACGCCAACAGAGCAGGCAGGTGGTTGAGTTAAGGTAGGATGTAATCTGTTGAGGAGTGACGTGATCTCTCGCTAACTGGACAGCAATACTCTATCTAATGGAGTGACCACTACTTAACTCCAGCTGCTTTTTGCGACACTGGAATGTGGGCTAGATGGTATTCTATTTTTTCAGAAAAACTGGAAATCAAGACTGACTTGTACAGTTTCTTTCTATTCCATGTTGGCAGCTAATTTCATTTTCAAAAAAGACCGAAGAGCTAAACAACACATGGCTGGTGGTTACCACTTACCACCTTGGAATGCTGAGCATTGAGCTGACCCTGCAGCCCGCAGTGCCCACACTTCCGAGGCAGCGAGCCAGTGCTGGGGAAGCACCAGGTCCCTTCGTCTCCTCAACAGCCTGGATGTGGGTCCTGCTCACCTGCAGCCCGCCTGGCTTTGCAGCAATCACTCCACCTCCTTACTCCCTGCCCTTTTGGCCCATTGAAGGGTGATGACGGTCCTGTCTGCTCCTCAGAGCTCCCCGACACTGGAGCTTGCTCTCTAATTTAGCTCCTTGTCTTTATTGTGATGAATGAGGCTGAGCAGATGACAAGCAGAGATCACTGGGCAGAAGATCAAACGCTCTCCAGAGCTGCCCCGAGCATATTTATGACTTCGCCGCGTTGGGAAGTTCCACCCATGATAATATGGTGCCTGTGGAGAGTGAACTTCTACCCCCTGGATACCTCAGCCCCAACTCAGTCCCAGCAGGGAAAAGTGATTTGTACAGGGGCTACCAAAGGATGACCTCTGAAAATAGAAATCAGTGACAAACTGGAATTTTCTGTGGCTGGAGCACTTCATAGAAACAGGGTCCAAACTAAGTGACCTGTGGAGTCCCTTCAGCTTTGTGATTTCGTGACTACAAAGTAGTATCGATATTTGTTTTTAAGTATTAATGGAGGTAGTTATGCTAAGGGATTCCTCTTTGGTAAATTGTAAAGTCCCCAATACTGTGGCACAGGGTTTCTTGAAATATGATTTGAAGAGCGTCAGCAACAGGCATGCTGTGTGTTTGTTAAATGCCAATTCCCAGACCGCATCCCACATCTAGGAGCGGGGTCTGGAAATGTGCATTTTTCCAAGTATCTCAGGAGAATCTCATGCATACGGAGACTAGGGAGATTTGACTAATGATAATAATAGTAACTATGTTTTAAGTCTGTATATTTATTCCTTACAACACAGCTATGAAGTATGTTTCTCAAGGTGGGAAATAGATATCATTGTTTGTGACTGAAATTTTGGGTGCCAAATAGATGAACATTTTTTTAATTTTTCAAAGTTTTATGTTTAACTTATATATAAAACTCATGTGCTTAATTAATCTGCTAATGTCATAATTTCATGGATAATATATCTTAGGTGAAGGATAAATTTATTTGAGTAAAAATAGTGAGTCAATTTAAAAGGAAATATTAAATAAATAATAGTTCCTGTAACAAAAACTAGGAAGGTAGAATGTGACTAATTGAAGTCTGTGAAGCATTGAGATGAGTGAAAAAGCTCTGTACTGAGCCAGAGGTCTTGGATTTAAGTGTAGAATTAAATCTTTGCTAGCTGTGTGCCCTCTAGCTAATCTCTCTAAGCTATAGCTTCATGCTCAACAAAATGGAAATATTAACACCAGCTTTACTGGGTTGTGCCGAAAAATGTATGAGAAAATATAAATAAAAGAACACATAATAAGGGGGTCAAGAAAAATTATTGAATATGAATATTACTTGAACCTTTCTGAAATATTAATTGACTATGAGTCTCTAATGTGGACATTTCTTAAATCTCCCTAAAAATGTGTTAGACATATAAGCTCTTATTTTCTCATGTATTTTTCTGAGCTGTGCCTCAGAAGATTTGGGTTCTAGTTCCAGCTCTGCCTCTGGCTATCTGTGTGAACTCCAACAAGAGATTTTATCCCACTGTACCTCAGTTTTATCCATATGCCAAATGGGTTTGCACTAGCGGACTTCCACAATTTCTCCCAATCTCAACATTCTGCTTCCATTAGAGCTATTTCTTTATTATCTGTAGCAAATGGAGATCGGTCAGAGCCTACATTAAATATAATTGTATCCCAGTAGGTGATTGTCCAGAACTGCTCTACAGCAGCCTGCCTTCCTGGTTTTATTTTCTCACGTTCCTTTGGCAGCTAATGAACAGTAAAACCAAATGGCTGGCAGAAGATGTGGAAAAAAGACCCTGGAGCAAGAAATCTGGATTCCCCACAAGTAGAAATGTCTCCCAAATGAAAAAAAGTTCATGAATGTGTTTATAGTACTATAGTTTGACGATATTGTATATCTTGTTAGTAAAGTCATGCTAGCATTGGACTACAGAGTGATCCATGAATTAAGTTGTTTCTCTGTTTCTTCCTGCCTCAGAAATAGCAGTGAAATCTGGATTTTTTAAGTAGAAGGTCTTCAGTCTTTAAAAAGTGAATTAATAACTAAGATGGCATAATTGGCTGCCTGGGTAAGTGCTTTGAAATGAACTTCTTTTTGGATCAGCTGTAGTTAAGCAGTTATGCAGAATTCTTTCTATTTTATGCCCGGAAGTATAAAACAGAGAAATCATGGGATGCTGAAATTGCTGAACACACACGAAGTGGTGCCACAGTGTCCCCACCTCGTGCCAAAGCAAATTTCTATGTGTTATGTAATTTCTCCCTGGCTTTGCAATCCCACGGTCCTGTCTGAGGTTGATGCTGTGTAGTCTGCTGGGGCAGCATTCCCTCAGGCATTTCCTTGGTGGGTGAAGTCTTGTCAGTATTAGGGAGCTGTGAATCGGATGGCAAAAGACGCTTCCATCATTTCAGCCCATATCCAGCATTTTGCCATCTTCCAAAATTCACACCGAGGATTGTTGAAACAGATAGTGTTTAATTGGCTGAAGCGTGAATCTCGACTTGCAAGGGTACATTCATTCATTTGGAAAATATTTTTGATTTTCCACTGAGCCAACAGTGCTGTGGAATTTGAAAAAAAATTAAAAAAAAGTATTTGATATGGTTTTAAAAACAAAGTATATAGTAGAGCTCTTGCCTTCAAGGAATTAACAGCTCTTTGGATAACCGAGACATGTGTCCGTAAGTTAAATAACAACACATAGGAAAATGAGACAACCCTAGTGGTAGGGCTTACAAAAGGTGATGTCAGGGAGCGTGAGTGCTGCTGGGTGGCCTTGTCTAATCCTCTCGTGTCCCTGATGAGGAAACCGAAGCACAGAGAAGTAGAAAAGATGGACCTGAGGAAATAGCCAGGGAAGCATTGAATTGGGCTTGGATGCACATCTCCTAATGCCCTTTGTTTCTGTTTTCTGCTACTCAAACACTGTTTAAGCATGAAATTCATGATTTCAGAAAGCTGTAGATGCTCAGAGAGAAAAGAGTGGCCCTTTAAAAATCAAAATTCCAACATTCAGGAAGTGCACAGAAACAGAGAGGCACGATTTGACTTAAGCACAATACACACATCTCTCTAGTCCAGTGGCAACATCGTGCCATTACCCAGGTGTACACTATTGTCAAACTAGATGCTATAGAACCACCATCGACTGTTCACCACTTGGGAGAAATTTCTAGCATGAGGAGAATCTAGATCTCTGGTTTCGAAATGTCTTCTTTTTTCTTCTTCCTTTTGTCATTTGGTTTCAGTTTTCATTAGCACCTTTACTGGGGTGTGAGAAAATGAAACTAGTAAGTTGGCTGCCATTGTGCAGCTTCGGAAAATGGCCTGTAAAATGGAGGTGGTAATAGCGATCACCTCGTAGAATTGTCCTGAGGACCGAATGAGTTCATACAGCTTAGAACAGTGCCAAACACATGGCCAGTGCTATGGCATTCTCTTCACTGTCCCCATCAATCGCCTCTGACAGGCACTGCCCGCAGGCTACACAGTGGTAGCATGCACATTCTACTAAAATTTTCACCTCTTTTGTAGAAGGAAACTATTTAATCTTTTCCATATCTTAGATCTTAATAAGAGTGCTTAAGTTCTGCCTCCTGAGAAACTGTCAGTGTTGTTGCTGATGATTGCCCTGAACAGATTTTCATACCGGTTAGCACTGGGATCATGAACAATCCCCCACTTGTGTCAAATGAGAACACTGTACTCGAAGCCTGGAGATGTTATTTGTTCACCTATGGTGGGTGTACACCAGAGGCTATGATTAGCCCAGCTAAGATTAGAACTCAGGAATCTTGACTTTAATTCCACACCACCTCTTTTATTTCTGCATTCAGGGAGGGGAAGAGAAAACATAAGGCATCCTTCACAGAGATAAGTCAGTGCTGGCTTCCTGAACCTACCACCGTACTCATGGTGAAAGGGCAAAGCTACATTTATTATTGTGATAAGGGAGAGCGCTATCTTGAAATTAAGATGGTTCTTTGAATGTAGGGACTTGACCAGGTTGTGCAAAAATCCAGATATAATTGCTTAGAATTGGTGAGCACAACTGTGTGTGAGAATGATGTAAGCAGTCATTTGATGCTATCTATGGAAAAGTTGATCAGTTTGATGATTATTGAACGTTTTTCAGGAAGTTATTTACAACTTTTATCTTCTTGGCCAAGAATTTTCTGAAATAATGAAGTCATGTTGATGAAGAGAGTGAAATAGTAAAGTATATTAATGTGGACAGTAAGCCATGTGGTGTATTGTTGATCTCAACAATAATTACACATTTCTTACGCACCAACTATGTGCCAGATTGTTTATATACTTTTTTGCTGAAAGTTCTGTATGGGCAGGGATCATATTTATTTTGTAGATGTATTCTGTCTCTAGTTCCCACACATATTGGGTGGCACATGGTAGATGCTCCTCAAATAATTCTAAAGTGTTTTAATTTTGTTATATTATTATGCTTTACAACACTATATAGTTAGTATTATTCTGTGACTCAGAATTTCACCTCTGGAACCAAAGAAATTCTGATACAGTTCCATAAGGGACATGTATGAAAGTGCTCACCACAGAGTGACTGGTGGTAGCTGGAAATTGGAGGTAATCTGGGTGCCTGTCTGTATTAGGGTTTTCCAAAGAAACAGAACCAATAGGGTGTTGTGTGTGCATGTGTGTGTGCATGCGTGTGTGTGTGTGTGTGGAGAGAAGGAGAGAGATTTATTTTAAGGAGTTGACTCATGTAACATGGAAGGTGACCATTTGAAAATCTACAGAGTTGACTGGCAGGATTCCCTGTGCCCAGGGGAGAGGTCTGCCTTTTGGGCGTTTCAGACCTTTACTTGGTTGGATAAGGCCCACCCACATTATGGAAGGCAATCTTTATTCAAATTCCACCGATTGAAATGTTATTCTCACCCTAATACACCCTCATCTGGGACCGTGCCCACCCAGGTTGGCACATAAAATTAGCCATCACCCTGTTCTTGCAAGGTAAAGTAGGTCCAATTTAATGGAAACAGACCTTGGGGTACTATACCAATGGATGTCCCAATACGAAAGAGATGTAATTGAAAGAGGTGTGCTCAAAAGAGAGTAATTGAAGAGAATTTCATGAAGGTGCTACTTATGATGGGGGACAAAAGTAAGGGATCCACAGAGACAGAAAGTCGTCCAGGAGCTAGCAAGTAGGAGAAACCCATATTATCTCTACGCCCAAGGAATAAGGGGGAGAATGATGTAATTGGATCACAGTGAGACTGGAGCCATAGCGAGAGGCAACCCAGTGTGGCCTTAAAGGAATGGATCTGCTCCCCAATCCTCAGTAAGGCAGGGAGAGTGGATGGTGAGAGAGGCAGGGTGGCAGACTCTAAACTTGACCTCTTTCTTCCAGCCCTTAGACTTCTGTTGGTGCCTCCATTTGTCAAACACAACCAGAAGCTAGTGAGCCCAGGCCTCTGGGTGTGTGTCTGTAGAGATCAGCCTTGAGTGCACAGAGCCAAGCAAAGAATAACTGAATGGCCCTGAATGGGCAAAAGACAAACGGCCAGCATCAATAGTGTGCAGCTGTTAGAAGTAATGAAGTAGACGTGCTCATCATGGCATGGGTGAATCTGAAGCACAGATATCTAAAACACAGTTCCAGTTACAAAAATAAAACACACACACACATACACGCAACAACTGCACAGTTTGCAACAGTATTTGGGAACAAAAGCATGCACATCAAACATTTGGGGATGGCTGGTATGTAGGGGAGAGGAATGTGGATGAAAGGGAATAAACAGAAGAATAAATAAGAGACAAGGCTTTAACGGACCAGTGTTGATGTGCCATGAGTGAGGAGAGAGATGAACTCAACCCCTCCATCAAAGGTCCCACAGAAGTTCCCAAAGAAAAAATACAGTTGGGCCCAGTTGGTGTGGCTCAGCGGTTGAGCATCCACCTATGAACCAGGATATTGGGGTTCAATTCCCGATCAGGGCATGTGCCTGGATTGTGGGCTCGATCCCCAGCAGGGGGTGTGCAGGAGACAGCCGATCAATGATTTTCTCTCATCATTGATGTTTCTATCTCTCCCTCTCCCTTCCTCTCTCTAAATCAAAAGGACATTTTTTTTTTAAAAAGTAAGATGTGCTTTTTTTTTTTTTTTTTTTAATCCTCACTCGAGGACATTTTCTCCGTTGCTTTTCAGAGAGAGTGGAAGGGAGAGAGAGAGAGAGAGAGAGAGAAACACTGATGTGAGAGAGACACATCAATTGGTTGCCTCCCACATGTGCCCCAACCAGGGCTGGGGATCGAGCCTGCAACTGAGCTATGGGCCCTTGGCCGGAATCAAACCTGGGACCCTTCAGTCCGTGGGCTGACATTCTAACCACTGAGCCAAACCGGGTATGGCAATGTGCTACATTTAAAAATAAAAATTTTATATATATAGTTAGTATTAATTTCTCTCTTATAAGGATGAGGCATTAAGGCTTGAGGGGTCTGAGGAACTGACTCCAGGTTATAAAGGTAGTGGGAAGTCCCTCAAAGACATGAGAGGCCAGGGACATACTTGATAAAGACCCTTCCCTTCAGCTACACCACCATGCTCCCAGCTCTGTGAGACATTTGATCTGTATTGCACAATACAGGGAATTAAGACCTATCCAAACTCACATCATGCGGTTCATTTTTGTGCTCCTGAATGGTGACCAGCAATGAACTTCTCCAAATACTAACATCCCACTTTCAGAGTTTAAGGACTTACTTTAGGAAAGTACTACCATTGGCCTTATACCTATTATTAGCCAAAACTTCTGTAAATGGCACCACTTTGGGGGCAATGTAATTGTCAGGTTGGGCATGGGCAGACCCAGACCTCAGCTCTCATCTCTAAGGTCACTTTCAAACTTTTGCCCTTTTCCCTGGCAACAGGCATCTCACTTGGTTTATGTGAGCTTAGAACATGGGGTTGGGTTTAGTCAGAAGTACCGGATGGCTTCAGCCTCCTGGCCCTGGAAGGGAAGGAGGTGGGGATGGCCTTGCCACTCTGGAGCTCTGTGTAAGGGGCCAGGGAGTACTTGCCCCTAAAAGGGTGCTTGTCTCTGGGGTCAGAGTGCTGTTTGCCCATGAACATCAGGAGCTCCCAGTCTAGAGTTTCAGGTGAGGGCAATCATGGGAATGGCCCCCCCAAAAGTTATAGTGATCACATTAGCAGACTGCGAGAGGAGGTCAGACAAGGCTTTTTATTCTCAGAATATTAGAACAAAAATACACACTTGTCTGGATCACTCATGCTGCCAGATCAGTTCAGTGTAATTAATAACAACAATAGAAGGTCAGTAATTATAAAATCTACCAGCGTCATTTATTCATCTACTGTATAGAAAGCACGGTGCCAAAGGCTGATGTCCATGGTCTCATTTCATCTTCACGACAATCTCTTTTTACTGATGGGGAGACTGAAGTCAAACAGGTTAAGCCACTTGCTGAGCCCAGAGTGGAGCCAGAGGTGACTCAGGCCCCACAGCCTCCCCAGCCCCTGCCCCTTCCTCAGCTTCAGGGGGCTAGTCCATCCTGGGACATGGGGTGGTGCCCGAAGCCGGGAGAAGGCTGCAGCCCAGGTGGGGCTGGGATTGGTACTTGTCTTAAAGGCAGCGTTTTCTTGTTGGGGTGTTCTCTTTCCTCCTCTCCTGGAGAGTGATCTTGTGTTGTCTTCTGAAAGGACCATTCAGAGAAGGGAGTTCATCCAGTTACACCATCAAAGACAGATCCTCCAGACAGGGCTGAGTCAGGGCTCCCTGTGATGTCCTGAGGGCCTGGTGCCCTGGCCTCCTTTGGCTCGGCTGAGAGGCTCAGCCTGGTTCCTGCCAGTGGAAAGATGGGTGGAAGGCAGAGGAGGGTGGGCCTGGCCTAGGGCTCACGATTGCTCTTAAAGAGCAGAGGTCCCTGCACAGGAGCGGGGACTCCTGGGCTGTCAGAGCCAAGCCCCTGTTCATTTCCCTTACGCTGGTGCCTTCACGAGTTGCCCACCCAGTTTGAGTCACACATTCCCCTCCTTGACAACCAGTGCCTGAGAGGGAATAAAGCCCTCTCTGCCCAATATTTTTTCAGTACTTTGCTCTCGCTGCTGCTCTCCTGGTTTTCTCTCTCTCTTTCTTTGTTAATCCTCACCTGAGGTTATTTTTTTCCCATTGATTTTTAGAGAGAGTGGAAGGGAGGGAGAAAGAGGGAGAGAGAAAATCATCGATGTGAGAGAGACACATCAATTGGTTGCCTCCCGCATGCCCCAGCCCCCTGACTGGAGCCATGGATTGAACCTGCAACCCAGGTATGTGTCCTTGACTGGGAATCGAACCTGAGACCCTTTGGTGTGAGGGCCAACGCAATAACCACTGAATCACACCAGCCAGGGCGGTTTTCTCTTTTTAATGATGTTTTGTTCGAGTAGCAAATAGTACTAAAAATAAAAATAAATAATTAAATCAATAATTAATAACAAAATAATCAGTGGCAATCACTGTCTAAGTGCTTTACATAGACGATCTCATTTGATTCTCTGTATAGCCTCGTAAATTATTATCCCCAATTGGCAAATGAAGAAAGCGAAGCTTGGAAGGGTTGGGAAACCAGTTGGAGCTACACAGCTAGAATATCGAGGAGCGTGGAACAGAACCCTGTTCTGTTTTCCTTCAAAGCCCGGGATACTTTTTGCTTGACCGCATTGCCTATAAAATGGGGATGGTAATAACAGTTTCCCTGCCTGCTTTGCAAGCCTGCGGTGGGGATCAAATGAGACAGTAATTGGGAAAGCACTTTGAAAATTGCAAAGCACTATATAAATATACGGTATTATTCTAATGTATCACTGGCCTGCAAAAACACTGCTCAAACATTTCATTTAGGAGAAGACACACCAGGTCATTATTCAATAAGATAACACCACATGTGACCCTTTTATCATTGGAAGAATGTTTACGAAGTCCACAAAACCAAAGCCATTAGGAAGGCTTTGTTTTCTGGGCAGGCTCAGTAAACTTGGAGCAAGCTCAAGAAGTCTTGGGATAGGAAGTTGAACTGGAGAGACTGCATTAAGTGTCGGAGAATTAAATAGGCTTTCACAGACTCTGGGAGTTTAAAATATACGCTTTTGATGAATTGGAATATTCCAAGGAGCTGCTTTGAAGGAGTTGAATCTGAATCCTGTTGGTACTAAAGGGAGCTATAATAATAGTACAGAATGATAACAACAGTAATTACGACCAGTGGAGCAGTGTGAAGCTCACTGGTTCCCATCCAGACTTCCTGGTTAACCAGATATGTAACCTGGACAAATTAATCTGCGCCTAGGGTTTTGTTTTGTTTTTTAAATATTTTATATTTATTTGTTTATTAATTTTGTATTTATTGGGGCGCCATGGGTTAATAACATTATATAGGTTTTAAGTGTATGATTCTGTAACACACCATCTGTATATTGTACTGTGTGCTCCCCACCCCAAGTCCGGTCTCCTTCTGTGACCATGTATTTGACCCCTTTACCCTCCTCATGCTTCCTGACCCCCTCCCCTCTGGAAACCACCCTTCTGTTGTCTGTCTCTGACTTGGTTTGTTCTGTTTGTTCATTTGCTGCTTTCTGTTTTATGTGCCACATGAGTGAAATCGTACGGTTCTTGCTCTCTTCCGTCTAAGTTACTTTGCTTAGCATGGTACTCTCAGGATCCACCCACGTTGTCACCAATGGCAGTATTTCATCTTTTCTTATGGCTGAGTAGTATTTCATTGTATATCTGTACCGCGTCTTCTTTATCTAGCCACCCATCGAACGACTTAGATTTTGCCCTAGTGTTCTTACTGGTAAAATGAGAATAACAACAGTGCTTACCTTGTAAGGATGTTGTGACCATTAAATAAGTAATTGGAACAGTGCCTGGCACATTGTAAGCACTCAATAAAAGTTACCTCATGCTATTAATATAATTTATTAAGCACATAAAATATTTATGAACAATGCAAGAAGAGAATGTTAAAAATACTTAAAATATTCAGCTGTAATAATTAAAGCCTCCAGTGTGCCAGGTACTATGCCCCATACTTTATATACATTATCTCTTTAATTATCATAACAAACATCAGAAAGAGACCCCCTTATTTTACAGATATGGAAACTGAGGTCCAGGGGACATAGTATTATATTTTGAATTGGTCTCTAAAATTTCTTTATTGTTTACTACTTTCCCAAACTGCCAAAGCCTGGCAGCTGGTAGCAAGTCCTTGGCCCCTGGATCTAATTGGTTGATATTGAGGGTGGGGAGAGGGACTGACAGTGTCCTAAGCTCTGCCCACACTGCTGAGAGATAGGCACCCAGGGGAAGAACGACCCCTCTAGAATCAATGGCTAAAAAGATTGAGGTTGGCCTTTCCACACCTCTTCAGGGTTCTGAAGCTAATCTGTGATCACACTCTCCACTTAGGGCTATTTTTGAAGCTACTTTGAACAAGATTTTTAGGTTTTAGAAATATTCAGTAGAACAGGAGTATGGGGCTGGTACTTGGCAATCAATCCATCAAGATTTCCAACTGGGTTGATTTAGGATGGCATCACATCAGACCACCACTTTTAAACTTCCTTTAGGTCCCAATTGTCCAAAAGGAAATTGCCCTGATTTTTTAATATCATGGTAGTATGCAGTAAGCCTAGCCTTCAAGGCTCAGCAGACTCAGGTCTGAATCCTGGCTCTGTCATCAACCAGCTGCATGATTTTGAGCAAAGACGAATTTCTCAGAGCCACAGTTCACCTCATCTACAATATAATGCTTCCTTGCCAGGTTATTGTAAAGATCAAGTAAGATACAAAGGGATGCAAAGCACCCTGCCCTGGTGGTTCAGGGTAGGTGATTACTAAACATTAGCTCCGCCCTTTTCCCTTGGCAAGGCACACATAACCTTTTCTAAACAGGTCTCAGTCTATTTATTAATAAACTTGATGTGCCCTATGTAGTTCATCATGACCATTTCCAAATGTGCCACATAAATGAGATCATTTCTGTGGATTTGCCTAGCTTAATGCCTAGGATAAAATGAGCTCTAAATAAGGTGGAATGAATGAGGGTTGGCCGAATGGTAGGTGAGAGTGGTATTGGGACTGTTTTCTCCTAGGGGGTCCCATAGAAGCTGGAAGGGGGGGGGGTCAGCGAGAGACAGCTCTGGTGCCTGTATGCTGCTGCCCCCTCCCCTTCTAAGTATTTGCCCCCTCCTCCAGCCCCAAAGCTAGGCCTCAACCTGTCACCTTTAAAGCTTGCTGTTTGCCTGTCCTTGAAAGGGCATCACGTAGAATAGGATTAAATTAAGTGCATAGTGATTGCTTTGTGGCTCAGAGAATTGCTCCTGGCTGATTTTGCATTGGATACTAGTCCTGCAAATGTCATTAGGACGTTGGAGCTAGCTGCTTCTGTTGACTTCATATTGACGTTCTTTGTATCAAATATAAGCTCGCACTTGAGTTCCCAAGCAGATGGCCATTTAAGGGCCCATGCAGCCTTCATAAGTTGATTTGGGGATACTTGGGAATGCAGACTCTCCTGGAACTGCATTTAGGACCCAGACCTAAAGTGTATTTTCATGCTAATGTTTCTTTTGGGCCTTTTCCATGTGTTGGATAGCTGGAAATGGACAGATACACAATAGGAAGTCTTTTTGGTTTCAATAGGGACACATCTTATATTTGGCTATAGTCAGCTCATTACCTATTCTACCTAAGTGAATTTTCCAACTAACCGACACATTCCCCATTAAATGCCAAATGGTTTGCTGTTTAATGGAAATCTTCCTTAATGGATTGCCCACACACCTCTGTCTTCCTAAAAAGGGCTACCTTTTCACAATAATGCATGGTCATCATTGTGAGTTATTGGATGGTGTTGCCATAGAGTACATACCAACGATGTGTTGAACTCTGGACTAATTGCCCCAAGCTGTTAAATTTTTTTTCAGTCCTTGGGTCTCCTCTCTTTTTCCTCAAAGTACTTTCTGGTTATCTGCCTCCATCTCCTTTCCTGGTCTCAATTTGTTGTGTCTAGTCAATTCTGGACTGGGAAATCTGATAACTAAGCTTATGAAAAGTGCATATAAACAGCTTCTGAGTGAGGACCTTTTTAGCTTTCCTAAGGAGTAAGAGCTTCAGTGCATAAATCTAGGTTGGCTCATCAAAAGAGAAAGCGTCCTGACTTGGACCATATTGTGTCAGATATTTGTTTACCTAGTCTATCAAACTTGAGTCACAGGAATCCAATCCAAATGTTGACGGGGACCTCCAAGTTACTGCTACCTGAATGGTTCCTATAAAACCTTCAAAAATTTATTTAATCATTTCTTGTATACTGCCAGGCACTGAGCTAAGCACTGAGCTGTCCGAACCAGCACAGTCCCTACCCTTGGGATGTTGAGCATCTTAGGTAGGGAAAAATATAGAAATAGATAAACTTGAAAAACAGAATAAAAGGGGTGTATTAAAGTTCTGTGTAGCTCAGAGGAGGGATGACATTTCCTTGGAAGAATGAAAGACAAGAGAAAACAGTTTGCTCCCTCTTTGTCTCCCTCCTTTATTTCATTTATGTCTTTCTGTACTTCTCTCATTCCTACATTCAATAAACGTTTATTCTGCACTAACTCTATTTCTTGCACTGAGACTGCAGTAGTGAATAAGAAAAATATGACCCCTGTTCTAATTTGAATATTGAAGAATGAATGGGGAGTAGGGCCAGAGGGGTAGAAATGGGCGACCCAGTACAGAGTCAGGGACTGCAAGGGCAGAGCGTGTCGGGAATGGTGGCTGTAATTGAGCATGGCCCGAATAATGGGAGACAAGATTATAAAGGACTGCATGCGCTGCTGAGGTCTTTATACTTTATCTGATGTACAGTAATGGAAGCCCAGTGAAGGTTCTAACCAGGGGTCCTTAGAAAAGTGTGCCCATATGGTGGGTGGATTAGGCACGGGAGATGGAGGCAGCAGAGGAGAACCAAACCCACACCATCTAAGAAATTACATGTAATTTTCAACTTCACCTTTAGGCCTTAAATTCTGGGTTTTCTGCCTCAATTATCCAGAACCCATCAATGGCTTTTTTGTCGTTTCTGCCTTTGCTCTTTCGTCTCCCCTTGGGTTCTGTTACGCAAACCCGAGGACTCAGACGTGTCGGAGGTGCAGCAGGCCTGGCAAAGGGCTGACAGGCCAGTCAGCCATGGTTTTGCCGAGGAATGATTTCAGCCGATTTTATTAATGACTGAATTGCGTCCCTTGTTGTACTGGTTCTTAACCCACATCGTGAGGATTAAATGAGATAATGAGTGTGAAATTCTTGTGCCTGACCCATAGACACTAAATAAACTGCAGTTGTTTTTAACCAATTTAGCAAACTTTGCCTTTTTTTTTTAAAGATGTGTGGGCTCTCAGCTGATCCCCACTATTGTGTTAGTTGCTCAACTGTGGGCATGAGGGAATGTTCATCTTTGTATCATACTGACTTTAATTGAGATTATTTAAGGTGTCATATCCTGATCAGCAATGCAGAGGCACACATATTTTCAGAGAGCAGCAGAAATTCAGTTTTAATTCATCATTGCGTTTAAACTGGAAGAAAACCTGAGGGTAGTGTCCCTGGAGGTTTTAACCAGAACAACATTCTCTTTGCATTATCAATGTTCCTCAGTCCCCACTTGGCTGGAGCAGCTACCTCTGGCTTCAGTTAGCTATTTACATTCCTCTATTTTTATATAAATTGTGCTGTATTAGCATATATTTCACACTGTGACCTAGTGTTTCCCAGATCTTTTAAGCCAGGCTATTTGTACATTAGTCAACGTCAACGGAAGTAAAATCGCAAATTGAGTACAGACTATAGCCCTGCTACATTGCCCACTCTGTCATGCTGAAATGGATCCCTTGTTCTAAGAAGATTTGCCGTGAAATACAGTCTATTTACATTAAGGAGACCTCTGTATATTTAAGGCGTAATTGTTTCAGGGCCTTCATTAATTCTTGAGCTGCAAGACCTAGGTTTTCTTTTCTTGTATCTTTTCTATAACAATGGAAGTCAGGGGTTTCCAAAAAAATAACAAATTGGTCCTCATTAAAACGGAGCTGGAAATGGTTTTCTGGTAATATGCTTTACAAACAATGAGAGAATCTGATTGTAAATCAACTCCAGGACCCAGCTGTCTCAGGGTCCAGGCTGGGAAGCTCCAGGATAAAAGGTAGTCTGTATTTTTATGGAAAAATAAAACATTTTTTTGCCTCTGTAATTGATGAAGTGCTTATCTTGTCAAGAATTCTAGAGTTGGAAGGGATCTCAGAGTTCATTTAACCCAGCCCCTTCCTGGAATAGTAATCCCTTCCTCAGCATCTCTGACATGTGGACATCTAGCCTCTTCTTGAACACTTCCAGCCATGGTCCTCTCCTTTCTTAAAAAAAATATTGTGACCAAATATATACAAGATAAAATTAACCATTTTAGTCATCTTTACATGTATAGTTCAGTGGCATTAAGTTCAGTCACCCTATCTTGTAACCATCGTCACCATTTATTTGCAGAACTTTTTCATCTTTTCAAACTAAAACTCCATGCATTAAACAATAACGTCCCATTCCTTTTTTCCCCTCAACCTCTGGCAACCACCGTTCTACTTTATGTCTCCATGAATTCAACTACTCTAGGAAGCTCATATAAGTGGAATTGTATTGTATTTGTCCTTTTGTCACCAGCTTATTTTACTTCACAGCTTATGCTTGTTGTAGCATGTGTCAGAATTTTCTTTCTTTTTAAGGTTTAATAATATTCCACATTTTGTTTATCCATTCATCTGAAAATGACACTTGGGTTGTTTCCCCTTTTTGGCTCTTATGAATAATACCTCTGTGATCATGGCATGTGTACAAATACGTGTTTTGGTCCATGCTTTTAATTCTTTTGGTTATATATATCTCCAGAAGTAAAATTCCCAGATCATATGATAATTCTATATTTAATTTTTTGAGGAACTGTCATATCATTTTTCACAGCGACTATACCATTTTATACTCCCAGTAGCAATTAACAAGCATTCCAAGTTTTCTACATCGTTACCTACATTTGTTATTTTTCATTTTTGGGGTTTTTTAAACTCCTTTTTAAACAGTATGATATAATTCTAAGAGCATGGGCTTTGGCCTTGAAACCTGACTCAGCCACATACTGGTTGTGTGAGTTTGGACAAACTATTTAATATTTCTGTACCTCAGTTTATTGTTTATTTTTTTGAATAATAAAGGATGAAAATTATAATAAAATTATGAGGATGAAATCAGGCAATTCATTCAAAAACTACTTAGTTCAGGGTCTGAAAATAGTAGGCTATCGCTGAGTATTTGCTTTTGTTCTTTCGGTCCTTGATGAGTCCATGCTGTTTGGGGCCTACTCTAATTGTTAGATTATCTTCTTGATTTTCAAATAAAACCTGCTTTGGAGTAATTTTCTGTAATTTGTGTAACAGTTTTATCAGAATTCATCAGTCTTGGTTCTGTTCTTTATAACCTCACAGAATAAATCATATCTTCCTGCCACATATCACCTCTCTGATATTTGAAAGCAGCCATCAGTCATTCACTAGTCTTCTCTTCTTTGGCCAAAAATTCTGGGTTCTTTTAACTGTTTCTTAAGTGATGTGGTTTCTAGATCTCTCATCATGTGTCTCAGCTGATTCTGGACTGCAGTTTGTCTGGTAAAATAGAGTGATTGGAAATGTCATTCTCTCTCCCATTCCTTTGGTTTTATTCCCTAACAGCGATGTTTAAATGGGAGAATGGATGTGTGGATATTGGTGAATGAATTCAACGATCCTCCCAATGTTTCTTCCTCATTGCTCAGAAACCCTGATGTCTATAGCACTTGCTTTTATTCAGTTTAGGATCAGTCTTGCATCATTTCAACTGTTCTCCATTTGTTTTTCTCTCTTGGCTGTCAGCTTAAGAGGGAGCAGATAGCTCCTGTTCCTATATACTTTCTTCATAGTCCCACCAGCAACGAGAGGGCACAAGGGCTATATGTTTGAAATAAAACCGAGTTGCACTCTTGGATTTAGAGCTATGTCTTCTGACATGGTCACTGTGTCATTGGATTCATTGAGGGTGTTGGCTGGAGTATAGGCTTTTTCCATTTTTGAACACCTGAAGACTTGCCCAGGAAGAGAGAGGAGGGGTAGGAGGGTGTTTTGGCTGAAACGCCAAGAAGCACTTTGAACTTGGTCTACAGATATGAAAGTCTAGGGAGGGCTTGCTGCTTCGCGCCCCACACTGGGTAACTCGTTGACTCTACTCTCCAATGTCAAGCTAAACAGCCAGTTCCCAAATTTGCCCTTAGGAGGATGAATGGAGGGGATGGGAAATGCTGTTGATGTTTTTGAAAGGCCCTGAGTAGTTGAAAGCATTTTGCATATTTCTGACTTCAATGCCTAACTCACCTGAGTGTCTTTTCTTTATGAGCTCTTTGACATCCGAGAAGACTTTTTGATTTCCTTATGAACCTTTCTACCCTTAAAAACAAAGTCCCAAACCTCTTTTCTGGAAAAGGGGCGACCGTGCTCTTGTTGAGGGTAGAATGCTGGGGCGGCCCTCTCTCCCGGCACCCCAGCTGTGCGGCTGAAAGCCTCGTTCCTCATGTGTCACTCTCCCAAGCACATGTCATATGTTTACATAAAATAAAGAGGTAAAAGCCAGATTCTCTTCCTTTCTTAAAAAAGTGAAGAGGAAGGAAGAATAACTCATTTTCTTGGCATTTTAATAGAGTACCCAGAATCCTCCTACCATAAGGCACTATTGTAGTTGAAAGGTGTGTTAAAACTATGTGTAAACTAAAAACCCCGTCTCTAGTAAAGGGCTAGTAGATTAACTTCCAGTTGACATCAGTGAGCTTTGTGACTTCTACTTTAACCACTCAGAACACTGAAAGGCATTTATCTATAGTTCACAGCCATTTTTCAAATATTTGGGATTGCCAGATTGCTGCATGCAGCTAAATAAGGTCCTATTTTGCAAAGTCGAGGCAGGGTAGTCACTTTTTAGTTTGCCGGCTTTGGGCATTTGGAACGATGCCATCCACGCCTGGTGATGAGCCTCCCAGCACAGACATTCTGCAGCTCCTGGGGTAGAAAACCAGCCAATCACCAGTGCGTGCCAGGGAAAGGCAGCCCCCCCCCCCCAGGGAAGTTTGCAGGCATCAGGAGTTAATGTTCTTCAGTTTCTTTAAGGTAAAGAGAGGAAGTCCTAGGAGTGTCTTTGTGCAAAGAGGGGACATTCTAAGGGGGGTTATTAGTAGCTGTTAGCCTCTAAGTGTGTTAGGGAAGCCAATCTACCATCACCAACATGTCACGAAATGTGATGACCCTTCTCTCCTCTGTGTCACCTTTCTTGCTTGACTAACTCTACCTCTCACATTTCACATTTCAGTGTGGGGAACATGATACGACAATAGGAAGGGAGAATGTAAATAGTGATGCCTGTTCAGTGTGACCAGAATATCCTGACCTTACATTTTAACATTGAAACTTTTGGGGATAATTTCTTTGGTTCCTTTTTTTTTTTTTTGGTTTCGTGAACTTTTGAAAAAACACAACCCTTGTAGATGTCAAACAAAGTTTATAATATAAGTACTGTATAATACATTAAAAGCCAGAGAATGGAACAAACATCCCCATAATAGGTTAATTATGTCATGCAGACTTCTGCTCAGGGTATTTGTGTTTAAAGAGATGGAATATATACACTCATCCCAGTAAAAAGATTTAATTAGTGATGGTTTAACTAGAGGCCACAGTAGCATGGGGACAGAACCATGGGTTCAAGTCTTAAACGACCCCTTTTTAGCAGTGACTTTTGCCACATCGCTCTTCAATCTTTGCTTTTGTCACAACTAAAATGAGAATAATGACACTTCAATAAATGTTTGTGAAAACACGTATAAATGCGCTTTGCAAACTCTCACTGATATTTGGAATGTTACTAGTAGGATTATTCCATTAGTTAGTGTTATATTTGCTGAAGCCCTCTTCCTCCCATCCTGCCTCTCCCTCCTGCCCTGCCATCCCAGCTACCCTCATGAACGCGTGAGCCATTTGGGCAGGGCAGACATTCTGGGACCCATCTTACCAGTCAGTGAGATCCAGCAAACATTAGGTCCCTAATAAGTTATGGAGATGAGTACTCAAAAAAGGCAAAAATGAATGAGCAGTAATATGTAATGAACTATTGGGAGTTCTAGATTTGCTCGGCTCCCTGGGACCTAGCTAATGTCTACTCATCCTTGAAGATTCAACTCAGGGTCAACAGCCATTAGCAGCCTTTGATGATCATTTCGGTTAGTCTCCCACCCACTCTGAGGAGGTGCTCTGGGGTCCATAACACAGGCCTGGAGAGAAACACTCATCATATGAAGGAATCACTGAGTACTCCTTTTTAAAAAACTCTCCCATCTTGCACATGGTGTGAAAATTTAAAAATAGAAAAGGATATATATTAAAAGGTAAGTCTCCTTCTCACCTCTGACCTGCTGCCCTCCCCGTTACCCTCCTCAGATGTCGACACTTACCAATTATTGTGTATTCCTTTTATAGCTATATATATGTATATGTATATATAAGAATGTATATTTATACAGTCGTGCACCACATAGCAAAATTTGGTTAATGATGAACCACATATATGATGGTGGTCCCCTGAGATTATAATGGAGCTGAAAAATCCCCATCACCTAGTGACATTGTAATGTTGCAGCACAGCACATTACTCATGTATTTGTGCTGACACTGGTGTAAACAAGCCTATTGCACTGCCAGTTGTATAAAAATATAGCTCATATAATTATGTACAGTACAAAATACTTGGCAATGATTATCAGTGACTGTGTTACTGGCTTACATATTTACTATACTATACCTTTTATTGTTATTTTAGAGTGTACTCTTTCTACTTATTAAAAGACAGCCAGTTTGCTATAACACACTAAGCTATGTTACACCAGCGGCAGCCTCAGATATTTCATACAAGCTTCTAACCTAGAAGAAATAGGCTGTACCGTACAGGCTATGTGCGTAATAGGCCATCCCATCTAGGTTTGTGTAAGTGCACTCTGTGATGCCCCGCAATGATGAAATGGCATTTCTCAAACATATCCCTGTCATTAAGCAGCACATGACTGTATGTGTAAGACTATATCTACACAGTAGTATGTGCATATACATATTATATAACATTACATATTATATATATCCACAAATATAAGAACACGCAAGAATTTTTTTCTTTTTATACAACTGATAGTTTTCTATATACATGAGCAGCACTTTGCTTATTTTTTATCTTGAGGATATATTTTGGTGACTTTTTTCTCAAATCAGTACATACCTAGCTTCTTTATTCTTTTTAACAGTTGGATTGTGTTATATTGTAAATTTTAGATAGGCCCTAATTTATTTAATTAGTCTCCCTGTTGGTGGACAAGTAGGTTGTTTCTAATCTTTGTCTTTTATAAACAATGCTGCATTAAAAATCTTATATAAATATCATTTCATATATGTTTGAGGACATCTGTAAGATAAATTCCTACAAGTGAGATTGCTAGTCACAGAATATTTGTATTTAAAATTTTCATAGTTAATATTTACCATGTTTTACCAATTTATACTCCTACTAATATGAGGGTCCCTGTTTTTTCATATCCCTCTCACTATAGTGAGTTATCAGCCTCTTTTTAAACTTCTAATCTGATTGGGGAAAATGACATCTAAGTGACATTTTAATTTACATTTTTTATGTTATCAGTAAGCTTACGATGTTTTCATGCATTTAAGAACAACATGTATTTCCTTATCTGTAAATTGTCTATTAATTTCCTTTGTCCACTTACCTATTATATTCTTGGATTTTTCTTTGCTTGCTTTTTTGTAGGAGCTTTTGCTTGTTTCAATAATTTTTTTCTTCCCAGTTTGTTATTTGTGTTTTGATATTATTTTTGCTTTTTTTCCTTATAGAATAACTTTAATGTGATTAAATTTATCTTTCTTTTTATGGCTTTTAGAATTGTGTCAAACTTTGAAAACCCTTTTTCCACTGCAAGATTGCTAAATAAATTTCTTCATCATGCTGAGGACATATTTGCTTGATGGGGAACTTGAGGCAGCAGGTCTGGAAAAATGAGGGCAGCAGAGAAGGCTTGTGGGGAAGGCATGCAGAAGAGGGAAGTCATCTGATGATGAGGTCACAGCATGGGACCTAGACTGTCAAGTCAAGGGAAAAGCAGCGAAACAGAACCAGTTGGGTTGCTTCTCTCTCCCAAGCGGTTCTACCAGTTGCAATAAATTTCCCCCAATACCTTGGTCATCCCTGACTGAAAATGGATGACCGCATTCCATGTGGGTACCTTCCTGAGCAAAGCAGCTACTAAAAACATTCTCTTATCAGCCGGAGATCAAGTAGCCCATCTCGGTAGGTGACACACCTGAGCGAACAGGCCGCCTCATCCATCATGTGCACGGTAGCATTGGTCGTTCCCGGTCACTGCAGTTGACTAGGGAGGCCTCCTGAAATGCTGCCGTTTGACAGCTCTGGGAAGAGGAGGAGCCCTCCCTTTTCACATGAGAGGACCTCTTTATCACCCCCAAAGCAGTGAAAGGTTCCCGTGCCTGCAGCCACAAATACCAAGGCTGCTTAAAGGCTGCCAGTAGAACTGCATTCAGACACCTGGCAACCAACTCACTGTTTCCATCAGGCTTGAAAAACGAAACAGTCTTGGCAGATGGATGTTGGAAGAGAATAGTCACAGAATTAACTATGTGCAAAATTATTTTTCTCTTCGTAAGACGAATAAAATGTACATCGCAGGACATACTGGCCAAATCACCAACTTTGAGTAGCAGTCACTATTAGCTGAGCTCTGTGTTTAGTGATGAGGGAACATCATTTCTTCCAGATCATTGCTGGCAAAAGATCCTGTACTTTTGCTTCCCTTAAACCTGATCAAATGAGCTGCCAACACAGGACCCTGTCAGATGAGGGAGGTCACTCCAGTGGGTAGTTTTTCACTGTGCTACACAGCAATGTAAGGAAGCTCCTCAGCCATTTGTCTCTTGTTTTTGGTTTCTCAAATTTATTTCTGATCGCCCAAGAATAGTTTAAATTTGGTCAATTTATTTAGTGGAAAGGCTGTGGGCTTTGGAATCAGAAAGACTGGATTCAAATCCTGGCCTTTTCACTGTATGGCTTTAGGCTCATTCCTAACCTCAGTGAGCCTTAGTGTTCTCATCTGCAAATGGGTATCTGTTACCCACAAATAATGCTGTCTAACAAACCACCCCAAAACTTAATGACCAAAAACCCCCAAGCATTTATGTATCTCATGAGTCAGTGTGCTGGCTGGGTGTTTCTTGGGTCTGGACTGGGCCAAGCTGATCTTTGCACATTCTGTCAGCCAAAGCAGGTCACAAGGCCAGCCCAGATTCCAGCTGGGGACGTAGATTCCATCTCTTCTGGGAAGAGCTGCCAAAAGTTGTGAATACAGGGAGTGATGAATTGTGGCCATTTTGCAATCTACCCCGTTACTTTATACGAATAAATGTGATAATCTATGGGGAATACAGCTATTATATCACCAATACATTCAGCAAACATTTGTTGAGTGCCTTCTGTGTGTACAATGCAGCCGTGAGTAATGTAGAGATTAGTGAGACCTCATCCCTAGCCCCAAGAACCGTACAGTCTCGGTAAAGAAATACACTGAAGCAATGGCAGGTCACCTTACAAAGTGTAAAGTGTCTTAAGAGAGAAATAGATGAAACACCATAGGATCTCAGAAAAGGGAGAGATTAAACTAAGAGGCTCTGGGAAGCGATTCTGGTCCCAACTTAGGCTCTGCTCAATGTTTCCCTCTATTTAATTTTAATTATTGATCTCCCCAGGCTATCAATGATGACATGGTCCAGGAAACCCAGTCCAGACGGGCAAAGCAGTTTAAACTGGAGCAATTTGAGGCAAATTAAGTATTTGAAAATTGCCAGTCATCTCGATCCTACACGCCCAGGCTTAGATGGCTGGAGCAAAACCATCTCACTGTCTTACAGGATAATAGTAATCCTCCGCAATTTACCTCTCTGGTTAAGATAATTTCCACTAATCCAGGAGTCTCTCAATCCCATTAACTTAAACACTTGGTTCCTAGGGACAGCCAGAAGGTACAAATTATACTTTCAATAGATTTCTTTTTCTGAAAATACATCCTTTCTAAAAATGTTACTCCTCACTCTTTGGAACTTTGAAATGATTGAATTAACAGCACGCTAAAGGGGATTTGGGAAAAAAAACAAACAAAAACCTTAAAATTGGGAAAGAGGCTTCACCAAGCATGTGTACCAACTAGAGAGCCTGCGTGGAGCCAGGTTCGAGTGAGGAAGACCATAGTTCCGTTCTCCTGGCAGTTGATGACATGCCGGGGACCTTAGGCAAGATCTCTGGCCGAGTCTGGGTTTCTTCAACTCCAAGCAGGGTATGATTATCTCGGGCCTTGACCCTTCGCATGCGGAGTCATGAGCTAATGTCTGTTCTGTGTACAGACTTCCTTGAAAGAAAAAGTGCTACCTAAATACAAGGTACTTGTATTACTGTAAGGTGCTTGGAATCTTAATAGCTTTTTCAACTGCACCCAAACTGGGCTTCTCTTTGTAAATGCTATACGTGGCTGAGAATCAGAGCCAAAAAGGGTTTTGTTTTACTCCCCTCCTATGACGTGCGTGGGGTGACTGCACATTTTCAGAGTGTGCCCAATGTGCCCATTGAGTGGAGGGCTGGCTCCACAAGCTGCAGTTCCTAGCCATTGACATCCTGTGTCCTTAGATGCTGCTTGAGACAGGCTTGCCCTGATCTTTACAGGATGTGGAGTTTCCTCCTAAAAGTCTATTTGGCTAAATCATTGGTCAACCAGTTAAGAGAACCTTTAAGTTAAACATAAATACTTGGCTTTGAAAGACATTCAAGAAGTACCAATTTTGTTTTTGGTTAATATGCACTGGGCTGTCTCAATATTGAGGTTACTGACCACTTTGTAATTTTATGACAAAAACAAGAGTTTTAGTCTGCCAACTCCCTTCCCTTAGGTTCTTAAATGACGTTAAACTTCTCAGTTCATTTAAGCCTTTTTTTTTTTTTTGCAGGCATATCATTATTTGTTTCCCTAAATTGGTGGTTTGTAGGGGGACAGTACTAGGCTGATTATGTAAGACTCACCTAGAGAGATTTAATAGTTTTGGGATAGGGGCTCCAAGAATCTGTGTTTGTTTAACATGCTCCCCAACTGAGAGCATTAAATACCCTTCAAGCTGTATCTATGGTAATTTAAAAAAATCTTTACTGGAGAGTGATACCTACTATTTTGATGACGATTACCACCGACTGGGCACTGAACTAATCTCCAAATATTGTCCTAGTTAATCCCCACCACAGTCCTGCAAGGGCATTACTGTTATGCCCAGTTTATGAATGAGGAACCGAGGTTTCCAGGTGCGAAGTAATTTGCCCGAGGTCATAAGCTAGAATGTGCCAGAGCTGGGATTTGAAGGTGACTACTCTAACATCGACACAGCACCTTCATCTCTCTGCTGCTGCCTCCCATCTAGCCTGTCCCAGGGTCGGAGAAAGCAGGTTAAGGACACAAAGGAGGCATGAGATCTGGTCCCTGCCCTTGCAGGAAGTTTGCTGTCTAATCACAGTGAAAGGTAGAGCACTTACTCGTGGGTGGCGGAAGGACACGTGGACCACAGAATTAAGTGCAAATTGTAAGGTAGAAAATCAGAATAATTCCAGGTGTTTTTTTTTGTTTTGTTTTATATTTTCAATAGCAAGCTGAATATCACTGAGTTAGCAGATTTATTTTATTTTGCTATTGAACTCCATGCTGTTTTGCTGGGATTTAAACATAGTTTGAAACGGAAGTGTGTATTCTATTTGAGGTTCACACATGAGAAAGATTTTATTGATGCAAGCATTATACTATTTCAGAGATGAAATTTGTGCACCAAATATTATGTTCTATATGGTTTATTTCCTCCTTGACCCGGCTGGGGCAGAAGTCATTTAACCTGTGGACAGTACCATGTTGAACAGGCATTCCGGAGCCAAGTGTAAATTAGAAAGGTCAAAGGAACTGGAAATCTAGACCCTCTTAGACAGGTTAGACTAACCTTCCAGGCCTGGCAGATATTTACGTTGCTAAGGAGATAAAAGCACAAAAGACCCAGTGCTGGCTGAAGAATCGATTGAGGAAGTTTATAGGGGTAGAGCCAAATCACTAAACCTGGGAGAGGCATTCCCGGTTTCCAATAGAAGACCCCACCTAGTAGCCAAGTTCTGCAGGCAAGGCCGTCAGTGATTATAGCAGGTGAAGACGTACCTACTGTAGAGTTCTCAGCTCTTTGTGCACTTTTTTTTTCCTTCAGGAAAAATCCTGTTTTATTCAAAGAAGGAAATTAGATTATCCAGGTTCTTATGTCCATCTAAATATCTGGCTTTCCAGAAGCCACATAAGTTTCATCATTGAAATCTTTGATCATGACAGGATCCTCCAAGATGCCAAGTCCCTTTGTCCCTCAACCCCACTCTACCCTGTACACAGCATTTCATACTATATTTTAATTCTTTATTCACTTCTCTGTGTTCCTACCACACAGTGAGCTCTGTGATGTCAGGAACAGTCTTGGTTTTGTTCACCATTACATCCCAGCACCTAGCTAGCACTTAGGTAGTTTGGAAGAGAGTAGGTGCTCAATAAATGTTTGTTAATGAGTGACTCAGTGGGTGGATGGATGGATGGATGGATGGATGGATGGATGGATGGATGAATCAGTGAACAAACAAATGAACATAGTAACATTAAACTCCAGTTGAAAGTAATAAGTTTTAAAAGAAATCCTTTCTGGCCATCTAGTTTCCCAAAGCCCATGCTAATACACTCTGGCTGTAGGAAACACCCAGTGCAACTTAACTTCATTCCCTTTGTGCATAGAACTTAACAAGACTTTATATGTTTTGCAAAAGTTAAGAACAAGCTCTCAGGCTGCCTGGAATTGCAGCTAGGAAAGCATCTTTCTTGGGTTTCTTGTTTCTTTTGAGTGACAGGTGACTTTGAATTGGCCAGGGACAATTACAGAGCAATAGGCTTTTACTACAAAATGGATTATAGACTATGAAATGAGAGTGTGCGTGGGCCATACAAAGGGGAAAATTAAATGGCAAACCCTGGAAGACAAAGACAGATGACATAGCAGGATGAGCAAGAAGGAAAAATTGCCAGAAGGCACTTTTGAGGGGAAGAGCATAGAAGGAAGAGCAGCCAAGTGGAAACCAGAAGAAAAGAGTGAAGTTTGTTGATGTCATTGGAAGTCTAAGGTGTCTGCGGCACCCGAAAGGAAAGGAAATGAAAACTCTGTAGGAGATAAGACCAATTTCTAAGCTGTGTTTGCCAGAATGCTTCCTTTTTTTTTTTTATACTCTGTCTTTGCCAACTTGTTCTGAAGGCAGAAGTAAACTAATTCTTTTGTTGCATTAAGCCTCCGTTGAGTTGAGTGGCGCCGTGGGTGAATGAGGGAGTGCTAACTTTGGATCCATTCATTTGGACTTCTCCTGGGGGAATATTCAGGTCTAAGCCATTTTGAAATTTCTGTTAGGGTTTTGCACTGGCCCTGAGAAGATCCTGTCTTCCCAGTAACTAGCAGGGATGTTTCCTTTTTGTCTGTAAGGAAAAAAACAACAAAAACCCGAGAAGCCCTGGAATTTTGAAATTACTGTTTGTTTACCTGTTAGAAAAGGCTGCTACTGTGTAATTGAGTATGGCCATTATTGAGTTGTTTGCACTTCGCCTAATGTGCCATAATATTTCTAATACACAGGCCTCTTCTCAGACTAGAACAATCGAACAGTCTCCCACGCCCTGATCCTTTGGGGACCCCCTTCCCCAATCTGGAGGGTGTGCTGTTTCTCAGCGCTGCCTTACCTCCCTGTTTACCTCTGTTATACCTCTCTTATCACATATTTAGTTCAAAGTGAAGGCTTATTTAGCATTTTCAATGTATTTTCCAATTTATTTGCTTATTATTGCTTCTTGCATACAACTCCTTCTAGATTTAACTTCCTTCTTACTGAAATAAACAGTTTAGCTCAAAAGGCTGTGGGTGGATTCATAACAGTTTTAGTCTTAATAGACAGAAAATGGAAACAACCAAATGTCTGAGGTGAATGGTTAAACAAAATGTGGTACATCAGTGCTATGGAATACTACTCAGCCGTAAAAAAGAACAAACCATTGATACAACAAGGTGGGTGAATATAAAGGGTATTTTATGAGTTCATTTATGTAACATTCTTGAAAAAATTCTAGAGATGGAGAAGAGATTGGCGGTTGCCAGGGGTTAACTATGATTGGGGGTTAGATATAGTTGAGAGGAGGGGATGGGTGTGACTATTACAAAGTAACATGAGGCAGACCTTTGGTGATGACATAGTTCTTTGTTTCAATTACTGCAGTGTTTTTTTTCACATCTACACATGTAATGAAATGACATAGAGCTCTACACACATTGTAACAATGTCAAATTCCTGGTTTTTATATTGTAGCATGATTATAGAAGTTGTAACCAGGGAGGGAAACTGGGTGAAGGGTACCTTGGACTTCTCTGGTCTTTACACACCCTTTTGATTTCTTGTATAGATATTTCCTCCCACCCTACCCAAGTTCTGGATGGACTACAGGGGCCCTAGCAGCTTGTCTGGGCCACTGGGGGAAGTGTTTCCACCCCTTTCCCACAGATGGGGGACTTTCCCAGGGTCTAGTGAAGGCTTTAGGCAAGAATCCAGAATTCTGCTGGCCTCATCTTTGGTTTTCAAATGAGCACTGAAACCTCAGCCCCAGCCCAGCGGCACTTTCTGCATCAGTTTCCACTTGCTGCTCTCTTCCTTTTGGGTACCTGAGAATGTCCCTTTCTTTCGATCTCAGCTATGCATTATATTTTTTCTTGTGATGTTTAATTCAGTAGTCGAGGTGTCTTTAGTCTGGTTGGGATGAGGTGGGAGGAATGACGCAAGGGATGGGGAGGCCCTTTCTGCCGGCCTCTCCTGTTGCCCTGTCACTGTTTATAATCGTGCTCCTGTACTCCTCCCCCATAGGCTGTAAGCTCTTGATCGTTGCTGGGGACCAGCTCAAGCTTTTTTATCCCTGCTCTTGAACATGGGCAGTGCCCCTACACGTGCGTGTCGAATGAATGAGTGAGTCAGTCCCTAGAGTCCCATGGAAGAGACCCCAAGTATGATAGTTTTAAGGAAGATAGTTTTCAAGACTATTTACATTCACTCGAAAGATGTGTGTCATCATGGTGCTTTTTTTTTTAGCATAATTCCCTTAGATACAAGAATTGTGTGCTATCCAAAATATGAACTTAGCAGATTTAAAGAAAGAAATCGTATTTTCAGAGGAGTGAAAAAGGCATTTAAGTGTTTTCAAGAAGTGTTTCCTCTCCTCCCTCTCTGTTGCCCACCATCCTTTTTAGGTTTTAGAATTAGGGGAGCAAGCACCGATGGGGAGGGGTGTGGCCGCTGGTACTGCTTCTCGCAGTGTGCTGCAGCTTGGCGTCCACCGGGCCCTCTGGGACTGAGTGGGGCTTAGGCCTGAGAGCAAGTGAGTGAGCCTTTCCGCCTTTTGGCAGTTTGAGACACTCAGGTTCTGCCTTCACACTGCCTGCGTTGGATCACAATCCCCACCCCCACCAAACAAGCTAAGTAGGCAAGTGCCTGAGGATGTCCTGCCTCAGTTTCTTCAATCTCGAAATGCAGACAAGGATGGTACCTACCTTATAGAACTGTTGGGAAGATCTCTGAGCACAAGCAGAGCCTCCAAGACATTGAGAAAACCTGGACACCCCCCCGCCCCAATTTCTTCTATATAAAAGATGAATAATACCCCCAAATTTTGGCATGTTTAAAAAGTTTCCCTTCAACAAATTAATGACTTTGGCACATTTATAGGAAATGCACTGGGAGAGCCACTCGTATCCCATTCTCTACTTTGTGACCCTGCGTTGGACGCTGGTCTCGTGAGGATGCTGGTCTGGGCCTGTGTAACCTCACGTATCACTGGACCGGGAGACAGGATGTGGCAGGGCTGGGTGCTTTTTGGAAGAGCTTCTGCATCCTGTGAATGTTGGGTGTCTACCTGCCAACCGCTGAGACGAACCAGTAATCCTTTTGGAAAGCGCAGGCTTTTATCAATGAGGAGGATTCAAGGCTTATTTTTTTTTCCCCCTTCCTTCCAAATAACACTCCCACTGTTCAGGCTTAAATACCAAAACCTTATGGTTTGCAGAATCGGTGCCAAGAAGTCAATCATCAGTGCAACTGCAAAGATAATAGCTCCTATTGATCAAATCGGGGGAAGAATGGTTCGCCCTCCCGCAGAGGTCAGGGAAGATAAGAGCTGGAGTTTTCTAAAACATGCTCGATTGGCCTAAATTGGATCAAACCACATAAAACACTTATGTTCTTAGAGAACTGGTGACCAATTCAGGAAAACCTCACCAAATGAAAAGATTGGCCTGGATTAGTAAGGCATGCGAAATAGAATCTTTCTAAAAGCCCTGCATATGCGTTATTTCAAACCCAGACAGCGACCTAGCAGCTAACTGGAGTGTGTCCATGTAGAGATTGGCCACTCGCTAGACAGAGGGGAAGGCGTGAAAGACCCTTGTGTGTCCATTCTGTGCTGGGCACTGCACAGGACCTTTGTGGTCCATTACCTAATTTAATCTTTACTGCAGTCCTGTGAGATGCCTTTATTGTCCCCGTCTTACAGAAAGTAATTTTCTTGTGATCACAGAATTAGTAAATGGCAGAAATTAGTATTTTAATCTAGGTGTCTATTTCCATTAAGCATTGTGCTGTGTCCTAATGAACATGCAGTCATTTGCTGTTACCACAATAATTTTACACAAGGAGGGGCTGCTGGTCTGGTATTAAATAGCTCATCCATTAGCAGTGGTGAGGAGACTAGGAGAGGAGCTGAATCCATCAGAAGAGATGCTACCGGGTGATAACTGGTGTTCATGTCTCTCTCTAATGCCGCTGACCCTGGAATTGATGGAGGTCAAGTTGAGATGTGGGTGGGAAGCTTATTAAACATTATTTTTGTGAGTGGAATTACTAATACTAAACTTTTCACATAAGATAATCTTTTAAAAATGTGGCCTCAAAATAATATTTTTCAGAGGGACATCATTCATATCTTAAAATATTTGATCTGTTTTTATTATCACTGTATCTGAGAAGCTGAACGTGTGGTTATCTAAAGGAATAGATCTGGAGGCTGAGAACAGCATTCCTCAGAATCATCACAACCCCTTAATGAGCTTGTGAATTGAAATGATCTTTGCCGTAGCCCAAGAACCAAGTGGTAATTACTGTCCAGGGACACGTGGGGACAGTTTCACTGTTAGCAGTGCCAAAAATCTATTCATTTGTCATCAGCCCTAAATTATATTCAATCAGCTATTCAAACCCAGGTTCGAAAAACCAAGTGACATACTGCAACTAACTTTCTATAAAATTAGTGCTGCAAAATGAAACCTGTATTGCTGGCGATTTAACTGTGAGCAGCAGTAAAATGAAGCTATGAAAATACTGAATGTCAGTGTTGTCAAGATCTGTCTTAATCCCAGCCCTCCCCCACCCTCAGCTCCCATGCCTGAGATGCCGCCCAGGCTGCCATGCTGCTGTTCCCGGGCTCCCTGGAGTCTGGGCGATGCGGGGCTTGATGAGCCTTTTTCTAGGGTGAACCACAGTGGCCCGTGCTCCTGCCAACAAGGGTCTGTTATTCAAAGAGCCACAGTGTGTGGTGGCAGCAAGGGGGTCAGAGGGAGCTATGGCTGGAGTGACACTCTGAGGGCCCTGCCATGCAGACAATTAGCTCTTCCTGCTGAGCTCACCTGCCCGTTCCAGGACACACGGTCGATAACAGAAGCACTGCCTTCTACTGGCGTTCTGTGTTAAGCAGGTTTCTTAAGTGGGTGCATTTTTCTTTTTGGTTTCATATTTTGGAATTTTATGTGCTTGAAGATCCCTGTCATACTGCCCATCCGACTTTGGGTCCGCTTAAAAGAATCTGTGCTTTTTTTTTGGCCTAGGATGTAGGAGGCACGGGGGGCCATTTGAGATGGGGAGGGTGTGTGTGGTCTGTCTTCTTTCCCACTTGCTTTCTTTCCCACCTGGACAGGGAAAGAGGCAAGCCAAGGACGTATGTACAAACCAGACAGCCCTTTTGTCTCCGCTGCGCGTGGCAGGTTGATCGAAGACCCAGCAGACAAACTACAAGAGGGCCCCTGCAAGGTCTCAGTGGGTAAACATCCTGTCCTTGGCCAAGCTCACTGACGGTGACATGCGGCTTCTGGGGCCATGTGGCAGACAGTCCCCATCAGCAAATACGGAAATGTGGAAAGTGTGCTTATCTAGGTGAAAAGGTGAAGTGGGAGAGAGGTGGGGTGGAGCACAACTTGGCTGCACAGGCCCGAGTCCGAGGCAGCAGGGGCTGCTGGGAGTTGTGTGGATGGCGGTCAGGCAGACCTGGACTTGAATCCCTTGTGTTCCAACTCAGGTCCGTTTTTAGTGGCTGCCTAGAGTGCGGTGTTGAAAAGACTCTAAGGCAAATCCCAGGTTTACTAGACAAAAAGGGCCATCCATAATTGATTAATAATGTCTGCACCAGATTGAAGGAAGGGGAACTTGGGCATGGGTACCATATATCTAATAACCTGGGCTCTGGTCTCTCTGAGGTCCTGCACAGCGCTAAAGTTTTGTAATATAGTGACTGTGTGTGTGTGTGTGTGTGTGTGTGTGTGTGTGTGTATGTGTGGACATCACCTAAAGGGAGATTAGTGCCATCCTATGAAAATGTGCTAGTAGAATGGCTTAAATTTTCAAAAACAACAAAATTATCATTTGTATTATTAGTTATTGAGTGAAAATTTTTAAAATCTTCATAGTATATTATGACCTTTAAATTGTTGATTTGCATATTGGCTTCAATTTATGGTGGTTTTGAAAATTATCTTTTAAGTTCATTTAACCACAGATGACTCTCTATATTCAAATACTTTCATTTGTCTTGACTGAAAGTTTCAATATAGAGAAATGGGTTTCTCTATGACTACAAATGCTATCAACTCACAAACATGCATGAAATCAGCAGCAAAAGCAATATTGTTCTTATTTTTCATGGGAAGACTATTAAATATATCCGTCCAAGACTGGTCTTCTAACAAGAAATGGAAGAATTTATGTTCGATGACGGTTGATCATGTCTGCAGATTTGGTTTTTCATTAATGAAATATTTGTATTTTAATTTTTAAGTCTGTGTTTCAAAGAAAAAATCCTCAGATCTGGCCTACAGACTGTTCATCTGGATAGCCTCTCTAATGCAGGCGCCTCTGCCTGGCCAGGAGAGCGACCGTTCTGTTTAATAAGCTGTGGAACGGCAGTGGTTGCTCTCAGAAGGCAGGGCCGCTGGAAATCTCCTGTAATGCTTCTAACAGCCCATAAGTTACTGTGGTTAATATTGCCCTTGTCTCTCTCCCCTCCCTTCTTTTTCTTTTCAGAAACAGAGTTGTCAGTCACTGCTGAGTTAGTGCCTACCTCATCATGGAACGTGTCAAGTGAGCTGGACAAAGGTACACAGTGGGGACGCGCTGGGGAGGCGGAGGGAGGCGGGAAACTCCGTTTCGAACCCTGGCAAGGCCTACTTTGAAATCAACTGCTTTTTAGATCACTGGAAAGGGGTGGGGGCCAAAGTAAATTCCCTGCTTACTTTGCGATCATTTAACATTTAATGACTTGGAATTCTATTATTTCTGGAGAGGTGTTTTTTTTTTCTCTCTCTCTCTCTCTCTCTCTTTCCTTTCCCTTCTTTCCCTAAAATGTTCCACATGGTGAAAATGCTTCAAGATGTGAAATAGGGTTGTTTCTGACCTTCCTGACACTGCATCTAGTGGATCTTATTTAGGGGATTTGATTCCGCCTGAGCCCGGGTTGATCAGAGCCGTTTGCTGGGTGACCTTTTGCAGCGTGCATTGGATACGCTTGCAGGGCTCAGGGCGGAGTATTTGGAGTGTTTGTAGTCGCCTGTGCACACCGACGGCAGCTTCCTCCGTGCACGCGGGGAGCAGGTTCCTACTATGAGATTGTTGTAGTATTAATTAAGCCTCGCCACATGCTAAGTACCGGCTACTCTATGGAGAGCCTATGTCCCTGAATGGTAGATCAGGACACATTTAAAGCCCCTGCAACTGCCTTATATTACCTTTCCAGCCTTATTTCTCTTTAGTCCCCTTTATGCCTCTTTATGCATTTCCAGCCAGATTTGTATTTCTTTCTATATAGTAGCCTGTGCTTTTCTGCGCCTTTGCTTTTGTCGCAGCCATCCTTTCCACCTGAATTGCCCTCCCTTCCACGCCAATACCCATTCTCTCCCTTCCACAGGGCAGCAAATTACTTCTCCTTCAAGTCTGAGCATAAAGTCTATTAGCCATACATAGTCTTACCTAACCCCTCAGCAGGACGTGGCCTATCTTTTGGCAGTCCCACAGCCCTCTCCTCTGTTCTTCTCTTTGCATATTTTCTATATCATATCATGGTGATTTACATACCTAGACATCTTGCCTTTAAACCTGGAAATTCCTCGCAGATAAGATATCCGTCCTATTTTTTTTGTTTGTTTTTGTCTCCATCCCAACATCTCAGACAGACTGCTATTCACAGGAAATCCTCAGTAAATACGTGTGGAATGATGGGCCACACCATATCTGGGGACAGAGAGGTGGATGGGCCACATCTACATGTATGTGTGCAGGCACATTCAACAGACGCGTTGAGTTTCTACTTTAGTTCAGGCATGATTCTAGGTTCTGGAATTATAACAATAAAAGGAGCTCAAAAGTCGTCATCAAAAATTGCCTTTTATCCCTGGCCAGTGTGGCTCAGTGTGGCATCATCCTGTCCACTTCTGGTCCGGGCGCATGCCAGGACTGCGGGTTCAATCCCCAGTAGGGGGCATACAGGAGGTTACAGATTGATGTTTCATTCTCACATCACATCAGTGCTTCTCTCTCTCCCTCTTTGTTCCTCTCTCTCTAAAAATCAATTAAAGAAAAAAAGCATTAACTTTACAAAACAGTCCTAGGCAGAGTTATTTTGCTGGTTATACTTTTTAGTATTTTAGGGTGGTGGGATGAGGTGAGATGTCTGTTCACCTTAAATCAAAGGACATTTAGGAAAAGTTATTGTTAGATTTGATCTGGACACTTTTTTCTAATCGAGGATTAAAACAGGGACTGCATGTTATTCTTCCCCATCTTTAGCACCAAGCCTAGTGCCTAGGAGGCAGTAGATTTTCAACAAATATTTATGAACTGTTTTTAATGGAAAAGAAGAGCTAAAGCACACTAAACGTTAACTCAGTGCCTACTCTGTGTCAGCGCTGTGCTGGGTGCTCTCAAGAATGTGAACTTAATGGGTCAGCTCCTTATGTCAGCAGTAAGAAAAATGACATTATTGCATACTACGTGCTATTGATCAGGTTCCAGTGATGGCTATAAAAGGACATCAGTGTGAGCTGAAAGGCAGCAGAGCCACGGTGACGAACCTAGCCTGCCAGCCTTCACAGTTCTGCTGCTAGACTGGCCCGTAATTAGCTGTGGTTGCCCTTCAAGAAAGAAGTAGTGTCAGGAGAAATGAAACTACTTGCCAAAGGGCTGAACTCAGGCAGGCCTCAGACTTTTTTGTTTGTTCAGCATGGCCTTCCAGAGAGCATGGATGGCTTTCTGTGGATTCTTGCTCTCTTCTTTCTCTAGAAGGTAATTGTTGTGTGGTCTTTAATTCCCACTTAGAATCAAAGAGAAAGCTGATTAATTTACTGATTCATTCATCAAACCTCTGTTGCTTCCTACTCTGGTCTGGGTACTGTCTGAAAAATTAGGATCAAAAGATAAATTGGACAAAGTTCTCTGTCCTCCAAGAGGGAAAGACTGATATCTAAAGGCTTAATCATAAGCTCCTGGTCAGTTTGACAGACTAGGTTATCAAGGGATATTTCCACCAATTACAGAGAGATGCTGGTGGAAATATACAGCAGGGAAAAAAAAATCCATTACCAGACTGGTGTGTAAAAAGTAGAAATCCAGGTGCTAGAAAGGACGAGCAAGCTCAATAATGGAGCAGTGACCAGTGAGAAGGAATTAAACAAAAGGTCCTATGAAAATATGGGAATGATACATGCTTCTTAGGGGCTGGAATTTCAGTACCCCATGGGGATGAGAGCTGAAGCCATAGCAAACAACCTCCTGCATAGCTAGTTTTCAGTGAGGGATGACTGACCTGAGCGTGAAACAAGAAAGATTCTGCTGAGGTTCTGGAATGGAAGTCTATCAGCCACCCTGGGTCATAGGGATCACCCATGAGAAATCCAAACCAAACCTACACTAAACATAAGTATGGCGTTGGGGTTCCTCTCGTGTAGTACACAAGCCATAAACCAAGAAGACAGTATAAAAACTTGGTCTAGAATTAAACTGTGAGGCACTGACAGGGGACAACCTAAAAGTGGGTCATAAAAATGTCTCAGCATCTCAATGCATGTGGGTCTCCCACCAAAAACAAAATTTAAAAAAATCGAAACAACAGCAGCAAACTCCTGCTGTTAAGTTTACTTTTAAATATTACAGTACATGCAAGAGAGCAAAAATGCCACCATTAGTGAGAGCCAGCAGCTAAAACATGTGGAGAAATTCATATCTTAGAAACTAAGACGATAGACAAATTTGAGTGTAGATATGTTAGAAAATGTTTCATGGTGAAAGAGGGAATAAAAACCATAGGACAAGTACAGGATAATATGACCAAAAAGTAGGCATTTTAAAAGAACTAAATAGAAATTCTAGAATTTAAAAAGTTATAGATATGAAAAATTCATCAAATGGGTTAAACCAGTGGTTGCATTCAGCCGATGAGCTAAATGGTGAACTAGAAGATAAATTCGAAATAATATGGTGGTTAAGAGAATGGCTCTCGAGCCAAGGCCACTGAGTTTCCATCCTGACTCTACCATCTGCATACTGTGTGACTTTGGGCAAGCCAATCAACCTGTCTGTGCTTTGGTCTTCTCATTTGTCAGATGAGATAATAAAAGTAACTACCTCGTATGGTTGCTGTGAAAATTGTTCTGGCAAATCTGATAAACTAATTGGAGAATAAGAAGTAACAGCTGGTTTTGGTTAATGGTTATTACTTTGGGCTTGATAATAAAAAATAAAAATCATAGGTACTTTGGCAGGCTTGTAAGGAAAGCATATTTTAGGCTTGGAGTAGGAATTTCAGGTCCTGTTAAATCAGCCCATGTTCAGCCACTCGCTACCCACTCTGGTCTTACACAGGGGAGTGTTCACCTGCACAGGCGCTGTACTTCTTGGCCTGGTAAACATGCTTTTCCACAGCCTTACCCCTGTCGACTCCTCTCACTTCACCCCTATACTCCATAGCTTGTACTCCCTTTGTTTCAACCACCTGCCTCTTAATTTCCTAAAGATATCTTTAGGGATATGCATTTGTTCATGCAGTTCCTTCTGACTCGACATCTTTAACCCTGTTCTACACTTGGCTAACTCCTTTTCTTAAGCATCACCTTAGATGCTCGCTCACCCCCTTTTCCCCACAGTGCTCTTAATGGACACAGTGCTGAAGAAGGCAGGCAGTGCTCCTGCTTTGTGGGACCTCGAATTCTAGAGGCGAGACAGACAATTAAGGAATTCTTTCATCAACCCCATTGACTGTGCTGTCAACAGTGCCCCCAAATACTTTATGCATGGGGCGCCTTATCTCTCTCTGTCTGTCTTGATTAGAGTCTTTAGCACGCTGCATTGAAATGATCTATCTTGTGCCTGCCTCTTTAAAGTCAGGGGCTGTCTTACCTGTGGGCATGCTCATATTGCACAACGTCCGGTGCGTAGTAGAAAACGTGGTGTTAGATTGTATGGGTTCAAATACCACCTGTGCCGGTTCACAGCTACTGCGAGTGAATCCCTGCCAGGTGTGAGGCACTTGCTAAGCATGCTGCACACATAATTTGAGTTCACACCACCCTGTGCAGTAGAACGAATAGGTGACTGAGGCTCATGTGGGTTAAAGGACTTGGCTGTGGGGCACAGCTGGTGAAGGGCAGTGCCAGGATTCCCACAAAGGCCTCAGGCCAAATCCAGCATGACAGCCGTTGACACTGTCTCCCTTCCTTTACATCCCCTGCTCCTGTGGGGCAATTTCTCCCACATGGAGAAGCAGTAAAAATGAAACCCATCACGTGAGATTCTTGAACACCTCTCTCTTCACTTGACTATTCTGTTCTACGTATCAATCCTACCCTGGCTCCTCAGCCTCACTCAGGTCCTGGTTTTCTGTTAACCCAGTCCTGTCAGTGGCACTAAACAGTTACCTTTCCAACAGGAAATGAAATTTAAAAGAGACAAGACCACCTGGGAAGGGCCGTTGAAAGCTACTATTGATGGGACAGGGGGGTAATTTCTGAAACAAATGCTTCAGAACCTAGTGCCTCCTAAAGCAAATGGATCTACAGGGGCCCAACCTCAGCTTTCCCAGGGGGGTTTGGGGTGGGGTGTAATGAGGGCCTCTTTCCCTTCTTCCATTTTCAGTCACATGAGGTCTCAGAGGTTCTCTGTAGAAAGCCAAATGTTTCTTTTGGAGAAAGGACTGGAAATTGTACCCCTAGGTAGCAGAAAGGGAGGGAGCCTACTGCTTTAAAAAAATAAGGAGGCCTGCTTCCAACTGCAAATAGTTCTCTGTACTGACAGACCAGATTTGGGGGGGATTTTTGCGCTGGCTTTTAAATTTTTATTATTTATTTAAAAGAATATTTTTATTGATTTTTAGAGAGAAAGGAAGGGAGAGTGAGAGAAACATCGATGTGAGAGCACAACATCAATCGGCTGCCTCCTGCATGCCCCCCACTGGGGATAGAGCCCACAACCCAGGCATGTGACCGGGAATCAAACCATGACCTCCTGGTTCATAGGTTGATGCTCAACCACTGAGCCACGCCGGCCCAGGCAGAGTCACTTTCTTTAAAGGAATGACATTGTCCTGCCACTATCAGCAACAAAAGCACCTGGAACCTCTATAACCTCCTATGAGAAATGGGGGAAGTGAAATTCACTCTAAAGGGTTGTCATAAGGGCTGGATAAAATGTGAAGTGACTTTACAGTCTCTAGCCCAGATAGGTGCTCACTGTGGGTAGTTCTCTTGGCCCAGCCCCTTCTTATTCCCAAGGAGAGGGTAGTACGGTCTGGTGAAAGAGCACTTAAGAAGGAGTTTATATTCTAGTCTCAACTCAGCTCCACGACCATTATGAAGCTTCAGTGCTTCATGGTCCAGTACAGCAGCCACTAGCCACCTGAGGCTGTTGAGCAATTGAAATGTAGTCAGTTCAAAAATGAGACTAGTGTAAATGTACAGCAAAAACTGGATTCCAAAGGCTTGATATGAAAAAAGGACTTAAAAATAACTTAGTAATAACTTTTCTATTGATTACATGTTATAATTTTGCTCATATCGAATTATGTGAAATCTATTATTAAAATCAATTTTGCCTGATTCTTTTATTTCTTTATTTTTAAAAATTTATCTTTATTGTTGAAAGTATTACAGATGTCCCCTTTTCCCCCCGCATTGATCCCCTCCACCCTGCGTTTGCCTCACCCCCAGGCCTTCGCCCCTGCCTGATTCTTTTAAATGGGGCTACTAAACAGTTTAACGTCATGCATGTCACTGGTATTATATTTCTATTCAAAGGTGCTACTCTAATGAAACAACAGCTGGAGCCTCAGGTAAATCTCCCAACCTGTGTTTCCTCCTTGCAGCATGAGAAGTTCTCATATGTGTATAATGCTTAAAAATATATAAAGTACTTTATGTATAACGGATTGTCATTACTGATTATAATCTGATCAGTAACTCAGCGAAAGGCAGTATTTCAACCTCCCTTCTGTGGAGAAAAATTTTGTAGGTCACAAATCCAAAGCCCTGAGGGATTATACGTTTATAATGCTTACCCAAGACAGCAGTGGAACCACAGGACAAGTCAGGAAATCCTAGGCCCTCAAGATCCAGCATTGTCTCCGTCTCTCAAACCTCACCTTGCACTGTTGTCCCCTGTAGGCTCTGCATCGGCCACACTAGCTTCCTTTAGGTTCCTCCAGCAAGCCAGGCCCTTTCCTGACCAGGGGCATTTTGATATGTGGTTCTTTCTACCCAGAATCCTCTTCTGTTGCCTGTCCCCTCCTTCAGGACTGGATGCAATTGTCATCTCTTCGGATAAGCTTTTCCTGATCATCCAAAGTTAGTTTCCTTTTCTTTTATAGCAATTAAAAAAAAAAAAAAATCTGGTCTAGGCCTGGAAGTAGTGAGAAGAACACCCTCTTGACAGAAAAGCAGGGGAGGTTCTGGCCAGCTCTGCTATGACTGCTTTCTGTCCATAACTAAGAAACTCCTGGTGCCTTTGCCTGGAACCCAGCATAGAAGCATGTGGTGTGGAAATCAGTTCCCCTTCCATCAAGCTGCTGACTCTAGGACTCTTGGTTGATCCTGTTTACTTAACCAGCCTGTTGGCTTTAGGGAAAGGAACATGCAAGATGAGGGCTATGGGATTCTGTCAAAAAGAGAAGGAAACTGAGCCTTTGTAGTCAATCTTGATTGTTCAAAGCCTGCTCAAAGGGGAGGAGTTTGCCATGGGGCAGCAGGAAGGGGTGGAGAGAGTCAGCCTCTCCATTCAGTGGTCTTTGTAGCCACTCACTCCAGCTCCAGCTCCAGCTCCTGGCATCAGCCCCTCACATCAGCCGTCCAGTCCCCTCCCCTGTGTGCCCCTCAGTGGAGCATTCAGCTTTGAGGCACAAGGCCCCAGGGTGTTCTGCAAATGGCTAACTTGGCCTGTGTGAGGAACATGAGTGGTGGATGCTTTAAAGAAGTATGTAAACATACCTGTTTGAAAACAGATCGTGACCCTGGAACAAAGGATTCTCACAGCTTCCCTGGCTAGGCCCAGCTAATAGCCATCTGAGGTAGGGGTCAGCCCTTCATTTTCTCTGGTTTGTTTCCTGGGAGCTTACACCTACAACTCTGTTTTAGCCCTCCCGAGCTTGCAGGGGAAGTTAGGCCACAAACAAGACAAGTCCCTTATTTGGGGTAAGGACCCACAATAGGAGGAAGGCAGTGGGGCCTTGAGCAGGCAGTGAGCTCTGCAACCCATTACAGACATCATTAGGAGGCAGCGGAGTGTGGGGAAACTGCTCTTAGACAAGGTTGGAAATTTTTGCATTCCTGTGCCAGGCAAGATTTCCTGTAGGGCCATGAGAAGCTCACTAATCATCTCTTTAGTTCCAAGCGATATTACTTCAGGGCAGATCCTGTCAAGGCCCTATGCTTAAATGTCTCTTTGCCTGGGTTTAGTCCATCAAATGCTTCATTTGTTTTAACAAATGCTCCGAGCTTTAGCTGGTCCAGCTGCTTAGGAAGTTCAACTCCCCACATGCTCCAGAGGGCTCCTAGCTCTGCCCCCCATTGCTGCAACTAAGAGTAACTCATTTTCTGCAAAGGATTCCATTGGGCTTTGATCAGACCTTACCAACTCCAGCCACTGGAATATGGTTGTGTAGAACTCACCTTGGCTTGCAAGAACTTTTTATCTATGGCTTTTATTTGTTTTTTGAACTCAAAAAGCTATGTTTTCCTGGAGAGCCTTCCCAGGTCTCTAACTTCAGTTCTTTTCCCAACACTTATATTCACTCATTCACACATTTGGTACTTATTGAGTGCCAAATGTGTGCCAGGCATTATACTAAAGATACAATGGTGAAAACACAAAATTTTTTTCTCATGAACCTCACTTTTTGATGGAGTTAGGACATCCCTGTGTAGGAAGTACTGTTATAGCTAATACTTCCTGAATGTTCATTCTGTCCCAGGTTCTGTACCAGGCACTTTACTCACAATACCATCCCAATTTATGTGCTATAAAACCCTGGGAGGGAGGTATTATTATGTTCATTTCAAACCAGGAAAACAAGCTTAGAGAGGTAAAGTAACTCAATTACTAAAGGGTAGAGTCAGGATTCAAGTTCAGGTTTTTCTGACTACATAGTCCGTATTCTCAATAACTACACTTCTAAAATAACAATCCATGTTTATAGGGAGGAAAGAAAGAATGGGGTTGTAAGCTTTTTAGCTTATAGAATATCTCTTCTGGAAGATGGATATTCTTAATTACCCTTAGGTGCCTTTTAAAAATTTGTGTTTTTTCCCCTCTAATTTCCACACTTTCTTCAGTAACTATCCTATATATATAATCCTCACCTGAGGATATGTTCATTGAGAGAGAGAGAGAGAGAGAAGAGAGAGAAACATCATTGGCCGCCTTTAGCACACACCCAGCTGGTATTGAACCCGCCACCTAGGTATGTGCCCTGACCAGGAATCAAACCCTCAACCTTCCAATGTACAAAATGACACTCCAACCAACTGAGCCACCCATCCAGGCTGGAAAACTTTTAATAGTGCAGCCACACTGAAGACAAGAGCTCGGAAAGCCTTTCCGTTGGTGATAAGCATCTCTCTGCTAATGATTGATTCTTAGTGGGAACCAGGCTGATCATGACAGTCTAATAAAACTTTGGGCCCAGATAACAGGTAAATCCCAGGCACACCTTGAGATGCTGGCCTTGAAATTAGTGCCACTTTGGTGCTGAGTAACAGAAGCATTCTGAATCGAGTTGAAGTTGCCCCCTGTAGCCCATCCCTCTTTTGCTACGTCAACCTGCTCGACAGTGTCTTCTCAGTTCTCAGCAGCCCTCATCCTGCCAAGAGACTTGGGAAAGGCTTGGGGAAATCTTGAAAGATCACTGCAAAATCCAGCTAAATGGTTTGGGTCCTGGATCAGTTGAAACTCTTGTTTCAGGAAAGCTAAGGTCTCCAGGAGACTTGTATTAGGAAGATGGGTCTCAGCTGCTCATCTCTCTTGAGGGGAGGTGGACCTAGAGGGTCTCCTGTATCTCTAAGCTGAATGACCTTTAGAGGTCATACAGTCCAACTTTCTAGGTGATATGTCACTGCTTCCAAAAGCTTCATAAGTGGTTCTATATTAATGCTTTTTTTCTAATTAGCAAACTTCTACATTAACACTTTGTTTAGCGTCATTACACAAGGCTAACCTATTTTTGTCTTTGAGAAGTCCTAAGGTTAGATTGGTCTTTCTTATACTGAGCCAACTGGTTTTCATTCTCATTCTTTCTGCCATGTCTGCCTCTCAGAGAGTGGAGGAAGGCTGTTCCTTGGACTTTGTCATCATGTTGGCCCGACTTTGTGCTCTAGTGCTCAGTAGCTATAAGTATGGCCTTGGGTAAATTAAACCTCTTTGAGCCCCATTTTGATCATTTATGAAATAGGAATTCCAGAATTCCTATCATTAGCCTGGCCAGTGTAGCTAAGTGGTTGAGCACTGACCTATGGACTAAGAGGTCACGGTTTGGTTCCCAGTCAGGGCACATGCCCAGGTTTCCAGCTCAATCTCCAGCAGGGGTCGTGCAGGAGGCAGCGGATCAAAGATTCTCTCTCATCATTGATGTTCCTATCTCTCTTTTCCTCTCCCTTCCTCTCTCTGAAATCAATTTTCTAAAAAATCGTAAAAAGAAAACTAAAAGAGAAAGAAAATTAACATTTGCTGATAACCAAGAGCTAAACAGTGCTGCTCTACACACATTATTTTTACCCCCACATAATCTTATAACATAGTTCCCCCTTTTATAGATGAGAAAACCAAAATTCCAAAGGGCCAAAGACCTGGTGTAATTTCACATAGTCTGTCTCCTTCGCCTGTTCCTTCATGAGGACGCAATCTCCCTCTTCAGCCTGCCTGACCTTTCTCAGAAATGCTATACTGTACGAGGAATGTGCTGGGGTGTTGGTGTAGCTAATATTTCAGTTTTTTCTATCTCTAAAGTCCTATGACTCAGAAATTTTCAGTCTCTGACATCAGTTTAATGGGAATAGACCTATACAGCCTATCTTCTGTCATCCTTTTGGGAAAGAAATATATCATAAAACTCTTAATTAAGAGTACTACAAATTATTATCACGGTATTTTATGTGTTGATCTCATTAGTTCACATTTATGAAACTGTTTGGAGGACATGGTTTTGGAAATATCCATACTAATAAAATTGACTTGATCCTAGCCAACAGGGGCTATATTTTTCAAACAAGAGCTACTCTATCTGGGGGGAAAAGCGATAATACGCGTAAGTTGTCACCTGACTCTAGAAGTCAGATGGATGGGGCACTTAGTCCCGCCGCCCTGATTAGAACTCATGCGAAGCTGGGTCCCTGCGGACGGAGCTCCCAGCGCCCAGGGTCAGCCCTGGGGCAGGCGGCCAGCGCTCTGAAGCGGCTGCCATTTTCCTTTGGTAATTCCTGTGTGAAAGTGTCTCCTCTGCAGGAATTTGGATCCTCTCGTTCTTCTTCCCCAGCCAGGCTCTTATCAGCCCAGAAGCGTCTCCTCATATAAAACGCATCCAAGTTGCGAAGTTCCTGGATGATAAGGATGGTTGCTCGTTCCAAATCCATAACTCTTTTCGTCTGCGGCATCTTATGCTTGGCTGCGCTGCTTTTTGTACTCAACAGGGCCTTAGGATCCTGGAGCTGGTGCACACGTTGGTGTTAACTTAGAGATCATGAAAAATGATCCAGTATCTCTATCTTCTCAATTCATATGGTTTATTTAATTCATTATCTCTCTTTCCAGTTGTGAAGTCATTGCCTTGAATTTGAGCAAAGTCTTCGCTCCTGGGTGTGTGTGTGTGTGTGTTTTAAATAACATTTTGGCATGTGCTATGAAACTCCTCTCGACTCTGTTCCCCCACCCTCCCCCCACCGGACAGAGGAGAGATGAATCACCAAATGACCTGCCAGGAATATCTAAAACCAGTTCAGTTTTCCTTTTGGTTTGTTTGTTTTTTCAGGGTTTTGTGGGGTTTTTTTTGCCCTACTTTGTTTTCCCAGAAAGTATATCATGGGTACCCTCCTCTTCTTCCATTTTTATTGTACAAATTGGGTGGAGATGGAGATGGGGAGAGGGAGAGAATGATATTTGTGAGTATCTTGTGAAGGAGGAATGCCATCAAAACATGAATATGAAGTTGACTCTGCCGTGGGATCGTTTAACGCAGTTGGCCTCAAGCTTAAGTGACATGACTCAGAGAGAAGGTTCCACTCAATATCAAACAGTCCTCTTGTAGGAGAGCTGGCACCAGGCCCATTCCCTGGTCCTCATTGCATAGCCTTAAATAGCACAGCTTCCAAAAAGTCTTCCAAATTTGCAATGAAGGCCAGGCTGAGGAATCAGCGCCCTGAGGGCTTGGAGGTTGCTATCAGGGTGGTGGGTCTTTTCCTTACAGTTCTGTAAGAAAACCTCAAGGATCTGGAACCCACAAAATGAAATCCTCAATGAATTGCCTGCCATTGTTTTCTGTACTCAACTTTTAAAACCAAAGACAGAAAAGGTAAGAAGATAAATAAGGGATTAATTGAAAAAGCAATATCCTATATGACTCCACTTATATGAAGTACCTTGAATCGTCAGATGGATAGAGACAAAGTAGAAGGGTGGTTGGCGGGGCTGGGGTGACGGGAGAATGGGAGTTGTTGAATGATACTAAATCTTAGTTTGGGAAGATGAAAAGTTTCTGTGGATCGATGGTGGTGATGGTTGCCCACTGTGAATGTACTTAATGCCACTGGACTGTACACTTAAAAATGGTAGATTTTATGTTATGTATGTTTTACCACAATAAAGAAAGCAATATCTTTGGTACAATCTGGAATTTCCATATCCTTATGTATATGCATGTCTAGGAACGTGCTATGATATCCTTAAGAACAGAAATAAATTTATACTATCTTTTATTTGCCTTGCACTTTTTATTTTTAAAGCAACTTCACATGCATGATTGTGTTTGATAGTTACCAAAACTATCATGAGAAGGGCATGACGGGCATCCTTATCTTTATGTTACAGATGAGGAAACTGAGGCCCAGTGTTACACAGCTGACAGAAGAGTTGTCATTAGAACCCAGGGCTTCTAATTTCTGTTCTTGGAGCCAAGCAGGATCCACCTTTGTAAAAAGTTTTAAGTTGATACTTAATATTCTTACTAACCCTGGAAAGTAGATTAACATATTTTATTTTATTATTTTTAAATTCTCATCTGAGGGTATGTTTCCACTGATTTTAGAGAGAGAAGAAGGGAGAAGGATAGAGAGAGAGAAACATCGATTGGTTGCCTCCCCTACCCACCCCGGCGGGGATTGAACCCTCAACCTAGGCATGTGCCCCTATCGTGAATCGAACCCGTGACCTCTCGGTGCACAGGACAACACCCAACTAACTGAGCCACACCAGCCAGGGCTAGACTGATATATTTTAGAAGAATTTTCAATAACTTTGAACAGTGTAGTGGTTTGGAGAAGGTTTTTAACTATGAAAATAAATTAACTTAGCCACCCCATTGTCTAAATTCTGATTAACTGAGGTTTTATTGTATAGTAATAATACTGACATACACTCATATAGGACTTTACTATGTAACAGGTACTATTCTAAGTGCCTTAACTAAACTAACTCACTTAACAAAGTATATTATTTATAATTAATTGAGACTAGCATGTACTAAATAGCCTCCCAAGGGCTATAGATACTTTATCTCATTTAATCAACCTACCAATCCTACTCAGCAGGTATTACCAGAGCTTGGAGATGTTAAATAATTTGCTGGAGGAGGCTAGATTGGAAGTGACATAGCCAGGACTCAAATCCAGGTCTGCCTACCTCTTGACTACTATGCAAACAGATGGCGTAGTGTGCGTCTTTCTAATCACTGTCATCTCCAAATATTAGTTATGTCATTCAAGTGGCTGGGGCAGTGTCCAAGCGGGGATGCTGGTTGGCTCATAGCTTGCTTCTTGAGGGACTTCTAAGTTTCACCCTGAAATCCTGGCTGGAAATTTGACTCGGTTGCTGAAAGTGGAAGAAATACAGCTTTCATGTTCATGCGCAATTGGTTTTTTCATTTTCTTTTATTATCCTGAGACTTACTGTAAATCATACTTTCCCATCAGTCCTGGGGGTTCTGATTATGTTCGTGGGGTCCAGCTAAGAGCAAGGGCAGTAAATTACTGCCACTTTGTTTGAAAATTTTTTTAGCTACAGTACATTAGCTGCTTTTGTTTGCTTTTCCACTGGTGGTGTGCACGTTTTTATTTCAGAATTGGTGTTTCTTGAATGTCTCATTTGTGAATAATGCAGCTTGCAAAATGGAATGATTGGAGTGAAGATATGCAAGAGGGTGTCCTGTTGGCATCTGTAAGATTTTAAAGCATAAATAGCCAAAATGAGTTATCGAGTTCTCTTTCTCTCTTACACACACACACACACACACATTCCACACTTTCCTGTTCTCTCCATTCTACTCCGGTTCCCAAAAAGCAATCTCGAGGTAATGACTAATACAGCAACTGCTACTAGGTAACTACCAAGACGTGCCTTCTTCTAGCCTTCTCTAAGTATTTTTGTTTATTTGGAAGATTGATAGATCAGAGGGTTGGTGGATGTGTTTTATCGTGTTTCTGTTCCAAATTTCCTGACATTTTTGGTACAAAAAAAAGAAAGAAAGAAAAATTTTTAAGAAAGAAAGGAAACCTTTTAAAAGGCAGAAATGGGGCTAATAAGAACCAGACCCTAAAGTGATTGTCAAAATGTCAAAAATAACTGCTTTTCCTTTATTCAATAGCATTAATCTTGAGGCACCTACCTTTCTGTAGACTCGAATAGTTTGACTTGATTCTCTTGGTGGGCCATCCATAAACAGAGTGGCTTCTAAAGTGATACCCAAATCCTCAGTAGCTTTCAGTAATTGGTGTGGGAGTTCAGTGGAGACATTTGTTTATGTTCCTCAAATCAAATCTTTTGATAAAGTGGCTAGAAAGGAGCCCCTCTAGCATGGTCTGGCAACCAGAGTTTGAGGTGCCCTCGCGAGCCAGCATTGTCATGATGTTCACAGGACTAACCTTAGGCTCTAAAAAACAATGATAACTGTGCAGGACCTAGATGAGAGTGAAAATTCTTTTTTTCTGAAATTCATCAGTTTCTAGAGTGGCTTTGGAAAGGATTTTAGTGCACATGAAGATGGAGCTTAAGTTATAGAATTGTCATCCTTATCAATAAGCTATGCAATGGTTATTTCATTTTCTTGGACTTTGTAGTAGACACCTTTCAGGGAGGCTGCCTGCTTTACAATAACCCCCTGCTGGCTAATAACTGCTCCCATGACCCATGTGATGGGCCTTTAGCAGCCGTGTTTATATGTAACCCTGTCCCTCTGAGGAGGGCTGATTGGACCTGGGGTGGATGCCTGACCCACATTGGGTCAGCCAGAGTCTCTTTCCTGGGAATTTGGAACTGGGACTCAGAGACAGCCAGTCAGTCTTTGCAAGCTGCTAGTAGTGCCATGAGATCAACTTGGGGGCCATAGAATGATCATCCTCTGCTGCGAATGCAGAGAACTCAATAAATTTGGTTTGCAAAGAGGAGATTTAAGCAGATTCATAGAAAAAACGAGAGATTGGGGGTGGAGGGATGGTCCTGACCTCATTCCCAGCAGCTTTCTAGTCTCGGTTTCTGTTCCTCTGAAGGCCTGGCCAGACTCCTTGCCAGGTTGCACAAGAAAACCCTGGCATCCTGTGTAAAGCTCCCCATTCTCCTCACCCGCCCCCCTCCCCTGCTTGCACCGCCAGGGCGCCTCACAGCTCTGTGCCCCCTGCCCCGCTGGCTCACTCACCCGTCCTGAAGCTCAGCTCCGGCTCGGCCCGTCCCAGGGCCTGCACAGGTGGAGTTTCTTACTCTTCTGTTCCCCACTCCTCGCTGTCCCCCCTCCCCCAAATGCCTGTGCCCTGCAGCAAGAGCACAGGAAGTCTGGGCTTTCTCTCCCTCTCCACTCTGCTCTGGGTCTTGCCCACTCTCCTGATAAAAGGCAGAGGACTGCGGGGCCCTCAGCGCCACTGCGCAGTAACCCTGGCCCGCCCGTTTTGATCTCGCTCCCCAGCTCCTTCAACACTCAACCTCTTGACCACACACTTAGCTTTTACTCTCACTCTGACTTGTACTTTCAAGTTAGATTCTGGAATATCTCTTCCTTTCTTCAAGATCTTAAGGGGCTCCTGAGGGATAAAGACCGTATCTCCTCCTTTTCAAAAATCCCACTGATCGCCAAGTGTCACCTCCTTTGGAAGTCCTTCCCTGCCACCCCATGCTCAGAAGCGGGCTCCGTTTCCCTCCTCTCGGGTCCCCTGTCACCCTAAGTACTCAGATCACACTCTGATTTTTCCTTTGTATATTTGATTTCATAGCCAGGATGAGAGATCCTTGAGCACAGGCACTTCAACCCATTTGTTCCTTAATTCATTAAACATTTTACACACCTATTCACAGTAAACCTGTGTTAGGTTTAAGGTGCTGGTAACAATGAAAAAGACCTGGTCCCAGTCTTGTGTGTTTGATTGTTGCCTCTTGCTGCTAGGAAAACAGTATCCGTTTCAGTTTTCATCTCCAGATTGTTTAGTACCTTTCTGTTTTCTTGAAAAACCAGTAGAGAACTTTGGTTCAAAATTTGAGGACAAAACCCATTCCATCCATAACAGAGAATATTCAGTTGACAAAAGACTTCTTCCATGCATTGTCCTGCTAATGGGAAATCTGAGGTGTGGCCAAGTCAGAGGATTCTTTTAAATTTTGAAATACAATTCTTGCACAATGAATGGAGATGAGAGGAAAGAATGGTTTGTGAGCCCTTTCATGTTCCCTGAAGTTTATATTCTGGGAAAACCTGAAACTGGAATGTCAGGGTTGGTGGGATCGAGTTGGAATGCTGATTGGCACACAAAGGGATTGGGGCCCTGTTCAGTTAAGATGTGACTTTAGAAAACTGAGACGGTGGAACTGTGTGGTTCCTATAGGAATAGAAATTCCTTGGCCAGAATGGCAAACTTGTCTTTTGAAAGCCACTGGGCTCCACTTAGAGCATCAAACACTTGAGAATTTGTTATGACTGGGCAAGCTGCTGCCTCAGAGCGTCAGGCCAGCATAGTGAAAATACAGTGACTTCTTCTTTGAAGGCCCTGAATGTGGCGTGGGTCTTCCTCTCGCTGGGCTCCCTAGCAGGGCTGAAATCACACTGATACCTTTGCATGAGGCAGAAGCATCCACAGGCTTCCCTAGCGAGTATCACGCATTATGCTGACGCTGAGGCGTCTCCTGTCCACAGTATTGAAATCACAGTGATGACTTATGATGTGTTCTGTTTGCATTGGCCCACAGCCCAAACCAGAAATGTATCTCAGACTTGGCCTTCTAGATATTATCTCCAGTCATTTAAAAGTTCATTACGCGAACCCACTCATCCTGTCCCGCTATAGTTAAGGTCTGTCAGCATTTTACAAAGGTTTATAACTCAACCGTAGCGAAGGAGAATGCCGTTTTCAGGTTGCAGTGTAGCATGCAGGGCCTAAGCCCAAGGGTCAGAAGCTTTGCTTTTTTGTTGTTTTTAAGTTAGAACCTTACTAAGTTATAATGAAGCAAAGTACTAGCTGGTGCTTTTGCTGGTATTATTTGGTCTGATTTTCCAGGGCTGGGAAGTGACTCCTTCAAATGTAGATCTACCTACCCTGTATCTGAAGACCTCATAGGCCTATGGGCTTATCATCTTAGCATTCAGCTGAAGATGGGGTTTAGTTAAAAAAAAATTTCCCATTATAAAGTTAGGTTAGGTGAAGATCAGGGGAGTCAGAAACAAGATTGGAAATATTTCTCTAAGATACAGGGACCAATTTTCAAGCCAATTTGTGTCCTTTTGAATTTTATTTGCAAGAATTTGATTATGTCAAAATCAAGTCATTATTCTGATGGGTAAGAATGTTTCTGCTCATAATTTCTAACTACAGTAATCCTCCCTTATCCATGGAGGGTATGTTCCAATATATGGATGCCTGAAACTACAATAGTACTGGACCCTATATATACTACGCTTTTTCCTGTAACCTGCATAGCTTTTCACTTAAAGGGAGCACTTTACGGTTTCTTTTTAACATACCTGCATCACCAGCACCACTACTCCTGTGCTTTGGGGCCATTATTCAGTAAAATAAGGGTGACTTGAACGCAAGCACTGTGACACTGCAACAGTCTATCTGATAACCAAGGCTAAGTGACTAGCAGGGTATGGGGGTCGCACATATACAGCATGGATGCACTGTACAAAGGAGTGATTCCTGTCTTGGGTGGGACAGAGCGGGATGGCATGAGATTTCATGCCACTATTCAGAATGGTGCACAATTTAAAATTTGTGAGTTGTTTATTTCTGTCATTTTTCATTTAATTTTTTCAGACTGTAGTTAACCACAAGTAACTGAGGCTATGGAAAGCAAAACCATGGATCAGAGGAGACTGCTATATTCATATTATTACTAAATTGAAATGAAACATGCACACAGTGATAAACATGAAGTAACAAAATGATACCCCCAAATAATAAAAACGGTTGAAAAAAATATTAAAATAAATTGGATACTGAAATAAGTCGCAAAAGTTTATAACTAGGAAAAAAGTCCCTGAGTAACCTTGTTGGCAGTTGCCAGTGATCCAATTCAATACCCTGCTCTTAGAGTAGAAATATGGGTTGGTAAAGATCATCTGGGTAGATTCAGGGGAGTCAATAGTGGAAGTTCTTAATGACAGCAGGGTATGGAATAGTAGGTTGAGAAGGGACAGGTTGGGAGTGTGTGTCCGATAGAACTGGCTCCAGCCCCAGCCACAATGAGCCTGATTATTCTAAAACCTCTATAAGTCTGGGTATCTTCCTTAAAATGGGGTTAGAAATGCCTCTGCACATACAGGGTTTCTAGAAAGGCTAAAATTCAGTAATATGCATAAAGTGATGGAGTCAGTGTTCAACACACTTGTTCCCTTCTCCTGCCTTTATTAATTATATCTGCGACTCAAAGCCATCTAAACGTTGGAGGTCAGCCACTCTGTAGGTCTTAACTGCTTAGGAGGAAAAAGTAGTTTTCCTGAGCTTTTAAGGGTCTATTTACATACAATCGGCCTACTTGTAAAAATGGCCTATTCATTGAAACAAGTCTCTAGGTAGCAAAGTTTTCTTAAACTCCTTTGAGTTGCTATGTGGCCTTACTGTGCTTCCTAAGGAAAAACCTACAAAGACAGCTGTCTTTACCCATTAGTCCCGATTTATAGGGAGGTTTGCTCTAAGTGCACATTTGCCGAACTGTTTCTGATATATGTGCGTTTCCTCCGCAAAAAGGAGATGTGTTATTGACTGTTTGTTGTCTTTGGTCCTGTGGACACTCTTTAAACCCACTCTTGTTACTCAGAGGTCATCAACCTGAGCTCAGCTTGACACATTAGTACTTGAGCTCTCAAGAAAATGTGTTAGGCCAGGACCCAGCCCAGCACAGGATTTCTTTTCTTTTTGATGTTTATACAGTGCCAGTGGACTACGGCAGCTTTGTCCAGCCAGAAAATGCTTATCTTCATCACGCCATCTCTCTACCTGGGTGAGGGCATAGGTTTGAAACTGGGGAGTTCAAGGCAGAAGTTTGGATTGGAGACGAGGTTCCACTATTCATTTATCACTAATATGACCTTAGGCAACATGCTTAATGTCTGAGTCTTAGTTTTTTCTGAACAATGGGGATTGTAGTGGAGAATCCGACTAGAGATTTTTGAGCAGTAGAAGCTCGGCTCAGCAGGACTCCAGGCAAGACTGGGTGGTTGGGAAATGTTAGCTGTGATGACTGTCGCCAAGTGTTCTCTTGTTGACTGCTCAGGAGAATCATTTGAGGGCTGTCTTAAAAAGTGATTATACCTGAACTGTACCCAGGATAATTAAATTACAGTCTCTAGGGTTGAGACTCAGGTATCAGTATTTTGTTCAGGTTTTTATTCCCCAGGTGATAGTGATGTTCAGTGAGGGTTGAGAATTTCTGGCTCTAGCTTATGATAGCTCCATGTAGTGAATGCTTTTGGAGTTCCAGAGATGAGCTATCCTATTTAACCCCCACAATAACACTACTGGGTACTTAGAATTATTAACCTCATTTTGCAGTTGAGGAAACTGGGACTTGGAGATGTTAAATAACAGCAAGTGAGAGATGGTACTCAGATACAGATACAAAGCCAAGCAGTCCAACTCCAGAACTCTGTTCTCACGACCACGCTGCATCAGTTATCACGAATAGTGCCTCCAGTGGGAACTAGGGTCCAGCAAGAGGGGTCATCCAATGGCCTCAGGCTCTCTCCATACCTTCAGCCTACTGACCTGCTTCCCGTGTGTTCGGGACTTCCCAGCAGCCCCATGTCAGATAACGAACTGTGGTTATTCAGAAGTCCCCTGCTATTTCCACTGATTTTTATTAAATACAGCTTGTGGCTCAGACTCAAGAATGCGCAAGCCGATTTAGATTACGTTTTGCATTGAGTTTATTAAGATAAAAAATATTTCCCGAGATAGTGAGTCAGAAGTATTTATGGTGAAGTGCGCTGAAAGTGAATGCAGGTTGATAGCGTGAACAGAATGTTCTCTCGGAGTCAAATGTGATGACCTAACTGTGTTTGGCAGCCTTCCTTTATGTTTAGCTAAGCATTTTATTTCATGCCGGGAGCCTCCTCCCTCTTCTGAAAAGGATCGGTCCTGCAGGAGACTAGGATTCTGGCTTGTTCCTGTTTGATGCCGAGGCCCAGGCCCTGAGCCTAATTGTGACTGGCTCCCTGGCTCCCTGGCTGGGTTGCCACGGCAAAGGGCTGTTAAACTCTTTATATCTCAGTTTCTCTCACCTGTCAAAGCGGGAATATAAGTCTTGGCCCCGCCTCTCTCCCTGAGGAGAGTGGGAGGGCACTTTGAAAATTAAGTAATAAATGTTGGGAGGGATTTGTGGATGTGACGTCTTGTCAAACGAGTAAGTAATAAATGGGGTGTTGCCGAAGCTCATTTGCCCAAAATACACTTGAGCCTTCCATTTACTTAATCAACCAGCATTTATTAAATGCCTATGAAGTTCACAATAACACATGGAGTGCTGAGGGAAATACAAAAAGGAAAAAAAAAGAGGAAATAGAGTCTCAATTCCCAGAGAGCTCATAAACTTCTTTTTTCTCGCAGTTCACTTTTTAGGTTGATTAAGCGTCAGTATGAACGCTGCCTGAGCTGTATTTAAAAAGCTGGTTCTCGATGATGACTTCCAGTTACGTCATATGTAACTAGTAGTGATTTAGTTGTTCTCGGGACCAGTGGGTATTGTCACGTGCTGGAAGGCCTCATAAAAAGAGCAAGACTGTTCTGTAGTCCTGGTTAGAAGTGGTGGGGGACAATGAAAGACTGAAGTCTGGGTTTAAACGGTGCATTGGTTGACAGTATGGTCTTTTGTGTCTAAGGGTCTGGGTCTGCGTCCTGGCTCTGCCACTTTCTAGCTGCATGACTTTGGGCAATTACTTAACCCCTCTTCATCTCATTTCCTTTACTCAAAAGTGATGGTAATGATAGTGTCTAACTCATAGGATTGTTTTCAAGATTAAATAAATGAATGTGTGCAAGGTGCTTTGAATGGTGTCTGGTACCTCATAAATGCTCAAAAAATGTTAGCTGTGATCATCACTTTCTATAGGGAATGGAGAAGATGGTGGCACTGAAAGAATGCTGTCATTTCGTTTTCCTACCTTATAAAAATATCAAATCTCTTTTTATTGAGTCCCAAGCTTTTCCCAGATCTACCACAATCACTTAAGATTACTCCCAAACCCCAGGCTGCTTATTCAGAAATAGAAAACAGGCCATACAAGCCCCTCTCTGGCCTATGGTTCTCAGGACTAAACCATTTTGTTCTGAGAGCCTCACACTAGACCAGGACCCAGAGGGGTCAAGAAGGTGTTTTGTTTTTGTTTCGTGAGAGGCAGCAAAAGTTATGCTCAATTGTCTTTGCCCACAATTTATTTAGCACAGGTTTGCTGTGGGGATTATAATAATTTTACAAGCCAATAGCATACAGGATAATATCTCTTAATGAGCAAAATAAAGAAATAACATACTCCAAACAAATGGCCGATTAATTACACTCTTGTTCCAGGCAAGGAGGGGTGAAGGAATAAAGCTCAAGTTTAATATGAGATGCACCTTTTTGTAGGAGGTGGCACTGGGAAGAGTAGGCAACCAATCAAAGAGCTGATTTCGGGTGGCCAGCGTAAACATCAAAGTTCCCTGCTGCTAGAGCACGTTGCTGGGGAACAAAGACGCCAGTGTTGGTGGGCTGCTCATCTCTCACCAGGTCTCTGCAGGGTTTATCACCACTGTCTGCATGTAGTGCCTTGCCAAGACAGGAGCAAATGCCCCAAGGGTCTACAGGGAGATTTTAGGTTTTGCCCAAACCAAAACTTTCAAGTAGGCCTCACAGCCTCTCAGTATTTATAGTCTACAAGTCCCCTTGCCGTGGTTGCTTCTCCACATGCTCTTATCCATGCGCCCCCAGGGGGCCCTCCGCCGCTTTGCTGCTGACTGCTTATCAAGGACAACAGATGCAGAATGATGACATCCTGGCATGACTTCCTTCATTCTTGTATCAAAGCAATGTGAAATGATGACATACCGACACCACTTACTTCATACGTATATCAAAGCAACTTTTTTTCTTTGTCATAAACAAGTTGGATTAAAACAACTTCTCTTAAGTCATAAACAAGTGGATTTGAAATTGAACCTATTACATACACAATAGAAGGGCAGCTGTGGAGTGTGATGGAAAGAGCACTAAGCGTGGAGTCCAAATCCTGGCTTCGCCTTCTGTTAGCTGGGATAGGTCTGGGATAGGTCTTTACGTCCTCTGAACCACAGTTTGCCCATCCTGATTGTGCAAAAGCGATGGTAGGTAAGACTGCTGGGGCCTTAGCACAAGTCAATACAGTGGTAACTAACAGATTGTATTAGAAGTCATAGCCACCACCATGCACTTGTGGTTTCCTTTAAAAAGCCAGTTGCACTTAAGACCATCTCTAATGAAGTAGTAAAAATTACTAAATTAAATCTTGACCCGTGAGTATGTGTTCTAATATTCCCTACGTTGAAATGGGAAGTACACATAAGCACTCCTGCTAACTGCTGAAGTACTATGGTTGTCACAAAGAAAAGCATTTTGAGTTGTGAGCTGAACTGGTCACCTTTGTGCTTGAGTGATTGACAGTCAAGCCATGGTTAGTTATTCTTGAATATTCTTGAAAATGAACAAAATGAGCCTGCCATATTAAGTAAACAGGAAATTATATTAATTGGCAATAATAAAATTTGAGCGTCCAAGAAAAAATTTAAATTTGCGAAAACATTTAGCCACCACCATGAACTTGACAGCTTCCCAATCTTTACTGAAGAGCTTTAATTAAGATGCTATTAATGAATATGATTTTTCTATATTATATAATTAAATGTGTCCCCATTTGGAAGATCTACATAACTCATTGAACCAATGTTTTCTAAATGGGCACTGCATGGCGTTACAAAATCACACATGGGTAAAAGACCTTTAAAGGGGAGGATAAACCAATTCATTTAAGTGTAATGTATTATGAAAAGTCCTTTGATATGGCTTCAGATTTCACATTGCAACTAACCTTTAAGACACTATCATTTGTCTAATTTTAGTGTAGTATCAAAGAAGGATATTCTAAATTATCTGGAAAGGCTATTCAAATACCTCTCCCCTTTTCCAACTGTATGAGGCAAGATTTCTTTCATATATTTTAACTAAAATGACATATCTCAACAGACTGAATGCAGAAAGAAGAAACTCCAACTGTCCACTTTTAAGCCAAATCATAGATTTACAACAATATAAAAAAACACCACTCTTCTTACTATTTGTATTTTTCACTAAAATATATTTACATTAACAATTAATGAGATTATTTTTAACTTCAATAAATTACTAAACAAATATTTTAAAATTATCTCTGAGTATTCAATATTTTAAAGAGTATATTAGGGGCCCTGAAACAAAAAGTTTGAGAATTTCTGTCCTAAAACATGGACTCTGGAGTCAAAATAGTTTTTTAAAAATATACTTTTAGAATAGTTTTATATGCACAGCAAAATTGAGAGGAAGATACCGAGGTTTCCTATATACTCCTTGCTCCCGCACATGCACAGCCTCCTGCATTATCAGCATCCCCCACCCGGATAGTACATCAGTTAAAATTGATGAACCTACATTGACACATCATAATCACCCAAATACCATAGTTTCCATTGCTGTTCACTCTTGCCGGTGTATATTTTATGGGTTTAGTCAAGTGTATAATGGTATGTGTCCACCATTGTTTCATGCAGAATATTTTCATTGCCCTAAAAATCCTCTGTGCTTCATCTATTTATTCCTCCCCTCCTTCCGCTCCAACCCCTGGAAACCACTGATCTTTTTACAGTCTTCATAGTTTTGCCTTTTCCAGAGTGTCATATAGTTGAAATCATACAGTATGTAGCCCTTTCAGATTGGCTTCTTTCACTTAGTAATATGCATTTAAGTTTCCTTCATGTCTTTTCATGGCTTAATAGCTCATTTCCTCTTAGTGCTGAATAATATTCTATTGTCTGGATGTATTACAGTCTGTCCTTTTATCTACCGAAGGATATCTTGCTTACATCCAGGTTTTGGCAGTTAAATGAATAAAGCTACAAACATCTGTGTGCATGGTTTTGTGTGAACATAGTTTTTCAAATCCTTTGGGTAAATACCAAGGAGAAAGGTTGCTGGATCAAATGGTAAGAGTAATATTTAGTTTTGGAAGAAACTCTCAAACTCTTCCAAAGTGGCTCTACCAGTTTGCATTCCCACCAGTAGTGAATGAGAGTTTCTGTTGTTCCATGTCTTTGTCAGCATTTGGTGTTATCAATGTTCTGGATTTTGACCAATCTAATAGATGTCTAGTGGTATCTCATTGTTGTTTTAATTTGCATTTCCCTGATGACATATGATGTGGAGCATCTTTTCATAGGCTTATTTGCCTTTTTTATATCTTCTTTGTGAAGGGTCTGCTAAGGTCTTAGCCTTTTTTTTTTTTTTTTCATCAGATTGTTCGTTTGCTTATTAGTGAGCTTTAAGAATTCTTTGTATATTTTAGATAAGATTCCATAATCAGATGTGTCTTTTGCAACTGTTTTCTCCCAACCTGTGACTTGTCTTCTCATTCTCTTGACATTGCCTTTTTCAGAGCAGAAGTTTTCAATTTTAATGAAGTTCAGCTTATCAATGATTTCTTTCATGGATCATGTCTTTGGCATTATATCTAAAAAGTAATCACCATATTCAAAGTTATCTAGATTTTCTCCTATATTACCTTCTGGGAATTTTATAATTTTGCATTTTATATTTAGGTCAGTGATCTATTTTGATTTATATTTTGTGAAGGGTGTTTTTTTGCCTGCAGATGTCCATTTGTTCCAGCACCATTTGCTGAAAAGACTCTTTTGCCTCTTTGTAAAAAATCAGTTGATTGCGTTTATTTAGGTCTGTCCCGGGGCTCTCCATTCTTTTTCATTGATCTATTTGTCTGTTCTTTTACCAATACCACTGTCTTGATTATAGCGAATCTTGAAGTTGGATAGAGTCAGATTCAAACAGTATGGTAAAGAAGACCGAGAGGTAAAATTTCATTTAGTATCTCCCCACCCCAAGATAACACCATTCTTAACATTGTGGCACTTTTGAGAAGAAAGAAAGCGTGAAAAACTGGAAAAGCAGAAGCAAGATTATTTATAGTAGGTCACCTAATTCAGTCGATAGGTTCTGCAACTTGAAGGGAAACAGACTATAACTAAACCAATTTTACCATAGGCTAATTGATCTAAACAAGAGTTAAGTTCCCACAGCATCTTATCAACATTTTAATGAAACCATATTGAACGAAATGATGTTATTAGAGGACCTGCTGTATGTCCACATGGTACAAGATCAGGAAGGATGTCAGAAATCTTCCTGCCTGAGATGATGTAAAGGTTACGAAGGCCAGGTCATTGGCAGACAAAGTGATGGGGCAATAAATATTTCCATAATGTTACTCATATCAACTATAACACATTAATACTCTGAAACACAAAAGCTCATTTTGTCTTGTCCTGGAAAGTACATTTCTCCTTGGGTACTATATAGTCATTTGAAAACTTTGGGTTTCATGCCATGGTTAGTAACACATTCCCTTCCAAGCAGCAGGCTCTGTGGGTGATTGTTCCATAGTCACGGGGTCTTGGCAAATGGATACTTTCGTGCCTTGTCTGTGTCCACGGTGCTGCTCCTGTTCAGTCTCTGTAGTCCCGGGGCACCGTGCTATGGATTGGGGGTACTTGGAGGTGCTGTCCAGCTGTCTGAGCCTCTCACCTGCCTCCTTCGCCCTGTGCTCACAGATTCTTACCTGACCCTTGATGAACCCATGAATAACATCACCACGTCCCTGGGGCAGACGGCCGAACTGCACTGCAAAGTCTCTGGGAATCCGCCTCCCACCATCCGCTGGTTCAAAAACGATGCGCCTGTGGTCCAGGAGCCCCGGAGGATCTCCTTTCGGGCGACCAACTATGGCTCTCGGCTGCGGATTAGAAACCTGGACACCACCGACACCGGCTACTTCCAGTGCGTGGCGACTAACGGCAAGAAGGTGGTTTCTACCACTGGAGTCTTGTTTGTCAAGTTTGGTAAGCAGCCTCCTACTGGGGTTGGCTTTGGCCCTCAGCCTCTGTGGGGGTGACGAGGGAGGGAGGGAGCATGTGCTGAGAATGTACTGTGTGCCCAGTTGTGCCCATTTTACAAATAAGTAAACCAAGGCCCAGTAGTTACCTCCCGTGCTCAGGGTTGCCCAGCTAAGTAACCAACAGAGCAGGGGTGGAATCCAGATGTGTCTGAGCCCACAGCCGCCGCTCTGTGCAGTGAGGGAGAAGTTGGAAAGATTCGCAGCACACGTACCCCTTTTCTGTCCAGCGGCCATCAAAGGCCCTGCCGTGGCCAGTGGCCAGTTGCCCCGGAGTCCGGCGCAACCACTCATCCTCCCGTTGGAAACTCCCTGGGTCCTGCCAGGACGCCTACTCTACTGACTCATTTTTCAGCACTTGTCTTAGCATTTTTCAGGCCTGAACTGTGAGATAGAGACAAGTTCTCACTGGTATGGTTTTTTGTAGAGGTGGTTGGGCGCGGGGGCTGGAGCAAAAGGATAAATCCCAGAAAAATAAATATCACCCCAGGAGATTTGAGAACTTTAATCTGTAATGGTTTGACTGTACCCATGCTCACTGTCCAATAACCCAGACTGACTGTTTCTTTTGTTTTTCTTTCATTTCTTCAGGCCCCCCTCCCACTGCAAGTCCAGGAGCCTCGTAAGTACTTTTATTTCCTTCCTTGTCATTTCTGTTTCTCCAGAGATTTCTAGGGCAAAGGCAATGTTGTCCACTGCTTGGGCCAAAACACGATGTTTCCAGATTTCATTCCAGTTTGCCTGGCCCTCATTCCTTTTTGCTTTTTCTCTGATATGAAGATCCACAGGAGACTAGCATTGGCAGTAATCGCAGGCGTGGTGTTGGTTCTGAACGATCAAAGCAAAAATCTGCTTACATTTACTATTTGAAAATGAATCTAACATTATTTACAACAGTGGATTTGGTTAAATCAAACAAACAAAAAATGATATGGTGCTGTCTTAAGAACTTGACTCTGGCCTTTAGCTTGAAAGGGTAGGGTCTATTCTATGTTTCTGCAAGCATGTCCGATGCGTTGGTCACTGACAGGTCAACAAGGAGGTGTTCATTTATTTTTATTCCCTTTAAAGAACTCAGAGGCCAAAGCTCTGACTCACACAGGGGGAGAAAGCACTGTGCCTGGGTGGAGAGTTACATGAAGTTTGATTCATTTTGAGTCCGTTGTTAACGGAGTCTAAAGATCCAGTTTTTTTCACTAACACTATTATTAATACATTTGCCCTTTTTCCTGGCTAAGGGATTCTGTTCTTTCACTCCACAAGTATCCATTTGGGGTATTTTTAATGTGTATTTTTATTTGGGGGGGGAGACCCATTTATTAAAACTCTTGCTTTGCAAGAAAATATATTTCGTATGTTGTAGACTTCTGAAATAAGTTTCACTGGGTTCTGCCATGAGAGCATCAAAATCTCTGACCTGGACTATACCCGTGGCAAACATAACAGCCACTTTATTTGCTCTAATCCCCACTGTGCCACTAATTACAATGTGGGATATTTTAATATATTTGTGTGTGCCTGGAGGCCCAGTGGCCCACAATCCCATTAATAAAATAGGTAATGGGTAAAAAATAAACGTTGGCCATCAGCCACACTGTTCTGCTATTTCATCAGTTGGTTAAAGGCAACTGTAAAAGAAATATTTAAAATCACCAAGTGCTAATTGCATTCTACTTGCCCAGGTAGAAAATGTTGATTGATCTAAAATAGGTCACAAGTTTGGTTGGTCTGCCTTGCATTTCTTGAAGTTAATCTTTTTTTAAAATGATCTCACAATTGATTGATACATGGAATCCTTTTGAAGTCTTATTTAAACAAAGATTACAACTTTTGTTACTTGCTGTAAAAATACTTCCCACCCGGGTTCCTTATTTGTTCCTCTTAATCTGTGTTTCAAATGTGGTTGATAATCTGTATCCCAGGTTGATTAATGTGCTTTTCACTAATCTGCCTTTATTATTAAGCACTGGGTGGTTGACTTTCTACCTGTTGTATTTGTACCAGAAAGTTCCCTTTTTTATTATCAAAATTCTTTTCAAACACTGATATGACCTTTCTTTTTAAGTTTTACTTTGCTGCTACCTTTCTGATAAACCCAGTTTGTCTCACATGGTTTTTAATTTTACACAAAGATAGTACAGTAGTTCCCGCTTATCCATGGGAGGTACATTCTAAGACCCCCCACTGGATGCCCGACACCAGGTAGTACTGAACCCTTATATGATGTTTTTTCCTGAACATACATACGGCTTCTCCTTGGCATATCCAAATGTCACTACACTTACACTTTGGGGCCATTGTTAAGTACAATAAGGGTTACTTGGCCACAAGCACTGGATACCAGGTCTGTCAATCTGATAACCGAGATGGCTACTGAGTGACTAGCGGGCAGGTAGCATGTACAACATGGATACACTGAACTAAGGGATGATTCACGTCCAGACAGGACGGAGACGAGAGGAATGACATGGAATTTAAAGCTTATGAATTGTTAATTTCTGGAATTTTTCATTTAATATTTTTGGACCAAGATTAACCCATGGTAACTGAAACCATGGAAAGCAAAATTGCAGATTAGGGGGGCTACTGTGTACCACCCTCATGAGCTGTTTACAGAGAGGGTATTGAAGTCCTTAAAGATGCTTAAGCATAGCTAAAAGTATCCTTTGCTGTCAGGCACCTCTGTTTTATCTTAGCTGTCCAGTTACCCATCGTGTTAGTCAGCAAGAGCATGAAATGTCTAGTTGCCATTTTTGCCAGGAGGGAGCTACAATAAGATGCAGTTGCTGTTGGAAATCCCAAGGAGCTTTGGGCCGTTCAGTCTCCATCCTCATTGTGGCATTGCCAGTTGGCATTTTGACACCCCTTTTTTCTCTTTTCCTTAGAAACCAATGGCATATCCTACTTTTTTCTCTCAGCTGCCACTACTTAACCCTGTCTCTAAGAGTTCCTCTCTTCCTAAGTCTAATTCACAAGTAGAATGCCAGTTCCCGTTCCTATCCTCATAGTCCCCAACAAGCAGCCAAACCTCACTACAATGGGACAGGTAGCCACGGGGTATAAATATCACAATCTTTAGGACTGCTCCGAAAGCCTTTTGTTAAACTGCACAGTGCTTTTTCCAAGATAGAAGTGAAGTGCAGTCAAAAAATTGCTGTTTAGTTGAAGGTGGCACAGCAGAGTTACTGTAAGGAGATCAGATGCAAGTCCATGGCACAACCCTAACTTTTAACACAGTGAAATCTATGTGTATGAAACATGGTGAGATCTAAGTGCCTTTTGAGGCCACAGGGCTGGCAACACAGCCCCCAACTGGGAAAGGCTTATCCCTCACGACTGTGGCCCAGCAAGACAAAGCATGTGAGGTACCTGTCACTCCCTGTAGGGACTGCATTAGGTGATCACATGAAGCTCACAGGATGGCATTTTTAGTTTGTGGCAGGAGCAAGTTTGAGACATTAGTAGTTTGGCTTCTGTTCATAGCTTCGGGCTTTATTTTCTTCTGTCATTGCTGGGTCCTGGCCCACCTCTAACAATTCCAGGGCCTGGGGCATGAGTACAAGAGGAGGCCCACATACCGCACGTCTAAATATTTAAAAGTTATAAATCAAGCCAGCAAACTGTTAGATGAAATATGTTCTATCCTCCCACGTTGACAAATATACCTTCATAATGACAGAATAAAAAATATGTGCAGAGTTATGGTTTTTATCTGACTGAAAGCCAGGAACTATCAAAAGACTACTTTAGTGATTATTATGCGTTTCTTGGTGTTCTGTTAATGGGCCAGAGATATGATAGGTTGTAGATTGTAGATTGATAATTTGTAGGTTGTTATATATTAGTTCCATTAAAATTTTTTTATGGCTTTCATTTCTGCAAAATGACTACCTATGTTGTTTTACACAAGTTTTACACATAGTGTGTATTTTTTTGACAACAGTACCAAATGAGACAAACTTTCTTGAGTCATTGCAATTCTTACTTCTTAAAACTAATTATAATTTAGAGAAACTATGCTTCCCGGAGCCAGTAGCAACTATAATTCTCAATGAAATTCCTAAAGCAATACCAAATTTGCTAAGAATTTTAGCAGGTGTACTAAGAAGTTTGTACGTTGTGTTCAAATAGAGCAACGGGGTCATATGATAAATAATCATTATTGCAGAATATATTCAAAGTATAATTTCATTATAAAATCAGTATCATGCTTTATACATTATCCTATATGCGTACAAATTGAAGAGCAATATGAATTGCTTAATGTGTTAGTTTTCTAAGGCTGCCATAATAAACTACCACATTGAATGGCTTAAACAGAAATGTATTGTCTACAGTTCTGGAGGCTCGAAGTGGGAGATCAAGATGTTAACAGGGTTGGTGCCTTCTGAGGGCTGTGAGGAAGAAGCTCTTCTGGTGATTTGCCAGCATTATTTTTAAAATATATATATTTTTATTGATTTTAGAGAGAGGAAAGGAGAGGGATATATAGAGAGAGAAGAACATTGAAGTGAGAAAGAAACATCCATCTGTTCCCTCCTGTACACGCCCCGACTGGGGATTGAAAACACAACTGGCATATGTGCTCTGACCGGGAATCGAACCAGTGACCCTTTGGTGCACAGGATGACACTCAACCAACTGAGCCGTACCGGCCCAGGTTGCCAGTATTCTTGGCTTCTAGAGGCATCACTGTAATTTCTGCCTTGATATTCACATGGCGTTCTGCCTGTGTGTATGTCTCCGAGTTTCCGTTTTTTATGAAGACACCAGTTCGTATGGTATCAGGATCCACCCCAATAGCCTCATTGGCACTTGAATACCTCTATAAAGACCCTATTAACAAGCAACGTCGCATTCTGAGGTACTGAGTATTAGAACTTGAACGTATAGATTTGGGGGGGGGGGCACAATTCCACCCATAACACTTAATATTGCAAAATTTTTCTCAGCCATGTGAAACTCTTGCAAACAGTACGCTAATTTATGAGAACTTTCAGAAGCACTGGTTGCAATATGAAGAAAAGCAGGGAAATGGATACTTGGTAAGAATAGGAATGACTGTTTGTTGTGTAAGAGTCTATGGCATTCAAGCTGGGAGGAAGAATCTGAGAAACTGATGGAGTCATCTCTTCCCTTGTTGGGATGCCAGTGGCGCGGCGCACAGACCGTCCCAGTTACCCAGGCACGGGGCAGGAGGCGCGGGGGGGCCTGGGGCCAGAGCAGCGTCGGGCACAGGAGCGGGAGGTAAAGGTTTGGGGCTGCTGTGCCAGCCCCGAGTGCCAGCCCCTGGGGGCAGGGGTTCCCACGCGTACGCTTCCCTCTCATCGAAGTGTTTTCTGTGCACCCTTCGGCTGTGGGCTCAGGGCAGCAGTTGGCTTTGTTGCTATTGTCCTTCCTCTCCCCCCTCCTCCTCCTTCCCTTCCTGCCCCCCCTTTTCTTCTACAGTTTCACCGAGACATAGTTCACATAGTATAAAATTCCCCATTAGAAGCGTTAAACTCAGTGTTTTTAGCATATTCACAGAGTTGTATTACTGCTATCTGTGTTACTACTATCTTACTTTAGAACATTTTTGTCACCTCAAAAATAAGCTCCTCTCAGCCCCCGGTAACCTCTACTCTGCTTCCTGTCCATGGGTTTGCCTGGCCTAGATACATCGCATCACTAACATCTTACAATATTTGTTCTCTTGTATCTGGCTATTTTTACTTACCATGATGATTTCGGGGTTAATCTACATTATAGCATGCATCACTTTTTTTTTTTTAGAGACATAGATATTTTAATTCTGTTAAAAACTTTATGATACAATTTTTTTTCATTGTACAAAATATTACAGATGTCCCCTTTTTTCCCCATTCACCCCTTCCACCCCACACCCCTTCCCCTCCCCTCCCCTCCCCTCCCCTCCCCTCCCCTCCCCTCCCCTCCCCTCCCCTCCCCTCCCCTCCCCTCCCCTCCCCTCCCCTCCCCAGGCCTTGGCCACACTATTGTCTGTGTCCATGGGTTATGCATATATGTATATAGATTCTTTGGTTAATCTCACCCTCCCATCCTCCCCTACCTTCCCTCTGAGATTCATCAGTCTGATCCATGCTTCCATGTCACTGTGTCGTCCTTTTAATGGCTGAATAATATTCATTTTTTGACTATACCATATTTTGTTTTATCCATTCTTCTGTTAATGGATATTTGGGTAGCTTCCGCTTATTGCCTACTCTGAATAATGCTGCACTGATCGTTCCTATATGAGTTTTTGGGGGGGGGTGTTCAGTTTGCTTGGGTATATACCTAGGGATGGAATTCCTAGGGCATGTGGTAATTCTATGTTTAACTTTTTGAGGAACTGCAAAACTGTTTTCAAAAGGAGCTGCTCCATTTTATATTCCTCCATGGAATGTATGTAGGTTCTAATTTCTTCACAGCTTCTCCAATGCATATTTTCCCTCTATTTATTTTTTATTATTATAACCATTTTAGTGGTTGTAAAGTTGTATTTTATTGTGTTTCTGATTTGCATTTTCCTAATGATGAATGGTATTGAGCATCTTTTTATGTACTTGTTGGCCATTTATATATTCCTGGAGAAATGTTTGTTCAAATTCCCTGCCCATTTTTTAAATTAGGTTTTTTGTCTTTTTTTTTTTTTTTAATTTTTAAATTTTATTTTTGTTTAAAATATCACAGATGTCCCTTTTTCTCCCCAATGCCCCGTTCCACCCCATCCCACCCCCTTCCCCAGTCCCTCTCCCCACCATTGTCCGTGTCCTTGGGTTGTGCATAAATGCATATAAATTCTTTGGTGACTCTCTCCCCCTCCACCCACCCGCCCTCCTCCATCCCTCTGACATTCGTCAGTCTCATCTATGCTTCCATGTCATTGAATCTATTCTGCTCATCAGTTTATTAAGTTCTTTAGATTCCACGTATAAGTGAGATCATGTGATATTTGTCTTTCGCTGCCTGGCTTATTTCACTCAGCATCATTTTCTCCAGGTCCACCCATACTGTCCCAAAGGGACAGCTGCATAGTATTCCATGGTATAAACGTCCCACAGCTTTTTTATCCACTCATCTACTAATGGGTACTTGGGCTGTTTCCAGATCTTAGCTATTGTAGGTTATTTGCCTTTTTATTCTTGAGTTGTAAGAGTTCTTTACATATTTTAGATGCTCTACTATTATACAATACATGATTTACAAATATTTTCTTCCATTCTGTGGCTACCTTTTCATTTTCTCAATAGTGTTCTTTGAAACAAAATTTTTTAATTTTGATGAAGTTCAGTTTATTTTTTTATTTGGTTGGTTGTGCTTTTGAGAAAGCATTGCCTAATCCAAGGTCACAAGGATTTACTCCAATCTCTTCTAAGAGTTTTAGTTTTATAGCAGAGATGAGTACATATGGAAATATACTACGATGACATTTGAGGATGACTTAAAGGAAGTGAGAAAGCAGTGCTTCCAAATTCCTGGTGGGTATTAATCTTTGTAATTCAGGATCAATAAATTAGAATTCCTGGAAATTCTCAGAAATTTCTAAAATCGTAAGATACATTTACTTGCATGTTTCTAATTAATTATGATTTTCTATAATAATAAACAGTGAATCATTTTTCTCTGATACTGGAAAGTTTTTGTAAAGTAAAATTTGGTATAATTAAAGAGTTTTTGTTTTATAGTTCTAGCTTTTATGTTTAGATTTTTGTCCATTTGGGGCTAATTTGTGTATATGGTATGAGGTAGGAATACAGATTCATTTTTTTGCATATGGAAATCCAGTCATCCAACATCATTGGTGGAAAAGACTATTCTGTACCCATTGTCTTGACAACCTGTTAAAAACCAATTGACTAAAAATGTGTTTATTTCTGGACTCTCAATTTTACTCCATTGATCTATGTGCCTATCCTTATGCCAGTTTCTCATTGTCTTTTTGTTGTTGTAATATTCTTTTTTTTTTTAATTAAATTTATTGGGGTGACAATGGTTAATAAGATTATATAGGTTTCAAGTGTACAATTCCTCATAGGCTCGATTGGTAGGTTTGGAGTAAGTTTTGAAATCAGAAGATGTGAGTCCTCTGTATCAGTCAGTGTTCCACTGGAAAAACAGAGCCGGTTACATTTTATATGTATACAGATATAAAGAGATTTATTGTAAGGAATTGGCTTATGCGATTGTGTAGACTGGCTAGCCAAGTTTGAAATCCACAGGGCAGAGTGTCAGGAGGGGCTGGCTAGACACTCCTGGCCAGATGCTCACGCTGCATTCCACAGGTAGAATTTCATCTTCCTCAGGAAAACTTTACTCCTGCACTTAATGCCTTTTGACTAATCCAGTCAGGCTCACTCACTCTTTTATCCTAGATGCCCTCCTACAATTCATCAACTGATTATAGACGTTAATCACATCTACAGAGTACCTTCATGTTTGACGGAATTACTGTGGACTATATCTTGCCAAGTTGATACATAAAACTGATCCTCAGCCCTGGCCAGTGTGGCTCAGTTGGTTGGGTATGGAGGGTTGCTGGTCCCATTCCCAGGCAGGGCAGATGCCCAGGTTGCAGACTTGATCCCCTGGGGTGGGGGGAGGGACGCAGCTGATCGTTGTTACACTCTCACATAGAAGTTTCTCTCTTTTGCCTTCCTCTCTCTCTAAAAATCAATAAACTATTCTTTAAAGAAACCAACTGATCATCATATCCTCCAACACTGTTCTTTCTCAATAATTTTTTTGGCTATTCTGGTCTCCTTGCATTTCCGTATGAATTTGGAGGTCAGCTTGTTCAATTTTGACAAGACGCCAGCTGGGATTTTGGTAGGGACTGCATTATATTTGTAGATCAATTTGGGGAGCATTGTTATCTGAATAACATTAAATCTTTAATCCATAAAATGGGGTGCCTTCTCATTTATTTAATCTCTTTCAAGGGTATTTTGTAGATTTTAGTTTACATGTTTTGCTCTTTTTATGTTAAATTTATTCCTATTTTATTGTTTCTTGTGCAATTGTAAATGTAATTGTTTTCCTAATTTCATTTTCAGATTATTTATTGATACTCTGTCGAAATACAACTAATTTTTGTTTGTTTTGGTTTTGTCTTTTAAATATATCTTTATTGATTTCAGAGAGAGGAAAGGAGAGGGCGAGAGAGAGATAGAAACATCAATGGATGAGAGAGTCATTGATCGAGCCCACAACCCAGGCATGTGCCCTGACCAGGAATCGAACCCCGATCGCCTGGAGCCTAGGTCGATGCTCAACCGCTGAGCCATGCCCTGCTGGGCCTAATTTTTGTGTATTGATCCTATATCCTGCACTCTTGCTGAGCTCTTTTATTAGCTCTAATAGTTTGTGTGTGTGTTCCTTAGGATATTCTATCTATAAGATCATGTCATCTGTAAATAGATACTATTTCACTTCTCTCTTTTCAATATTGATGCCTTTTTCCCCTGCCTAATTACTGTGGCTAGAACCTCCAGTGCAGTGTTGAACAGAAGTAGTGAAAACTGGCATCCTGTCTTTTTTCCTAATCTTAAGGGGAAAGCTTTCGTGATTCTAGCTATAGGTTTTTCATAGATACCCTTTATCAAGTTGAGAAAGTTCTCTTCTATTCCTATTTTCTTGAGTGTTTTTTAATATAAAAGGATGTTGGATTTTGTCAAATGCTTTTTCTTTGTCTATCAAGATGATTATGATTTTTCTGTCCTTTATTATATTAATGTGTATTACATTGATTGATTTTTTTATGTTAAGCTAAGCTCACATTCCTGGAATAATTTCTACTTGGGCAAGGTGTATAATTCTTTTTTAGATGTTGCTGGATTCAGTTTGCTAGTATTTTGTTGAAGATTTTTGCATCTGTTTATAAAAGATATTGGTCTGTAGTTTTCTTTCCTTATGATGTTTTTGTCTAGTTCTGATTCCAAGTTAATACTGGCCTCTTACAATGAGTCGAGGAGGAATCTCTCATCTTGTATATTTGGAGAAGAGTTGTGAAGGATTTGTGATAATTATTCTTTAAATGTTTGGTAAAATTTACCAATAAAACCATTTGGGCCTGAACTTTTCCTTGTAGGAAGTTTCAAAATTACTAACTCAACTTCTTTACTTGTTTTAGGTCTGTTTAGATTTTTCTATTCTTCTAAGATTTGTAGTTTGTATCTTTCTAGGAATTTGTCCAATTCATTTAGATTATCTAAGTTGTTGGCACAGAGTTGTTCATAGTTTCCCTTATCATTCTTTTAATTTCTGTAGTATAAGTAACAGTATCTCTTATTTCTGATTTTAGTAACTCATATTTTCATTTGAATTTTTTTTTCTTGGCCAGATTAGCTTGTCTAGCTAAAGATTTGTCAATTTTATTGATTTTTTTTCTTCAAAGAGCTACCTTTTATTGAAAGTGGACATTTAAATAATGCAATGTGGCAATTCTCAAAATCAGCTCACCTCCTCTCTGATGTTGCTGTGTGCTGTTGCTGTTGTTAGGTGACTTTCCTGAACGAATTCACTGCAGCCTGTATTCCCTGTCATGTGCAGCTCCTGAGGTCTCTGCTGAGTTAGCTTAGTGGTCAGCAGACAATTAGACAGAGATTTTCTTAAACCAGTAAGTCTATATGTGGAATCTAAAGAACAAAATAAATGAACAAACAAAACAGAAACAGACTCATAGATACAGAGAACAGACTGATGGCTGACAGAGGGGAGGTGGTTTGGGGGGCTGGGTGAAAGAGGTGAAGGGATTGAGAAGTTCAAATTGGTAGTTACAGAATAGTCATGGGGAATATAAAGTACAGCACAAGGAATATAGTCGACAGTATTGTAATAACTATGTATGGTGCCAGGTGGGTACTGGAAATATCAGGGGGAACACTTTGTAAAGTACATGATTGTCTAACCACTGTGCTGTACACCTGAAACTAACACAAAATAATATTGAATGCAAACTGTAATTGAAAAATAAAATTTAAAAATAATTTAAAATATCTTCTGCCCTATTAGGGCCCTTCCTCCCTTAGGACTTCCCATTTGGAATAGATTCCCAACTCCTTGCCCTGGCTCCCTGCCTACTTCTGTGGCCTCCCCTTGTCCCGCTCCCACCTCGATCATTCAGCTCCAGCCATGCTGACCGTGCTTCTGTTCCTTGGACACCCAGGCTTGTTCTGAGGCTTTAGGGTTTCTGTGCTAGCAGGTCTCTCTGTCTGGAAGGTTTTGCTCTGAAAGCTTTCTATGATACCCTCCTTCTTATCATTCAGCTCTCACCTAAAATGTCACCTCCTCAGAAGTGACCCCTGAATCTATGGTAGCCCCCAGTCACTTTCTGTCTTATTACCCTTCTTCATTTATATCAGGGCATTTGTCACTACCTAGCATTTTTGTTTTATTCACTTGTTCATTTTTCTGCAAAATAAGCTTCCTGAGATCAGGACCTTGTCTGTTTCATGTACCACTCTCTCCCCAGTCTTAGGACATAGCCAGAATTCAATACTCACTAAAAAAAAGAAAGAAAGAAAAGAAAAGAAAAACGGCATCTAAGGGTCCTCTTCTAGGAGATGGTGATAACAGTACTTATCTCAGGGTTGTCGTTAGCAGTAATGGGACAATGAATATAAGGTACTTAGCACCTGGTGAAACTTCATAAGTTTCAGATGAGTGAGATAATATTTGTTGACTGACTTCATTATCTCACCTGCCTTATGACAGATGGCAAATCCTAGCATGGAGCCTGGTGTAAAATTAAGTTTCATGAATTTAAGTTGTATTTCTTTTCCTTCATCCTCTGAGGCCTCCTTCAGAATCAGTCTATAAAGAGGACATGGTGGACAAAAGTATCTGTCCCATAGGATTGTTGTGAAGATTAAATGAAATAATAAGATAATGTGTGTAAAGGACCTAGCCCTGTGCTTGGCTTATTAAGAGCTTAGGTTACTAACATCATCATCATCATCACTATCACCACCACCACCACCATCATCATCATTGCTATCGGAGCAAAGAGATCATGCCTTCTTTCCAGCTGGAGTCCTTCTGGACAACATTCCCTGCTGTAAACTCCAATAAGATGCCTTGAAGCCTTTATTTCTTTTTCTCTTATTGGCCTTTGGCTAAAGTCCCTTTCTGCAGAAAGACAAAGTGACCAGCTTTTGATGAATTCTTTCCTTCTCTTATCTGCTTCCAAGCCTCAGCCACAGTGAGGAAGTGTAGCTGGGTGCTGGCCCAGCCCAGGAAGTGATAATGTAATTTCCAACTCAAGATAAACTCAAGGATAACTTTCAACATAGATACTCAGGCAGCGCGAGGGCGGAGGTGCCTTGCAGGGGGAGACCAGGAAGTCATTCGGCAGCTGGGCCAGGACGCATGTGTGTGTGGGGGGGCACCGCTCCAGTGAAGTAGCTGACCTCCGTGTCTTCATCAAACTGCCTGAGACTCAGAGAAGGGGCGGATGGAGGGAATGCGGAGAGATTAGATAAGAAGGATTTCCCAATCCCAGTGGGAGATAGTTCTAAAAGTACAGAAGGTTAAAAAGCCAAGCTCTTATATCCCAATCCACCCCTGTCACTCAACAATTCCCACTGAATGAATAGGGTGTGGAAAGCTTCCAATTAAAACGATGCTTGTGAATATTGGCAAACATATCCTTGTGTGCAGGGCACATTCAAAGAGAGAAGAGGGAAGATAAGTCCTTGCTTTCTAGGAGCACGCATTCTGCAAGCTTGTCCACCAGGCTGTGGGCTTCTCAGTCGATGTGTTAGTCATGATCGTATCTCCACACCTAGCCCGCCACCTGGTACGTAGCGGATACTCAACAAATGTGTGTTAAATTGAACATCAAGAGTCTCTGTCCTGAAATCTTTTCTCCGCATATGACAAGGTTTTATTCATTTGCTCAACACATTTTTATCAGGCTCCTTCTATGTTCCAGGCCTCTGATTCTTAGAAGATGTTTTTAAGCCATACATGTGGGTGCCAGGCAACACAACCGATCTAAAAGTCCTCATTCTACACCATTTACACTTCCCCTTTCCGCGTTTATGAGTATTAACACCAGCTTCTGCTATAAGTTACAGAGCAAGTGCTTTTCAAGCGTTCACCCAACTCTGGCTGTGGGTGAACCGAAAGTGCCAGAGGAATCAGAGTGCGGTTTATAGCACTGCTTCTCAAATTGTAATGTGTGTATAAGTCACCTGGGGGTGTTGTTAAAGGGTAGGTCTAGGGCCTGAGGCTCTGCATTTCTAACTGGTCCCAGCAGGTGCTGGTACAGCTAGTCCACATACTTTGAGAAGCAAGGATTTAGACAAAAGGTACAGGTCTGGGTTCTAGTTCCCTGTCATCACTAGCCAGTGACCCTGGGCATATTGCTTTACCTGCTTTAGATCCCAGTTCCTTTATCTGCAAACTGAAGAGCTTGAATTTAGTCTCACTGAAGAGTTACTCTAACTCTAAATTTTATGACTCATTGAAACTCAGTTTGCTGTTTTCTTTATTTATAGTAAGACCTCTTCAAGTTCTGGATCTCATGCCATTTGCTCTTGGGCTCTCCTTCTCTGCTCTGAGGTGTTAATAGTCCTTTTTTATCTACCATGTGCTTCCATCCTGCCCATTCTGAGCATGATGTTGTACAGTTAGGTCAGTCAGTGAGAATGATTTTACAGAGAACCCCCACACGGGAAACCCCCGCCAGCACCATCACCGAGTTCTGAAGGGGTGAGGCAGTGTGGCTTCCTGGGTCAAGGGGAAAAAACTATGGGTTTTGCTCTTTAGTAGCAGGCTCTGTTTATATCCTACTAAAGAGAGCAGCATTTTCCTCCCATATTTCTCCACTGGCCTCCTGCCTGGTAGGCCGAGTGGCTCTGTGTGAGGTTGAGCAAAGGGGTTTGCGGCAGGAGGCAGGGTGATGTAGTGGTGGACACAGCCTTCTGATGCCTTCAGGTGGGTGTTTTTAAATGCCGAGCAGATGATCTTGTTGCCTCGCTAACAGGCCCTGAGGGTTGATGGGAAAATGAGGACACTGGTTTGCATGTGTGACTTGTGAATACAGGTTCATTATTGAGTTACACACTCAGAGTTTTCTAAGGGAAACAACCAAATCTTACAACAAACAGTTAATGAAATGTGAAGAATAAGCTTGACTGTGTTAAAGGGTAGCTAAGCACAATGATGTATTCTTTGCATAAATGACGTAATTTGCATTTGATTTTTTTCAGCTTAATGTTCATGTTTCTTCTCTCTTTGGTCTCTGGTCTGATGTTTATAATCAGTGTCAGTGCTCACAATTTCTCATTGCTTCTCTCTCCCTCAAACTCACACACACACACACACACACATACACACACATACACATTCATATTTATATATGCTCCCAAAGCAATAGCAAGGGTCCCATAATCTTGGGCAGTGCTTCTCAACTCAAACTATCCATTAAAATTACCCAAAGAGCTTTAAAAATTACTCATACCCAGGCTTCTCCTCAGACAAATTAAATCAAAATCTCACAGGCTGATGTCCAGACATGATGTTTTATCAAACATGGATGGATTCTGAAACAATTAAGTTATTTCTTGTGAATGCAGCCAGATTTGAGCACCATCCTCTCCTACCCTCCTTCTTGCCTGAAGGAGGCTTGCATTAGACTGCCCAGTTCTAAAATATTGTAGATACCAGAGGACTGGACACAACAGAAACTCTAAGCCTGGATATCACATGCCTACTGCACCATCAGGACCCAAGCAGGAAAGCAGAACCAACTCTGAGAATTTAACTCGGGGAAATTAATGTAGGGAATTGGTTACACGGGTCATGGAATTGTAGAGAAGACAGGGATGGTGAAGCTGCTTAAAGATCAGCAACAGATGGAAACCACAACCATGCCTACACTGGAGGGACAAAGAGCAGGGTGGTTTTTCCTGGAGCCTAGGAGGAGGGTCGTCTGTGGAGGCTGGACTGATGGCAAGCCTGTCGTGTGGGCTCCGGGGCCATGAGAGGCGTTCTCATTGTCACCCAAGACTGAAAGCAGGCAGAGAAACAATGGGCCTTCGAGCTACCCGACACAGGAAGCCTGAGAATTGCAGCTGCAGAGGCCACTTCCCTTGTGGATGCTGGGCAGAGCGGGGTAGGGGTAGGGAATGATGCTGAGAGCACACGGCCCAGCGCTAGCACCAGCACCCCAGAGTGACTTCCATGCCACTAGAGAGCTGGGGGTGGAGGAAAGTGGGCTAAGAGGGAACCAAGTCAAAAAGAGTGTATTCAAAGTTGCTGACCCTGTCCGGCCTTCAGATGGAACCATCCAGTGGACAGTTTGTATTGTAGAACCGGGACCTAGGACAGAGGTCAGGAAAAAGTTAAAAAGTCAGGATTTCTAGCCATGAAAGGGTACTCTGATGGTTAGAACACAGGGAAATTTGATGTTTGGGGGTCAAATGAGAAGCATTCTGTCAAACTTGGAACCTGGCTGGGGTGTTGGGAAGATGTGTGAGACATCTTCCAGTGCAGAGCCCCATCCCAGTCCCCAACCACATCCCTTTAGCCAAGAGAGATTTCCTTGGCTAAAACATTCCAGAACTCACAACTTCTCCAGAATAGTGCTTGTTTGAATCAGTATAGGGCTAAAAATAAGAATTCAAAATATGAGAACGTCAGATTTCAAAGCAGCATTCTGCAGGCTACATTTCCTCTTGGATTAAAACATATACATGTGTGTGTGTGTGATTGGGTGATCATCCTGATTAAAGATAAAGGGTAAAATGCAAAGAGAAACCCCATGAAGCTGCAAAGTACAATGTTATTCTTTTAGATTAGGCTTCATCTGGAAACAGTGCACCACGTGGCAGGCAGATGCCGCAGAGGGTCAGGACAGTGGCAAGAGGCAGCGTAGCTCCCGTGTCTGAAGCCAGGGCAGCAAAGCGACTGGGAGACCATGGCTTTGAGTGGGTCCCGGGCTCAGCCTCCAAATAGCTACGGGTACCTGGCTCCCTGGGACATCTTTGTTGCTTTTGCTGCCCTTTTTTTGGTTGTGGTAAACTATACATTACAAAATTTACCATTTTAACCATTTTAAGTGTAAGTTCACAATGTTGTGCAACATCACCACTATCTAATTGCAGAACAGTTTCATCATCCTAAAGGGACACCCCAGCCCATTAAGCAGTCACTCCCCATCTCTCCCTGACTCCCAGCCCTTGGCAACCACTAATCTGCTTTCCGTCTCTGTGGATTTGCCTTTTTTGCACATTTTATAGATGGAATCATGGAGTATGTGGCCTTTTGTGTCTGGCTTCTTTCATTTAGCATAATGGTTTCAGGATCCATCCGTGTTCTAGACTGTATTTTCCCTGTTTTTTGATGACTTTGAAAGACTCCCTGGCATAGTAGTAGAAGGCCTGGCATAGCAGCCATGCAGACCTATGCATCTGAATTCCAGGCTCCTTTGAGTTTCTTTTTCTTGAGCAACAAAATGAGAATGTCCACCTCAGGAGTCCTTGGGCAAGTTCATTTGCTAATTTTAACTATTCATTTGCTAATTTGGCAAATATTAAACGAGCAGGTACTGTGTGCCAGGCCAAGGCTTTAGGAATACATGGGTGAACAGCACCAGGCAAGTTCTTTGTCCTTGTGGTACTTGCTTCTAGTAGGAGAAATAGACAACAAGCACAGAAAAAAATAAATATAATGGGAAGACTGGGCGATGTGCAGTTGTCTGGGGTTAGGAAAGGGCTGCTTTTAACAACTTGGTGAGCAAGTTTTCTGGTAAGAAGTTGAGTTGACATTTTAGCTGACATCTGAGGAATGGAATGAGCCAGGGTGTGAAGAGCTGCGGGAAGAAAGGCTATTCCAGGCAAGAAAACAGTAAGAGCTCAGGCCCTGAAGTAGATAAGAGTTTGGCACAATCATGTAATGGAAAGAGGGCCGATGTGCCCAAAACTGGGTGAGTGAGGGGTGGAAGGAATGACGTGAAGTTGGAAAGATAAGCAGAGGCCAAATCTTGTGGTGGTGTGTGGACATCAAAACGCAAGAGGGATGGAGCCATGAGAGGGTTTTAGCTGAAGGAGGGATATATTCTAATTTATGCTCAGAAGGCCACTCTGGCAGCTGTGTGGAAGCTGGGGAGGGTCTGGGCAGGAACTGGAAGACTAGTAAGGTGGCTGTTGTACTTGTCCACATGTGAAAATATGGTGGTTTGGTGACTTGGGCTAGGATGGAAATAAGTTGTTAAAAAGTAAGAAGAGCTGAGATGGCCTGGGGAGGAGACAAGTATGAAAGATGAAATCACTAGAAGTAAACAGAGTAAATGAAATCAAATGAAAAAATGTATGCAAAATGCCTAACAGAGCCTAGGATGGAGCTGGTATTTAACTCTTGTCCTGTTCCCCACCCTCACCTACACATCCCCACGTACAGGCTCAGAAAGCCCGGTGGCTCTTTAACAAAGCCTATATGGGTCTTCTCTTCATCTATGTTTTTCTGCTGTTAGGAATGAATGGGAACTGCATGTGCATATAACTGTCATGGGGTAAAGAGAGCATAAATGACCATTCCCTATTCAACTGGAACACTCGGCCTCTTACAGCAGCCTTGGCCTTCAGCAGGTGACCTAGAAGTGGAGTTCTGTTGGATGAAGCACTTGGCCCTGTGCTAGGAGAGGAGGGGAAAGCAATAAAGAAGGTATTCCCTCCTTGTTCAGCTGCTAGAGCCCAGCCTGAAGGGCAGTCCCTTCCTCCGCTCTCCAGAAGCATTTGTGCTTCCCCAGTTTACACTGTTTTGTGGCCCATGGTTTAATTCTCCAAGCAGGACCACTCATCTTTGTGTCCACTACCTCTGGCACAAAGAGGGCACTTGATTGAGATCTAAACAATCAATGAGTAACGGAACACACCAGTGCTGCCTGGCTTAGAGCAGAGAATCTTCTGGGGCTGCAGAATTACCTGTGAGGTTTTCTCTTCTGTAATCAATATATAGCATCAGCTCAAAGGTTCGTGAGGATTAAGTGTGATAACTTGCGTAATTTACTTAGCATGGTGCCTGGCACATAGTAAGCCCTCAATGGAAGTTTGCTATTTGTCCTGTTATTAGGGGTCGGTTTTTTGTGGCTTCTTCTTGTGGAGTTGTATATAAATGGCCCATGGAGACTCCTTCTGGGGCCCTGGATTGTGAGGGGAATGTGGGCCAGTCTCCAGGAAAGAAGGGCCCTGGTACCCGAAAGGCCCTCCGGTTCTCACTGTCACTAGGGACTTAAAAGTGGAATTAATAAAGTGCTGCAGGTTTGCTGCCAGCTTCTTTACGGGCTGATTTTCTGCGCGTCGTGTACCAGATGAGACATAAGGGATTGCAAATGTGAGTGGAAAGTGGGATATTGTTGGCCAGGGCCAATGTAAATATGTTTGTGGGGGAGGGCAGAACAAAGGCCCGAAGGCCTGATGCTGACAGAAACCATGTTATTGTTTAATATATGACTTCATCCTAGTAAAAATGATAGGTCCCTCAGGCCTGCCAGGGACCAGGAGAGCTGGGTTATCTGTACCTACACAGGGCGGGAGCCTCAGTGGGGCTGGCAGCCTGCATGTGACCTTGACCCAGCCCCTGCCCCCAAACCCTCAGGGGCTTAGTGAATGGTGCTCACCTTGGAGTCAGAAATTTAGAGCCCAGCTTTGCCAGGCACCAGCTTCAGCACAGCAGCCTCTGTTCCCCCCTAATGTAAATTCAGAAAACAACTGAATCCCCATAGACTAGTTGTGGTGAATAAACAAGATAAATAAGATAAACAAGATTGAAAAGAAATGTGAACTTAAAGAGAGTCTTTGGTATTTGCACTAATCTCACCCGCTGGTGAGCGCCCTCCCTGCCCCCAACGCAGGAAGCATTGCAATTCCCGGCTCCATCCCCAGCCTCCCCCCTCCTCACCCTGCCCTCTGCTTAGCTTACCTCCTTTATGTAAAGCTGTTTGATTTCATTAGGCCCTTTGCATGGGGTGTAAAGGTTGCTGGGCTCTGAAAGTGGAAGGCCAGGAAAACCTAAGAAAATATTGGCCACTCCAAGTCCTTCTTCTTGCCCAGCCAGCCAGAAGATCCCAGCTGCTCCTCTGCCTGCTCCTCCCCCTTCATCTGCCCCATTACTTTCTCCATTTCCCCATCATCAGTGGAGAGAAGGAAGCATAAGACTTTCATGGCAAAGGGGAACCTCCGTGAGCGTCGAGAGGAAATTCTTAAGCAGTGAGCCGAAGCATTTATTCAATGCCATGAACATGGGGACCCAAGAACTGGACTTGGTGAAGCTTTCCAGTTTGCCACTCTCTTTCCATTTTCTTCCCTTGAAAGTTTCCACTGGAAATTCCCCAGCTTTGGTTTGAGCACTTGGCTCTGTAATCTTGGAGACATTCAGCATGTACCCCACAATTAAGACTTTGCAACTCCACGCAGTGTTTCTTAAGAGAAAGTTAGATGCAATTAGATCATTTGAAGATGGATTAGCCTGCCGTCTGCACAATATTAAGAAAAATCACGTTGGCAAATGACGGGGCCTCTTTGAAGAGCTCTGAAGGAAAGCCACTAATGAGCTCTACACTGGGTTTCCCCCCTGTTCCCGAAGGGTTAACACAATTTGTGGGAAAGGAAAAAATCCCCTGTGGTATTAAAATGCTGTGTCAGAGATTTGTAAGCTCTCCTTTGTAGCTCTGCCCCTAGGCCTGGCTCACTGCAGTTAGAGCAGGTTAATAAGAGCTCTGTTGCTGCCTGGCAGTTCCTAATGGGGTTTTGGTCTGGTGCCTGACCAGTGAAGAACAGTTATTATCGTTATTAGTATGATTATTATTAAAGTGCCGAGGAATTTGATTCAATAAGGTAAGGGACATCTGTTGTCCTTGCTTGCCCAGTGTCCATTCATCCTTCTTTTGACAAGAGCAGCTGGCTTCTCCTTCGGGAAAAACTGCCTCCCGTCTACTCTCAGGCCTGGTGGAGCTGGCTCTGTACCCAAATTGGGGTGACCACATGAGCCAGCGGCTCAGTTGCTGTGCTTGAGAACTAACCCTGCCCCAAGCCACTGCTCTTGTCAGTTACCTGAGCCTATAAACACCTCTTTCCTCTACCTCCCACCCTCCTGTTTGTTTGTTTGTTTGTTTTCGGCTTCTGCCAGGTAGAGTTAGGATTTCTGTCATTTGCAACTAGGAATCCTGATTAACACAAATTTGAAGGAACATACTATACGAGGCACTCTGAAGTGATACAGAAGAAACCCAGAAAAAATCCTCTTACTCTTAGGAACCACCACCTTAGAGAGTCAAGCCTGAGGTACGTTAACTATTTAAAAGATTAAACAATGTGGAGTATAATAAGATGAGATAGAAAATGTGTTCTGTGGGAAGTCAGGGGAGAAAGAAATTGATGTGGTGGGTGGGGCTTCCTGGCAGAGGCTGAACTTGAACTGGGCCCTAAAGGATGGAGAGGATTCCGTGAGACCAGGGGGTGTCAGGCTCTGCACAAGGCACTGGGGGACCGTGGTTACAAGGAAGGTCTGCTGTGAGGAGGACTCGGGAAGTGGATTTTGACATACAGTCAGGGCAGATGCCAGAGCACTTGGAATCCCAGGATGAAGGTTTGAACTTGCCTGGGTGGATCTCCGTGTGGGCTTAAGTTCAGGTGAGGAAATCCACACCAGATTGTGCCAACTTTTTTAGCAACTGTATGGCACCGTATGTTTCACCTGTGTTTATGAGGAGCTGGTACAGGGGAGAAGGGCCACTGACCCTGGCTCTCGCCCTTAATAACTGAGTGACAACGGGTGAGTTTTTTAACCTCTCTGACTCTCAATTTCCTCCTCTGCACGTTGGAGATAATCATAGCTAAACACTCAGGGTGCATATGAGGACAAGGTGAGATAAGCCTATGTAGGAGCACTCAGAACAGTACCTGGCACATGATACTCACAGTAGGTAACAGCTGGTGAGTGCGTACTAGTCCCCCAGGCACTGTGCTAAATGCCTGGCCTGCCTTCCCTCATCAATCCTCCCAGTAGCCAGGGCTTAAAAAAAATGTTTGCTGAATCTGATTTGGGGTATAGTTTCATTCCTGTGCTTAACCAAACAATAGGCCTTATCAGAGTTCAAATTCACTGTCCAATGAGACCTGAGCATATTACCAGAACATTCTCAGGAAGTGGAGGTTATGAGTTCTGATTTTTTAATGCACATCTTAAATTTTTTTAAACTTCATAGAGTCATACTACAGAACTTTTAGTGAATAGGTGAGAAGGAAAAAAATGTAGACATAACTCCACCACCTACAACACAGCCATGATTTCCTAGTAGGGGGTGAGGTTAAGAGTATCTGCTTCTAGTTTCATCAGTTATGCACAAGTGTGACCTTAGACAAGTTCCTTTAACATCTGTAAGCCTCAGTTTTCTCATCCATCCTAATGGGATGTTGATAGAAGCTTCCTGACAGAGTTTCTTTGGTAAGGATTAAATAAGATAATTCATACTTTATAGAGCACCTGGCACATATACACACTATTAAATGTTACTCATGCCTTTCAGTCACCCATCTTCCATAGGGTTGCAATAACCTGTCTGTACAAGTGCTTTCATCTTTTCCTGCTTAATATTGTACCTTAGATATTTTTGATATAGTAACATAATCTCCCCATTTCTCACTGCTAATGTATATGTTCTCCAGGCTGATATCACTGTAATTTATCAACTTGTCTCCCCTTTCTTAACACTTATCAATAATGCTGCCCTTCCCCCCTTTATACATGCGCTCTGTGGTTCTTTCTGAGTTCTGGTCTCAGTGCACCGTTTCTGTGAGCTCAGATTATGATTCCGCCCACACCCTTTCAGAAAGTAGCAAGAATGAGTGACACTCAAATTAGCAAAGACCTCTGACAAATTGTGGATTATGCTGGTCTGACGGACTGCCACAGGGAGATATGATTGTCATTATTTTTCCATCAGTGAATTCCCTCTGGTGTGATCATCTGTGCCTCATCTTTCAAGTGGTTTTGCTATGAATCTGAGTGTCAGCTCCGTCTCCCTGCCTTCTTGCTGACAGAGCAGGGCGAGTCCCAGCACCTTTTCACTGGAAGTTATTTCCTGGTCTCCTGAATCTTATTTCTTGGAGTAGGATGGATTCTGCAAAACAATTTGAGGCTGTCTTCCAGTTGCAAATCAAAGCCTCACCCTCTTTTTGGGGTCCTTTAGAGTAAGGGTTCTCTGAGTTCTTTGAAATCAGACCCTCCTGCATACACCTGGAGTTACCAGTAAGCCTGGCTGGCAGATCCCCTGGCTGATGGACACACAAAGCGAAGGGCAAAGGTGAGTTTTTCATTTCTCTCCCAGGCCCAAAATGCCTTTGAAATCTTTATTATCTGCACCATCAGGGATCATGCAAACAGCTTGAGGAAATCCTAAAATTGTGTTTGCTCTAGGTAAGCATTTGGGTCAAAGGAAAGATCTTTGCATGACTTCCGATGGACAGAATCTTGTCTCAGTTTAGAAAAGGCCACCAAGAACAGAAAATGGAATTTAGCATTTATGCGGTACATTGAGAAATAGTTTCTGAAGGATAAATAGCAAAGAAAATACCCTAAAGCAGTGTCACTATCCTGCAAATCTCAGACCCCATGAACACTTGGAGTGAGTAGTAAAATTCATGAACTATCTATAATATTTCAGAAGTTCTACTGGTAACTATATATTATATATTTTTAAACAACACAGGACAACTAAAGCTACAAATTTATTTGTTTGCATCAATCAAACTAGATCATTTAAGTGAAAAAAACATTTTCATTCTCATTCTAATTAGCAGCTTTCATTGATAGTAGCATTTGGATGTATTTACATGTTATTTTAATAAATTTTGGTTAACTTTTAATATTTTACAAAATATTCATTATTGTAATAATAATAAGGGGAACAATTACTTTATTTAATTAGCTATTAGTTAATTGTTATTGTTTAAAAAGCTGTGTGGCCTCGGATAAGTTAATTAACTACAAATAAGGTCACTTATAAGGTGTGTGGTTCTGAACTAGTGACTTACACTACCAGAGCCTCAGTTTCCTCATTTACAAAAGAGAAATAGTATCCTCAGCTCACAGGATTATTATGGGGAATAAATGGCACAGTATGCAAAGCGCGTGGTATAGAGGCCAAAGACCTGCCTGACACACAGTAAGAGTTCAATATATTAATATTTTTATAAAATCTGCAAATTTATATATCAGATAAAAATATCCGAAGCAGGGGTCCTTGGGGGCAAGAAGATGTAAACTTCATAAAGGGTTCTTGGTGAAAAGGTGGGAGGCCAGCTCTTTGGCTTTGACTAGAGTTGGTTTACTTAAATAAGACAATTATCAATACTGTCATCAGAATAAAGTGCCCACTAAAATTTATCTCCATTTCATAGCTACCAAGCAACATTTTTTTGAGCGCTTTCACACCTGGCATAACATACCTGTCTCCCCGTACCTCGGGGGCTGACATTACCCCAGTTCCTAAATGCAGCCGTGGAGCCAAATGCTGTGTCTGGGGAAAAAGAAGCTGACAGGCAAGTCCTCTGATCCTTGCCCAAGGGCCTGCTTTGTGACTAGTGGCGTAAATGCCGCTTTTGTTTCGTTTTCAGTGACTGGCCCAGAGCTGAACCCAGAGAGGCAGGCTGCTCAAGGCAGCCCTGGCCCACCAAGGACAGACCGGCTGACCTGAGCCAAGAGATCACTCTGCCCCGGTGATCCTGCCTGGTGGTTCTCCCCACTGGGGAACCAGTGTCAGGGGATGTCGGTTTCCCCTTTGGCATTCCAATCCATTCCAGATTTCATGGGCGTAAATTGGAGGTTTGAAATGTAATATCACTGCTAAAAAAGCCAGAACCTTCCACATAGAACCAGTATATTCTTGTTAATTATAAGACCTAATAATTGCTTTGTACTCATTCAAGTAAATTGTCATTCACTCATTTATCAAATATTAATTGAGTTCCTACTAGGTGCCAGGCATTATATTAGAGACATATAGATGGAAAAATGGCATTTCTGCTCTTAGAATCTGGTGGACTAATGGAGAAATTGTCACCTGCTTAGACAGGTATAGCATAGTGTCCTGAAGACAACAATGGACATTTAGAGAAAAGGAAAAAGCCTGTCTATGGGTGCTAATAATAATAATAGCTACAACTTACCAAGCATTTACTCTGCCCCTCACTGCACTGACTACTTGGCATATATTATCTCATTTAATTCTTAAAATACACTTATAAAACAGATTATGTGATTGTCTGATTATCTTCCTATGTCTCTAGAGAAGGCTATAAAGGAGATCTCATCTGAGGTTCATGTAGAGAAAGGAGACTTAGTACTCTAGCACTCTGGTTAGAAAAAAGGAAGGCCATATTTGTGTTGGTTTTTGAATTGGAAAGCCTACACATATGGGTGGACTGTGAGAAGGGACCAATGAGAAAGAAACTAAAAAGACAGGACAGAAAGAATGATTGGTGGAGACAGATCTTCACCCTCCTTAGACTGGAGACAAGAAGAGACCTAAACCACATAGGCACGTTTGTAAGAATAAGTGTTGGGGGGGTGTCCCAGGTAGGAGGAGGCAAAAGGGAAGGATGTGATCTTGAGCATTGTACCTGCCTGATGTCTGTTCGTCTGTCAAGTTAAAGGTAAGTCTTATGAGCGGAATGAAAGTGAAGGAGTTTTTAGGGTCCTTGATGAAAGGGGTAAACGGTTGGAATCACTGTTGAGTGCACTTGTTAGGTGCTTGATGACATACCTTTAGATCATGAGGAAAGAGCGTGTGTTCAAAGGATGAAGAAGAGAGTGACCAGTGGGGAGAAAGGGAATGGCATGTGAAAAACAGTTGAATGTAGTTGGAATGGTTGATTGGAGTGGAGAACAGATGAAGAAGAGGACACTTAATAGGTGCTTTCAGGGTCTTCTTTCAGACCTCTAAATGAGAGAGTGGACTTATTTCGTGTTGGTTTAGGGTATAGAACCAGTTCCAAAAAGTGGTCCTTGCTAGGAGGCAGATTCTATCCCCCAAATCACAAATTTATAAATAAGTAGTGCTATCCAACAATAGAATAATCTGCCTGGTGAAGGGTTTCAGTCATCTGTCAAGGATGTTGTACTGGAAATTTTGTAAACTTAATTAGATGACTTCTAAGATTCCTTTTAATACTAAAATTATATGGATATGTAACATGTGGAGTATCCAAATAGAGGAAAGCCAGTCTCAGCATTCTTTCAGGTTGTTCTGCTTTCTGAGCATGAGAGTCTTGACGCTGATGTTCAATAGGGTTTATGCAGTTTAATAACTGTAGAAACAATCTTGGAATTCTTGTTAATTCCAGGAGGATTTAAAAAATAAAAGATATATATCTTTATTGATTTCAAAGAGAGGAAGGGAAAGGGGGAGCGAGAGATAGAGACATCAATGATGAGAAAGTCATTGATCGGCTGCTTCCTGCACGCCCCCAGCTGGGGATCAAGCCTGCAACCCGGGCATGTGCCCTGGTCAGGAATTGAACCACTATCTCCTGGATCCTAGGTCAATGCTCAACTGCTGAGCCATGCCTGGCCAGGCCAGGAGGGTTTTTTGAATATTGTCAGAAGCCATGCTCTAGTGTGAGCATGATATACATGATATTATCTAGTTAGCATGATATTATCTAGTTAGCAAGCATGATGTGTTTATAATACCTATCCTCACTTTGGAGAGGGTTTCTTTCTATTTCATGCCGATTGCATTTCACTACAGATCTGGAGAAGACCATTAGACATGGGGACTAACAGAGGCTCGTCCTCATCTGATTTGGAGTCCTCACAAGATGTTTTGTACATCTTCCATGTCGAGTAACTTTCTTTTCACTTACCCCCTGCATCAGGATTAGCTGTTTCCTTTTTGGAAAACCATTAGTCTATTTCAGTGGTTCTCAGCTGGGGGTGATTTTATCCTCAGAAGACATTTGACAATGTCTGGAGACAGTTTTGATGGTCATCACTGGAGAGGGGTGCTACTGGCTTCTGGTGGGTAAAGGGCAGGATGCTACTAAACCACGACAGTGCACAGAACTCTGGGAACAAAGAGTTATCCAGCTTAAAACATCAATAGTGTTGAGGTTGAGAAATTCTGGTTTATTTTTAAGTCTTTCTTCTAAATCAGCTGCTATCAACACATTCTGTAAAATACTGGGTGCCTACTTTCATTTTCCAGTTGAAGAGCTGTTGCATGGCTCAGTGCTCTGTCTCTGTCAACTACACACCCTACCCATCACTTTCTTCATGCCGTAGCATCAAAGGGGACATTTTTAACTCCCTTTGGCTCAAAAAGTCACTTCTTGGTTGGAATCCAAACAAGAGATGCATCTCTCCCTGGATAAAGTCAGTAATGCCATGACTTTCAGAGTGGCAGCATCAGATAGCTCCTAACTACAGCAGCTCTGGGCTGTGGTGCAGGTAGAAGCCAAGCTGCAAATGCAGCTGCATGGTGCCTAATTTTGTGTAAGACCTTGTATCGTCTTTAAAAGGCTGAGTATTAGAACTCAACCTTGAAGGACCCCTACAGTCTTCCCAAGCCAGAACAAGTCCAAGACAGTAGTACCGATGCAAATGTGACTTTAGCACAAATACACATTGAGAAAATAGTGCCTGACTTGATTACTCCTAATCTTTGACCCTCAGAGAGCCCCATACAACTCATGCTACATGTACCCACACCTCTAAATCCCAAATCAGGCTAAAGTTTTCAGGGAATTAGATCATAAACTAGCCCTTTGTAGCTTCCAGATCTTTTATCCCCTGAAGAATCCTAGGACAGCATCCTTTTGTGACCCAGCATGCATAGCCTGACCCAAAGCAAATAACCCAGGGTTGAGATTTCTCTTTTCATCTTTTACTTTTTACAGGCCAGTTGGCCTCAGAGAAATCATTCAAACTCCTAGAACCTAGGTTTTCTCATCTCTGAAATGAAGATATGTATATTCCCATTTCTGGAAATCCATTGTGAGAAAATATCCTTAAATTCTGATAAAACTTTGTGTACGGTTATGTATGGCTTCATTATTTAACATTAGACATCATTATGGAATAGATTAATTATGGCACATGTACAGGATGAAATGTTATGTGTCCATAAAAAAATAATGTTCATAAAGAGTTTATTGACTAAGAAAATGCTTGTGCTCTAATGTCAAGAATGAGAAACGAGTTATAACACACATGCGCATGCGCATATAACATGATGTCAACTATATAAAGTCTGTAGAAAAAAGTCTGGAAGGAAACCAAGCTGTTACCAAAAGTTTTACTTAGTTTTATGTTAGTACATAGATAACATTTTTAATAAAATAATTTAATGCTAGGGTATACAATATTTTCCCCCCTTTAAAAGCAGAGCATATAATATTCAAGTTTGAGAAACCTTGATTTAGAGCTCTGAACAGAACTGAGTCTGCAGATAAAAAGTTTGGAGTCATGGGTATTTCAGTAGAGGTCAATTCATGGATAAAACATCTGAGATGAGCCTGTAATGTGAGAAGAGACAAGAGCTGAGGACCGAATCCTGGGAAACCACAACTTTTAGGGAATGAGTGAGGAAGACAAGCCAAGGAAGAGAATAAGCTGATGGCAGTAATCAATATGAGCTAGTAATCTATATGGATTAGAGTGGTGGTACTGAGAGAGGGAATAATAAAGCTGAGAAGCATTTTAAAAGCACTTAAGAATTACAAATTGGATGTAAGAGATAAGGGTATTGGAAAAGCTAACACACCAAAGGGAGAGATAGGATCATTTAAAAGGGAAGCAAATATGGAGGGTGGGGGGTGGGCTGGGAGGGAGGAAAAGTTAACCTTAGTTTTGTATGGATTGTGTTTGAGATTTTCTTTCAAGAGAGAGCCTACTTTAAGAAATGCAATTAGCTGACAGCTTGTAGCTGCAGGGCCTGGGACATCTGTCATAGCATGTAAGCAAAGGTCACACTTTCCCCAGGTAGCTTGCAGTCAACCAGTGACTAAACTCCGAGGGGGTAATAGAGCTGAGCCTTTCCACCCCATGCTGTTCCCCTCTAATAGACCGTCACTGCTCTGGGGCCTCTCCACTGGGGGGCCCGGACTCTCAGAGCTGCACCGTGGTCTCATACTCTTCCTTCCCAACCCTCCTTCCTTGCCTCCTTCTCAGATGTCAGTTTGAAGCCTCTCCCAGCCTGCTTCACTCTTTTGCCCCTTTACATCAACAAACATTACTGCCTTCGCCCTCCCCTCCCCCACCCTGAGTTTCCTGTACTTTAATTCCATCTTAGCATCTGCTTCCTGAGGACTGGAACCGACACAGGCGATGGTTGCACATCCAAGTGGAATTATGTTGGAAAGCAAATAGTATGGGGTCTTGAAGCCAATCAGGGCTGAGGGATAACTGAATCCCAGGGGCCTTTCAACAGCATCATCAGAGGGAGGAATGGAGGACCTAGGTTTGAGCCTTAAGTGACACTCATACCTGAACTGGGAAGGGGTACAGGAGAAAGGGAATTTGGTATAGGAGAGGAAGTTATTGGAAAAATAGAAGAAAAACATAAGATCTTAGAAACCATGGAGGAGAGAGCGAGCTTTTTAGGAGCAAGTGATAAACAGATGTCTCAGAGGAAAATCTGAGTGAGGCCTAAAATCTTGCATTGAGAGACTGAAATTGTGTTTAGCCATTGAGAGATAATTTCAGAGAAAGAATGGGAATAGGTGACAAATTTATAGTAATCAAAAAAAAAAACCATTGTGGGAAATTACCAGAGGTAATGCCAGTAGACTTCACGTTTAAAGTATTTGTGAATGGGTGGAGGGAAATTGGGCTAAGAGAAGTAAAGACTGTGTATGCTTGTGGTCTTTAGGAAGATCTGACCATTTCTGGAAGAAGGCTTTGAAGATGCTAAAGAGAAAAACAGCCATTGTGAGATTAAAATTCTGAAGGCAGTAGGAAGAGAAAAGTGACTGAGACCAGGTAGAGGGGTTAGATTTCAGTAGGAAGAGAGAAACCTCTTTTCTGGAACTTGGAGGGAAGAGAGAATGTGGTTGGAATGACGGATAGATGAGAATTATGAGTGAAATGAGGAACTTCATACTCGGTATGTCTTTCAATTATCAAAATGATGAGGACAGCCTCGGAAATTCAGGGAATGTGTTGGGGAAAATGTTTAAAGAGAGGGAGGTCAGGAATAGCTGGTGTGCACGCTAAGGCATCCCTTAAGAAATGGGATGAAGTGAAGGAAATTCTTGCCTTATGTGCACGAAGTTGGGACTCTGTAAAAGTATTGGTCCAAAGGATTGTGACTCTAATTGGCAAGAAAGGACAAGTACGTACTGGCATTTCTCTTACAGTTTGAATTTTCCCAGCTCAGATGTAACCTGCGTGTTCAGAGGCACGGACTAGCATTGTGAGGTCTACTATTGTCATTATATCAACTCTCATAGAAAAAGAGCTAGTGTACAGATATCCATTTGCTTTGTTTGGGTGGCATTGTACTTCATCATAACAGTGGGTGATAAATATGAAAAGATGACAGAATCACCATGCTTTGTGTCACAGCTGATTTGATCAGACAAGAAATGTTGTTACTCTTGAGCAAATGCTCTATGTAATCAAACTCTGGATTTGCACAGTGTTTAGGTTTTATGGCTCTATCCTAGTCCCTCAACTCTTATAGCTATAAAGAAAACCTTTATTATTGATATTTATAAAGGAAAAACTTAATAAGTATGAAAGTGCTTAGCTCCCAAGTACTTTTCCTATTGAAATCATTGTTTCAGCTCGGCCGGCGTGACTCAGCGGTTGAGCATCAGCCTATGATCCAGGAGATGGAGGTTTGATTCCCGGTCAGGCTGCAGGCTCAATCCCCAGTAGGGGGTGTGCAGGAAGCAGCTGATCAATGACTCTCACCATTGATGTTTCTCTCTCTCCCTCTCTCCTCCTCTCTCTGAAATCAATAAAGATATTTAAAAAAAAAAAAAAGAATGGTTTCAGTAACATAATATCTGCAAACTTGTATCGTCTTAGACACGTGACTGTACATTTAGAGCAGAGGAGAGCCCAGCACAGCAGCCTGAAATCACCTGAGTGGTAGAAGCCACGGCAACTCTCATTAGTGTTAGCCAGACGTGGCTCTCAGAGCCACTTCCACTGGGCTTCTGAAGGGAAAAGCATTGATAAGCAACGAAATGGGCCAAGCCTGTCAGTTTCTCCAAAGCTGCCAGCTGATACGTCTGCAAGTATGACTTATGCTTGCAAGTTACCCCTAACATTCTACAATAAGACAAAGCTCTTTATTCCTCTGACTTTGAAGCATAACTTAGAGACACTTCTCAAAGGTCAGATGATAGGCCGGCTTTTGTCTTCTAGCAGGCTGTGCAGGTGCTGCCTGTCGGCTTCCAAACCAATTTTATTCCAAGGCTGGCAAAGTTTGCAGAAATGTCATGCAAAGAGATTTATAACACTTTCTGATTCCACCCAGCCCCAAATCACTATATGAATAATCTTTCTCGTAGCATACTAAGTAATTCTACGAGTGGTCTTAGCCAAAGTCAGCGGAATGAGCGAGCTTAAGGAAATAATTTTTTTCCTTTTTAAGAAATCGTTCTGCTGAAGTTTTACAAACCTCATAAAAATTAAGGGTTCATTTGAATTTGGGAGAAAGACTTGCTTTATCTAAACTCATTTGCCAAAAATATTTAAATGAGCACATGCTGGATGTAAAAGTGCCCAAGAAATACTATCAATTATGCGTTCTCAACCTTCCAGACTCTCCAGAGCCCTTAAAATGCAGCGTTTTCCTACAGGTGTTAATGGCATCCCCCAAAGAGGAAAGGGATTTTAGGTAGGATTGTGACATAGCGGCTCATGGGGTGGGTGCTGTGGAACCCACCGAAGGTTCCTGACCGGGTCCCACTCGGAGCCCACAATGGCACTCGTTGTTCTAAGCAAGTGTCAGTCACTAAAGAGCTGCCATTACTGAGTGGAGCCCAGGTTTCCATATTTCCAGCATGGCCAGAGGTTTCATTCCTTGAGAATGTGTTTATACAGCCTAGTAAAAACATTAAAAAGAGGAATAAATCTCAGCCGACCCCAAAATGCTTTTCACCACAGCTGTAAACCATAAAACATTTAGAAAGGTAAGCAGGACTAAAGATAATATAGTTTTGCCAAGCAGCGTGGGCCTGAAGGTGGCCCTTGCAAAGACGGCTGCAGTGCACAGAGCTTCCCTGCAAGACCATTAAGAGAGGGACAGGTTCTATAAGGTGTTAAATTATTATTAGTAGTTTTTTTTTAAGGGGTGGGGGAGAGCAATAATAAAAACCATGTGCTCAGCAGCCTGTTTAGCAATATAAAGTAGAGAGGCCTGTGACTTTAAGTGTTGTAAAAGGGGTTAATTGTCGATTTCTGAATATGGCAAGTTTATTGATCTTGTTAACAGCAGTGGAGCATGTGCCGTTGGTTACCATGGCAGGGAAGAAAAATAGCCTTCCGTCCTGTTATTCCATGGTCGCCCTTACTGGTTTTGAAGCCCAAGTTAAGGGACATATGGGTAAATGCAGCATTAAAATTGCTCCTTTCCACTTGTCCTAATGTGTATCCATCCTTAAGGTTTCGGTCTTCCTTATAACTACATCTTTACTGCCTGCAGTGGATCAGTGCCTTTCACAGAAAATGTATTATTTATTTATACAACAACCCCATGTAGTAGGGAGGGATTATATAGCCATTTTACAGATGAGGCAACTGAGGTCCTGAGAGGTTAAGAAAGTCATCCAGGGTTATAGAGCTATTGCAGGGATCCAAACCCAGGTCTTCATATTCCAAGCCCAGTGCTTTTCCACTAGTTTTCATACAATTCATTCACCTGTTCACTCAGTAGATATGCATTGACCACTCACTAAGAGCCAGGCACTGGTCCAGATGCTGAGGACAGAGCAATAGACAAAACTGACAATATCTCTGCCATTGCAGGGTCTGTATTGCAGTGGGTGTTCCCCCAGCTTTCAATACCCACCCTTTCTTCTAAACTACATTTATATGTCCCGTTGGCTTCTGTAATTGCTGTTTCATTTTGCTGTTGAGTATCATTCTGTTGTTATTTCATGCATATGTGTTTCCTTTTGCTCCCCCAACTAGACAATAAAGCCCTGTGAAGGCAGGGCTGTTATCTAATGCTTCTCTTTTTCTCACTCCATCCAGAACAACCCATTAAACAAAAGTACATCTGGCCTTTTCTCTGCCACAGAAAAAATTCTTATTGCTCTGATCTTAAGATCATTTAGGCTTTATTTAGGACTTAATAATCACAGGTTCAGTTATTGAGCATTTGCTAAATGTTATACTTATATTGTCTCATTAATACTGAAACAACCCAACTGTTAGTCCCATTTTATAATTGATGAAGTTGTGGCTTGCGGAGGCTAAGGAACTTGCTCAAGTTCTTATAGCCAGCAAGACGCAATGCTGGGATTCTGACATTGGTCTGACTCAAAAGTCTAATTTCTTTACACCATATATTTGGGCCTGAGTAGTCAAGAAGGAATTTTTGCCCATCTGAAACACATAGAGAACATCAAAAGACCTTATTGTATGATATGCAGGATAAATAGGGTGAATTCAATAACTTGGCTCTCTTTAAGTCTACCAGTCATTGATTCATCCAATCATTCAGACCTTCATTACAAAGATCATTTTGTATCTTGGCTCCCTGCCCCACCCACCCTTCATTTTTTGGACCTCTTTCAGTGGCCTCAGTCTTAAGTCAGGTGCTATTTCAGAATGCCATAGAATAGGTGACTGACACAACAGAAATTTGTTTCTCACTGTCTGGAGACTGGAAGTCCAAGATTAGGGTGCCAGCATAGTTGGGTTCTTAGTGATGGCTCTCTTCCCAGTTATATCCTTGCATGGTCCTTTTGTTACATACACACAAAGGGGGCTATCCCTTGTCTCCTCTTTTCCATAAGGTCATTAATACCATCATAAGGGCCCCACCCTCATCGCCTAATCTAACCCTGATTACCTCCTTAGAGTGCCACATCCTAATACCATCCCCTGGTGACTGGGGTTGCAACCAGTTGAATTTTGGGTGAACACAAACATGCAATCCATAACAGCATCTTTTTCCAATAGAGCAATTTGCAAAGAAATCCCTGTGTTTCTAGAAAGGTGGCAAATCAGAGATGGGTTAAAGTCAGAAGGGAAGAGGTAGGTTCACACTTGCTTGTGATAACTGCTTATTAAAAACATGAGTATTTGCATAATGGAATAGGATCTGAACCACCATAGTACATTAGCAGTTGGCTTCTATTCTGAGAAAAGATGGTGGGCCAAAGCCAGAGCATGGGTCAACTGCTGAAAAACAGAACCCAGCTGGAGCCACCAGAGGTCCTGGAAACCAGGCAGAGGCTGACCCTTACTTTTCAGTGTTGATGGCATAGTTTCCACTTTAAGTAATGTGGACTTAATCTTCATTTACATTCTTCGATCTACACAGAAATGTATTTATTATTGTCTTGTGATAAGCGGTAATGTTGATGTAAAGCAGTGTTCCCTGAAATTGCCTGAAGTTTCCAGGGTCTGGACATAAAGACAGAAAAATGTGGTGAGGAGAGCCCTGCAGCAATGGCAGAGTTTGTTAAAATGAAAACCAAAAAAAAAAAAAAAAAAAAGGAAAAGAAAAGAAAAGAAAGAAATTGAATCCTAATCCTTTTGGAACTTTTATCAATCAGTCTGTCAACAAGTAACTAGTAATAATTTCTAAATGTGAAGATTTGGATAACAAATGAGTTACATGTGTAACAAGGTTTTGTTTGGTTTCTGCATGTGGATAGTGACTCAGCTGGTAAGTACCATCGGAGAGCGGCAGGCAGTAGACTGGGTCTCCTGTGAATGCTTGTGTTTACTTAATGGAAGGCTACTGCTTTCATTGAGGCTTGTGGAAGAGTGATACCTTGCCAAGCTGCATTTTTGCCAGCTGTGGTTTTGAGATAACATGATTGAAAATTTGTATGCCAAACTGAAAATCCACAGTCTTTTTCATATAGGGCAATTCAATTCAATCTCCTTAATCAAAAGAATATGACAGCAGTTATTGCTTCCCGATATTATTGAACATGAGGCAATATAAGGAAGGAAGCCGAAAGGAGTGGTCTACTGTATTAGTATAACACCTTCTCACAAAGGGGTCATGGGCCCGTAGGTTTTGTGTATTCAGAATAGCTCCTCCTACTTTGGAGGAGATATTTCTCTTCTTGCCAACTATATGAGTCTTATGGGAGTGCCAACCAGAGTGCTTCACACTCGGACCACAGAGACTGGTCCGAGGATGGGCAGATGACAGAAGCCAGGCCAATCCTAATCCTTCCACACTTTTTTCTAATATGGAGCTGACAAAAGCCCTTTCTTGTGTTTCTAGATGTGTAATTGCAATATAAATCTGGAACTGCCTGTGACCGTAAAATCAAGAAGCTGAGATGAGGGTAAGATAGGATTATCTGATCCTTGGATACAGTCTTTCCTGAGCTAGCTCCACCCCCACTCTCCCCAGGCGTTGGCTAGTGAGCCAATAAATATTCCTCTATTGCCTAAGCTAAATCAAGTTGGGATTCTGTCATTTGCAACCAGAAGTCCTGAGTGTTACGAATGATTGAAAAATCAGGCCTAGAGAAATGTGATCCTTAGTAACCTGATCATTATAAAAATCATTCAAGCAAGCCTTAAGATTTGAAATAAGGAGAATGCATATGCAAAAGACAGTCCACTTTAAGGCATTAAGGGCTAGTTTGAAATCTTGGAAAAGATATACAGACTGCAGAATATATATAAATCTTGTGGGAGAACCTCTCCTCAGTGTTTTCTGCAGAACTGAAAGATCAGGGTTTAAAAATGACAAATCTAATTTACTCTGGACACAGGTTTTCTAGAACTTTTTTACTATGTTTTAAAATATATTTTCACTGTGACTAAATACTACTATTGATATTTTCCAGGAAGATTATTCCAAAACTGATAAGAAGTGATCATAGTTGAAATTATGGTACATTTCACCTTTGGTTCACTATTTTATTTCCCTAGATAGTGGTCACCATTTTAGCTGGCCTTGCTAACAACAGCTAAATAATCAAAACAGTAGGTTAGAAAGTGTTGGTATGGATGGGCTCTGCTGAAGGACATTAACCAGAGAATAAACAAGCTGGAATGTACACATTGAATTCATCTTTCATCTTCCTTCAATATGTTAACAATAATTGGGGTACATTTATATGTCTATATCTACACTTTTATAAATGAGAAAAGAATATGTGAAAATCTGGCTACAACTGACAGTTTTTGGAGGCAGGAAAATATTTTATATTTACTGTGGACAAGGGAAATGTAACAACTCTCTGCACATTGAACAGAAAGTATCTGTTGTGTTCTCAATGTCCAGATCAATTGCATTTATCCACGTTCAGGGTGTCTCATTTCCCATCCAAGGGACACCCACAGTGGCTCATGTGACAGGCCTTTGAGGAGAAACATAATCATGCTCATAAGTGTGTTAAAAGTAGCAGATGATCTCAAAATTCATAGTTAGATGAACTGTAGCTGATTCATTGAGACATTAATTATGTCAAATATCTCATGAACCCTAAGCTGCCTTATAAAAACTTTTTGATGCTCTGTTTGGTAATTGCATAAGTACCTTCAATTGTTGTTGAGTGTACAGAAAGCAATAATTAAAGATGAACAAACAAACAAATTGGGATATGATGTCATCAGAATATAAGGAAATGACCCAAAAGCTGGTGGTTCTAGAATTAAGTGTTTCCAAGAGGAAATCAGTTCCTACCCCATGTGGCCATTGTTACAGACTAGAATCTGGATTTTGTTTGCACTTGATTACACAGAGGAAGAAAGAAAAAATATGTTGCCCTGGTGAGGAGCAAATGGCTAGGATGGTTTTCCTCAGTAAAAATCAATGTGAAATCTTTTTTTTTTTTTTAATGCATCTTTATTGATTTCAGAGTGAGGAACGGAGAGGGAGAGAGGGAGAGAGTAATTGATTGGCTGCCTCCTGCACACCCCTGACTAGGGATCAAGTCTGCAACCCGGGCATGTGCCCTGCCCGGGAATGAAACGGCGATCTCCTGGGTCCTAGGTCAATGCTCAACCGCTGAGCCACACCCAGCTGGGCCAGAGTGAAGTCTTACTCCAGGCCTAGAAAAAGGTGAGAGGGTGGGAGAAGGGATATGATCTAGCCCACCAAGTCCAATAACATTTCAGATTGCACAATTTAGAGAGCTTAGTTTATCCGTGATTCTGACATTAGCTTCCTACACTTATTTGGGCCTGTTGTAATAATGGCCATTTTTACGTATTAACTCAAGGAATCTGGAAAGCACCCCTAATAATTTGATACATTTGTTATCACCCCCATTTGAGACTCAGAAAAAGTTAAATAGTTTTCCAAAGATCCTGTAGATGGTTAGAGGCAGCTAGGATTCGAATACCAGTCTGCCTGTGTCTGAAGCCCACGTCTTCCCACTAAACACACTGCAACATGCAGTTGACTTGCACACATGCACAGTTGCTGCTTCTGACTCCTGAATGCTTTTTTAAAAAATATTAAGATGGGCTGGTGGTGCTTCCTCCATGCCCAGCCAGTCACCCTTTAGCAGAGCTGCATAAGTTTGTGAAAGGTCTCATGAGTATCAGTACAGGTCGGGCCCAGACACAAAACAAAACCGGAAGCGTGTTTACTTCAGGCTTTGCATGAACACATCTGAACAGCTGCCCAGAAACCATATAATACTAGGGCGATAGACTATGAGGAGCTCAGTAAACTCTCTTTAATGTACTAAAATTTAGCATATTTGTAATCACATTTTATAGGAGGGGTCACTGCTGTGGAGTAAAAGAAAATGACAAACTTTGATCCCTTTTTGTCCTGGGATCCCCAAGATCATCCTCTCAGCCTGCTTGCTGCCAGGCTGGTCTTGGATATTCCAGGACACAGGTCCCATTCTGGGCCAGTGGGGCCACGGAAATACTGTGCACCGCCTTCCCACACATAATACCGACCTGGGGTTCTTCCTTTTGATCCCAACCATGGACCACCATAATATTTTCTCTTCTCCTCCCCTCGCTTGCCCTTCTCTTTCTTCTTCTCAGTCTCTGTATTTCCTATTCTCTTAACCTTCTCATAGATTTAGCATCAAGCCTGGCTTTTCTGTTCAAAACTGAGTTTCTTGAAGTCTGGGGTCATTCACCCCATATCCCAGCAGCAAGTGATACCTTTGAACAGAGTCTACTAGTTGGATGGATGGGTTAATGGATGGATGGGGCCATGGGCCATTTAGTTCCTTTAAGACTCAGTGACATCGCTGAATTCAGTAAACAAATAATCATTTCGATATCATGCTTTTGCCCATTTCAAGTTACTTATTTATACAGTTTTGAGTGTGACTCTCTAGAGGGTAGGGGAGTTTCCCATGCTTTTAATGTTAAAATTTAATTCTCTCTTTCCTCCTTCTGTCTCTCTTCCCTCCCTTCATTCCAAATATCCTTTAGATAAGCAAAGAAAAAACAAAACTTTGTGGAGACTTCAAACAGTTTGTACCTGATTGTGTGATTCCTAAGAGGTGAATTGCAGGTGGTTTCAATGTCTTCTCAGAATGACTCCATGTAATATAATGGCAAGAACTCTGGGCTGGTCATCAGGAAGCCTGGCTTTAGCCCTGGTCTTCCCTTTTATTGTGCCCTGAATTCTGGGCAAATCACTTGGCCTCTCTACACCACTTTTATCACCTATAAATAGGGACATTTGGACAAGTGAGTGATTTTCATTCTGTTCCTGGGAGCCCTCAAATATTTATGGAAGTGCCTTGGGGTTTGTCCCAGGAGGGATGTTGTAACAGAGAAGGTGGAGGTTGTATAGAACAGGCAGGCTACCCCCCCCCCATCCCTACTTCAGCGAGAACAAAGGTTCTTGTTAAATAAACTCTTCTTAACTCTATCACAGTTTTGAGCTTCTGCTAGAAAATCTATTCCAAGAGAGTTTGAAAACCACTGGACTAGATTATCTTTAAGGTGCCTTTTGGCATATCTGATTTCAATATATAAGTCATCTGTCTGAAATCTTCATTTATAGGAAGAATGGAGACTTTCTTTTCCTCATGTGGTTGTTTCTCTAAGAGTGAATTTCTTATCATGAAAATAATCTTTTCATCCCGCTTCCTACCTGGCTCATTATAGCACAAAACCCACAAGCTGGTTCCGTTTCCCCCCCTGTGAATATCTTCTATTTAGACACGTCTGTCAATGGTGGGCTTATGAAAGACATAGATGTTTTCACAGTTGTCACTGTTTTGGTAAGGGTTACCATAGAGGACCACTCTGTGCTCTCGAGCCGTCCTCTGTTCGCTGGGAAGTCAGAAGCCATAATCAAAGCAAAACACAGGTTGTTCATCCACTTTGAAAGAGACATCTTTATGGTCCTGCTGACATTTCCTATATTTTATTAATAATGCATTTTGAGAAGGCGTGCTTGGTTTGTTTTCTGGACCAGTTGGATGAGTCTCTTTCTGTTTTAGCCACAGGCCTTTGTAGAGTTTGTTTTTCCTGCTGTCCCAAGACAGACGATTTAATGGGTTGCTGAAAATGTCCAGGCCGCTTCTGGCTCTGGAGGTAGCTCAGGTCCAACAATGGGAGGCATTTAGCAGAGACTCATGTTTTAGAGCAGGAAAGACCTGAGAAGGCATGTCATCTGGTGTTTTTCAAGATGCTTTTTAATTTTTTAAGCAGCATACTTTTTCCCTCAAAAACCAAATCTGCTGCAAAACTTCCATTTATAAAACAGATAAAAGAAGAGGGGGAGAGGGGGGAGGTAGGAGAATTCTACCAAGTCACATTGCCTTGCTAGTCACCCTCCCCCATGCTCAGTGACACCTAAGCAGTTATTGGGAACCCTTTGACTCCTAGGAAGTTACAACCCCACTGATACAGTCCTGTCCTGAACCCCGTTTTTTTGCTTGTTTGTTTGTTTGTCAAGAAACTGAGACACAGTGAATTTTAGTGACTTGCCTAAGACCCCCCCAAGTTAAAGATATCAGCACCAGATTGCAAGGCTTCTGACTCTAGTTCAATCTCTGCATGTTCCCACCCAATCCCTACCCCGCTGCCACCTCACCTTTTAACACTGGAAAAGAGCAGGGAAAAGATTATGTACCAGGTCGTGCTTGATATTTATATATCTATCTTTAATTCTCAGTGCAGCTTCATGAGGTGGGCATTATCATTTTTCCCATTTTACAGACGGGGGAAATGAGAGTTAAATAACTTGTCCAGTGACACTCAGCCAGAAGCAGTGGACCTTGGGTTGAAAGCTAGACTATCTGATTTCAAAAGCTGCGCTTTCTATTATAGCGCAGGATAAAGAATGCAAACTAATGCTTGTCATGAAGAAATCCCTCTCTTAACATGATAAGCTTGGGTCATAAAGCCTGGCTCAGATTTCATGGGATACTTTGTAGCTCTTAAATTATTACCATAGACTCCTTCTCTCTAAAGTTTTCTGTTGTGAGCACCTTTGAGGGCGTTTTCCCAAACCTTAACTAACCTTTCTCTATGAACTATTCCCTGCCAGCCCTCCACCCCACCCCATCCCATCCAGAAATGGGGGCTTCTGGAAGCCATGATCTTAATGTTCAGTTTGAGTCAGGTCTTGAGTGGGCCACGCTAGGGTTGAAGACCAAGAGAGAGTCGAGATGCAAAACCAAGAGGCTTGTTCGCCACATGGATTGAGCAGTGGAAGGAGGACAAGAGAGAGAAATGGGGAGAGAGACGTCCTGTGATGGCCGATGACATCTTGGTTCTGTTCCTGTGGGTTCAGTGAGACACCCTTTTTATAACGTAGTCTGCCTTTCCTTTCTTAAGCTTTGCTTTCTGTTTCTTGAAACCAGAACAACAATGCTACTGAACATAATATCAAATCTTGGGTCTGCGATTCTGCGGGTGGGCTCACAGTCATGCTTATTGCACGTGCAAACCATGCAGTGCCGGCGCTGTTAGAGGTCTGCACATAGGAACACGTGACTCTGTAAAACCCCCTTTCACACAGGGAAGGTCCAGTATCTGAGAAGTCAATCTCTTCTGCCCGGTTGACTCCGTCTCTTTGTCTTCTTCCTGCCGGACAGAAAATGCAAAATATATATGCTCAAAACAAATACGCCAGCAATACAAAGTTCAATTAAGTAGGAAAAAATGCCGTGTATCTTACAAACAGATTAATTTGAGAAGCAAAATCTAAGTGATGATAGTTTCCAAATGGAAATAGCCCAAACTTCCATCAGCCATAGGGTAAATTACGGTATTACGTAGTCATGCCACACTGAATGGCCGCAAGAAGCGAGATGCTGCACAGCAACAAAGGGGAATGAATTACAGCCACAGACAGCAACGTGGATGAGTCCCGCAAGCATGCTGGAAGAAAGAAGCCAAGTGCCAAGGAGTACAAGTTAAATAATTAGGTTGCTGTTGTGAAAATTAATAAATAGAACCCTCACTTAGACTCCAATAGACTCTTTCTTTACAAAGCCCCTCCCAGGCCCATAGAAAAGCGCTCCTCTCCTTTGTTTCTCTGGACTTGCCCTTGGTTTCTCGTTAGACCAGATGCCCCCAATCGGAATTCTTTGTTGTTCCTGATTAAACCCATTTTATTGGAGAGATATCTGGTTGTCTCTTTGTTTAAGGTCACCATTGTAAAGCTCAAAAACACGATAAGTTATATAAGGTGGTAGAAGTCAGACTAATGTTACCTTTTGCGGGGGAATGACCAGGAGGGCATAGAGGAGACTTCTGGGTGCTGTAATATTCTATATCTTCACTTAGGTGGTAGTTATGTGGGTGTGTTCATTTTGTAAAAATTCCCCAAGCTCTGTATTTACAAATTGTGCACATTTCTGCAGGTATACTATACTTTAATTTTAAAAGCTTATCCGAAAAAAGTCTAAATTACTAGAAATTAGGCAGAAAACTTCTTTTAGGTCTCGGTTTCACATTATTTAAAAATAAGGAATTCAACATTCCTAAAACTGGAAGGGACCTAAGAAACAGTATCTAGTTCAATGGCCAAATATTTTAAAGAGAGAGAGAGCAGGGCCAAAGAAGTGAAGTGATATGCTATAAATTATACAGCTTATAATTGGTAGAGCCAAGATTAGTGCTTAGATCTTTTAGCTATGTTAATAGAGATATTCCAAATAAACCTCTAAAAGAATAATATGCTAAAATCAATTCACTCTGAAGTGTGCTTTTATATTGGGAAGAAAAGAATTTATAAAATAAATTATGTGAACAATGCTATCAGTATTTATGTAGAAACAATAGAATAGCTTTCTTAAAGATAAAATCCCTCCTGTGGCCTACTCCATGAGATAGCCATCTGGTTCGGTCTGTGAGAATTTTGGCAAAATTATACATTACTAGAAATCTCATTCCCAGGCTAGCATTTGAAATAAAGCCTTGCTGATGGTAATGATGATGATGTCAAGGACGGTGACAGCATCAGTGATGACAAGGTCAACAATGGTGATGGTGATATAATCTTGGGTGGTGTATTAGTTTCCTAATTTGCTAAATTTGTTTCCTCATTGCTGATGTAACAAATTACCACAAACTTGATTGATTAAAACAATACAAATTTATTATCTTACAGTTTGGGAGGTCAGAAGTCCAAAATGGGTCTTACTGAGCTAAAATCAAGGTTCCTTCTAAAGGCTATAGGGAGGATCCATGTCTTTGCCTTTTCCAACTTTTAGAGGCTGCCCACCTTCCTTGGTTCATGGCCCATTGCATCTTCAAAGCTAGCAATAGCCAGTAGAGTTTTTCTTACCCTGCATCATACTAACACTGACTTTTCTGCCTGTTCTTGATTATATTGGACCCACCCAGATAATCCAGGATAATCTTCTTACTTTAAGGTCAGTTGGTTACTGAATCTTAATTCCACCTGCCACCTTAATTCCTCCTTGCCAGATAACGTATTCAAAGGTTCTGGGAATTAGTACATGAGCATCTTCAGGGGCCATTATTCTGTCTACCACTGGTAGGATTGTACTTACACAGTTTTCAAAATACTTTTACATGCATTTTTTTTTTAACACCTTAAAACAATGCTTTATCTAGAATAGTGTTATTCTGTTCTTGGTGTAACTATTCTCATTTTACTGGGGGTGGGGTGGGGAGACTAGAGAATTGAAGTGACTACATTTCTGCAGCTGGTTAAGGCAGAGTTAGAACTAGAAGAAGCCAAGCTTCCAAACCACTCCTGTGTCCCCATTCAGTACAACTGGGACTCTGAACCCAACTTCTGTCTCCTTCTAGCTTCAGAACCTCTTGAGGCTGAGCTGCAGTGGACAGTTTGAAGCATTTGAGATGTGAAAAACTGACAGGTTACTGCACAGTAATCACTACTCGATGGACAAGTTTTTGCAAAGAGCAGCATTCTCAGTCAATCGCCACACAATTGCTACACATCTCTGAGGCTTAAGACACCTGCCTCCCTCTCCTATATTTAACCCTCAGCCTGAGTCATGTGCTTGTCACAGTGCAATATTCCTCTGGCTCAGGGACAGCTTCAGCCCTTTCAAATTTGTTCCGGGTAATTTGGGGAGGCCCCAGGGCAGTGATGAAATTAAGTGAAAGCTGCCAATTAACTGAACCTGGAAGCATGTTCTGTGGGTGAGAAGTCCAGAGCTCTGATCGGAAAGAAAGACCTTTATCTCAAGCATATTTGGGCTTTTAGATGCAGTGGGCTTCTGCCCTGAGGCCGACTCCTTGCCACTTCATTCCCCCCATCATGATGTCCTCCCAAACCCCCTCTGAAATGGTGGAAGAATGGGTCAGCTTGTGCAATTTAAACTGCGCATGCAAATAGAAAAGGGGTGTTCCTGACCCTTCTCTTAGCCAGAGCTCTGGTCATGGAGGTTCCCCAGTCTCTCTTGTAGAGACAGCTGGCCCACCTTTACTGTTCTTCCATTTGCCAGAATTCTCAGGTGAACTGAGCCTCCGTGCAAATTGGGGCTCTAGGCTAAATAAAAACAGCACAGCCTGGAAGTGAAAACACTTTGCTAGGTGCAGGCCTTGCTCAGTCTGTCACTCTGTGTAAACTGTTCAAGTTTCTCCACAGTGATCACCTATGTTTATGTAGATAACAGATCTAAGGCTTTGGGATTCTTCAGGACCAGTTGCCCGTCCTGCAAAGCCTAGCCAGAGGGGTTTGCTGTCCCCCAATGTGGTGCGTGCCTCATTCCTTCACCCCAGCTGTGCACAGGGCAGGAAAAGCTTTGTGATGTTGGGACAGAGCTAAAGCAGGCCCTGTCTTACTTCAGGACTTCGTCAGCCTGAAATAATTTTCTCTTGGCAATAAATAAATCATTTCCCCAACAACTCTGAGAAATAAATATTAAGGCTGTGGGTGAAATAAGTTGCAGGAGATAATTAATGTTATAAATAATAATATGGAATCTTGGGTGTTTTACTATACATAAAACACTTTCATATATATTATCCACTTAATCAAGAAATGTTTACTGGCGGGCCCTGGTGCTGTAGATACAGCAGGAAATGAGGCATGGTTTATGCTCTCACAAGACTTACTCTCTTCTAGAATTCTCTGGTGAGTTGCTGAGGAGTGAATCTGTAATCTTGTATATCAGGGTACCTCTACCACTAAGCTATATTCTATCCATGGTGTGTATAATCACAAACAATTCCATGAGACAGGCAGTCTTCTTTCTTCCATTTTAAGGAGGAAACTGAAGCTCAGAGTGGTTGGGAGCCTTGCCAAAACCCTTGGATTGACATGTTGATCTGCATTAAATCCCAGTGATCATTCCAGTGCTTCAGTTTGTTGTAGAGCACAGTGCTTGGTCCACAAGAACCCTCTGCAAATAGTAAGAGCTACTGAGTGTTCAGTCAATGCCAGTTGCTATGCTAGTTGCTATTGTAGAGTGAGAGGGATGGTGAAACTCAGTTGAGCATCCAAACTCATCAGAGGCCACTCTGATGAATGAAGGAACATTCTGCTTTAGAGCATTTGCATTCTAACTGAAAACTGTAAAAGCAAAATTAAAGTTTTTATATTTTCTAGTTGGTTAAACAATAGAGAAATAATGATAAAAACAAATTAGTTCCCTGCCCCAGTGTTTTCAAGTTTGCATACTGACTAATATTTTTTACCCCCTGAAATAAATTTTAACAGTAGTGTCCCCTTATCTGTGGGGAGTATGTTCCAAGATCCCCAGTGGATTCCTGAAAATGCGGATAGTACCAAACCCTATATATACTATGTTTTTTTCCTATACATGCATACCTATGATAAAGTTTAATTATAAATTAGAGCAGTAAGAAAGTAACAATAGCTGATAATAAAATGGAATAGTTATAACAATACACAATAATAAAAGTTATGTGGATGTGATCTCTCAATATCTTATTCTTTACTCACCCTTCCTGTGATGATTTGAGGTAAGAGGTACCTACTGATGAGATGAAGTGAGCTGAATGATGTAGACATTGTCCTGTGGCCTGTGATGCTGCTGTTGACCTGCTGTGTCAGAAGTTAGGACCATCTGCTTCGGGTGGTCCTGGATCATTGAGCCACTGCAGTGGCCATGGTTGGATGACAGGAGCAGATGTCGATAGCTGGGAAAATTTAATATTTTCGGACTGCAGTTGACTGTGGGTAACTGAAACAATGGAAGGGGAAACCGCAGATAAGGGGGCACTACTGTGCTTATTTGTAAAATAATGCTCATTTTCCTTAAGTAAGTTTGTGGGTTTTTGTTGTTGCAAATAAATTAGGTGTTTAGTGAACCGAATATTTTAAAAATTAGAAAAAAGTTTTGAAAAAAGTTTTTAAATGCTATCATTGTAGATATTTGATAAATATCCATTGAGCTAAATTGAATTCAATTGAATCTTTTGATTTGGTGATTTTTAAAAATGTCTATCGATAATGTCCCCCAATATTAATATTGATACCTTGATTTAGAGATAGTTGATCTTCAGTGATTTCATATCAGCATTGCTTAATTTTAATAAAGCAATTCTCCAAATAGTCATTCTGGGTTTTTTGTTTGTTCTTTTGTTGTTGTCTTTAATCCTTACCCAAGGACATTTTTTCCGTTCCTTTTCGGGGGGGGGGAGGAGAGAGAGAGAGAGAGAGAGAAGCATCGATGTGAGGGAGACACATTGATTGGCTGCCTCCCGCACATGCCCCAACCAGGGCCAGGGATCGAGTCTGCAACCGAGGTATGTGCCCTTGACCAGAATCGAACCCAGGACCCTTCAGTCCCTGGGTTGATATTCTAACAACTGAGCCAAACTGTCTAGGGGTCATTCTGGTCTTTGGTTTGTTTTTTTAACTGAAGTTATAAAATTAAGCTGGAAAAATATCAGAACCTCTGCTAGTGCATGCTCTCGAGTGATCAAGCCTGTACCTCTCTGAACGATAACAAATCTGTTTTAAGGGTATAGCGAACACTAGTGATCAGCCCTCCACAAGCAAACGTGTAATTCTCTGGAGTCCAGAGTTAGTCCTGATTCTAAATGCAAACACTCTGGGGCCTGTAATTCAACCTGGGTAGGTGCCCTCTCCGTGCCTGGGCTGTGGAAGAGATTGTTCTCTGAGATTGCCACATCTCAGGAGACGAGTCTTTACAGGAGCGCTCAGTGATTAGGCCAAGTAATTGGGGAAAACCCGTCGCTGTATTTATTTTTACAAGCCAGATGCCAGCGCGAAGTGCATTCTTTTACAAAAATAAAAGGGGTTTGGATAAAAAGAAAGGTCCAGGGTCACAAATGAAACCATGAGAGGATTTTACAGTTTTATGAGTAGAAAATTTCCTTTATTTTTACCTTCTATGATGGTTCTGGAAGAAAAAAGGAAAACCGTTTAGCTAGTCTAAATGCAAAAAATAAACTGGGAAAGAGTTTTAAGTGATGTTCAGAGTACAATAAAGACCTTAAAACTAGGACTTCAAGGGACTTCGTGTCTGAGGGCATGGAGAGGGTCACAGTGCCATGAGTGGGGAATAGGGAGTCCCTGCTCACCAGGATCCTGTCTTGTTCCTAAGGAGCCTTTAGGAACCTTTAGTGAGGCTGTTTTGATGAACACTAAGTAATAGCCAGATGTGAACATGTGGAATTGGTTAAAAGAGGAGGGATTAACTAATGCACTAAATAAGCCATCCCAGGCTGGCGGGGTGAGGAGAAGGTGGAGGGTGGTCATGGTACAAGTTCCTGCCCAAGATTGATCATGAAACTTTTCATGCGATCCACATATATTTATTGAGCACCTACTAGGAGCCAGCTACTGTTCTAGGAACTAAGGATAAAACAGTGAAAGAAATAGGCAAAGATTCTGCTCTATCTTTTAGGGAGATTATACTCCTATCCTAAGGAAGAACCCAACCATGCCAGGAAGGGGTCATTGCTTAAGAAGAAATAGAAAGCAGAGTAAGAGGAAGCAGAGTGGTATGGTATGTTCAATACGTTGGTGAGGGAAGGCATTTCTGATAAGGTCACATTTGGGCAAAGATTTGAGTGAAGTGAGGGAGTGAGCCGAGAGCCTATCCAAGAGAAACGTATTCCAGACAAAGGGGACAGCCCGTGGGAAGGCTTCTTGATAGAAGCATGCTTGACATAATCAAGGAGTAGCACAGAATCTTAGAAATCGATCGAGTAGAGCTTTTAAGATCAACTTGTCATCTCCTTATCAACTTGTTGGAAACCTGTGTGTGCTATGTGGTTACTGTTCAGGCATTAAGAGCTGGTGCCCACTAATAACCACAGCACCTCCTGTGTTCAAGTGATAAAGAAAAGACTCTGCTCTCAAGAAGCGCAGAATAGGGCTGGAGAGAGGTTTAGAGATAATGGGACACTGAGGCATGACTAGCTAACTAGACTGCAAGTAGCAGCACTCTGACCTTCACATTTCTCCTGTTTGTTTTAACAGCTCTATTTAGCAGCACCACAAGAAGAAGTGTGGAAAGTGTGGAATCAGATCTGTTTGTTCAATTTTTACATTTCAGATGATTAAGTGAAACGTTAAATGAAACCAAATCTATATTTCTGTCAGTGTGAGGCAGTGAAGGAAAATAAACTCCAACCCCTGGTGTAGACAAGGGGAGAGTAAAACAAGTGAGCCCAGCTCCTTCACACCCACTCCCCATCTTGTCACCAAGAGCGGTCCCTCGGAGGCCCCCGGAGCTTACATTGGGCATGTCCAGAGAGGAGTCAAGGGACCCTGAGAGCCCAAAGAGCTCAAGGACCCATTGTTGGAGCCCAGAGCTGAGCATTTATCCCCTGTCTTTTATTACACATCCACCGTGAGCCAGCCTCGTGCTGGTGTTGTAAGTGCTGTGGCCAGGGCACGCACAAAGGCCTATGGTATCAAGAGAGGTACTTCCAAATATCAGATTAAAAAAGGCTTCCTAAAGAAGGCAACATGGATCTCAAAGCCAGACAAGCAGGATTTGATCGACTTTGTTGTTATTTTTGTTTTGTTTTTAAACAGTTTATTCGTTGTTCATCTGTTAAAATCATCTCAGAGCCATGCTCTAGAACAGGATTTCTCAACTTCAACACTATTGACTATTTGGGGCTGGATAATTCTTTGTGTGAGGGGCTGCCCTGTGTTTTCTAGGATGTTTAGTGGCATCTCTGGCCTCTATCCACTAGATGCCAGTAGCTCCTGTGCCCACAGTTGCAATGAAAACCAAAAATGTCTCCATACCTTGCCAGGTGCCCCCTGGGGTGCAGACTCACCCCCTTGTGAGAACCACTGGTCCAGAAAAGGAAGTCCCAGGCCCGGCCTGATGTTACTTATAATCTCCAGGTCTACCAGAATGAAGCTCTGCTGATGAACAGTTGGACTCATTTTTCACTGAAGCTTGAAGAGTGGAAAACAGGCTAGAAAGGCAGCTGGAAGATGTTAGGTTAGCTGTGCAAGAGGATTTCCTGCTTAAAAAGTTAGTAGGAACTTAGAAAACCTCAGTGCAATAGTTACAAAGTATTCTCCATTGTAGATATGTGAGCAAAACAAAACCTCAGTAACCTGTTTATTAAAGGAAAGGTTAATCTGCCTTAAAGGACAAAGTCAGAAATAGTTGTTTTTTTAAAATATGTATATGATTGCCGCTTCAATACTTTTAAGTACAGTTACCAGTTTTAAATTTGCTTGAAAATGGTTGGTAGTAAGTGTGTTTTGAGGCTTTGGTAACTGTAGAAAATTATTTGTATTTAGTATAGTAATAGAATGTAAATGACTTTCACATGAATGTCTATAAATAGTATGGTTTTATAAATGAATCTAGTGTCCTGCTAGTTTTTTAATGGACACTGCTAGTTTTTGTTTTTTTCATGTTACTGAAAATATGGACTTCAGTTCTGCCATTATTTGAATTAGTGCAAATTCTAAATTAGTTGGGTCTCACCTCACACACACAAAAAGAGATTTATCTAAAAGGAGGGAAAGAATGAACATTTATCAAGCACCTGTTTGTGCCAGGCATTGGACTAGGCCAGTGGTTCTCAACCAGGGGTGATTTTGTCTTCCAGGATCCATCCTACAATGTCTAGGGACAGTGTTGGTTATCACAGCTGGAGGGGTACTGTGGGTGTCCAGTGGGTAGAGGCCAGGGATGCTGCTTAGCGTCTTCTAGTGCGCAGGACAGCCCCACAACAAAGAATCATCCAGTTCAAAACGTCAACAGCACTGAGGCCGAGAAACCCTGGCTAGGCTACATCTTCTCTCTTCTAATCCTTACGCCATTCCTTACAAAATCCTTACAATTATTAATCCCATATTGCAGATGAAGAAACTGGGGCTCAGGGGTGTTGTAACTTGCTTAATATCCTACAACTAGTGAATGCAGAAGTTAAGGTGCAGGTCCACCTGGATCCCGTGGGTGGTCGTCTCTACCACAGCTGGCTGCTCTCCCACAGGGACTTTATTTGTCAGTTCTTATTTTTACTGAAAGCCATGCATGGTGAGACTTTGCAAGGAGGATACTGATGAGTCAAAAAAGGAAAACCACAAGTTCTGTGCCCAGTCCTGTGCTAAGCAATAGAGCATGAACCCTGCATGGTTTATCCCTTCAGAGACCATAAATTCTTGGCGAACAGACATGGTCATTTATTTTCTTCTCTTTTGTTCTATTTTCAGTTTGTTTTCTTCTATTTTTCTAAACGTGTAATTTTTTTGTGTGTGCCTCATTCCTTTGTGCATGTGACAGGAGTCTGGAAGGCTTTGCCCTCTGTCAGCTCACCCCGCCCCCACCCCGAGTCCCTGCTCTGCCACAAAGGAGGAGCAGCCAGCTGACAAATCATGTTGCAGTCTTCTCATCTGAAATGGGACAGTGACACTTTTCTCACATGGTTGTTGGAATGATCATACCAGAATAATAACAGAAGTGCCATTTATTGCATTGTATTAAGTGCTTTACATGTATTATCCCATTTAATTTTTAGAATATCCTTTACAAGTAGATGTTATCCCCATTTTGCCGATGAGGAAAGTGAGGCACAGAAAAGTCACGGGCTTGAGTGTACATGGTCAGGAACTGGCAGAACCAGCATTTGAATTTAGGATGTCTGGTTGTAAGGCCCAGACTCTCTTAACCACAAAGCCCTCCGCCAAGTGCCGTGCAAATGGGAGAATTCTTACGAGCAATGATAACTCATTTAGTGATTAGAAAGTCTTTGTGTGCGCCCGAGGGCCTTCACAGGGCAGGCATAACCGACTCCCTTCCCGGTTTTATCACTGACATGATCTTTGTAAGGTGCCTATTATATTTCACTTTTGTGTTTTCCCAACTTTACTTATTTTTTATTTTTTATTAAATATGTCTTTATTGATTTCAGAGAGAGGAAAGGAGAGGGGGAGAGAGAGATGTAGAAACATCAATGATGAGAGAGTCATCGATCGGCTGCCTCCTGCGCGTCCGCAACTGGGGATTCAGCTGGCAACTCAGGCATGTGCCCTGACCGGGAATCGAACCCCAATTGCCTGGATCCTAGGTCGACGCTCAACCTCTGAGCCATGCCCGGCCGGGCAGTATTTTCCCAACTTTAAATAAGGCCTTTACAAAAGAGAAGTCTGGCTTTGTTAATAAATTTTCGGAATACATTTTAAATAAAGGGGCAGCAAATCAGCTCCTTTTCTTGAGTTGTCCAGATTTTTTTTTCATCAATTCACTTTTTAAATTCTATTTTAAGCCCTTCACTTAGAGCTGATTACAATACCCATATTTATCAGTATAATTGTTCTGGGCCTTACCTCCGAGGTCTTTTCAAATTTGGTCTCACTCACTATATCACTGAGTAAAATAATCATTCATGAAGTGGAGGTAGAGAAAGAGCATATTTCTGTAGCCACCTCTGTGTTCTGAGGGAGCCAGTCACAAATATTCAGCATCTGTGGTCAAAGTTTGGCCCTGTGCTAAATCACAATCATTTTAATGGCAAATAAATGACATGTTTAATTATATTAATGGTTGTGTAAATTTTGGTTAGAATTTGGGCATCATATTTTTGCCATTGTTTTAAAAATTATTTTTGAGCTATAAGTGCTAGGTCAGAACACGAGATCATTGTGGTCCACCAACCTCTCAAATAACCAGAACTTTCAAATAACCAGATGTCAGCACCCCACTTCTAAGATACGAAAAAAGTGACAGGGGCAGAAGCTAGCAATGGAAATAACTATGGAGTTTCCACATCCTAAGCCACACATATACACACACCAATGGAATGTTTTTAAAACAAAAAAGTGAGTGAGATGTTGACCACTAATGACAGCCCTAAAGGGGAAAATCAGGGAGAAGATGGATATCTTGTGTCCTGGGGTTTGTGTGAAGAGGGGATAGGTGGAAATTGGCAACTAGTTTCAACAACCTTGTTTGCATGGATCATAAGCATTCTTTGGGAGAATTATTAAAAATAGTGTTTAGGAGCCCTCCCCCCCATCCTAGTCCACTTGAATCCAAATCTCTAAAACTGGGGAAAATGCATTTTTTAAGTAGCCGAGAGATTTGGGACCCCCTAGACCTGAGGAATCAGAATCTCTAGGGCTCAAATCAAGGCATGGGAATGTGGAAGAAGCTCCAGATTGAATTCTGATATAAACCCCTGCTTTAGAGGTACCCTAGGGTCCCTCTCTTTCCTCACTGTGTTTGGAAACATGGCGCCTTTCCCCAGCCCTAGCCCAGTGTTCCTCAGAGTCTGGTGGCAGCCCACATGCAGCTTGCTAAAGATGTACATTCCTGGATCCCACCCTGGACTTTTGAATCAGATCTCTGGGGGTGATTCCTGGCCACCTGCATCGTGAGCCTACCCTCTTAGGTGCATTTTCTAGGCACCCCAGTTTGAGAAGCACTGCACTAAGGGTTGCAGTGAGTTTCATCAGAACCTAGGCAGCCTAATCTCTTACACCCGCTGGATCAGCTCCACTCTACAGCATGGCTGCGAGCACAGCTTCTGTTACAGTTCACCCAGCACTCACACGCTTCCTATTCCTTTTGGTCCTCACAGTCCTAAGAGGCCCCTGTACCTGGAATAATTACATATGAAGAAAATGAGGTTCAGAGAGGATAGGTAACTTCTCTAGGCTCATCACATACTCTGAGCAGAGTTTGGACTCAATTCACATGCTTTTGACCCAGGTCCTGAGCTTCATTCCCTACACTCATGATTTTGTACATGATGCTTATAGAGCACTTTGACGCCCAGGACCTCCTCTGAGCTACGGAACCCTGTATGACAGGCAAAGCAGGCATTATCCCCACTTAAAAGGACAAACAGTGTTGCTAAGAGATGAAGTTCTTTATTCAGGGTTGCATGGTGCACCAAGGTAAAGTTGGTATTGGCACATACATCTTCTAGTTGTTATTGCCAGCGCAGAGACACAGCCATAGGGCCTGTAAGATTCACAGCTAGCAGAGGATGATTCTGTCATAGTCACTGACCCTATCACCAAAACAAGAAGAAATGTCCCTTGATAGAGTGACAAATATTATTCTTTAACTTTATGTCATGCATTTTGCTAAGCACAATGGGAGGGAGCGTCCCAATATTAATGAAAAGACATTTTCTGCTCTCAAGGTGGGCACAGTCAAGTAGAAAATAGACTTAAATGATTTAGAAATATTTCAACCTAAAGTGTTCTCCATAACTTTCACTTACTGCTAGAAAATGTAATAAACTAGAATATTCTATTCAGTTGAAAATGTTTTTACAACACCCCTTGTGTACCAATCACTGTGGTAGACACCAGGTATACAAAGATTACCAGGAATATCACTGCACTCAAGAAACAGAAAAACTATTTGTGCTTTGGAGATGTGTGGTATCAAATGAAAGTAATTTCTAAAGAGGGAGACTTCCCCCATCCAAAATCTCTACATCCAGTCCCAGATTTCCCAGTGGGCAAAGTAAGCACCTTTTTAGGGAACTTAACAGTACAGAAGCATTAATTAAAATCATTGGGAAAGAATGTGATATTTTAAAAATATTGTAATGGTCATCATGAGAGAAAGTAGAGTTTTGTTGAACTTGCTTGCATTTTCCCTCCCTCCTTTCCTTCCTTCCTTCCTTCCTTCCTTCCTTCCTTCCTTCCTTCCTTCCTTCCTTCCTTCCTCCATCCATCCATCCATCCATCCATCCATCCATCCATCCATCCATCCATTATATGGTAGGGTAGGCTGGGCAGGAGATATGTTGTCCTTTTGGGGCTTTTGACCTCCAAGGGTCTTACTCTGGCCCTGCCAACAGATATAACTCAGACCAGAGATGACCCTACACATCACTCATGCACTTGAAACTTGTTTCCATCTGCTGCCACCAAATAATATCTCTGAATGGCATTTAGAATATGGGCTGCAATTAGCAAATCGTTAGTGCCTTTGATCTGGGCAACCCCCCAAATTCAGAGGGATTCAATAAATTTTAGGCACTGAACGTAATCATTGAATGTACTTCTCACTTGTAGGTCTGAGCCATATACTGTATTTGGAAACGTGTCTCCCTCGTGTTATTGGATCCTAAGATTTGATCATAATAGTTACAGACCTGCATTCTCTCGGTTCCCCTTGGGTAAAGGAAATTAAGCCAGTTGCCCTGTGCTGTAGGCTGTAAAGTGACTCTCTGAGCTGCAAATGATTGGGTTGTTTAAAATCTTCCTGTGTTTCCCTTTTGCCCTCAGGATAAAGCACAGACTCCTTTGCTTGATTTAAAAAGACATCCTAATCTGTCCTGTCCTTCTTTGCCCCTCTGGCCTCTTCTGCCCTCTTCCCCATCTCCGTTCCCTCTCTGTGCCCCAGAATCCTGAACTGCTCTCAGGTCTCTCCCACTCAGGAGTCTGAGCACATGCTGTTCCTTCCATCTGGAACATTCTCCCTCCTGCCCCTTCCCTTCAGCTCTCAGTTTAGACATCGCTTCCTCTGGGAGGCCTTTGCTGCACTCCTCTCCCCCCCACCCCACACTACCAGGTTACATGTCCTCCTCTGTGCACCCCAGGTTCCCTGTCTTTGTCCCCTCCTCATGTGACTGTCTGGCTGTTCCTCGAAGCCAACCATTCTCCATACGTACAGTAGACACACACAGGTAATCAAGAATTTGTGGAATGAATGACCGAGCAAGTACAATTAGAATTAGTGGGTAAATTCTTCTAGTATCCAAAGCAGTGAAGGTAGTTCTTTTCCTCCGATGCCTAATCTAAAATCCAACCTTTCTCCTCCTCTTCTTATTTTCTATTTTAACCAGATGTTATGCTTGTAAATATATGGTAATGTGGGAAGAGATCACCAGAGGAGGCAAGGACTATTTCCTCCACTTGACATTGAGGAAGTTGCAGATCAGAGACAGCAAGTAACTTTTCCAAGGTCGCACAGCCTATCAAGTATAGAGCTGGGTTTGAATCCAGGTCCATCTGACTTCAAAGGCCCAGGACGGGCTATCAGTGAGCAAGCGGCTGCAATTGGAATGCAGGGCTCACTCCTGTTCTCTCTCTTCTGCTTGCTTCTTGCCTGAAAAACAGGATTGCTAATGGGGGTTGCTTTTGTTTATAATTTCATGGTCAGTATTCAGTATAGGCCAGAGGTATCTTAAACGGAAAATCATAGGGTGTTCGTTGGCTACATATTCCTTCACTTCCGTCGTGGGGGCTAAGCTGAGGGGTCCCTCATTTCACAGATGAGAGCTGAAGGCGAGGGAGTGTCAACAATCTCAGAAGCGCGTGTGTCTGGGAAGCAGGACACAGGGTGAGGGGCCAGAGGGGTAAGGGTTAGGGGACCGTTAGGAGCCGAGTGCAGGCCTTTAACTTGAAACCACTACAAAAACAAAACTTTCCTACCATATTTTTGTGAGCCCAGGTAATTTCTGAGTTTCTGGTCAAATCTTTTCCTCCAAAATGCCTGCTAGGAAACTCGGAGAAAAAGAAAGCGGGGGTTGGGGAAGGAAGGACAATGGTGCCTTTCAGAAACTTGTTCTAAACCCTTGTCTCTCTCTTCTGTCAGAAATCCTCTGCTGCCGACCCTGGCGCTCCCTGGAGATTTCCTCAGCGGCAGCCTTCTTGTGTTTTTACTAACCTCCTCCTATAAGAGAATGTTTTGCTTTTAGGGGCCAGATTTCAGAAAGCGAATCAGTGCGAGAATACATTTGGTTGTAATTTTTGTCAGTGCTGCCATCCGCCAGGAGTTGAGGATGCTTCCATTTCTACCGGGATAATAGCTTTGTTATCTGCCGAGATCTGCAAGAGCCCGACAACACAGGAAATCTGCGTCTCAGCCCCTGCTCCAGATTTAGCTCATGCATTACCCTAAAATTGGGTTTACACAAGGAAAATTACTTTAGTGCTAATCCAGTTGACTTGTAAGTAAATTTAGCTTCCCCAGGTTCCTATTCCCATAATCTAAATGGGTTTCAAAGTCAGCTGTAGGAATCTTCCCACACTTCTCACGGACACTCAGGTGCACGGGGGCCCGGCAAGCTGGTCCGTCTCCTCGCCCGTTGGTGAAGCCTTGGGGAGTTGTCCTGTAAGCTGGTGACGCTCGCTGCCGTGGTGCACGTCCGCGGCCCCACGGTGACACACTGCTGGGTGGGTCTGGGCACGGGCCAGGGGAAGGCAGCTTTGGGCTACTCATTTCACAGTTCTGTCCCTCTGTCTGCAAAATCCTGGTGCCACAGGGGGAAAAACAAGTTCAATTCTTTGAACCCATTAACAGAAAACTTGTGGGATAAAAATTCTCTGATTAAAAGTAACAAAATCGCCCTAGCTGGTTTGACTTGGTGGTTAGAGCATCAGCCCAAGGACTGAAGGATCCCGGGTTCAATTCCAACCAAGGGCACATACCTGGGTTGCAGGCTCGATTCCTAGCCCTGGTCAGGGCTCATGCAGGAGGCAGCCAGCTGATGTGTCTCTCCCACATTGATGTTCCCCTCTCTCTCTCTCTCTCTCCCCCCCTCCCCCCTCCCCCACTCTCTCCGAAAAGCAATAGGAAAAAATATCCTCGGGTGAGAATTTAAAAAAAAAAAGTAACAAAATCTTCTCAAGTTATATTTTGCCTTGTAACCATGTGTTAGATCTGGGTTCACTTTCCACAACTTACAAACCAGTCAAATGTAATGGGTTTTTAAGACTTGTTTACAGTGGTTTACCCAACGCTCATCAATAAAAAAAGTCCTTATGTTTGCAAAACCTGGTCAGCTTTGCATCAACAGCCCCAGAAAAATGATGTGGCTCACATGACATGCCTTCCCAAGAATGCCAACCCAGAGCCTGGGGTTCCATTACAAAGCAGTGGATATCCTGTGTGAGTGGGAACCTGATGGGGGATGAGAGGTTGATCTGATCTGTGGCCCCTCAATTCAGAGGCCACAGACTTTTGAAAAACAGGCCTTTCTAGGTAGGTTGGCCCATATGGAATAGCTAATATTTATTGCTTGTTTATCATGTGTCAAGAATTGTTCTAAGTGCTCTGGTGTTTCTGGAATCCTCATGATAATCATAGGAAGCAGGTAAAGGTATTTTCCTCAACTGAGGCTCAGAAGGAAAGGTTATGTTGTCCAAGTCACATAGCCAATAAGTGGCAGAACTAGGATTCAAATCTAGGCATTCATTCATGGTTACTAGTGGCCAGGAATTGCTGATGATAGTAACGTGTCCTGGACTTGGGAGAGCTGAGTGTTGACTCAGGAGTACCAAAAAACTCCTGATAAATCTAGTGGTTTCTTCTCAATCACCAGTATTGTTTATCTTTGTAGAATGGGACACTGTTCATTGCACTTTCTTCATTTGCATTTTTTTACCTTTCTCTCCACCTCTCTGAAACTATCTTTTTAGAATGTTCTGCTAATTCCTTTTTTGCCCAACCTTTATTTGTGGACTCCTCCACAAGTTTTTCTCCCTATTCTTCCTCCTCACTTCACCATTTAATCTCACCTGTATACCTGGGCGAACTCATCAGTTTCTATAGCTTCAACTGCCAGCTCTATAAGGATGGCCAAAATTTGCCAACCAACTTGAACTTGAGATCTGCATTTCCAACTTCCCCTTGGTCATCGCCCCATAGACAGCCTGCCAGCATTTCCCATGCAACCTGTCCACACTGGTCCAGTAACTGACACAATAACCAGCATACAATAAGCATGTGATACATGCTTAGTGGATGAATAAATGCATAATTTAATGTGAAAGTTGCCAAGTTTCATAGATTTTATCTTCTAGATTGCCCTGAACTGTACTGGCTTCTTCCATTTTCCTGACTACCCCTTGCTTAACCTGCTCTGAGGTCCCATGGCAAATTATGTTTCTCTCTGTTCTGGTGCCAATTTTTTTCCTATGTTCTGTTATAGTTATTTATGTAAATATCTTTTTTCTCAATAATGTACATATTTTAAGGGCAGAGATTGTGTTTTATTCATTTCTACCCATCAGATAGCCTTACACTATGATTTTCACAAAGAGGCACATAGTAACTATTGAAAGAATGGATTAGTAAAAGTGCACCTAGCACTTTGCAGTTTACAAAAGGCTTTCACAAATTTCTTTTTATAAAATTCCACAGTATGTTAGGAGGTAGGTGATTAAGTCATTAGCCCCATTTTACAGATGAAGAAGCTAAAGGTTCATGTGGTCGTTACTGGTCCAGGATCCCACTAAATCCTAAATTGGAGGACAGATTAACCCTTCATCATGACCTTCTCCCCCATGTAGTCGGGGGAAACAAGGGACAAAGAGAAAGGGAAGTTTGGGGTGGGAGGAAATTGCATTGGGAACAATGACAAGTGCGTCTGATTCGGCGCCTTGCATGTCACAATTACCCAAGTTCCATGTGTCTTTTAAGAACCCTCCATTTGGAGCTCCTAAAAGCAGCTCACTTCAGATGAGACCAAGGTACAAGTTATTTGGGGGGAATTCAATGTTTTTGTCTCTAATAAGAAAAGCATGAAGTTAAAAATACCCAAGGATTTTTCTTTTGGAATCAGACAGATCTGGGTTAGAGGCCCAGCTTCAACATTTAACAACTTCCTTGCCCTCCCCTCATCTATAAAGTAAAGATAATAACACTGACTCAAGAGGACATGTGCAGAATAATGGGGGGGGGGGGATTTTAAAGTGCTTGGCATGGCTCCTGGCAAGGGAACTCAGTCCATTCTCTTCCACTTCCCCTGAATTGTGCCTCTGTGTCTTTAACTCTTTCTACATGATGGGTCATGACCAGTGAACTTGGGCCCAAGATGAGACTCACTTGCTGAGAGGAGTGAGAAGAAGACCGAGCTAATGACTGAAGCACAAGATGCTGCTGAGAAATGTCAGCTGCTTCTTGTACACTTGCCACATGCTTTAGCCACTGGCGGTCATCCCCAACTTGCAACATGACCGCCATATAGCTGGGCCATTCAAGTCAAACCAGCAGAATTCCTCAGCCTAACACGCCACTTGTCAGACAGTTAACACACATTTGATACCGTCTTATAAAATGTTGAGTAGCAAAAGGGGAGCTAGCAGTTTTCAAAGAAGTGACTGATGGGGGCGGGGGCTCAGGCACTGAGGGTGCGAAAGTACCCAGGGCAGGTGTAAAGGGCGAGGCTTGCTTAGGTTAGTACTGAAAGACTGAGGGCTCCACAGCCCTGCGGCACCTTTAAAGCAAGGATGGGAGAGGCAGGCTTAGGTAGCCTGTCAGCACGGGGCTCAGGGTATTGACAGTCTGACAGAAGTTGTTTAAGATGCATTCGCGAAACCCACGCACTGCCTTTTCTGATTGACACAATTCAAGCAGGCATCACCTGCCTTCAGCTCCACTGAGAGCAGTGAACCATGAGGGGATCACGGAGCCATCCCAGTGAATTCCTGGCAGGGACACGAACCATCTTCATCTTGAGCTTAGGACCTTGCTGGATAGGTGATAAATTCTTCACTAGCTGGAACATTTCAATTCACCAGAATCATGTATCTTTTATATTGTTATAGTCTAATTTTGGCTAAGTGGGTGTAAACTAGGAAAAAAAAGATGGTTGGGTTTTTTGTTTTTTTGTTTTCTTAAGAAAACTACTTAAAGTAATATGTATAGTTTCACATCCGGTACATTAATGCACTACTTACTAACTAGGTGACCTTGGACAAGTTTCTTAAGTTCTTGAATATGTCTCGTTTTACTCATCTGTGTGAGGGGGTAAATAAAACTTCCCTTTTAGGGTTGTAATGGTAATTAAATGAGGTAGAGTATGTATATCACTTTAGAAGTATACATACTTGATAAATGTTAGCTATTTTTATTAATATTGCTTTTATTATCTGTGTTTGCTCTCTCTGTTCCTGTCTGATGCACATCAAAGTTGAATGGCTTTGTACACAGAGGTTGATGTCATGGGCTTAGGCATTTAGTGAACCTGGCTGTGAACTTGGGCAAATTGTTTCATCTCTCTAAGCCTCAGTTTCCCCTCTATTAAGCAGGACTAGTAATATCTGCCTCTCATGATTGTTGTATGGTGCAAATAAGATCATATTTCTAAAGTGCTTAGCATACATGTGCCAACAAATGGTTGGCATTATTATGTTTATAATAAGGACTCTCAAAGCACTATAAAGTACAGAATCATCAAAGAGAACAGCTCTTCATTCCTTCAATATTTATTCTTAAGTACTCACTCTATGCCAGACACAGAGTTTGGCACTGGGGACACAGATTTACAATGTGTTGAAACAAATAGGGAGTTTCTTGTGAACTCTCGGTCACTAAGGAAACTAGGCCATCCTGTTCCCTGCACTTTCAAGTTAATCCGCGCTCTTCTGTAGAATCCTCGCATTCCAGCTGTGGGATGGCTGTGTTTCATATCTCCTCAGATCAAAACGTATTGCTATGAACAGTGATGTCGAACATTAAACTGGCGGCATCAGACTTGAAAAGATGGTGCAGAGATTTTGTGTCACAATTTTTTGAATGCTACGCCTGGCGAATTTGCACATGGTAGATATAAAGGAGGTTTCAAAGGAGGCAGCTTTACTACTTTGGGCTTTTAGATTGCCAGGCTGCATTTTTGGGAAACCCACATAAAAGAATACCTTTTTCTTTTTCTTTTTTAATGTGAATATTACCTCAGAAAGGATAGCTCTTTTACAAAAGCAGTATGTCATTCTGAGCACTGTCCTTGATGATTTTACCAATATTGTGGTGTTCATTTTGATTAATAGGTGAACCAACCTTTTAGATAACAAACATTCGCAGACACCTATCTGCTTGCTAGGGCTTCTGTGCACATGTGTATCTTTAAAATGAAAGGACATTTTAAATGTATAATCTACTCTTCCTTTTGACACGAATCTGTGTAGTAAGAATACTTGGCCAGGACTCAGGACCTAGCCTACAGCCTCCATTCTGCCATGACCTTCAGGAACTAAGAGGAAGCTTAGTTCCACCTCTTCCAGGAAGTTTTCCTTGACTACCCCAGCCTCCAGTAGTGTTTTACTACACCAGATCTGTTACACTTAGATTCCATGCTATATGGTTTAACACAGCACTTCTCTAGTTGTGGCGACATTGTGTATCTTGTCTGTCTAGAGGAATTACACATGCCCTGAGGGAAGAGGCCAAGTTTAATGTCTTCCGAAACCTCTGAGATAGAGGACAGTGCTGGAAAGTCACTATGCTCCTCTGCCAACACCCGATTAACTAAGAAGACCAGTGATTGATCAATGATGTGAAATGCTATTCTGCTAAACATTTTTTTGGCAGGGAATAGAGAGGGTGGGAGAATGGAGGCTCAGCTCAGAGGAAATTGAATGAAGAAAGAATATTAGATTTCACATCAACAGATCTGTTGAGTCCCCACCTTGTCCATTTATAGCCAGATGATCAGATAGAAGCTACTCTATCTCTTCAAGCTTATTTTCCTCATCTTTAAAATATCTGCCTCATCAGGTGACTTTGAGGACCAAATGAAATAATGTATGGAAAATGCTTTGTAAGCAGGAACCCACTTTGCACATGTTATTTTTTTAATTCAACTTCAATTTGGTTTGGGTTAAAAACAGGGTAATTTTCTTTCCTCAAACCAATGAGGGAAGAAACAAATGATAAAAATCATTCTCCAAAATTTCTGTGCCTATAGAGGGAATCAGATCTCCCCAGTGTTAGCCCTTTTCTCACACGGATTCACCCGTTGCATCCACTGATTAGTCTGATACATTCGCGTGGGGTTTTGTGGCTCACAAGAGCATGTTCACATGCATTCTCATACAAAGACCTGTGCTACAGGCAGGGTAGGTGGTAAGTCTTCCCATTTCATTGATAAGCAAGGAAAGAACTCAGAGAGATTTACAGAATGGCCCAGGGGTGGCCTGCCTGTCTCCCACTCTTGTCCCCTTCCCATGATGCCACCTTGGCTTTGCACGTGTCCTTCCCAAGGCATTCTCAGTCACAATCAGGTCTGCTGCCTCGTCGGGGAGATCAGTTCACTAGCATCAAAATAATTAAAACACTCAAGATGAAATCAGTCCAATGTGTAAGTCTTTAGCGTTTCATAATAAATATATGCGTTGTACTCCTGGGCCTTCTATGTTTTCAGCACCGTAGCAGACTCTTTAAGAATTAGATGGAGCCAGTTCTAACCCTCATTCTGATGCTCGCCGGATCTGGGGAAATTGAGAAGCCTCTTTGGGCCTCGGTAACCACGGGTTACCAATTCCTTGCTCCCAGTGGGGACAGTGAACTGGAATAACGCACATAAAGCACTTGGTCTGCTGTGTGACTTGTGGATGAAAGCTATTGGTGTTTCAGCTGTCCCCGGCCGTGTGAAGTAAGGTAAGATTTACGCCTGAGTGACACGTGAAGGTGTAGCATTTGGACCTGCGCTTGCTGTCATGGTCTGACAGTGTTAATGAAACACTTCATCGCGAGTCGGCCACCGTCACCTCCACAGGCCATCTCTGGCTGGCGTAACCCAAGGGCCTCTGAGCAAAGGACATTCCACTGATGACACACCCGGCTGCCTTGCTTTCCCTCCTTCTTGAAAAGCCATTTCGGTTACTTTTATTTTCCTTTTCACGCAATCCTGACCCTGAGCCGCCAGGCAGAGGCCTTATGTGCATGACAGGAGTCTGGAGGTTTGCTGTGTGTGCTCCACGAGAACATGGTTTGCCTTTCTCTGCCTTTCCCAGCCCCCACTGGCAGAATTTTTCCGCCAGGCAGTGGAAGCAAAGGTGATTCATATCTTTGTAGTCATATTTTTTTTATTCTTCTTCCTAACTGAACAGCTTCTTAGGAGGGATGGCTGGGGCCTGGGCTCTATAGTCCAAGAGTTGGCCTGTATCTGTGACACGTGCGTTAAAGGTGGAGCTGTGGTGTGAGGCGTGGGGAATGGTATCCTGGCTTTGGGGATGATTAGATGCCTGAAATGGCTAAGTAGTGATTCAAAGCCACACGACCAGGGAAGGGCAGACCTTTATCTGACTCCAAAGGCCTCCGTCTTGGACATTGTGTCTTGGAGTTTCTCAAATGCCACTTTTTAAACAAGTGCCCACTAGGAAAAAATTAACTTAAAGGCAAGCCTGTCATGGTGGAAGTTCACGTATATGGCAGTCCAGCTGGGGAAGGGGGTGTTCTTTTGAGACTCAACACCTTTTAGTGCTTCTGGAATGTTCTCTAAAGAGGTAGCTGTGCACTCTACCCACATATAGAGCCCTTCTTTCCTGGGTCATTAAAGGAGTCTACTGGATGATCATGATTATTCTTGGTAAACCTGCACCATCTGTCACAGTTTGAGACCAGGCACTCAATTAACACTGAAGGCTGCCTCACCCCTGGCCTGCGTTTAGCCGACTCCAAGCAGGAGTTTTCTTTCCTATTCTCTTCTCTTTGTCAAAACAGCCCAGGCTGGGACTGGAAAGATAGACTGGCTCCAATTTGTGAGTTACCTTATGGTCAGGTTAAGGAATTTGCACTTTGTCTTAAAAGCAATAGGGGACCATCAACATGGTTTAACCAGGTGGAGCTTTCATTAGAGATGTGATTTAGTGACAGGAGAATGGAAAAGAAAGAACTAATTGGCGTTTTCTCCTCATACCTTCTGGCATCAGCTTTTTAGGCACTGCCATTAGTGATCTTCACCTGTTTCTGAGGACACCGTTCACTTGCCGTCTCAATCCAGATGTTCCTCCTCTGTTCTGCATTTTGATAAGCACAGTCTTGGAGTCGTTCATTCTGTATCCATCCATCCTCAACAGCCGTGTACTGGACACATTTAGAACCCATGCTCCCTGAAAAGGCAGGACTCTGCCTGTCCACTGCTGCATCCCCAGGGGTGGGAACGCAGCCTGGCTCCCGGTCGGCTGCCACTAAATATGTTTTCTGACTGTAGAGAAGGAGATGAGGTAGAACCTCAAAGAGCACACCTCTCCAGGAGGGCACTGGGTGTCCTTCCAGCATTTGGAGTCTGATCTCCTGTTCTCTCAAGTCTTCCTCAGGATCACCTCTCTAGCTCCTTCAGCCATTCCTCTTGGCACATGATTCTTCCCAAGTTCTCTTCACCAGCCTGGTCTGCTTTCCATGAGTGATGGTGTGTGCATTATCCCGTTGAACTCTAGTGCCCAGAGTGAAGCCTGATACTCCAGGAGAAGTTTGGCCTGGAAGGCAGGGTGGTTCCTCCCTCATTTCACAGTTCATTCCTACTCAGTGTCAATCAGCTTTTTTGATAGCTACCTTCCCTCCCTAACCAACAGAATATACCATCAGCCAACATAACAGCCCCATATACTATAGGGAGCCTCACCTTCCTCTACATCTCCTTCTGTAGATTTACTTTAAGTCCACCAATCTGGAAGGGAAACCAGAGCTCATTCAAATAAAACACATTATAAAAGTGGTTATTAGGCTATGGCTATATCTCTGCAAATATTCTAAGCACAAGAGCTTAAGCACGGTGATTAAAATCAAGGACCAATGAGATAGTTGATATTCCTCATAATGGGACATAGTCCATTGTTGTACTATTGCAAATTTTCTTGATTTTATTAATTTTGGTATTCCATAGATTTGGTTTGACGTATTGGAATTAGGATGTTATTATCCTTGAAATTTATAAAAGAACATTGTGCCTGGCATGACATGAAGCCAACTAAGAAAACCCAAATTTGCCACTTGATTATGTGATCTTGGATAAGTTAGTCTGTCTCTCAAAATCTGTCTCTCTGTCTAATAAGAATAAGAATACCAACAGAGAAACTTCACAAAATGTGCAGTTTACACAGTAACAAATACAAATGTTTTGCAAATGTGTGAACATATGACACAGATATGTAACTTCACTAAGCGTAATAATGAGATATGATCTTAAAAAGCAATAATATCTAGGGAGGTACCATAGCAGGTAGTTGTTAGCCGCGAGAGAGGGAAATAGATGCTGCATCCGATACTGATGGTAGAAGTATAAATTATGACAGTTTTCTTAGAAGACTCTTTGGAACCACATGTAAAAAGCCTTAAAGATGTGCATACCTTTGACCTAGAAAACAATTCCACTTAATGTTTTTGCCTAAAGAGGTAACATAAGTGTATATAAAAATTCATATACAAGGATATTCATCTCAACATTTTTATAAACAATGAAAAGATGGACACAACCTAAATGTTTAGTTGCAACCACTAAAAACCATGTTTTAGAAGACGATTTAATGATGTAGAACATAAATATTACGTTAAAAAAATAAATTATGTCTAATACAATTCCAATTTTTAAAAAGAATTCATTTGTGTGTGTATATTTGTGCATTAAAAAATATATAAGCCCTGGCCAGTGTGGCTTGGTTGGCGCAGTGTCCCATACACTGAAAGGTCACGGGTTCTATTCCTGCTCAGGGCACATACCCAGGTTTCAGGTTCCAACCCCAGTTAGGGTGCACAGGGGAGGCAACAGATTGATGTTTCTCTCTCTCTCTTTCTCCCTCCCTCCCTCTCTCTCTCTCTAAAATCAATTAAAAAACAAAAATAAGTAAATTAAAAATATATGATACATGTTAGTGATTATCTATGGGTTTAGGATATACAGTGATTTTTTTTCTTTTCTTTGTACTTCTCTCTTTTTCAAAATTTCCACAGCATTGTTTTTAAAAAGGTAGTTAAAAATACCCTTGCGTATCTTACAAGAATGGTGAGAATCTAAGTTTAAATTATCATATTTCTGTGGAAACTTCATACACATTTATTTCATTATTGTTCGATAGTCACTTTTTTCTCATAGTTTGCTTTTCCTGTTGCCCTCCTTCCCTGTCCTTGCCGCTCCCTCTCTCCACCAAGCCTGTCCTTGACCTCACTCTCTGCCCTCCCCTCCCTCCTCTCTAGGCCCTGCCTTATTCCTGGCCCTGGCCCTGGCCCTGGGCTTTGCTCGGCTGCCTCCAGGAGTAAGAGTCAAGCAGTTTGCTGACCCTGATCTGAAGCTCAGTTGATTCAAACTGAGCAAGAAGTGAACAAGTTTCTTGCATTTCCTCTCAGACCTCTAGTAGCCCTGACATGCATCCTGGACTAATCAAGACTGTGTGAAGTGTACGTCCATCAGCTCAGAGCTGAGCTCGTGTCATATAGGACCGAATTACCAACTTCTCAAAACTGCTGGGAGTGGGAGGCTGTTTTTTCCTTCTACATCCCAAATGTTTGATGCCTCTGCGGTCCAACACTACTCGAAAATAGCTTTGTCAAACAAAGCATGAACACTAGGAGTTTCCTGACATTTTCATAACTATGAGCATATGATTTGCAGTTCATACTGAATAACGATGTAAGAAATCTGCCAAGAAAGTTCCAAATACTATTTCCAGCACCAGCTCCTAACCGGTTACAGCTGCCTCCCCACAGAATGTGAGCGCAGACTACCAGGTTCTGTGGTTCCCCTGCTTGCAAAGTTTGTATTGAGTTACTGGGAGTCATTCTAACGGGGGAAGTCACTCTCCTGGCAAGCATTTGAAATGAATAAAGCGAAGGGTTTAATGTTCTAATGAAAAAATTTGTCAATATTTAAATCAAACGTGTGAACACTAAGTGTTTTTACATATGTTTGCTGTGGAGGTTGTGAGGCGGTCTTTGGCTTTCCAGGCACGAATAAAGTAGATAGATGCGCTGTTAAACTCTCGAACAATGACAAAGGAAAACATGGAGTAATTGCTTCACTCAAAGCCTGCCAGGAGATTAATTGCCTAAGAGATGTATTTTATGCAGTGTCCAAAAACTGCAGAGTCTACGGGAGTGCCTTGCTTTCACTAGGAGAAAACATATGTCACCTCTCACCAGCGATGTTTATGTCTTTTCACAAACCTGTCTTCTTTCAGCCTAAAGACATTCCAACTGGAAATGACTACAAAGCCAGGAGTTGATAGGTTAGGGGTGTTTAGTAATGCTTAAAATAATACCCTCATGGAGTCAGATACGATGCTGTACTGTGAGCCTAGTGTAACAGCAACCTGGACCCAGGGGACTGGGAAGCCTTTTTGTTGCTGGCTGGAGAAACTGGTGGGAGGGGTGGGGCCTGGGGGGCCTGCCTTTGACCTGCCAACTCTGAAACTAACAGATTTGGGGTTGCAAGGCTCTTGGGGAGCTGGCTAAGTGAAGTTAAGAAATATGGATGGAACCTGTCTTGGTCCACCTTTGGGATTGTGTTCGACCAAGGGATTGCTAACGGCGGATGGTGTGGAGTCTAGAAGAAGTCTGCACAGCCGTAGCTGAGAAGCAGAGTGCAGTTCCATAAACATCTATGAGATGCCTTCTACGAGCCAGGTTACATGTACTGGGCTCTGCTGGGAGTGGGAGTGGGGATGGGTTAAGCTACAAAGGAAAAATACAAACAGCTGCTGCACTTCAGGAACATTCTGCTAGGTGGAGGAACAGACATCTCAACAAATAGTCATAGTACAACAAAGCAAGTGCAGGATGTTATGGAGAATGTATCTTCTCGTGGACTAATCTTTAGGCTGTTCCAGGAAAGCATCTAAAGGAGATAAAACTGAACTAGAACTAGAAGGATCCAGGGCAGTGATCCAGGTGAAAAAGGTGAGGCTGCTTTCTTGGAAAGGAAACAGTCAAGGCACAAGTGTCTATGACAGTGTGGTATGTTCAGAGACTACGTCATGTTCTTTATTACTAGGTCCTCGAGTCCAAGCTGGGCAATGGCAGCAGACAGAGCTGAAGAAGTGGGTGAGGCTGGTCATTTGGTGGCCTTGTGATCTCTGTTAAGGTGCTAAGACTGTCCCCAGGAGATTTGTGCAGTAAAGAGTCACTGAAGTTGTAAGCAAGAGATGACCTGATCCACCTATTAGATAGCTCATTCCTCAGCAGCATGTAAGATCAATTTACAGGGTCAGAACGGAGCTAGAGAGACAGACCGCTTAGGAGGATACTGCAACCGTCTCGGTGGAATATGCTGAGAAATTAAACTACAGGAACCATAAAAAGTTGGGTTTGGAAAGAAACATATCATATAGTTCAATTTCTATATTATACAGATGGAGCAACTGAGGACAAACAAGGGCGAGTGACCCAACCAAGGTTATATGGTAATAAAGCTTGTCAGCAGCCAAATCAGGACCAAGGACCCTGGCCTTCTGATTTCCAGCCCAGTGACTTTTCCACTCAGCAATGCCAAGATCAGTCCCAGCATCCTGCTTGTTAGGCAATGCCCTAGAGAAACTTGAAATGTACTTGGCCAGCATTTTCCCTGTTAATATCTAGGAGGTGGGAACAGTATTTGCTGCATCAAGCCAGACTGCCTTGGGGGGGGGGGGGGGATCTTTTCTGTTCATCTTCCTTCTCTCTGGCTTTAGATATCTTCCTTAATTTAGCCACCCTTTTCTCTTCCTCCAGAGAACCTTCTCAACTACTGCTTAGGAAATGTTCTCCCTTCTGCTGAGCCTAAACAGTGTGCAACACACTTTAGCGCCTTTTCTCCAGCTTGCTGTCTCAATATGTGAATCTAACTTATCTGTATCATTGCTAAGCACTGGGACAATTTGGAGGACGTGTGGTCCAATAAAATCAAGATCAACTATTTGCATCTAAACTGCTTCTTTGCAAATATCACCATTTTACATAGCAGCGTTATCTGTGCAAATACCGTTTGTATTGTCTTTTTCAGTAAATTGTATGTGTGCATATTTTTGTATATATTTGTATTAGCTTTATAGTATTCCTTAGGATGGAAACAGCAGGAAATCTGGAGTGATGCCAAGTCTTTGGGTAAGAGACTTAATCTCCAAACCGAAGTTTCCTTAACTAGATGATGGTTAATGCTTAACTAGATAGTGGATAACGCTGTTACCTCCAGGGGTCCTGGCACATAAAGGATTAGTCCTACCGCCACCATTTTTTGGTTGTTCCTGGTGTGGGGCAGTCTGGTATTTTCATAGACACCTAGGTATGATTGCAAATGGAACCCGTAGCTAAAAGCCAAGGGCCATTTGCTTTAACGTCCCTCAAAGCTGAGGATGTTTTTGAGCACAGAGTAAAATCTTGATACCTTGTGAAAGTGGATAGAAAGAAATGGAGAAATGAAAACCAAATTAGCTAAGAATTTCTACTGTAGCCTTCCAATATCACACATATTGAAGTAACCAGAATTTATCGTGTCCCCGAAGATGGCCATGTGATTTGTGGAGGGTGTCAGCCACAGGGATGACACAGTTTTCCATTAGAGAGGGCCCTGTGGCAGCCCCACGGAGGGTCGAAAGAGCAGAAGGTCAGAGGCTGGCCTCCCAGTCATCGGACCCTTTCCTGTGGTGGGTCAGCGGAGGGCTGGTGGGCACCTGAGCCAGCAGGGAGGCGAGGGGTAGAATTTAAGAAGTGCTTTGGAAGTTAATTTAGTTTCCAAGTTTAATTGTTGCTATTCTTAAATATTGCCTGTTTTCCTAATCTCAGTTTCTTCTATTCAGCAGAACTGTGTTCATGGGGAGATGGGTGGCTGGGGTGGGGAAGTAGAGACGTTAACTATGAATTTCTGGTTGTTAGGTGAACTCGGGTTCTCTCTTTGCTGAACTTCAAGTAAAAGGTGGGAGAAATTTAATTCACTCATTAAATATTTATTAAGTGTCAAGGATTTGACACTTACTAGGCACTGTTCTAGATAATGGGGACATAGCAGTGGCCAGACCAAAGCTCCTGTCCCCATGAAGTTTGTTTATAAATGATAAACAACTAAATGTATCAATACAGAGTATATCTGATGAGACTAAATCCAATGCAGCGTCATCCATCATGGAAGGGCAAGGGGAAAAGTGGTAGGCGTGAGGTCAGACAGGTGGTGGGGACAGAAGACTATGTAAGGACATTGTAAGGACTCCAGTTTTCACTTAGCATAAGAAGAGAAGCCACTGGAGAGGTTTGAGCGGAGGAGACACATGAACTGGTTTATGTCCCAAAAGGATTCCCTCCACCTGCCATGTTGAGAATAGACTAGGGAAGGTGGCCAAGAGCAGGAGTAAGAAAACCAGTTGTGAGACTTTTGGGGGGAAAGTCATGTAGAGATAATGACGGTCTCAACCAGAGGGGTGCAGGAAAGGTGGGTTTGGGATAGATTTTGAAGGAGGAGATGAAAGCATGAGCTGATGGGGGTTTGGATGTGATTATGAGAGAAAGTGTAGAGACAAGGAGAATGCAGAAGTTTTTGTTACAGACAATTATAAGGAAGGAGTTGTTATTTACTGGGATGGAGGAAAGAACTCAAGAATGTCCTTGGAGGGATGTAAGAGCTCAGTTTTAGACATGTTGAGTTTGAATTCCTTTTAGATACCCAAGTGGAGATATGGAGGCTGAAGTCTAGACAGTGGTCTGAGCTAGAGATATGAATTTGGGAGGAGACGGGAAGATCAGGTAGGAAGTGAGAGTGGAAGGAAGAGGTCTGAGAGCTAAGCCTAGGCATCTCAGTGACGGAAATCTTGAACTAGCAGAAGAGACTAAGAAGTGACAGCCAAAGGAGTAAGGAAACCAAGAGAGAAAAATGTCCTGCAAGCCAAATGAAAAAGAGTTTCCAGGAGGAGTAATGAGCTCTGTCACATGCTGCTGATGATCCGTAAAGACAAAGACTGGAAATTCACTATTGGGTTTAGTAACATGGAGATCGTCGTCGACTTCAACAAGAGCTCTTTCAGTGGAATGGCACGCAAAGGCTTGATATTGGTGGGTCCAAGAGCAAATGGGAGACTTGGGGAAAGCAGGTGGAGACATCTCCCTGGAGAGAAATATTGCACAGTAAGATGGGAGATATTGGAGCACACTGGTGTATTGATGGGAATGATCCACAGCAATGGGGGAGATGGTGCTACAGCAGAGAAAACGGACAATTGCCAGAGCAATGCCATGAGTAGGTAAGGTGGGGTGGGATCCATGTGCTCAAGTCCATAGTTGGGACTTAGAATGGAGCACAGAGGGTCCATCTACTGTAACGGGACAGGGGACGGAGTTTATGGAGAGACCAAGTAGGAGTAGAAGCAGCAGTCTGATCAAACTTGCCTTCTTAAAGGCCAGCCCCTAAGTCTTGGCTGTTCTGACTTCATAAGCCATGCTCACTTCTGTTCCCAGCATGCCCAAGGAGTTCACACACATGCCTCATTTCACACATGACTAGTCTTTGGTATAATGAGAGGGAACTCTAAGATACAAATTATTTTTTTTTTAAGTGGGAGGAAGAGCTTCCAGTTAGAAATCTAAGCCAATGTAAATACCTCACTATGGCAGCGGGGGAAGGGCATTATATCTGTTTTCTTCTCCCCAGTGCCTAGAATAGTATGTGGTACATAGTATTGATTTCTAGAATACATAAAGCAGAAACAAATAAAAACTTGGTACACGTTATTTAATGCTCCAGTTTTACAGATGAGATGGAGGCTCAGAGATGTACACCCAGACCTAGCCAAGGGTACATGCAGCTGGAAGGCAGCTGCCAGGATTGACCCCAGCTCTGCGGGTCCCCACAGCCCCAGCCTTTCCACCATACTACACTCTGCCCATCTGATTACTTAGTGAACTTGGGAAAGTCACACAGCCACTCACTCTTGGTTCTTTCTCCTTTCGAAAGAGTTGGACATGAGGCCTGCAAAGTCCTGTTCCAACTAAATGACTGCATAAGATGGGGGGCCCAGGGTATAGCTACAGGGCATGGTGCCTGCCCTCAGCTCACAGTTGCCCTCCACACCAACTCTGCAAGCCAGCCCTTTACCATTTCCCGCCACCTCTGACACAGGCACACCTCTCTCCATTGAAACAGCTGGATGTTCTGTGCTCTGTACTGGGTTTACTGTAGGCCCTTGAGGGAGGTTGTGGCCTCTGCCCCTTCAAGCTGAGCCTGCCATCCTGGGCCTTGATCTCCAGCCTTAGATCTCCAGTCCCTCCATTTACCATGCTGTCACTAACCACACCACTTTCTGGTGCTTCCTTGTCTTTAGTATAAAATCCACTCCCCTCTCCTTTTTTTTTCAATCATAATTTTGAGGTGGCAAATTTAAAATAAGACTATGTCTAAAAAGACTAGAGGAATATGAAAGCAAGATGTGAGTACACGGAGAAGGAGTGGTATGCTGAACCCCTTTACTGCCCCAGACACTACATAGCTGCAGGTTAAGACCCTACCCTTGGGCCTGTCCTTCCCTCTACCCCACCTGCCCTCTCCCACCTGCACCCCATGACTCCCAGTAAGCCTCCCTCTGCCTGTGACTCCACTGATCTTGGCTAGCATACCAGTTAATCCACAATTTGTCGAATTATTTCTCTTTTAAACTCTCGCCTCCTCTGGAAGCCTCCCCAGCCTCCATTAGATGCCCTCCTCTTACTCTCAGCACAAGGCTTGAGCACACGTGTTGGTTGTAAGAATGAGGAATTATATCGTTGGCATCCAAAGGCCAAGGATGTAAGCCCTCCCCTTGCTCCGCCCCGCACTTGCCCCCTCTAGTTAAAGCCCCCACATCCACCCCTATTCCTTGTTTCTCCTTAAAGAACCCATTGGATTGCACAGCTCTGTCCCAGAGGCCCCTTGTCTAACAGATAGCCATCACTTGTCATCTGCAATATTCCCTTCTGGCGCGCCGTGTATCAACCCCTGTTATAACGTGAACTTCTGCCTCTATTACAATTTTTAAATATGTAAGATTCTATGTTTGAGATGGGCATCTCTGCATTGCCTTATTTTGGGTTGGGCGTAGGGGGTTGGGAAGGCATTAAACCCTTACTTTTTATGGAGGCTAGTACCGTAGTCCTCCCTCATGGATGGGGATTACATTCCAAGATCCCCCGTGGATGCCTGAAACCACAGGTAGTACCAAACCCTATATATACTATGCTTTTTCCTACATGTGCATACTTTTCACTTAAAGGAAGCACTTTACAGCTTCTCTTTGGCATATCCGAATTATCATCATCACTACTCTTGCACTTTAGGGCCATTCTTAAGTAAAACAAGGGTTACTTGAATACAAGCACTGCGACACTGTGACAGTCGATTTGATAGCTCAGATGGCTACTAAGTGACTAACAAGCAGGTAAGGTAGACAGTGTGGATACACCAGACAAAAGGATGATTCATGTCCCAGGCAGATAAGGGGGGACTGCTGAAGTCTTTCATAATTGCCATCGGCAGAAGGAGTAAGAAACAAAGCTGAGACGAAACAGAAAAGCAAGAATTGGGGATTGGGTTTCACCCCATTTCTGAGTAGCAAGATGAAATTAAAACCCTCCTAAGAAGTCCCTAAATTCCTTTTACCACTCTCTCCACAAACCTTCTCTTTTTTCAATCCATGGCCCAAGGCATAAAAGGAAAGTGAAAAAAAATCAAAGCAATCCTAGTAACATTTGTGGTAGAAAATCTGACCAGATTGGTATGTGTGAATTTCATATTATTCTAAACTCCCATTATTCTCAATGGGCAAATTGAGGGGGTGGTTTGAATGCCTGATGTTTGGAAACCTGCCAAAGAACATCTAAAGGGTTTCTAATGAGAACTGGGGGGCCCGGGCCTCGGGGGCTCCCAGTCCCTCCTATGCATTCCCAGCTCCAGCTTAAGCTGGGGGTAGAATAGACCCTTCCTAGGAGGAAAAGTGAAAACACCCCAGGGCTTCTTAGAAGGTGCAAGGCTACCCTACCAGGAAAACCTCAGTAAATAGGAGAGGGCAAAAATCACTCATTTTATTAGTCATCTTCCATATTCTTACAAATACTGTGCCAGTGCAGCGCTATCATTTCAAATGTGTGTTTAAATACGAATAAAATGTATTACATGCATCATTTTACCCCAAATTACATTTGTGAGATACAAGCCTGGGTAATTCTGCTCCATTTCCAAAGTGAAACGCAACCCTTGTGTTTCCGAACATCGCTGTGAAGCAAGGCCAATACCTTCGAATTTCTGAGTTGGACACAAGTAACTATTATGTGCTGCGCTGGAAACTATGACAGAACGTTATTCATCTGTTTGTTTTAATGGTTCATAGCCAAGGAAAAAAAACTTTAACATTTTAATTTAATTTTTTAAAGCAAAAAAGTGGTGTGAGAAAGAGCGAGGGACTCCTTTGCTAAGGAAATGCGTGTTAACAGTTGTCGGGGTTCAGATGTGGGAAACAGCACGTGATGCTCAACACAGACACCTCAAAATTGCCTGTGCTCACAAAGGCATTCCAGGGGCAGAGGAGGGGTAGGAGAGTGAGCTGAATTCTCAGCCCTGTAGATCGATGTCTTCACTGTGAGTCATCACCCCTCTGGGTGCCTTGCTTGGCTCACTTTGAAAGCTGATGACCTTTGAAAGGTCAAGTATGTTAACTCGTTACCCTCTTTGATGCCCACTTTCAGGTTGGTCTTTAGAAAACAGAGTGTGTGAGATAACTTTGGGATCCCATATTTAACCTGTAATTTCTTGACCACAGCCACCCTGAGGCAAAATGTATTCTTGGCTCTCCCGACACTCCCCTTCTCTCCTTCACTCGACCACCTGTATTGGTCCTGATACCCCTTCTCTGAGGGTCTTCTCTTCCAAGGTTTGTGCAGTTAAAGCGGATAAAGACTTAAACTATTTCCCCTCCTCCTGCTTGGCATTTAACCGAGGATGCTTCAAGTCTCCAAATCTTCTCAGGAGAAGGAAGGAAGTATTTTTGGAGAGGTGGTAACTTTTTGACCACATCAGATTATAATTTGTTCTTTAAGTTTCTGTGTCTCTTATCTTTTATCTTCATTGGAATAATTTTGCAGCCTTTACTTGGATCCTTTATTTTATCATGTATCTCCCTTTTTAATGAAAAGACAGAGCTCATTTCCAGCTTAAAGGGATCTGACTGCACCCCCTACGGGAGCACCCTAGCTCTGAGGTGGGAAGCATTGCACCCAGCCCTGGGATTACTAGAGCCAGCCCCGGGAAGCACCGTGTGTGCTGTGCTCTAGCCAGAGCAACTAATATGTGGCCTGATTTACAAATTTAAAAAAGGATACTTTCCATCCACTTATGGCCACGATGGTCTTTTGGGAAGGCACTGGTAAGTTATTTTCGCTTGGGTAAAGAGAAATGACTTCCTACATGAGAAAAAATAACCCGCACTTAGCTAAATCGCAAAGTTGCAAAAATAGTACAGAGTTTCCATATACAGTTACACAGGTTTGAACTGTACAGGTTCACTTATCTGTGGATTTTTTTTTTCCAATAAATACAGTCAGCCCTTCACATCTGTGGGTTTCAACCAACCACAGATTGAAAATACTGTCGAATCCACGTTTGCGAAGGGCCTACTCTAGAGTCAGAAGTTATATGTGGATTTTTTCCTGCACGGGGGTCAGCACCCCAAACCGCCTTGTTGTTCAAGGGTCATCCCATTTCCCCTAATGTTAACATCTGGCCCCACGTTATACAATGTGCTTTTTCATTTTCAGAGAATTCTCTTCTTTGCTCACTGACCCGAGTGTTTTGCCCAGGCGTTTGTAGCTGTGGACGACCACTGTCTCTGCAAAACTCCTTTGGGCTATGACTTGCCGTGGCAGCCTGTCCCTTTGCTCGGTCTACGGTGCTTCCTGGACGGATGCTTCTGCAGCCACCGTGTCTGCGGTCACTGTCAGCCCCTTTTGACCACCCCTCATAAGCTCCTTGCCCTGGGGCAAGGGGGTGACCCTGGAGGTGCAGGGCAGACTGTGTTTGCTTTTCCCTCTCACATGACAGCGAGTCTGGAAGGTCGTGGAGGCCGACAATGTGGTAACTAAATTACCTTTATGAGAAACATGAGTTGCCATCTCAGCGGCCCGGTGTCCCGGCGTCCCCGCGCGGTGGCGGGCGCAGGCAGGCGGTGCCGGCCGCCGCGATGACCGGCTTTCACGGCGCACTCTTGCCGGAGAGCAGCCTCGGGCGTGCTCGGCGCGAGTGCCCGGGTACTCCTGCTGCCTGGCCGCTTCGTGTTTTTAATTTGCTGAGCATGGAGGACATCAATGATGAAAGAAGTGTACGCTGGAGGAAAGCATGAAGCTGATTAATGCTGGAGGAGCATTTGTTTCCCTCCAGCCCAAGCCAGCAGGAAAAATGGAAAGGATGAAAGGCAGTTGTGACTTTATGTTTAAAAGAAAACCTTTTTGCCACCCGGCATCTTCGCAGCAGAAAGCCCCTGTAAGCAGTGCCAAAATTCCCATAACCAGACCACTTGGAAGGAAGCCGTGTACCATGGTTGCAAGCACTAGTTTGGGGCACATCTAGCTGTGTCACCTTGGACAAGTTCTTTGCTCTTTCTGATCCTCAGTTTTCTCATTTGTAAAATGGGAATAATTACACCTTCACATTCTTTATAAGATTGTTTCAGGATTAAGCAACTTGGCATTAGTTTTATATATAAGTGAAACAGTGCCTGGAGCAAAATAAAGGCACCTTATAAAGTCCCTTTCTTATCATTAAGGCTGCTTTAGTTAAAAGGGGTATTGAAAAGCAGAGAACATCATTTCAGATCTATCAACATGGTGTGATGGCTCGAGGTTCAATTTTAAGTTTAAGTCCTGTGTCTACCACTGGCTGGCTTTGAATTTGAGCCACTTACCTCGCTTCTCTGAACTTGAGTGTCTCCCTCTGTAAAATACAGATGATAACACGGCATAAGGCGCAGCTTTGAAGAAAGCACTTAGCACAGTACCCAGCACAGAGAGTGGCAGGCACTTAATACCTGTTTGTTTTTCTAGGGCTGTGGTTCTCAGCCACATTCAAATCACCCGAGAGCCCTTTTAAAAGCATGAATGCTTAAGCTGTGTCCCCAGAGAGTGCGATTTAATAGGTCCGAGGTGGGGCTTGGGCCTTGGTATTTTTGAAAGCCTCCCGAGGAGATTCGTATAAGCAACCTGGGCTGAGCACTACTCCCTAGCAGATGCCATTGGTGGTTGTTAAAAAAAAAAAAAAAAAAAGTTTTGTTTTGTTTTGTTTTTTATATCTGTCCCCAAGAGACTGCCCAGAATATCAGGAATTCTGGGCACAGTCAAAAATTCAATACACCTGCAGCTCTAAGCCTTTCATTGACTAGAAATGTGCGCTGCCAAGGAGTTATATTCCATTTTATTCTGGGGGAAAAAAAGTATTCAAAGAGCCTTTTTAGAGTCTTGAACTGGAAAGGTGGTAAGAAGTTTAGCCTAAGCCTCACACATAAAATATGGGAACTCCCAGTAGGTCGGGGATTCATATCTGGGGGTAATTCCAGGGTTTTGTTCTCCCAAGAGAGATAAATTGAAGCTTTGAGAATTTAGTGTGGGGGAGGAAGAGGTGTTCTCATACTGACACCTTAAAAATCCAGGGCTCTGCTAATGCCTAGGGATAGAGAGGCATCATCTGTAATAGCAGGGGGTGGGGGGTGGAGGTCTCAGTACTTCATTTTCCAAGATCCTAGGCTAGGTCATCCAGAACCTTCTTTCTCCCTATGGGTTTATGGTATTAGTTACCCAATAAAAGTGGGGTTAATTTTACAACCCAAGTAAAATTTAAGCCAAAAAGACTTCAACATCAGTCTAGGATTTATGAAAGTAAACATGTAGAGTGCTCGCAGGATTTTGCAACATTAAAATTTCAATGTCTTTATGTCGGGTATATGATATATTCATCTGTAGTCATACTTAAAGCTTATACTTTTAAGAGTTTTGCAAGACAATTTTCAGGACTAAACTGAAGATACTTCCCCCATCTCCACTTTCAAAATGACTATTTTAATGGACAGGGAACAGAAAGCAGCTGAGAACTAGTGTTTTAAGGATCAGCCCTATCTGATAGTGGTTTTCTGTTACACTGGGTTCTCCAGATTCCCACACTGAACCCCCCAAGTGGGGAAGTCCAGGGCCATCACGCTGACCACAGTCCTTTTTACAAAGTAGGAGCTTACTAATTAATTGACCTTAAAAATAAATGTCCTCTTTGGTCATCGTAAATGCTTTAATAATAATCATGTTACCTCTGTGTAGCACTTTTTTAAAGCATTTACATTATTTGACAGGCTCCTCATGAGTTTTCACCTATAGGGTAGAGAGGTCAACTGTTACCATATATACAGCTCAGAGGCTCAGAGAACTTGCCAAAGGATATGTGAATGTTAGACCCAGGAAGGGAATTCTGTTTCTCCTGACTTTTGTTTTAAAGTACTTTAACTTAAAAGAAACCAAAGAGGAAAAATGATATTTTGTTCAAACGCTGTATTGATTCCAGCCGGGTTAACAGAGAAGGAACACCCAGGGTGAAAGTCAGCCCATAGGCTTGGAAGGTGGCCTTTGGCTGTGGTCTGCCTTTGAGAAACAGCTGGGCACTCTGTACTCTGGTGTCTTCTTTATCACGGGCCCTTTGGGGAGTTTATGGTCTCTGTCCTTTGGAGCTGAACCCACCATCTTGGGTCCTAATCTCTAGCCTTTTATCTCCAGCCATTTGCCACATTGTAACTAATTGCCTTACTTTCTAGTGTCTCCTTACCTTCAGGATAAAATCTACCCCCACAGCCCCACCTTTTTTTAAATAAAAATTATTATAATAATTGTGAGGCAGCAAGCATTTTAAAAGATTATATTTTAAAGCTTTAGGGGATCTTGAAAGCAAGATTTCCATTGACATCTTCTCTAGTTTACCTTGGATTGAGTGACTCATTTGAAATTCTCCAGTCCACAGTTTGCCCCATCCACTCTCTGCAGCATAAAGATAATGGGTCTTAAGCAGTGAGGAGCCCCGTAACTGGACTGCCCTCTGGTTTCTTTCCAGCTGCACTTACCTTCACACCCCGTGGAGCCACCTAATTGACCTATCAGTTGAAGTGGATCTTGTGCATAATGCGCCCACGCCTTTGTGTCAAATGAAGCAGAAATAATGTGTTTTAAAAAAACAAAACAAAAAAAAACCCCCTGTAGAACATGTGCCCAGATTTTCAGTTCATTTCCTTTTTACTTCTATAACTACATCATCTTCCAGCCCACCACCAGCTGCGAAAATAAAAGTGTTTTCTCCCATATTTAAGGACGATTTTGTGCTTCAGGATGGTTTTCTGGGGGTGAAGGAAATGACCAATGTGACCAACAGATGTTTTAAGTGATGGATGGAACTGAGGAAAAGTCAGATTCCTTAGCCCAATCTTTAGGATACTGTGCCCAACTTCGCCCCCTAGTGACGGTTTAGGGCACTGCACAGTCAGATCCAATTGTCTATGTGTATCTACTGCATCAGTTAATGTCTGTGCTCTGTTTTTAGAGATGAGTATGAAGAAGATGGATTCTGCCAGCCATACAGAGGGATTGCGTGTGCAAGATTTATTGGCAACCGCACTGTCTATATGGAGTCTTTGCACATGCAAGGGGAAATAGAAAATCAGATCACAGGTAGGTAGCACCAATAAAGTTCTATTTATGCCTTAAATAACTATTTTTCTCACCAGTAGTTTTCTTGAGCTCCTCTGTTGGCAAAGGATTAGGCTAGATATAGGGGTAAGGAGCAGGACTGGAAAGAAGCTTGAGATGTGATCTCTGTGCTCTGGAATTTACATTAGAATAATTTATTGAAGGTTGCTCTTAGAGGAAAGGAAGCTGTGAAAAGCCTCTCATTCACTTAAACACTCAGTAAATATTACTGAATATTTCTGGTGTACCAGGAACTGGGCTGGGCACTGGGGTATATGATGAATAAGCCAAGTTGTCTCTGCCCTCACAGAGCTTACTGTTTGGAAGCCACATCATGTTGACTGAAAGGGAATGGGTTTAGAGTCTAGAATTCTAGACTCTAATCCCAGAATTGCCATTACTGTGGCTTCAGGAAAATCTCTTACTCTCCATGAAAGTCTCTTTCATCATCTGTGATGTCAATGATAAGGCAAGATGGTCATAGATCTCTTCCTGCTCTAGCTCTCTAGATTTTACCCTTCATTTTTCTGAACTGAAAGCATCTTTAATGGGAATCTAATAGTGAAGCACTTTTTAGCACACATGAGTTAGGTAGTGTAGGCTACCTTGTGCGACTTTACACACCTCCTTCTGGTGGTTACAGCCACCATGGACCTGATAGTGTAATTATGCCTCTGTGCCATGTACCCTTGCGAGCCATTAAAGTGGCCTTGATGGGATTCTAATCAGGTTGCCAGCTTTAGCAAATAAAAATACAGGACATCCAGTTACATTTGCATTTTAGATTAAAAAACAGATAATTTTTTAGAAGAAGGGTGTCCCAGAGGTTTATCTGAAATTCAAACGCAACTGGGTTTATAGCCTTATAGTTTATCTGGCAACCCTGGGGCTTAAGAGAGGCAAAAACAAACCCAAGGTAGGCACATTGAACATCAAAAAGCCCAGAAACTTTGTCCTGTGAGGAATTTGAAGGAACAAAGAGGTGGCTGCAGGAGCTACTTAACTTGGAGAAGCAGCAATGGGAAGATGTAGTTGCCACTAGCTGAAGCCCTCAGGCTTTCAAGGGGCAGGATTCTAGGAAGTAGGACTGATGAAGAGGAGCTGCTGGAGGCACATTTCAACCTAGTGGGAGAACATGGAACATAATTTTTACTAAGTATTCACGAAAATAAATGGGAGTTCTGTTATAAATATTTGCTCACCCATTTATAATAATCCTTTTGAACATTTTCAGTGGTCATCAGCTTACTGGAAAATATTACAGTTTAAAAAAAATCCACTTAACTTTGTTTACCCCAGCATTTCCTAAACTTCTTTGGCTATGGAACCCTAGTTTCTCCAACTCTCTATATAATTATTGTCCTGAGGAACATTCTTTGGGGAACAGTTTACCAACAACCTCCTAGGCTGCCTTGCAAGTAAGCTCTCTGCCAATGGAGGAATGCAGAGGGAGGCTGGTGTTCATTTTGTACTTGGAGACCATACTGGATATGAGGTTAGGCTAAGCGACCGCTAACATTCCTTAATATTCACTGGAACAACTGAGTTGTGCTCTTTGAGAACTTCGGAGTGAGCTGCCTCCTTCTCAGAAGATGGAATAGAAAGTATTCAAGCCACAAAGAAATTAAACAAGTTACCCAAAGTCATCCTCCAGCTAAGAGGCAAAGCAAGAACGAATCCTGTGCTCGGGCTCAGCCACCTCATCAAGCCTGAGTCCTGCCCTGCAGCTGTCCAATGTTTCAGAAACCTCACAAAACCAATAAAAAAGCACCGGATGAAACACAAAGTTCTGTAGCTTTGTAGTAAAAATGAAAAATATATTGTACTTTAACCTAATTAATTCTTTTTTATTAGGAAACGGTACATATGTAACTTAATCCTGTTTTTTTAACTTTGTAGTCAAAATGATTTTTTTCAAGCTGGTGAAAGTAAGCTACTTAGACATGTGAAATGGAATCTCCTTCTCTTGGCCTTGTCTGTCTGAGCACAGCAGATTCCTTCCCACTTGTGTTTATAGCTGCTATTTGTTGACTAGATACCCACAGATAAACCCTGGCCCTGGGAGTTAATAACTGTGTCTGTTTTGCAGCTGCCTTCACCATGATTGGCACCTCCAGTCACTTATCTGACAAGTGTTCCCAGTTCGCCATTCCTTCCCTGTGCCACTACGCCTTCCCTTACTGTGACGAAACCTCATCCGTCCCAAAGCCCCGTGACTTGTGTCGCGATGAATGTGAAATCCTGGAAAATGTCCTGTGTCAAACAGAGTACATTTTTGCAAGATCGAATCCCATGATTCTGATGAGGCTGAAGCTGCCAAACTGTGAAGACCTCCCCCAGCCAGAGAGCCCTGAAGCTGCAAACTGTATCCGGATTGGAATTCCCATGGCGGATCCTATCAATAAAAGTAGGTGGTAGTCCTGGCCTGTGTGGCTCGGTTGGTTCCAACCATACACCGAAAGGTGGCGGGTTCAATTTCCGGTCAGGGCACGTACCCATCCTGTGGGTTTGATCCCTGGTCGGGGCATGTACTCCGGACACATACTTGGGCACATACAGGAGGCAACTGATCAATCTCTCTCTCTCTCTCTCTTCCTCTTTAAGATCAATAAAAAAGAAATAGTAGGTGGTAGCCCCTGACCCTCTGTGCTGCCTTGGGGGCAGCCACCCCGTGGCACAGTGAAAACTGGACTTTGATCTGCTGTAATGGTTTCTATTAGTAGTCAGATTACCTTCCAATGGTCTAAATACATACCATGTGCAGGCTACCTTCAAGAAGCTGCAGGAAGATAATAATTTTAAAATATGTTTGCTGGTTCCTCGATGATTTAAAAATAGAATTACCACATGACCCAGCAATGCCACTCTTAGGTATATACTCAAAAGAATTAAAAATAGGTGTTCAAACAAAAACTTGTATGCAAGTGTTTGTAACAGCTCTATTCACAATAACTAAGAGGTAGAAACAACCCAAATGTTCATCAGTGGCTAAGTGGATAAACAAATTGTGGTATATCCACATAACGAAATATTATTCATCCATAAAAACCAGTAAGTGCTATTCATCCATAAAAAGGAATAACTGTTATTCATCCGTAAAAAGGAATAAAATGAATTATTATTCTACCATAAAGAGGAATAAAATCCTGTTACAACATGACTGAACCTTGGAAACATTATGATAGTGAAAGAAGCCAGACACCACTGTATGATTCCATTTATATGAAATATCCAGAATAGACAAATCCATAGAGACAAAAAGCAGATTAGTGGTTGCCAGGGGCTGGGGAAAGGGGGTCGGGGGTAGTGGGAATGATTGCTCAGTGAGTATAGGGTTTCCTTTGGGGATGATTTAAGTGTTCTGGAGCGAGACGGTATGGAAGTTGCACAATATTTTGAATGTTCTAAATGCATTAATGGTGAATTTTATGATACATGTATAGTACCCCAGTTTTAAAGACATGTATGTGGGGTTTGCTGCCATCCTCTCTCTGTCCTCTTAGCACCATCAAGCTAAGGACTTTTCCTCTGCATATTTCCCACTCATCGAGAATTAACCTCACTGGTAATTTTTTTTCATTTCCTTTCGATAGTTAATACTATTTTATTAGTTAAATAACTTAATGCATCTAAAATGCTTAGAACTATACTTAGCACACAGTAATAGCAATATCATTATCACTATTATACTATCATCTTACTATTACCTCTTTAAATTTCAGTTTATTTCAACGCAGTCGGTTTTTCCTCGGTGCTTTTAAGTAACAGCGCCCAGGGTCACCTGGGGGGAGTGCTTAATCTGAGCTGCTTCTCGAGGGTGTCCAGTCCCTCAGCGCCGAGATGGCTTAACTCCGGTTACAAACCCACCTCGCGCGCTGCCACTAATGAACATGCTCTGTGAATTAGCTTCTTCATCACATGATTCATACCTAAGGCCATCAAGCAGAAGCGGAAAGAAGAGTTTAGCTTGAGCCTGTCCTGAACCATTCACTAGGAAATTATTCCTCTGCCCCAGTTCTGATTTTTCCCATGTTCAGTATTAAAAATACTTGTGGAGTACTGGTTTTATTCCTGAAGCGTAAGCTTTAGGCCCTCCCAGGAATGCAGCTGCCCCCGGGCCCTGCCCCAGCCCAGCGCCCCGGGAGACCGCCCTTGAGCAGCAGGGAGGCCTTGGCCGCGAGGTTCACCGCACGTGCTCCGTCCCCAAGTGGCTGGCTGGGAGCTCGAGCACCTCCTCTGTCTCTTTCTCACAGGTTGGGCTTCTCTTTTGTGTTTCTCAGATCACAAGTGCTATAACAGCACAGGCGTGGACTACCGGGGGACTGTCAGCGTCACCAAATCCGGGCGCCAGTGCCAGCCGTGGAATTCCCAGTACCCGCACACACACACCTTCACCGCCCTCCGCTTCCCGGAGCTGAACGGGGGGCACTCCTACTGCCGCAACCCCGGGAATCAGAAGGAAGCTCCCTGGTGCTTCACCTTGGACGAAAACTTTAAGTCTGACCTGTGTGACATCCCAGCATGTGGTAAATAGCAAGCCATTAACTTTACGGTTGTCCAGCTTCAGAAGAGCCCCATCCACCCCCTTTCCTTAGGAGAACCCTCTGAGGGGCATAGGAGATTGATGGTGTTTGATCTCAAACTCTGTTTCCAGAATAGATAAACCTGGCTGGTTCTCCACAAAACACCGTTTAGGGTACCAAAGCGCACACTGAAGGGGTGAACCGCTTTTATCCCTGCAGCCACTGGGTTAGTGGGTGTAGCAGGCGCCGTCTCTTCAGAGGCTCAGGTGAAGCAGCTTAGCACAGTCATTCGTGTACAAAGGGACGTTCCCCCCAGCGGTCCGTGCCCCAGTGCACCTTGCTAGCACAGCGGGTGATGGGAAGCAGAAAGAGAACTGTCCTCCCTGTGTCCTCGAGAACACCCACAAGGTAGGAGCCGTCTGTAGCTATTTCTCGGTTATTTAGGGCCATCTGTGGATAAGCTGTGTCCTTTGTCTCCTTCTCTTACTGCAGACGTATAGAAAGGAAATGGAATTCCTGAATCAGTTTGTTCCTTTTTCTAGAAAATGTTTGGAGGGCAGGAGAAAGAGAATGAAGATGTTGGTGGGCCCTGGAGTTTGGTACCCTTTTAGAACCGATTCATCTTCCTGATCCTGGTTCTCGTAGAGAATATCAGCTGGGTTTCCCAGGCCGAGGGGGACAGTTAGGGTGTCACTGCTGGGGAAGCCACAGCAGTAAAATGGAGATTATGATGGCATATACACCGAGGGTTTATTGTGAAAATAAATGAGTTGTTAACTGAAAAACACTATGATATCAAGAAGATAGCAAATGTTTAATAAATATTGTCTGTTATAATTATTATATACTTGGTATATAAAAGGAGTCTATTATAAGTAGTATATAGTCTATATATATAGAGGGATGCTTGCTCTCAGCCAAATATTGTTCGACAGCCCACTGTGGAGCAGGAGGGTTGACTCACATCACAATCACAATGCAACGTGTATGATACGATAGAAGTTAGCCCAGACGTCATGGAACAAAGTAGAGGAAGCTGAAACAGACCAAAGAGGGCCATAAGAGAAAGCAATAAAAATATTAACAAGAACACTTAGTGATGAAAATTTGGGAAGCTATTATTCTCTAATTTCATTCTTATGTGTTACTTGTTACCATATTGTCTTCTCCTGCAAAATGGTTTTACGGATGGTTAAACATGCCCGGTTTCAGAAAGAGGTGACCAGACTCCTTTTGTCTTGCTGGGCTTTAAAATGCTTCATATGCAGCATAAAGAACGAATTATGAAGTTAACTCTTCCAGAGCCACCATGGGAAACTTCAAAGCAAATTATCCTGTATTTTTAAAAATGGTTTTCACTTAGTAATTTATGACTTTCCCTGCATGCTACATTCAACATTAATAGGAAAGGAAGAGCAATAAAATGTAGGCTTATAATGATTTACTTAGTTGTCCCATCCCTTCTCCTAAACCAGGTAAGGTACAAAGCCCTGCAAGAGAGACAAGGATAAAACCAGCACTTACTGAGCTCTCTCCATGTGCCAGGCATGGTGCTTGGTGTGTCCACAGGTTTTACTTCTACTCACCCTCACACTGTCACATATTATTCACCCTCGCTGATGAAGAAACTGAGGCTCAGAGAGCCTCAGAGTCACCCAGCTAGTTAATGGCAGGTCTGACTCCTAGCACATCTGCCTGCTGCTCTACTGTGCTTTCTCAGGACACTGACGTGTATCCTTAAGGAGGCCAGATGTATTATTTCAAGGAAGAAACACATAGTTCACTCCTCTCTGGGTGAATGCAGGTGTCCTTTAGGTGACTTCTGACCCTTCATTTCCAACTAATACCCATCAGGAGTATGGAGGTGATTTGCTCATAAACTAGATTTGTTGATAATCTGATTCAAGCTTTATTACAATTAGTTTAAGTCAAGACTCTAAATTATACCTAAGAAGTATTGATTTTCTTTTCAATGGCCTTCCTGAAGCAATCAGACCAAACACATGCTCTGAGGGATGAAAGAAATCCTTGAACAGGCTTTCAGAATGTGGACAGAGAGATCACCTACATCTACAAAACACCTACCATGTGCATGCACGATGCTCCTTGCTTTATGTATTCATCTCCATTTAAAACTGAGAGCCATACTGTGTTATTAACGTATCCCGCTGAGGTTCCGAAGGACTAAAGGACTTGTCTAAATCGCACAATTGATGGGATTGGACCTTGAGTCGTCACCTATCCACATAAGCTCTAACCAAACTCAAAGTTCATGCTCTTTTCCCAGACACTCTACTATCTCCCATTTAAATATTTTTTAGAAATAAATTTTAAAAAAGACAATAGGCTCAACCTCTGGATTCCAGTACACCGATCCCTGTAATATGATATGACATGAGAAAAATGGTCCCTTGCTGATGAAGAGATTTATTGTAGTATTACTCAGTATATTATTATAGCATTAATCAGTGCAGTGATATTGGAAACCCTCAGAATATTTCTTTCTGGATATCAATCTACAGAGGACACAGTTAAAATTCTGAGGACTGGTTAATTCTAGTCATCTGAGAGATAAATTTAGATGAAAGTTAAATCTGGAGATGACAAGGCAGTTTTCACCACTTACAAAAATAATTTTTTTTTTAAAAAAAGAACATTTTTATTTCATTTTGAAAGAAAACAGTTCCTCTTGAATTCTTTAGGCCAAGCCACAAATGCATCCATTAAAGGAACAGGGAGGCCATGGCTCCCCAGGGTGAGAATTAAAGAAGAGAGCAGGTCAGCATCAGCTGTTGTTCCAAGGCAAGACTTGTTGTAATTGTCTCTCAATAGCCAACCTCTAGCAAAATAATCATAATACAATCCTACTTTATAACATTTTGTTAGAGCATTTGATTATTTTTTCTTATTTCATCCTTACAAAAATCATGAAAGAGAAAAGAGAAATGTCCTGCCCTGTTTTACCACATGAGAAAACCAAGGCCCAGGGAAGTGGTAGGACTTATCCAAGATCGCAAATTAATTCATAGAAACTAGGCCTTTTAGCTCTAGGGCTACTCACTACTCTTTCTTCTATACCAGTGATTCTCAAACGGGAAGTTTGCCTCCCAGGGAACATTTGGCAATGTCTGGAGGTGTTTTGATTGTCGCAACTGGGTGGGGTTGGCATCTATTGGGTAGAGGCCCAGGATGCTGTTAAACATCCCAGAATACACAGAACAACCTGCAGAATTTTCCAGCCAATATGTCAACAGTATCAGGGTTAAAGACCCCTGAGGCTGGATAGGAATTATACGATTTACACTGTAAATATAGTATTTTAATATAGATATATTACATAAATTATATAACTTAGACCATATAATAACAATAATATTAAACAGCAATTTTCATTTTTTAATAACTTACAATGAGCCAAAGACAATGCTAAGAGTATTTTTGTGCATTATCTTATGTATAATAGTTCTGTAACTCTACAAGTTGGGTTTTATTCTACCCAAGAAAAGAAAACTGAGACTTAGAGAGGTTAAGTAACTTGTCCAAGGCTACATGGTTAATAAGAAGTGGATCCAGGACTCAAATGTATAGCTAGTCTTTTAAACTCTATGATTTATATATGTGTATTAGTATATGTGTGTTCAGATAGATGATAGATGATAGATAGATGATGATAGATGATAGATAGATAGATAGATAGATAGATAGATAGATAGATAGATGATAGATAGATAGATAGATAGATAGATAGATAGATAGATGATAGATAGATGATAGATAGATGATAGAAATAGATAGATGATAGATAGATAGATGATAGATAGATGATAGAAATAGATAGATGATAGATAGATAGATAGATAGATAGATAGATAGATAGATAGATAGATGATAGATAGATGATAGATAGATGATAGAAATAGATAGATGATAGATAGATAGATGATAGATAGATGATAGAAATAGATAGATGATAGATAGATGACAGATAGATGATATAGATAGATGATAGATAGATGATAGATAGATAGATAGATAGATAGATAGATAGATAGATAGATAGATAGATAGATATAGATAGATGATAGATAGATGATAGATAGATAGATAGATAGATAGATAGATAGATAGATAGATAGATAGATAGATAGATGATAGATAGATGATAGATAGATAGATGATAGATAGATGATAGATAGATGATAGATAGACAGATAGATGATAGAATTGAGAATAACTTTTCATCTTAGGGCTGTAAGCTTGTGGGGCAGATTGAAATGAGTCCTTTCCCACCTCCCTCCCAAAGGGGATGGAGTCTCATGAGAATGTTCCTGTATTTTTAGTTCAAAGTTAAGGAGATTTCAAAATCTCCATGGGGTTTCTCATTTTCCCACTGATAACTTCTTGTTTCAACTTAGTGAGGCTAAAAGAGGCATAGGCCTACTTAAATGCAGAATGTGAACACTGTTGACTCTCTAGAATAAAGGCACTTGAGAACAGTCTGCCATAGATTGTTCTATGTATGAACTTTCACTGGGGACTGGCTCGGCTCAGACTGTGTGCATGTTCCTAGGCAGTGCGTGGAGAAAGTGAAAGCACAGAAGATAGTTTGGGCAGCACCTGGCCGCTCAGCCTCCCTGTCTTTTCTTTCCTATCCCAGACATCTAACAATTACAATGGTTAATTATTTAATCAGTCAGTCATTCAGTGAAACCACTATGTGTCGAGCTTCTCTCCCGTGGGCCAGACTTTGTGAACGTGCTGGATCAGGCCACACCCTCATGTAGCTTACAATCTAGTGGAGGCAGCGGATGAAAGAAACAGGAATCACGTTAAGCACTGTCATGTGGTTCCCGGCACTGATGTGTGCTGCTGTGATGTGCTTTGCATTTTAATGATGGCTGCTGTTTGTTGAAAGTTCTTTATACCAGCATCTGGCCTATGAATTAATTGATGCTCAATAAAATAGGTTGGATTAATTGATCCTCATAATAACCACAGGGTAAAGGTATCATCTCCATTTTACTAATGGAGAAGCTGAGGCAATATTGTTTTTACAAAAGCCAGGCTTCATACCAGGTCCACAGGACTCCAGGTCTAGTCCTCTGTCCACCAGGCCACAACAACATAAAAAAAAAATTATTGTTCAGAGGAATAAACATTCTTTCATCATTTTCCTCTTTCTTTTGATCATTATGAATTCTCTAGGTCTTTGAGACGAAACTGCCCATTGATACTCTTTATAGCTCTTCAGGTGCAGCAGTGGAACCCCCTCCACAAAGACATCCACTCTGAGAGACCCCAGGGCGCTCCACCTGGCCTCAGCTCCCCCAGCAGCTCTGCCCGGGCCTCACCTGTTTGCCCTGTTCCCGTTAAGTCCCAGCTCTCCTCCCTTCCCGGCAGCCAGGTCCCCAGTCCTCAGAGTTGGCCATCTTCCCCAAGATCCCGCCTGCAAACCTTCATTCACTACACTTCACCTCTAGTCACTGTGGCCACCTTCCAAGCCAAATACTGTGGGTTGGGTGGAAACTAAGTCGAAAAAGAAACATTTGCGTATGTTCTTTCCAACTGGCACCTAGGCACACCTCCCAGGTTCACAGTTTCACTGGAGCCCTTATCATTGCTTTTCTGCACAGCTCTGGGGATGAAGCTGTGGAAAATCTCTGCTTCCCCGAGAGCTCCTTTTGCAGTGACCTGGCAATTTTATTTTGGCTGTATACTACCACATGGCATGTTCCTTTTCTCTCTCCCACTCATTGAAATCCCTTATTTGTTTCCTTCTTGAACTCTTTGGGAAGGCAGCACCTCTGTTGGATTGCTGTTCTTATTTTCAAACTTTGACCCTTTATTTTACTCTCGGTCAAGTCCTGAGGCTGCATTTCTTCCGCTAGCCAGGCTAGCTTGTCTGGTTCACCTAGAGGTAAAAGTTTCTCCCTCCACCAAACCACCAGAATTTCCAAGCAGCAGTATTGCGTTTACTCATAAACCAGCTCTACTGAAGAGCGCCCATTGATAAGAAAAGTAGTGAGCTATTTGGCTCCTTTTGGAGCTTTCATACCTGGCCCGTTGCTTTTGTATTTCCTTTTAAGTCCTTGCCTTGCAGCAGTTTGCCAAAGGGCACGTTGCCCAGTTCTGTGCCTGAATAGCCCTGACTTGTCCCATAACCTTCCAGGCCCCCGCCCTGGGTTCTGCTTTGTCACAAACCATTTTCTACAGTGTGGTGGTTTACAGTCCGGGGCAAGGCAGATGTTTTCCAGATTGCAAACACTGCAGTTTTTAACTCGCTCTGTCAGCAGCCTTCTCCCATATTTCATAGAAGACCTGTTGTAAGGCAATTTGTCTTTCAGCCATTTCTTCAAACCAAAATTGAACATTACAGTGAACTGGATGGTGGGGAGGGGGAAAGGAGGAAGGAATAGAGCACTGCTTTGTATAGTTTGAAGCTTTCCGGAAGAGTTATTTTTATACTACAGAGATTTTCAAGATGTCCTTTGGTCTCTGGTCTTTCTACATTTTTAACAAAGTAAAGAACAATAGTTACCCCAAACTTATAACTAAGTCATGCTCCCTAAACATTTTTAACCCTAAAATCATTTTCTCTCAAACGTTTTTTTCACCATCCCCAGTGTATATTGAGTCTTGACCCAGTGTGTCAGCTACTCAAGCAGTGAGCCTTTGGAAGCTCTCAGCTCTTTGGGTCAACCACCATGTCAACGGAAAGTGCTTCTTGTCATCTTAACCCTTCTTAACCCTTTGATGACAGAATTCTTCTTATTCTTTTTAATTGAATGTCACTAGACAATTAAGCAAACTTTTATTGAAGCTTAAATTGTGGTACAGAAATGCATTTCAACCTATTTAAGTCCAACACAGCACAAGGAGAGAAATTACAGCCCCCAAATTTTCCTTCCTCTATCATAACATACTAGGATTAATTTGAATTACTGTTTAATCTACAGTTTTTGTTTTTCTAGCTTTTGTTTCATACAAATTTGTGCAGTTTTTTAACATTAGAAATCTTAAATCTACTAGGGGAAAAAATAGGTCTCAAGCCAACACATGTCATCAAATCTACTGGGACACTGTTCAGGGACAAAATCCTCTTAGAGCATTGGCCCTCAAAACAGCACCGAAACATTAGGTACTATGTGCTAGTTACAGAATCAAACCAATCCATTGATTGAAAGCTTCAATGAGACTTTGAATCAAGAATGTACTTAAAATAAAAGTCCAAAGTGTTCCAAATGCTTGATTTCAAACCAAGTAGATTTTTTGTTTAGAAACCCTTAAAAATAAAGTGTTTCATTTATAAATATGGAAGGAACAAAAACATCAATGCATCAAGACACAAAGAATCAAAAAAAATTTGAGGACAAGAATATAAAATTTAGTCAACTGTTTTCTAGGCTCTTTAAATCTCACAGTATTTACAAATGTAGCTAAAAATGCCAACTCTTGAAAGCCTGCGCTTCCAGTCATTTCCCATTGATCATTTTGGAATTTTGTATGCTATGTTTTATGGTGACAGAATTCTGATATAACACCACAAGGATTGTTGTTATTGGCTTTGTATCAGTCCAGTTTCTGGCAGGAAGCTAAAGGCACAAGCAAACAGACTATGGAAAATGTTATAAAGGGACTATTTATAATGGCGGCAGAATTAGGGAAAACCAGTAAGATGCAGACAGGCAAGCAGGAGTGGGCAGCATTGCCATCCTAAGCCTGGAAGTCAAGGGGACAGTCAGTTACCTTACCCCATAGTTGAAGCTGAAGAGACAGGGCTGCCCGATGCATGCTGTGACCTCTGGCAGAGGGATGAAGGCAGCCCTCTGCAACCCAGCGAGGAGAGAGTCAGGGGGACACACGCGTCAACCATATTCTCTTCCTGCCCTGGGCAGTTCTTTTTATCCTGCCAATGCCTTCCATTGGCTGCACCTAACTGGAAGCCAGAGGACAAGGGTGCCCATTAATACTGTTCTACACACTGAGGTCAGCCACAGCCTAGAGCTGGGCAGACAAGGACTGAAACTGGACCTGGTGGGCTGAGGACACTCAGGGAAAATATTCATCGCTAGCTTTAAATCAGTTGCTTCATAAGAGAGTCACAGTTTTGCAGGGGCCTAAATAAGGTATGTCAATTCAGTTTATAAAGTCAGAGAGGCTTGGGAGAAACCGTAGAAATCATCCAGCCTCTGCCTGAACATTGCCAGACCCCTCCACAGACAGGGACATCTCTCTACCCCCTACTCAAAACCTGTCTTTGCAAGCTGGAAGCCAAAACTTGTATGCAAAATCTCCTGATTTTCAAAAAAAATACTGTCCACTAACTTAAAAAAAATAATAAAAAAGAACAAGTCCATGTACTGGATCTAGTTTGTAACCTTTGGTGTCATTTCTCATCCAAGTTTGCAGACATCTACACATCCTTCATTTTATTTTATTATTTATTATTTATTTATTTATTTGATCTAAGAGCATGTTGCTTCTCCAGCCTTTCCTTACCCAGACCCCCCCTCTTCTGGATGTTTCTTGCTTCTTCAAAGACTTTCTTAAAAACATAACTCTTAGAGTAGAAGACATCTGTTGGTGTATTTTTACCAGAACATGGTGTTCTTTATCATTACTTGGTATGGCCAGTGAAGAATATTTTGTTGCTATAATATGCCATATATGAGAAATTTTTTGAGCAGCTTCATCATGATGTTGCTGGGTCCAACTGAGCCTTCAAGTCTTTTCTAAAACTTATTAGTCTTTTGTTTGTTTTTCTTTGATTTGGTTATATCAAAAATTATTTAGTTTATTTGATTAATCATGGACTTCTCTAGATAAGGCCTTTAACCTTACTGCAAGGTATAATATTTATTTGTAAAATTTCAACTGTTTGTTTTAGGTCATTATTTTAACCTGTTGTGTATAATCCTCTAAGAAAAATTTTTCTATAGTCAGATATCTTTCCTAGATTCAGACCATTTTCAAGTTTAAAACATATCATCATCAAGTAGTTGATGGCAATGTTGAACAGACAGGTTTCTTCAAGCATGGCCTTATACAATTTGATGTGATTTGCTGATTAAAACTATTAGAGTACAGGCATGTGGTGAATTATAAGTTCATCTAATATTATCTAGCCCTCTATTTTTTGTCCATAAGGATAATCACTTGATCAAATGTTTTGATAATATTTAAATGTGGTTGGTCTCCCACTCTGAAATAAATCCTATCAAAATTAAAACTATTTAATTGTATAAAACCTATTGAATTTTGGCACTTAAAGTTTAGCTCTGTTAAAAAAAGCCAGAAAAGGACTTAAACAGACATTTCTTCAAAGAAGATATACAAATGGCAATGAGCATATGAGAAGATATTTAATACCACTAGTCATTAAAGAAGTGCAAATCAAAACCACAATGATATCACCTCACATCCCCTTGGATGGCCATCAAAAAAATAGAAAATAGTAAGTGTTAGTGAAGATGTAGAGAAATTAGAACCATTTTGCACTGTTGGTGGGAAGGCAAAATGGGCTGGCTACTATAGAAAACAGTACAGATGTTCTCAAAAAATTAAAAATAGAGCAACCATGTGATCCAGCAATATCACTTTTAGGTATACATTCAAAATAACTGAAAGCAGAATTTCGAAGAGATTTTTGCACAGGTTTGTTCATTGCAGCATTACTCACAATATCTCAGAGGTGGAAGCAAGCCAAATGTTATCAGTGGATGAATGGATAAAGGAAATATGGTATATGGATGCCGGGTGGAGGGGCTTTATGGGGAGGGGCATCTTGTAATACTTTCAACAATGAAGAAAAGAAAAAATAAAGGTATAGCCCTGGCCCATGACTCAGTTGGCTGGGCATCCTCCCATGCACTGAAAGGTTGCCAGTTCAATTCTAGGTCAGGGCACATACCCGGGTTGCAAGCTTGATCCCCAGTAGGAGGCCACAGATTAATGTTTCTCTCTTACACCAATGTTTCTCTCTCTCTCTCTCCCCCTCCCTTCCTATCTCTCTAAAAATCAATTTAAAAATCTTTTTAAAAAAAAGAAAATATTGTATATTACTCAACCTTATAAGGGAAGGAAATCCTGTTACATGCCAGAACATGGATAAACCTTGAGGGCATCATACTGAATGAAACAAGTCAGTTATCAACAAATGCTGTGTGATTTCATTTTTATAAGATATCTAAAGTAGTCAAATTTATAGAAACAGAAAGTAGAATAATGGTTGCCAGGGGCTGGGAGTTGGGGGAAATAGGGAGTTGTTCAATGAGTACAGCAGTTCAGCTTTGCAAGATGAAAATGCTCTGGAGCTCTGTTGTACAACAATGTGAATATACTTAGCACTACTCTATGCTTAAAAATAGTTAAGATGGTAAGTTTTGTGCTTTCACCATAAATAAAAGTTTTTAAATTAAAAAGGAAAGATTAGCCCAACTCTTTCCTCTTATAGAGGAGAAAACTGAGGCCCTGAGAATTTTTAGAAACTTTCAGTGAACACATGTGGATTCCAGTCACTAAGATTTTTCTCAATGAGTTATTGTCCTACCAGTTATTGTGGTTAAAACATTTTCTGAAGAGAATTTTAATCACTGTATATGGCCTATCAGAGTCCTATTTTAAGAATCCATCTGAGAATACACAAGGCAATAGATCACCTACTTAGTATTTCCACCATTAACTCAAGAGAACGAATGGCGGGCCCAGCATGCCCTCTGAAGGCCGAATTGCCACGGGTTCTTTGGCTCCAGGCATCTGCTTAAATATCACCGGTGCAGCCCCCATCTGCTAATGACCCTTGTGTTTTATAGTTTCCAACTAATAAATAGCAATTCCTATTTGTTTTCTATGGTTTTAAAAATTTTTTCAGATAAGATCATAATTTAACTTATTTAATTTCCTTTGAATTCTAAGGTTCTGTAAGATTTCCTCCCACCTTTGCCACACTGCAGATCTGAGCATTTTGTTGTTTTTACTCAAAACTAATATCCCAGATGATGTTTCATTTTATAAAAGTACCTCTTGAATGAGAAATGTATATCTTGCTCTAAGCCCAGAATAAGAAAGGAGTATTTTCTCTGTTATATTTAATTATTAATCAAAGTATTGAATATCATTGTAAAAATAAAACAGGAATGTCAGATGTGAACTGTGATACCAAATTGATTTTTAAAAGGAAATTAATCATGTGATCCAGACTAAATTGTTGGTTTCAAAAATCCCAAGCATTTAACTTGATATAACTAATATGTGCATTTAACTTTTAAACAGTTATTCCAAAGTATTAAAAATCTTCACCATTCTAATTTTCTTTGCCATGCATTGGAGGTGTCCATTACCCTTTAAAGTGCATAGTAAGAATAATGTCCATTATTCTAATGTGATTCTTTTCAATAGCGTGATCTCGCTGGATATTATCCCTCACTGAGAGGGAAGCTTGGACTCTTAAGAAGATGATGAAAAACAATTCCATATAGTATTTTAACTTTTATTAGTAATATAATATATAAAGCATGGAAGTATTGAAGGCAGACAGGCTTGCATTCCAACCCAGACTCTACCTCTTTCTAGCTTTGTCAAATTATCTGTTCTTTCTCAGCCTCAATTTCTCTATGTGTAAAATCAAGATAACATCAAGCACTGGGTTAAAATGATGAGTGAAAGTGCTGAGGCATTTAAAAGAGGTTGGGCAAATGTTAGTTTTCTAATTTTCCATGAGTAACATTAGTTGTTCTGAGGAATGTTTTTATATAAAGTCTTTTGAGCCAGACACTGACTCCCCTTCTGGCCAAATGCAGAGCTGTGTGGGAAAATAAGCCTGTTGTATGGTAGGCTTACAATAGGCCTGAATTTGCTTTCTGCCCCTTCCAACATGACCACGTATTGTTCTGCTTGATTATTTCACTTGGCAAGAAGACACTGTGCTCGCTTGCATATCCTCAGTGTAACCTGCAGGAGCCAAGTTTGACTGTGCTTAAAGAATTTAGCTCCTTGAAGTTTCTTCTCCTGCAGACCTAAGGGGGATTTGTCCCAGACCTCTCATTTACAATCAAAGGCGTTCTGTGAATAATCTGATACGGAATGTACAGAATAGGCTCCTTTGTTTGCCAGACAGGTGAGAGCCCTGCTTTCTCCTGTTGCTAAAAATCTGGGCCAGAAAAATGACTAGCGTTATGTTAGTACTAAATTAGCCTCATTCCTTTTGTAATCGTTACCCTCATAATGATTTCACTGAAAATCCAAGAATAACAAGGGGGACTTCTCCCTTTGTGGTACTGAGATATATGACAGTGTTTCATAATGTTAATTATTATTATAGCATCCAACAACTGGGTGGCAGTTTTCAGTTTTCCAAGGTTCTTTTATGGACATTATCTCTCATGTGAACCGAATAAGACTGAAAAAACGAGCAGATGGAGGTCAGGGAGGTAGTTTCTTGCTTACGGTTATTTAGAATTCCCAGCCCAGAGCTTTTATCCCTGAATTCTTTCCTACTCTCAAAGTGATTGAGTGATTGACTTGTAACAGATACTAGAATAGATACTTTCCATGTTACTTCATTTACTGTTTATAGCAATTCTCTGAAATAGGTGCTAACATTCCCATTTTACAGATGAGTTTGCTCGGAGAGGCTAAGTGCCTACGGAGGTTACATAGATAATAACAAAGACAGTCTGACAGTCTGCAGAGTTTCTGACTCTAAAACATACACTTCCTTTATTCTACTACACTGTTTCTAAAGTGGATGGATGGATGGATGCACAGCTGGGTAGATGATAGAGATATCTATCTATCATCTATCTATCTATCTATCTATCTAGCATCTATCTAGCATCTATCTATCTATCTATCTATCTGTCTGTCTGTCTGTCTGTCTGTCTGTCTGTCTATCTATCTATCATCATCTATCTATCATCTGGTAGGCCCTGTGGTAGACACTCTTCCATGTGATTTCCTTCTATCCACCCACCCACAGACATGCAGACACAGTTGTTACCTTAGGAACCTGAGACCCAGTTCCTAATGACTTGAATGATTAGAACGGCCTCCCAGGGATGCCTGGGCTATATGTTTACCTGCCACGGTATATAAAGTGGGGATCTAACGTAGCATGTCTGGCAAAGCTTCAGTGTTATTCCCCACATTTCAGACCCCCCTGCCCCCATCCTTCCTACTTCCACGAAGCAAGAGAAAGCCTAGCATGAGAAAAGAGGTGCAAAACAGCAGCCGTCCTCAAGCTTCTGGCAGTGTGGTGTGGTAGCTAGAGCAGGAGGTAGGAAGCAAGACCAACAGGGGAGGAGTCCCAGCTGCATGTCCTTGGGCAAGTTACTTAACCGCTCTGCTCTTCCGTTTCCTCTCCTATGAAAATGGAGATAAGAATGGCACCTGCCTCCTGGGGCTGGTTATGAGAATCAAATGAATGAGTTCATGAAAAGTGCTTAGAACAGTACCTGTCCCCTGTTTGTAATAGTGGCTAACGTGATTTTGTGCCAGTAGAAAATAATAACTATTAAAATTTATTTCTATTAATACTCAATAAGCAGATTTTTACCCCTCCCCAAACCCCTCTGAGGGTTAACCCACAGAGCACAGTCCCATCACCCAGATTTGGGTACCCCTTCTTGACTTCTTGACTTGAGTCTGTATGGGGAGAGGACAATATGATTAATCACTGCCCTATCTCACTGAACCACAGGTTCCTAGAGAAGGCATGTGCAAGTAGAAACTACATGTAGTATACTCCCACTTATGTGTACTGGAGAAGCTCACTATTTAAAGGGATTTTAGGGGTGGGGAGGTCTCTTCACCACTGTATTCATACTTCCCTTCCAGCATTTCCAACAACATATTGTATTTATCATCTCTCTGTTTTTCTTACTAGACCATGAGCTCCTTAAGGGCAAAGGACATGTCGTATTTAATCTTGTATTCACAGACCCTAGAGTAGTGCTTGTCGGTAGTTGCTTTTGTTTATTGACTTACTGAACAAATGGGAGGATGACTGAATGGATGCATGGTTAATTCTTTTGTTAAGTCAATAATCATCTCTGAATTTTGTGTCAATCTGAATTTTCACACTTTGGATTTTCTTTTTTCTTTTTATTTTTTTTAAAGATAGTTGATGAGGTTATTGGTGATCAGGGCATGTATTACACAACCCCTCTAAATACTGTCCAATAATTCTTATTTGTTTTACCAGTCAAATAATTTGTTAATGATAACATATGCCCAGTTTTAAAGGCCAGGCTCAAAGTGCTAAAAAGAAATGTATGCCTAAGGTCCTTCTATAGGTATTATACTCTTTTCCAAGCCATGGTAGTAGGTACAGTGGGTGTATAAGATTTCAGAAATACACTTCAAAGTGTTAGCACTCATAATTATTAAGTTCATATGAAACCATTTAAGAAGAATTCCTGGGTTTCGAAAAAGTATCAAGTTATACAGCGGTGCTGCGCTGGAGGGAATTACAGACACCGTCCAAAATAGATACTTGGCTTGTGTGCATGAGGAAAGGAGAGGCCCAGAGAGGTGAATGATTTGTTCAAGGTCACACAGCTCATCAGAGACTGAGCTAGCCCTGACTTCAGGTCGACTATTCTCAGGCCAGTGGGTTTGTGGACACTGGGGCCAGGATTCTTTAGTTGATAGCGGAAGATGCAGGACTGGCCCTGCATGGATGTCCAAACAGGCCCAGACAGTGCCATGATTTCTGGAACATTAGATTGCGGTGTTTGATCTGGGCTAGCTGCCAAGGGAAGAAGAGCCCTGTGGTCCACGTTAATGCGCTTGGATATATACAGTCCACTCACGTGGCGTTTAACTTTTAAGGTGTTAGAGAAATGCAGGTCCGCCGCTAAAGAGAGGCCGCATCCGCGGGGGACCCACACACGTGGGAAGTCTTTATAATTCCCCTCTGCAATTTTTAAACGTTTGAACTTTAAACTTTTAAACTTCAATAAATTACGTTGAAGGTTTGATAGAAACAAATTGTAATAAGCAATGGTTCTTTTTTCTCTCACAGAGGACTTGTGTGTATAAAAGAATGGGAGGTCATTTTAAACGGTGCCGTGTAATAGTATCCACGGTATTTGAACTCGCATGACTTTTGTTCTTTTTCTTTTTTATTTCTGTTTCTGCCCCCAGACTCGAAGGACTCCAAGGAAAAGAATAAAATGGAAATCCTGTACATACTGGTGCCGAGCGTGGCCATCCCGCTGGCCATCGCCTTGCTGTTCTTCTTCATCTGCGTCTGCCGCAACAGCCAGAAGGCGGCCGCGCCGCCCGCCCCGCGGCAGCCCAAGCCCGTCCGGGGGCAGAACGTGGAGATGTCCATGCTCAATGCCTATAAGCCCAAGGTAACGCGAGCGGGCCCAGCTGCGCTTACTCCGTCTGCTTCGGGTTAAAGCGAGCTCCTGACCCTCCCCGGCTTAGGAATCAGGTGACGCGGAACCGGGGTTGCAGGTGCTGGAGTTGGTTTGCAGATAACCGCGCATCTCCGTCACCTGGGACGCCCTGGGCCCGGTGTGGCCGCTTCAGTGTTCAGTCACATCGCTGCCCCGCCACTTAGGAGAGATCCCGACCAGCCCCTCGGGACTCAGAACGTGAGCTGTTTTCCAAAATTTCCAAGAAGGAAATTCGTATTCTTCCAATCAAACTGAAAGAGATGGAGAGAGAGGGGGGGGAGACCCAACGTTATTTACTAGCTTCACTGTCACCCTGCTTTACTGCGCAACACTGTGCATGTACCTGTCACTGTACTGCACACTTAAAATGGCAAAATTTATGTGTCTTTTACAACAACAAAATTCCTTTTTATGCCTAACTTAAATCCCTTTCTCTTTGGTGTACGTGTATTTTAAGAGAAATGTTGCCTTTCCTAAAATCTTTGGATGTTGTTCCATGATAGCCCACCATAGCCTTCTCCTCTCTGGGCTAAAGCAACCCACTTCCTTGCAGTTTTTCCTCCACGTCTTTCAACATTTGGGTTGTTTGGGGTCCTGGCAAGGAACGCAGGGTCACCGGCCCTTACCTTACAGGAGCACATGCTCCACGCCTTGGAGCTGAAATACAGCAGAGGCTTTCTCTCTGGAGAGCAGGCCCCTCGATCCCAGGCTTCTTTGCAAAGAGATTTCATTTAAATAATTTAAGATTCTGCATCCAAAGCCTGTCTTTTCTTCTTATTCCAACTCCAAAGGAGTATTTATTCATTCATTTGACAAATATTTTCTCTGGGGTTGGCGGTCATATTATTATTATTGTTGTTGTTATATTGCCCTCATAAAGAGAAAATGCATCACTTTTAACAAAATCTTAGGAAAAAGTGTCTTCCACTCAGATGAACTAATCCTTTTACTCAATAAGTAGAGGAGCATAATTGTGACTGACGCATAGCCCTCATTTGATTTTATTTTGCTTTGCAGTTGGGTTTTTTAAATTTAAAAAGTCTTAAAATATGTGTCTATTGTAAAGTCATATGTGTTGGTAAGGTTTTGAGTTTTCTTAAATGCTAAAAAATCGTTTGAAGTATTCTGTCCCAAGCAAAACCACGGTTTTCTTGAATGTGAATGTTTACCATGAAAAAACCCCACCGCCCCTGGAAAGCAGTGTTCACTAAGTGGTTGGGGGAAGGTGTGGTGGAGGTTCATCTCCTTTGACATCCTACCTGCTTGCTAGGCAGACGTCCTACCTATTTAGTAGCCGACTTACATACGTCATATGTGTCATGCGGTCTTACACTTAATCCTTGCAAAGGCAGTAGAAGAAAATAGAGGGGTTAATATTGTTCTTCATCCATGAAGCATCCTCTAACTGACCTCTTATATATACCATGGCTTTTAACTTCTAGTGCAATAGGCGTAGTTCTATGAGAATCTTTCCCTGTCATTTCTGTTATTAAATGTTAAAAAGCCTTAGAAACACCGGAACTCTGAGTGGGAGAGACACCCAGTTTGGTTACAGCAGTCACTGTCCTAGAGAGATGAGCTCCTCATTGCTGTGGCAGGAACCAAGGGAAAAGTCATTTCCACTTTGGAAAATTATCAATTTTGAAGATCAGCTTCCATCTGCAACTCAATTTCATTTCTAGTGAACGTTTTGGGTTTTTTTGCAACACATGATCTCCAACAGGCATGAAGTTTTGGATTTATTCAGTCTTTCATATAAAGATATAGAGCTTTGTGGCTTAAATAAAGCAAGCTACTGCTTGTTGATTGATAGAAATTGTCAAGAACTATACCAGGAGCTTTTACACGCATTATCTCAGCTATTATGGAAGATAGGTATCATTATCACTCTTGTGCAAGCAGGGTAACTAAGACTCAAACTGATTAAGTAACTTGCCTAAGGTCAAAGAGCTAGTAATTAAAAGAGACAAAATGTGAATATAGGACTTTTCAACTCAAGGTAAAGTACTTGCACTTGCCTGGACCCCATGATAACTTTTTCATAGAACAAATGATACTGGGAGGAGGAAGTGGAAGGCCAGGAGAGCAATTAAATAGGATTCTACTTGGTCACTTTTGGCTGAACACTAACCACAGCCATCACCCCGGCTTGTGACAAATCCTTGAGAAGCCTGTATAACAGTCTCAAGCCTCAATGATGAAGTCTCTCTTGTGGAATTTGGCCAGAGCAAAAATAGTCCCCCATCCTCCGTGGTCACAGAGACAAATGTGAAATATCCTGGGATAGATTTTCCCGAAGACTTGGCGAAGTGAGTATTGTTTTCATCATTTCTGGATCATTTCTGAAGTGTGCCTTGCAAGATCTCCCAGTGTCAAGATGTTTTCCAACACAAGGCTTCCAATGTAGCCATAAACATCTCACCAGCAACTCTGAACCCGCCAGGAAGTAGGAATGGCTCAGGCGGGTTTGACTGGGCTGAGGGGGGAAAGGAAACAGCAGAAACAAACGAGAACTTTTTTTTTCTCTTAACTCTCCTCAGAGATTTGGCTCCAATCAAATTTGAGTTTTTTGGTTGTTTGTTTTGGTTTTTACTGAGTGCCTTTCCTGGAAAAAGCACAAAGGACTTCGGAGACCTTAAAGAAAATTCCTAAGTGTAAACAGCCAATCTCTAAAGCTGCTTTGAAAGGTCACCGACACATAAATATTACATGTACCTATAAAATCTAAAAGGAAGGGACACTCATAAGAATGGAAGAGGAAGGAGTTCTTGAAAACAAACACCCTCCAGAGTAAAAATCAAAAGGCTATTTGCAGGCCAGGATGAGACGGTAATGAAGGCTGGAAGGGGGCCTCATTCTCATTTCTCCTTGGCCAGTTCAAAAGTCAGAGACTCCAGGATTCTTATTTATCCAAATGAATGTGCCCTTCAGGGTTCAAACTATCTGTTTCCATCTCTCTGCACTTGCTGAGCTGCTAAAATCCGCCTGAGTGTTTGGATTAAGTAGAGGCTCCGCTGGGAGATGAGAAATCCATGCCCTTCAGAGGGGACAATAGGCCGCCGCAGACAGACTGGCTGATGGGACCTGGCTTGAGTCCCCAGAGAGGGGGATGGTTCAAACTTTTGATGAGGCCCTAGTTTCCTTCGATCTGTGGGGAAAGGAAGCCAAGGCCCGACCAGAGAGGCATCTTTCTCTGAGCCTTGAACAGTCAGGAAATGAAGATGCTCCCCCTGGTTCGGCCTCTAACTGCCCTGTGACCTTGAAAAGCCCCATGAGTCTCCATCGTCTCAGCTGCTCAGGGAAAGTAGTAGCTGTGTGCGTGTAAAGTACTGTTTATTTTCCTTTCATTTTGTTCAGCAAGAGACTTCAAGCCGTTCAGTGGGATTAGATAATCTCCTCTCTTTTCCATCTTTAAAATCCCCTGATGAATACTCCAGTGATGCATGAACCGAGTAGGCATTACAAATCTTACAACCTGACTAGGTGGTTTTTAAAAGCACCGTGGAAAATGAGCCGCCTCCGAGAAGCCAGTGGGCCCTAACCTCCCTCCTCCCTGATTCTTTCCTCTCCTGAACCCTACCAACTGCCACGTGTCTGAAAAGCGGAGCCGTGGTTCACGGCGCTTTGGGAAGGGGAAGAGCTGCGGACCATGCCTGGAAATGGAGCAGAGCCTCCCCCTCAGGCATAGGGTGGGCCCTGTTCTGTGCTCTCTGTAGCTCACCTAGGTGGGATGTAAGCCAGAAGAGAGGTTAAGGGGTGGAGGAGTTTGAGATGAGGGGCAGGGGAGGGGCGGGGGAGGGCTACAGCCAAAGTCTGAGCTGGCCTGCGGGTCCAAACCCCTGCAGCTCCTGGCCAATTGAGGACCATTTGGGAGCAAGCAGCGTCTGCCCAGCTTTCTGAAGCTGGTGGCTGTATTTTATTCCTCAACTTCAGCCTCATCTCTAGCCAGCTTCCCTGTTTCTTTACTTCCAAAGGCAATTCATCTCTCCTCCTTTCCAGCCGAAGCAGTTGCTGAATGTACTGACACGACTCTATTCTCGGGGCCTGTCCACTTGGCCAGCAATACGCTTCCGTCTAAAAAGCCAACTGTGTTCCACTGCCCCTACCCAGCGGCACCACACTTGGCACTAAAAAGTCTTCAATAGCTTTTCCACTTACCCCCCTTAAAGCCATTGTCTCCCCAGGCTTCTGAGCTGGTCGTTCTATGGACATGGACCTCCCTGGACTCTCCAGTGACGTAATGTCATCCAATGACCTTTTCCCGGCTTCCTCCTCTTAGCTTCTCTGGAGCATTCGATATTCTTAACCACTGTCTTGAAATGCTTTTTCTCCTACCTCCTTCTGTTTCCTTCCCTACTTCTTCCTTTAATTCCCTAAATGGGAGCACCCCCTAATGTCTGCCAGTCCCCCCCCCCCCCATCTCTCTCTCATGCTGATTTCATCTCTGGCATCACTTTAGCTCCACTCAATATAATGATTCTGAAAGGACCAATCTCAAGTTGTAAAATTCTTTCTCCCAGCACCCAAGGGTCCATATGCTCTGGACCTACCTAACTTACCTTTCCAGCCACATTTTTTTCTCAGTCTCTTTCTGGGAGGTGGCATGATATACCTCAAAGAGCAAGAACGTAGAGGCAGAGAGAGGATTACAAAGCTTGGCTCCATTGTTTACTGGCCACGAGTTCTTAGCAAGTTTTCTGAACCTTTTTTTCTCACCCATAAAACAAGAGTAAAAATAGTACTTGAAAGAGATATTTAAAATTTTTTTTTATTGAAATATAATTGACATACAACATTATATTAGTTTCAGGTATAAACATAATGATTCAATATTTGTTTGTATTGTGAAATGATCACCACAAGTCTAATTAGCATTCCTCACCATGCAGAGTTACAACGTTTTACTTTTTTTTTTTAAATATATCTTTATTGATTTCAGAGAAAGGAGAGGAGAGGGAGAGAGAGAGATAGAAACATCAATGATGAGAGAGTCATTGATCAGCTGCAGCCCGCAACCCGGGCATGTGCCCTGACCGGGAATCGAACCCCGATCGCCTGGATCCTAGGTCGACACTCAACCGCTGAGCCACGCCCGGCCGGGCAACATTTTACTTTCTTATGATGAGAACTTTTACTGTCTTAGCCACTTTCAAATATACGACAGTATTATTAATTAGAGTCTCCATGTGCGCATTGCCTCCCCTAGGCTCATTTATTTTCTAACTGGACGCATGTACCTTCTGACTCCCTTCACCCTTGCCCACTCTCCACCACCCACCTCTGGCAACCACCAGTCTGTTTAAAAGAGAGATTTTTGGCACTTCAAGATAGTGTGTCTGGCACCTCACAAGTACTCAACAGCTAGAAGTTACTATTATTTTTGTTACTGAGATAACATGAACAACCGCAAACCTTTTAATCAACTACCAAGTACTGTGCACAGGATCACGTGGGTTGAGGGGAGGCTGTAGGAGCCGACAGCCCACAGCAGTAACTGGGCTGAGGACGGGGGAGAGAAGCACAGAAGGGGTACTCCTCGTGCCTGTCCAGTTCGCATAAACCCACTGCCCCACACCCGTTCACACCCCAGGGAAACTCCGTCGGGGTGGAGACGGTCTGCGAATGAGGGCTGGGAAAGTGAGTATTAAAAATGGGTATATTATAAATGGTCTAAGGAATAAGCTGAAGCACTTCACATGCATTATCTCAGCAGAATCTTTATAGCAACCCTATGAAGTAGGTACTGATTTGAGCCTAATTTAGGGGTGAGAAAAATGGGGCTTGAGATTAAGAGCTTGCCCAAAATCACACAGTTAGTAAGTGATAGAGTCAGAACTCAAACCCAGGTCTGCCCAGGCCCAGAGCTCAAGGGTTTCTTCCCCATTTCACTCTATTGCTTTAACTTCCGGGCTGACTGAGACACGCAGGCCCGTGTTAGGAGTGCGTGGTGGCTCCAGCTGACATTAAAATTACTGGCATCTGTGCGGCCTATTTCCAGGCAGAATGGAACCTCTCCCATTGACATTATAAAGTAATTCCACCACAGAACCAACCCTGGTCACCACCAGACATTCAAACCAACTATTAGAAAGTTATGTTCCAGAGAAAAGAACTGTTTCTGATGTTAAATCACTTCCAGAGAAGTGCCTGCTGGACTCTGAGCAAATGTGGCAAACGATTGGTTGAAACTCCCTCTAGAATTCGCTTGCATAAGCCAGAAGGCACTTGGTTCGGCTGAAGTCTTTGAAAATGTCCATAACCTCCTAAAATAAAATGGTTGTGGCCTTTAAGCTTTTAAATGTAATCATTTCCACTTATGAGTGGAGTCGATTGTTTCACAATTCTAACACTGTTTACCTAAGAACCAGTAAAATGCACAAGAAAGGAAAATCGGCTTTGGAGTCTAACAGATTCCTGTCAACAGCCAAGTCCAGAAAAAAAAAATCTTAATTTCATATGCTCTCTGGGGCTCTTGTGCCCAATTCAGGCGAAGGCTGTTGTTGAAAAGTTTAGTTCGCTTATCCCAGTCAACTAATAGAGACAACAAAGGATCTAGAGGAAGATCTAGAGCATCAGGGACCAGAGAGCAATTGCACGTAGACATTCCACTTCATGCCGGTGGGCCTCATGCTTTTATGTGGGCCCTCTGAGGTCTGCATGAAAACTGTCACTTCTTCCCAGTAAAACGCTCCAACCTTGGAGTCAGACATGGTTGGATTTGAGTCTTGACATCACCACTCAACAGCTGTGCTTTTTTAGGCAGGATGCTTAACCATGCAATGCCTTGATTTCTTGATGCATAAAATGGAGAGATCATAGTGTAAATCTCACAGGGCTGGGATGTGGATTAGGTGAATCGATGCATAGGACCTAAAGAGCAGACAAGGGACTGTGGTGTAGTCATTCAGAAGAGACCCTGGACCCTGAATTTACAGCCCACCAACTGTGGGATCACTTAACTGCTCTGATCCTCAGGTTCCCCATCTGTACAATGGGCATAGCAGTCACAGTGGCCAATTCCATAGGGTTGTTGTGAGGATGAAATGAGTTACTATGTATAAAGTACTTACAGCTTAGCACATAAAGACTCCGAAAAATAGTAGCCATTATGATGACCTGAGTGTTTGGCACATGCAGGTATTCAGTGCATGCTACCTATTATTCAGCTCAGATGACAAGCATCTAGGATAGGAGCTGGGCCTGCTCTTTTCGTGGTTCTTGCATGGCTTATGTACTATTCTGTATGGATACTCTTTTGGTATATAGTATTTATAATATCAGTTGAGTGATCCAAACAGCTATTAAAATATACCCCACACTATTGGCTGCACATGAAAATAGAATGAACCGATGACATGACCCAAGCTACAGAGTGACTTATATTTCAATGAATCTCGCTAATAGAGTAGCTGTGCAGAGTAGAAACCCAGTAAATGCCAGTCAATGGACCCTACATTCTCCTCTAGCTGGCGTTTCCAAAGCATCTTCTGACGCAGAGTATTAACTTCTCTGTGTTGTGTAAGTAAGAATTGCTCAGCCAGGTTCTTCAGACACACTGAGGTCATTCAGCCCGCAGGGAAGGAGCAGGCACCCAGGTCACAAAGTCATTGTCTGATCTGTAAAGGCTTATTCACATGTACCAGTGGTTCTCAAAGCGAAGCCTCCATGCTGGGATAATTTTCATTCCTGGGAACTTCACAGAAATGCAGCTGCTCTGACCTACAGAATCAGAAAGCACTGTCTGTTTTAACAAGCTCCCCCCACCCCAGGGGGTTCCAGTACCTGCTCTGATGTAGAGTATACTGGTCAGTCCTTGAGATTCAGAGAGTAAGTCCCCGAGCAATACCGATCTCAGAGAAAATTGTGCTTCTAAAGAGAAAACGGATCTGGTAATGTCGTCCTATTACTCAGAGTACCCATCTGATTTCAGTAGGGCCAGGATCTGCTTCATTATTCCTCTGATGGGTCTGAGGACAAACACCACTGTGTGGAGCCTGCTCTTCTACAGACACTGTGTCCAGCTAGAAGCCACAAATATATATAGCAAAAGAGATTTGTAAAAGGGCAGCCGTCTGTAGGAAAGGAACCAGTACAGGAGCTGTAGGGGTTGGGTGCATTGCATAAATATGAACTTCAGCTCTTTGTTACCACCTGCTACTGGAGCCACCTTCCTGTCCGAGAATTCAGCTCTGCTTTTTATCTGTGTCTCTACTTCAGGTTAGACTCAAAAGTAGAGCATTCATACCCTGTTCAGGTTAGAGGCCAAAAGCCACAGAGGGGATCCCCGCTGCACACACATGTGGGTGGCCAGCACACAGTCCTCACCTTATTTCCTGTGGCAATCACTATGTGAAGTGAGCGGGAAATGGAAGGTTAGTAGTCAGCTGTGTCACCCAGAGGAGTCATTTCAAATGTATCAGCGCCTAAGGTGTCACTTCCCGAAGGTGGAAAGACATAAAGTCACAGAGGCTGACCTACTTATCTATCTGCCATCTACATAATTAGAATTTTTAAGAACCCTGCCCCGTGGTTCATTGCTTTCCTATCTAAAGGTCATATGTCTAAAAGGTGCACATGTCCCCACTTTGTATTCATCACTCGGGTGAAAGAAGCCGCCAACATCAGCTGTGTAGACAGGGCTGTAATACTCACATCTGACTCATCTCAATGACTCACCTCTAAAATGTTCTCCCTACAGTTGCTCTTCAGAAATGTCTCAGGGAAGGAGCACAGTGGAGCTGCAGAGTAATGTATCAACTTCTACATCAACTTTGATTTTTCTCCCCCACCCCAAATTATATAATTTTTAAAACCGCACTGGGGCAGATGTGTGTTTACTTTGAGAAGTAAAAATGTTAACATTTAAACTGAAAGCCTGTTTCAGTTTTAAGGTACTTAATTGCCTTACAGCATATAATAAACCGAGCCCATCTTGTCATTCAACTAATGGAGGGAGTGATAAAAAGATAGGAGCCCAGGACCCTATTCATTCCAGTTTTCCTTTGTACTGGGTTTACTTTGGCACCGTGCCTCATGTGTATTTTACACTTCTTTACATTTTGTACATCCCTGTATGACAAATACTTGTCAAACAGAAACTAAACAGATTTATAACCCCTTAACTTGAAATGAGCCAAAATTGAACTGCCAAAACTTTATGACTTCATTTTCTTTCATAGTTTTCCACTACATTGGTTCAAACAGACAAACCCCACTTGAGGTCAAGCAGAGGTCATTTCACTTTCATTACTAAAATATAATTTACAATATGCCAGACCTAAACAAGTTTAGCCTAAAGGGTTTGTATAATGTAAACCATCTGTTCCTCAACAATACAGCTAATTTCCTGCCGTTACCGTACAGTCTACTGACTGCTTCTTTAAGGGTTTTTATGATTTTTTAACTAGTTCAGGATTTATGTAAAATTTGAAAATGAGTCTGTAGTTAAGACTCATTTGTACCGAGTAACTTGAGCATTTTAAAAATGCAAATCACTGTGTAAACTGTTCCCCTGGAACCAAGCTCCGAGCAGCTTTTTCTGGGTACTTCGATGCCGGCTGCTGCACAGGTGTTCGAAGGAAAGATTTTTGTGAAATCTGCCATTTTAGTTGCTTTCCATGCTTCTTTTCAAATCCCTCCCTCCCCCCAAATTTGGCTGTGACCGGCTCTGGTGAACAACTCCTTCCTTTCATAGGCTGGAGAGGAGCTGACACTCTAAGCGCTGTGACCCACCAGGTCCTGGTGAGATAGGACAAGACACACTGGGTGGAAACGTGCTCCCTCGTGTGTCTGAACAGGGAGGAAGGACAATTCCAGTTCCACCCAGTGACCACACGCTGAGGCTGACCTCGCAGCCCCGCCCGGTGTTAGCCCCAGGCTGAGCCTTCAGAAACGGTCCAAGTCCGACTGGCAAGCAGGCTCCTCCGGTTTCCAACGGGATGGCGGGCCCAAAGCAGAAGGCCTTGCACACGCAAGTGCGGCTCTTCTGGCTCTCCTAAAATTTCTTGGTGTGTTTTAAAGCCTCTTCTCCATCTTTAAAATGACTTCCAAAGGCAAACCTGAGAGAGCTGATTTGCTCACCATAGCATAGGGGACTACAGCCAGGCTTCTTCCTCAGGGAGCGCCGGGCCCTGTCCAGCCCCTCTCCTCCAGGCCCCAGGAGGCTGGCCTGCCTGCTCCCTTTTCCCATCTGCCACCATCCTCTCTCCCACACGGGCTCTTGGCCCTCTACCTGCATCTTCATCACCCACCCTCGGGATCCAAAATAAAGTCTCTGTTATTTTTTAAAACATTTAAAAATAATAATAACATCTACAGGACAACAGAGAAAGATTAACAAGAGGAAATTTAGCATGTTTTTTAAAAAGCGTAGAGGGAATTATAGAAGACTGTCTAGAACTCCTTAGGCTATAAATGTATCTAAATCATTTTCATATACTCCACTTCCTAGATGACTTCCCTAATAAGGAAAATAAAATTGATTTAAAGAGTACTTAATAGGTGGAAGTGGCTTTCATACATTGTTGCATCTAATCCCTACTGTAACTGTGAAAGCTAGATATTATATTATTTCATAGATATGGAAATACAGGTTCAGAAAAGGTAAGAAACTCACTCAAGGCCTGCCAACTAATATATAGAACCCACCCCACAGGGTTGTTGTATTAAATGAGTTAATATTTGTTCAGTGCTTAGAACAGTGTCTGGCACATAGTACATGCTGTGTATTAACTATTAATAGAAAGCAACAGGTCCAAGATGCAAATTCAGAGTCCAAAGTCCCATGGTTTGAGTTATACCACACTGCCTATGGGTTAATTTCAGCAGGGGCAGGAGAAGGGACAAAGAGTTCTAATTCTTCATCATATCAGTCTGCTATTCCTTGGGTTTAATTCCTAATTCCCATTTTTCCCTCAAAAGAAATGTACTATTCAGTCCCTTGCCCTTCTCTATCACCAAAAGCCAGGGGATCCTGTTTAGATCAAAAAGTAAGGAGCACCTTCTATGCCATTCAAGGGACCTTCACATAAATTGGGTTCATTCACATCGTTAGGAAAAGTTCTGGCTGGTGTGGCTCAGTGGTTGAGCATCGACCTATGAACCTGGAGGTCACGGTTCGCTTCCCTGTCAGGGCACATGCCCAGGTTGCGGACTCAGTCCCCAGTAGGGGGCATGCAGGAGGCAACTGATCAATGTTTCTCTCTCATCAATGTTTCTATCTTTCTGTCTTGCTCCCTTCCTCTCTAAAATCAATAAAGTCTTTTTTAAAAAAAAAAAGTTCTTATGGAAATCCCAATCTTAATGTCTTGCAGGAAAAATTCACCTTGGCTTACTCTTGCACAAAAGGAAAATCACCTGAGTGCTGCAAGAGAAAAAAGTAGGGTTGGTTCAGTGGGTTCCTTTCCCCCATCTCCCAAAGGAACTCCATAGCACACACAAGGATCCAGACCCTATAAGCAAAAGGAGAGTAGTGGGTGGACCTGTGATTGCAGAAGAAAAGTCCTGATTCAGTCAGGTGGAAAGACCGGTCATATGCTTTTCTAATTATTTACGTTTTTGAATTGATAATCTGTTCTCCTGGTTCAAAATTTTAAAAGAATAAAAAAGCATGAAGTAAAAAATCTTCCCCTTCTGTCCCCTCCTCCTAGTTGTCACCTCTGTGCCCTCCTGGTAACCACTGCCATTTCCTAGCATCCTTGCAGTTTCTTTATGCACAGAAACATGAATATATTCTTTGTCGTCTTCTCTGTCACACAAAAGCAGAATACAGCATTAACTTGGTTGGTTTTTTTCTTTGTTTTTTTTTTTTTTTTCTCTTCTTCTTTAACTTAGCAATAGGATTTTGGAGATCTCCCCCTATCAGTACATAGAAAGAGTCCTCATTTGTTCTTGTATCTATGTAATCTTTTATTTACTAGCTCTGCCATAATTAATCTGATGTTTCCTGTAGGTAAACGGTGAAGTTGTTTCTAATTTTTTGCCGTTACAAACAATACTGTAATGAATCAGATAGATCAATAAGCTTTAATTTACTGAATGTTTACAGCAATGTATTCCTTTTACTTTCAGCAGAAGTAACTGTCCTATAAGAAACTGTCCTGTTTTCAAATACAAAACCCATACGCTCTGCTTGAACAAATAAATGAGACCTATTTATAATAATATAATTTGCAGAGAAGAATTAATATTTCAAAATCCTCAATTCCATTTTGTCCCTTTAACTGGGTGTTTTGCTGCAAGTTTAATTACACTTAAAACTAGGTTAGTGGGCATTTTTGCCCTGGGAAATATCAGCTCAGAACAGAGCTGATCATCATGAATTCTAAATTAGCACAATTTGGATTAGAGAAGTTTTTTTTACCTAATTTTCTAAACTGTTGTTTTAAACTCTGTGTGGAGAGCCCTGTGTTCCATATGGATTTGCCATGTTGTCAGCTTCAATTGGGATCCTCAGAGAAGCATTCCTTTCCTAAAAAATAAGGATTTTAAAGTGCAGGGATTATTTTAAAAATCCGTTTATGTACAAATGCATTGCTTTTATGACTTTTCCCCTAACAAATTAGACTAAACGTCAGGCTAGATTTGAGGTGAATTTTTAAAAATAGGAAAAACACACGACACAGTAGACATTTACTGCCAAGATCAAATGTCGCCATTTAATACTTATTTTTATTGTGAAGTACAAGCTTTCCCCTGTTTTAAGGTCAGCCCACGTGCAAAGCCATAGGAATATCAATTGGTATAAAGGGAAATGCAAGGAATTGAAATCTGATTAAGGCAAAATATGTTCATAAAAAGATAGCAGCAGCAAGGTAATAACAATAAAAGTTAAATAGCATTTACCATGTGCCAGACATCATGCTGATTATTTTACAAATGCTAACATATTAAAAGTTCACAAGAATCCTACAAGTAAGTAAATTGTATCAAGTATTATCATCCCATTTTAGAGAAGAGGGGATTGAGGCAGGTGGTGGTTACATATTGTACCCAGGGGTCACACAGCTGGTAAGTGGAGAACACAGGGTTCAACATCTGATTGGCTGTAGAGGTCGTGCGTGGAACCAGCCACCACCCTGCCTCTTGCACTTAGTGGCATTCAGACTATAAAGCCAAAAGGACTCCAGAGGAGGCAAAGGCCACAGTGGTCAGGGAGAGCTTCCGAGGGAGCAAGGATTCGATAAGCAGGGAGGAGCACATTCCAAACCTCTCCCTCTCTACTGTGACAGTCTTTTGTTTAGGTTTCTCTGGCCTTTCACACAATAAATATCCTAAGAGTAGGAGAGCTTTGCAGGAACAAAGGTATTAAGCAAGAATGTGCATGGTGTTTGGGGTGGACAACGAGGAGACCTATTTAGCTATAGCGATGCTATCGCAGAGGAGTAGCAAAGGTGGGCAGGCGAGGACCTAATCGCAAACACGGCCGGTGCCAGCTGCACCATCTGCAGCAGTGCTTCTCGCCGAAACCACCTGGGGTCTGTTAAAAGCACATTCGGTTTCAGCATATGCGCTGCCAAAGCGAGCACAGCACATTCTGATTCAGAAGGTCTGAGGTGGGCCCGGGAGTCCTCATTCGTAGGGAGCTTCCAGTGAAGCTGATGTTGATGTTGCTGGTCCCAAGACCACACTTGGAGTAGCAAGGCTCTAGGCAGCGGCAGGAAATCAGTATCATAGATGGGGGGATGGGGCGTGGTGGACAGAAAGTTGCCAATGACACCTCCCCTAAGTTGCAGCCAACCATTTAAAACTTATAGAGCTACAATATTTTAATCTAACTGGTAGAACCTTTCTCTTTATGTTCCACCCCCTCCTTCCAGATGCCAAGAAAGTGCCTGAAGAAATGTTTTAAAACACACTTTTCCTTTCTTTCATACAGAGCAAGGCTAAGGAGCTGCCACTTTCTGCTGTACGTTTTATGGAAGAACTGGGTGAATGTGCCTTTGGAAAGATCTATAAGGGCCATCTCTATCTCCCAGGCATGGACCATGCTCAGCTGGTTGCTATAAAGACCTTAAAAGATTATAACAACCCCCAGCAATGGACAGACTTTCAACAGGAAGCCTCCCTGATGGCCGAACTCCACCACCCCAATATTGTCTGCCTTCTAGGTGCTGTCACCCAGGAGCAGCCTGTGTGCATGCTTTTCGAGTATATGAATCAGGGGGATCTCCATGAGTTCCTCATCATGCGGTCTCCCCACTCTGATGTGGGCTGTAGCAGTGATGAAGATGGGACCGTAAAATCCAGCCTGGATCATGGAGATTTTCTGCACATTGCGATTCAGATCGCAGCTGGCATGGAATACCTGTCTAGTCATTTCTTTGTCCACAAGGACCTTGCCGCTCGTAACATTTTAATTGGAGAGCAACTTCACGTAAAGATTTCAGATCTTGGGCTTTCCAGAGAAATATACTCGGCTGATTACTACAGGGTGCAGAGCAAGTCTTTGCTGCCCATTCGCTGGATGCCCCCCGAAGCCATCATGTACGGCAAATTCTCTTCTGATTCAGATATCTGGTCTTTTGGGGTTGTCTTGTGGGAGATTTTCAGTTTTGGACTCCAGCCGTATTACGGATTTAGCAACCAGGAGGTGATTGAGATGGTGCGAAAGCGACAGCTGTTGCCGTGCTCCGAAGACTGCCCACCCAGGATGTACAGCCTCATGACAGAATGCTGGAATGAGATTCCTGCTAGGAGACCAAGATTTAAAGATATTCACGTCCGGCTCCGGTCCTGGGAGGGACTCTCAAGTCACACCAGCTCCACTACTCCCTCGGGGGGAAATGCCACCACGCAGACCACCTCCCTTAGTGCCAGCCCAGTGAGTAATCTCAGTAACCCCAGATATCCCAACTACATGTTCCCAAGCCAGGGTATTACACCACAGGGCCAGATTGCTGGTTTCATTGGCCCACCAATACCTCAGAACCAGAGATTCATCCCCATCAATGGATACCCAATACCTCCTGGATATGCGGCGTTTCCAGCTGCCCACTATCAGCCAGCGGGTCCTCCCAGAGTGATTCAGCACTGCCCACCTCCCAAGAGCCGGTCCCCCAGCAGTGCCAGTGGGTCGACAAGCACTGGCCATGTGACCAGCTTGCCCTCATCAGGATCCAATCAGGAAGCAAATATCCCTTTACTACCACACATGTCAATTCCAAATCATCCCGGTGGGATGGGGATCACCGTTTTTGGCAACAAATCTCAAAAACCCTACAAAATAGACTCGAAGCAGCCATCTTTGCTAGGAGACTCCAATATTCATGGACACACCGAATCTATGATTTCTGCAGAATTATGAAAATGCACAACTTGTTGTAAATGTGGTACACAGGAAAAACTAGAAAGCCGTAGAAAAGATTTATATTCAAATGTTTTTTATTAAAGTAAGGTTCTCATTTAGCAGATATTGCAACAAGTACCTTCTGTGAAGTTTAATTGTGTCTTACCAAGCAGGGCAGACACCAGCCAGAAAGAAACATTGTGGGATTAAGGCCTCATCAGGGTGTATGCCCGGCATTGGGATTGGTACAACTGGTTTCAAGTACTGAAACCTACAAGCCAGCGAAGAGGAAAAGATTCTTGTGATTAAGCATCAAACCAAAAAGGAAAGTCAAATGGTGCTTTGTGTGTTTCACCTTCGGGCACCATGACTGGCCTCTCCCCAAAATGTATATACCGTAGCATTTGTCTACCTGCTGTCTTTTCTTCAGGACATATGTTCAGGAATTGTGTTGATTCTATTTAGACTCTGTGCATCTTTATATGGAAGTGATGTTCAGAATCAGTGAGGAAACCTTAGGCCAAATTTGAAATCCCAGATGGAAATGAGCCATAAGACAAGTGTAAGTTCCCCTGAAGCCTTCTACGCAGTGGGGCTTCTTTGGGAAGGTGCAGAGTGTGGCTCTCTGTGAATCTCCTCTGCTGATCATGAAGGCCTTTTCTACATTTTTTTTTTCCACAGTGTGTTTACACAAGGCCTTGAAATAACATAGGGCATCAGACCATAAGAAGGCTAGATGTGGATGTTGGAATTGATTATTGGTTGATAGTGATAGTTTATTTTGTTGTATTGGAAATGAGGCACCAAAGGAAGCACAGTCAGGAAAATGACCCCTCTGCCTAGAGCAGCATCCATGGGAGAGGAACAAGGGTTTTCATGGGGACAGCCTTTTGGGAGCTTCCTTGGACTAATAACATTGACGAATAGGGGTGTGGCTGCAGACCAGCACGTCAGTGCTTGCAACTTCCTGCCTATGAGTTGTTCAGTGGACTCTGGGGAAGTAGAAAACTCTATGACACCAATATCTAGTTAATTTAAAGTTTCTCTCACTTTTTTTTCCCCTGATCTGGACATGTTCACAGATTCTGTTTCAGCACCAAGAGTTATGACAATTTATTCGTAGGGTTAGTTGGAATCCAAAGACTATGAATTCTATTTTGTAAAATATTACAGTGTTTCTTAAAAAGCAAGTACTGAGTTCTCACTTCAAAGATTGCCATGAACTGAATTTTTCAAGCTGATAAATAGGAGCAACATGATCATTTTTGCCTTAGTTAGAGGGAGGTACCATTGTGCATCTCATGCCATTTACCTGCTGGCCATCTTTTGCCAAGTTTAGAATTCCTATGGATGGGTTTCAAGTTCTATATAGAAAGGAATGTTATGGTTGATTTTTCTCTTGTTAAAAAATAACTCCTTTATTCTAAGAACAATGTCTCCAAGTCTCTTTTTTTTTAAATTTTACAGCTAAAGAGACTTATAAAGAGACTTACCAGGATATAAAGTAATTCCTGGAAATTATATTTGATGAGGAGAATGTAAGAGAATTAGAAGCACGTTGATATTTCAATTTAAAAAAATACTATTACGATGAGAAATAAAGGAAATATGTTTACCAAAATATGTTGCAATTTTCCTAAACACTGAATCTTCAAACAACAAACATGGACTTATAGGTACTGTGAATTTAAAGAATTGGCTATATCCAAATTTATTCAGAGATAAATTAAGGCATATTTTTGTGGCATAAATAAGCTGATTCAGAAGTTACATTTCTTAACTTTAGGTAGAGGAGAATATTTGTATCCTTTTGTTGCTATGCAACTGTTTAATGATGAAGATTCAAACCACAATTTTGTATATCATACGACAATCAATTGTTTTCCAAGAATATTTATTATTTTAAGTAAACACGATTTCAGTGAATCTGAGTTTTTCTAGGAGTCCCTTAAAGGGAAATTAGCATTCCATGAGCCAGTAAAATACCTACTCTGGAAAAACATTGCTATGGTTAAAAAAATGACTCCAAGTTAGTTTTTTATAAAGAACTATAACATTTATTTTAAACATTTTATAATTACTGAAGTCATTAAGGTGAACAAACTAAATTTCAAAACCACTTGTAATAATGTATTTTATAATAGCACTGTGATACTACATAACACAGCCCCTTTTGTATTAAAATAGTATTTTTTTTCACAAACTGAAAAATATCTTTTGCTTTGTTGACAATGTTTTTTTGTAAGATGACTTTATTTTCAGATCTTTTCCCTTTTTTGCACAAAACTATTGTTTATGGTTTGTATCACAGAAGTGAAAATATATCTTTGCATTTTTATATCTGGTCTGTTTCCTTGTTTCCTTTGTTTATGTGTTTTTAACTTGATATAGACTTTCTTCAAATATATAATGGCAATATTCAGATATCTCGCCCTACGATACCTTTTCTTATTTTCACTGCATGCATTTAATCACTGTATTACTTAATGTTTGATTTGTTATTATGGGCATTTAAGATAGACAAGCATGGAATTGTAATGACAAAAAGGCTATTTTATATTAAGGATATGTGCATTTGTATTTCACACACAAGAGATGATATTAAACACTGATTATTTTATGCTGCTGTTTATTAAAAATGTTTACCATAAATATTATTTTCTGAATATTGCTATCATGGAAGTATTTGGGAATTGTAATACTATTTCTCCTAATGATTGACATTTCATAGAAAGAGGAATCGTAATTCCTATTTACTGCTATTTCATTGAAATAATTTTTTTAATAGGCTTTTAAGAAATAGACTTGGGTATTCTTTTGCTAGTGACCATAGGTGGAAGGGAGAATCCCAATGATTTCATGAGCACATATTATCCACCTACATATGACAAGATTTTTAGTTTTTAAAATCAAAATAATATATTAAATAATTACAACCCAATGGAATGTAAAAATTGGGCTTAAAAGTTGCATTCTTTTCTGCCTTGATGTTTTCAGGTGAACTTAGACATCAAAAATTATGTCTTAGGACTCTGGAGAAGAAAAGGCTGTGTACATCTTCTATTCCACTTAGATTCCAACCCTACTGATAAAATTGTCACAGCTTACCTTTATGACCTTATTTGCCCAAAAGAGAGAGTTCCCCATCTGGCGATGAATATACACTGTGAAGGAAAATGAGTATCATTACGGAAGTTCAAAGAACTTGTCCATTTCTTCTCTTTAATACAGAAGGGACTACAATAAACCCTTCAGGGCCTTATCCATCTGTTTTAGGTACAGCTCTTGTCTTCACCTCAGCCATCAAACTCAATAAAGCAATCGCTTCACATGGCAGTGAGATCCAAGGTTAGGTTTCTCCCTCTCACTTGAACCCCTTCATCTGCCTGTCACTCCCATTTCCTTCTTATGTCTCTGTAGGCTCCTCCCTCTCACCATCCCCAGTCCCTTCAGCTCACCTGCAAACTCGCAGCACCACCTCAGGTAAGGCCTATTGCAAATCACTAAACACTAATTTGAGAGGAGCTCTACTATCTACACACCTTAAAAGACAATTAGCTATCCCAGTGGTTCTCAGTGTGGCCTCAGACCAGCAGACCTTGGAACTTGTTAGAAATGCAGAAGCTTGGGCCTCTCTTCGAAGTACTGAATCAGAAATTCTGGGGGTGGACCCAGCAATTTGCACTTCAGCAGACCCTCTGGTATTATAAAGATTGAGAATCACAGAACCACCCTAATTTAAAGGCATGGGGATGGAGGGTGGGGAGCTGGTCATTATATCCTTAGTAATGTGAATATATAAGCATTTAATAACATGTTAGCCACTTTAGTCACCTTAAAGGAAATCAAGTTTTACTTCATCACAAATTCAGCACTAAAAACTTTGTGTTAACTATTTGACAATTGGTTTTTTGTTTGTTTGGGGTTTTTTTGCAGTTGTTCACTTGGATAGAAAACTAACAGCACCTAACCTTTGTTGAGAATATTTCCTTGTCTAGTTTGCTCAAGACCCACATTCTTGGATAGTCACCAAAATAGTTTTCCTTCATATGGACAAACTCAAAAGTGTTGGTCTCTTAGTATACCTTTTTTTTTACTCCTTGCACTGATGATTAACACAACTGAAATAACTCTCCTTTTTGTTGCAACTTGACAAAATTAAGGTCAAGGATAGACTGGTCTTTCTTGGGAGGAGGGAAGACCCAGCTCCCTGTGAGCATCCAGCAGAAGCAGCTGTGGAGGCTCCCCACTCCCCTGAGCTTCCTGTGACAACCTGGCCCAGTTGACTGGATACAGTCACCTGTGGCTTGTTCCACTGTGTTCCTTTGCCAGCTGCAGTCTGTCAGTCCTTGCTGGCTGGCCGAGAGCTCCTCTGCTCAGGCGATGCTCCGCATTGCCTTTAGAGGGCTGAAAGCTCTGAGCAAGGACAGCAAGAGAGACCTAAGGGAAGTGCTAGAGGGGAAGCTCAGACTTCTTAATTTATAGCATTGTTTCTCAACCAATAGTTCAAATGCTGAGGAGGAAATGCTATATAAGAGGAGCAGGAGCAATAAAGCACACACATAAGGAAAATATTTGCAGCCAAAATATGACCGCACCTGAGGTTTGTTACCATAAATACCAAAGTATTAGGACACTTAACTCAGAGGAAGGAGAGGCTTACAAACCATCAGAGCGCTCAAGGTCCATGTAATCCTCTGGGAAATTAGGCTGAGAAGACTTAAAAACATAGAGACACACAGGGAGGTCTGCTGACATGTTTATGACTAGTTGAATCCTAAGCACCTATGTATGAATTGCTTATTCACAAACAAGTACTAGAACATTTGCTGCCCAGGCCTGACACATGCTTTTCCTCAGCAAAGTGACCAGGTTAGTAAATATTTTTATTCAGGAATGGTTACACTAGGAGAAAAACCCTGCTTTAAAATTAGATGGGATGTTACGTACATTTTTTAAAAGGTATATTTTTATGCTGAAATAAAGATAATTCAGGCAATATTCCATTTGGAGGAAAGTGTCAATTTCCGTGGTCCTGTGTTCTTGGTTGTAAATTCAAAGATGTACACAAATCAACAGAAGCAGCTACATAAAGCCATAGACCGATGCTCAAGCTGTGCCCAGACTTGGAAGCGCTTGGAACTTGCTTCAGAAAGATGTCGAGGTCAGGCTCCATCCCCCAGCAGGGGCTCCTTGGCCACTGCAGTCCTTGGGCCCAGGGACAATGGCTCTACTTATCCTTTGGGCCTTTGCCAATACAATTCCCTGAAAGGTTTCTTTTGAGCCTATGTGCATTAAAATCACTGGAAATGAGCCATAACCCCCCAATGGCATAATCTAGGTAGTCTGCTGAGTCAACCTGATAAGACTAAAACTGATATTCAGGCAAAATGACCATTTAGGACTTAACTGTACTTCCAGAGTTCACTCTGGAAATAAGAGTGTATTTGTTGTGTTGGTCAGTGTGGCTGAAGTAGTAACTCCAAAATCTCAGCCTTGCAAGAGCAAACATTTAGATTTCTTGCTCATGTCAGTCAGCAGAAGGCAAGCTGTTCTCATGATGGCACAGAGAAAGGGCAAGGGCAATATCGAAACACAATCACTTGTAAAACTTCTGCTCAGACAAGCTATATATCTCCTCCTCCCACGTCTCTTCCTCAACGCATTTTGAAGCCAAATCTAACCATAGGACATGATGTATCTCAACCTGCTGAGTGGCACTGTAAGTCACCATCACAGCCATGGGCAGGGATGTAGAATCCTAGTTGTTTTCCTCAGCCTGGAAACAGCCCTGAGTGAATAGACTTGGTAGAGCAAACCCAAGGTGTCCATCCTTCCCTCCTGTTGCATTCATGGCACACATGAACTGGTGCTCTTCCCAGCTGAGCTCAATTTTAGCCTTAAATTTTCCAACATATTGCCCTGAATAACCTCCTAATCAGTCAAAAGTAGTAGATTAAATTTAATAGAGATTAAATTTATCAAGCCATCCCTACACTGGAGCAATACTTGTCAAACCAGGTTATCATCACAATAGGAGAGATTTCTAATGATTCTATCTTCTCAGGACCACCCCAGGATGGACCTTAAAAGAGAAGCTACCTTAAAATCTCCTCTAGATTCCTTAGCACACAACACTATGTCTAGGCTTCCCTCCTTCATGGGACCAGGTTGAAGAGAATGGGAGCATGGAGCATGTACTTTTCAACTTCTCCAGCGCAGGAGCCGATGACCTTGAGCAAGTAAGTCAAGCTCTGTGTCTTTACCCATAAAATAATGTAAATATAGCATAGAGGTTAAGAGTAAAGGTTCTGATGTCAGGTTGCCTGGGATTAAATCTCCCCTTCACCCCTTGGTAACCGTGTGAATTTAGACAAGTTCCTGAACTGTGATTTTATCATCTGAAAAAGTATCTACCTTAGAATTCATGTGAACTGCAGAGAAGAGGGCCTGAAAAAACTTCTCAAAAAGTGGCCTACAATTTTATAATTTTTCTATAATACCTGTCTTTCAGAGTTAAAGAGGATATATACAAGCATATGAGAAGTATCTGGCACATAGCAAAGGCCCAGAAAGTGGTAACATTGCTATTATTCAATGTGTTTTAAACAATTTTTATAAAGGGACATATTTTCTATTGTGGTAAAAAATTTAGAGCACAGTATATTCTATTACTCACCTGTATCTCATAGTGCAGAACACCCAGTACTGAGGCCAATGAGGTAGGGGCTAGCTTAGCCCCTCAGTAATTCCCATCACCTCCCTTCAAACCACGCCTAATAAACACACATACGCTGAGTAAAAACAGCTTCAAGACATATCCCTAAGCCAGCAATTTTCAACCTTTTTCGTCTCATGGCACATGTAAACTACTTACTAAAATTCTGCACCACACCAAAATATATATTACATTTTTTGCCGCTCTGACAAAAAAAATAGGAATAACTTTGATTCATTCACACTGGATGGCTATTGTGTTGCCTGTTGTCATTTTTTTATCTGACAATCTAAGGGAAAAGAGGTCAGTGCCCCCAACCAAATAGTCAGGTATTGCATGTTTTAAAATTCTTGAGGCACACTGGTTGAAAATCACCATTCTAAGCCATCCCTAAACCATGTCATCATTCCTTATACCTGCTGCAAACCAGCTGCCACCTCAAAGCTTCTTCCCTGTTGAAATTCTGGAGTTATCCTTAGGGCAACTGAGTATGAAAAGGTTAACAGATATATGTGAAGGAAGCATGGAATGATGATTACACCTTTTAAGCAGTTGCCCCTCCCACAGCCTCCCACTCTCAACCATCACAGTGGTACTCAAATATTAGTAAATGCAGTTTCTCTCAATGATTGGTGTGCCCGTGTGAGGAATGAAGTGCAAGGAGACCTGGTTTCCCTAAAACATGTAAAGTACCCAGGCAGGCATTGCATCTTTCATCATAAACCTCCCTAAGATCTTCTAAAGGAATTCCAACCATTACTTTTTAGAATTTTGATTATGGGGTTTGGGCACTAGCTTGCAATAGAAAACAAATTAGCATCAAGGTCCCAAAAACAGCTTTTACCAAGTTGTCTACACAATTCCCATCCTGAAAAAGTCCTTGATCTCCAAACTAGGGTGACTAAAGTCCTTTGTCCCAAGAAAGTCCCCAGTCCCAAGCAAACTTGGACTCTTGGTCCCCCATAGCTAAAGCCAAGGTGAAATAAAAGCCAGCATGTATTGATTCTGAGTTCCTCTCTGATAGGTTCACTGGTCCCTGCATCTCAGGTGCCTTGCAGGGAGAGATGGAATTATTTTGTAATTAACACAATTCTGAAATTGGGGGGAGCCTACACTTCAATTTTATCACGGGGAACCAAGCATTTCTTGGAGCCCAGGCTTTTATAAGAGAAAATAAAAATTTTAAATGAGAAATTTCAGGAATTCAAGTCACTGAACTAGGCTACCCACCTCTTCCTTCCCGTTTGATCTTTGAAGATTAGCATCCAGTATTTTTCATGACATTTATATTGAGGAAGGAATATACGATTATTAAAAGCAGAGAAACTCAATATGGGAACGCACATCAAAAGGTCTTCAAGACAAAGGAGGGATCATATGATTTGAAACCGGAGTTACTAGAAGCATGTGTGCTGCACTTCATTTTCTAGTTAACAGCGTAACATACGTCAAAATATGATTTAAAACACATCTCACCGCTGAGCTGACATTTGGCGGTCCTCAGCCTCCTTTTGCTCTTGAGGATGGGGGTTCAAATCCAAACGAGGTTAACACTTTGTACTGGTACATATTCCTGGTGGATGCGGAAAACAGTCTTATAGTTTAAGTAAAATGAAAACATCTGTCCAAGTCCTGAGGGAAAGAATTGTGTTTAAAAAAAGAGGGGGAGGGGGATGCTTGGTTGCTAAAGCTGGAGATGGCCTCAGTAACTTTACCAGTCTTAAGCAATTACACTTGCACTTGCCTTGCTCACCTAAGATGACGAACATTTGCACATGAGCCTTAGTTCAGTCTTCATTGTTCAGGATGCCATACCTAGCTTATTCCCTAACCCTATCTAAAGCCACTAACTGGTTTCAAGCACTTTTCACACGAAAGCAGTGAATGAGTGATCTTTGGCCACATAATTTGTCTTGGTCCGTAGCTGTGCACTCTAGGCAAAAAGTTGTATTAGTTAGCTATCGCTGTGTAACAGAATACCACAGACTTACTGTTTCAAAATAATATGGGTACAGCATGACTGAATTTTCTGCTCAGGGCCTCAGTAGGTATTGGCCAGGTTATATTCTGATCTGGAGTTCAGGTCCTCTTCCAAACTCTTGTGGTCATGGTAGAATTCAGTCACTTGTTTTTATAAGACTGAGGCCCTGATTCTCTTGCTGGCTGCCAGCCAGCAGCCACCCTCACCTCCAAGAGACTGGCCACGTTCCTTTGTCTTCAAAGGTAGCAACAGAGAATCTCTTTCATGTGGAATCCTTTTCACACTTTGAATTACTGACTTCAGGAAGAGCCCAGTTTCATTTAAGGCTTACCTGATTAGGTCAGGCTCACCCAAAATTATCTTTCTCTCTTAAAGTTAACTATACCATATAACTTAATCAGAGTGAAATCCATGATATTCACAGTCCTGATGATTATGCAGGGGCTGGAGATCTTGGAGATCCTCTTAGAATTCTGCCTACCATAAAAAATACAATGCAACATTTCTCTTTTCAATCCTCTAGGTCTATTTTTAGAGGGAAAGACTGTGAGGAAAAACCCCCAAAAGCATATAGTAGAACTTAATTAAATCTATTCTCCACTTGAAGTTACAAAAGTAATAAAAGTTAATATCAAAATATTTGGTAGTTGGCATTTTTTGAGTTACATACAGAGTACTACAACTATATTAATAAGTTACAGAAGTTAGATAGACTTCTTAATAAATTTATAACCTAAAAGACAAAACAGAATACACATTTAGTTAACAGATATGTATTGGGCCTTTATTATGTGCCAGGCACTATTTTATACAGCAGTGGTCCACCTTCTTGAGTTTTTATTTTAGTTGACAGGGGACTCAGAAAATTAACAGGTAAAAATGCAGCCGAAAATAAATACACCAAAAATAATAAAAACAACAGATGCACAAAGAGAACTATTGAGAGTAGCCATGCTTTATTACAGAAGGCTAGATAGCTCACTTGGGACAACGTGAGACCTTTTCGAGGCAGGGTTTCCTAGTGGCTAGGGCAAGGTGTTCTGGAGTTTGCATCCTGGCTCTACTGCATTCCAGCTGTGTGACTTAAGGCAAATCATCTGGCATCTCTGTGCCTCAGTTCCCCTTACTGTAAAAATTAGTGTCATAAGAGTACCTACCTCATAGAGTTGTTTTTGAGGATAAAATCCATTTCTGTAAAACATTTAAAATAGTGTGCCCAGCACATGGTAAGTGCATGTGTTGACTATCACTTACTCTGGGCAATGACTGAGTGCTTAGCAGGCATAATTTTTTTTAAGTCTTCATAATAGGTATTATTGGCTGCATATTAATAGATGAGAAAATGTAAGCACAGGGAGGCCAAGTAACTTCTTCCAGGTTACGCAGGCTACTAAAACATAGGTATGCTGGGATTCAACCCGAACTGTGGCAAGAGGTGGAATCTGAGAAATTATTAATCGTTCTCTGTTCCTGGAGCGCTCTTCCAGAGCAACTGTGGGATTCGAAGACATAATATATGCGAACGTATTTTGAATGGTAACTTGCCATATGTGACGATATTGTTATTGATTAGCATGCACCTGTGCCTACCGGTCCCTTATTCCCTGAGAGTTTCTGATATTCAAAGAAAAAAGAAAGGATCATTTTGGAGAGGGACTTGAGTGAGGAGGGCTGCTGCATGCTTGACCCCGGGACTTCACCCCGACCCTCTACATTAGTGAGGGGGAGTCCACTTTGGGGGGACTGAGAAGCTTGGCGTGGGGGCGGGTGGGGGGTGGACTATTGGCTGCGGAGGTTTCCGGAGGCCTGCCCCCTGTCGCTGATTGGATGAGAGGCAGTCAAGCTCCCACCTCCTTTCCCTGACTTTCCCTAGGGGTCTGTTGCTTGGCAACCGGTTCGCGTCTTCCCGCTAAACGTACGCCCAGTTACGTCCGCGAGGAGGCGCGAACAATTGGCTGCCGCCGCCGGGAGCTTACGCCTCTTACGCCCCCTCCACGCAGCGACGTCGCGGGGCTGCCCCAGGTGCTTGTCCTCCTCGGCCTGGAGACCGACGCGCCGCGGCCGAGACCGTGCCTCAGTTTCCCCTCTGCGCGTCTTAGTTTGGAGGAGTCGGAGGAGGAGAGAAAGCCGCTGTTATATGCACAGCTCAGAAGCCATTGGCCTCGGGAGCACGCGGGGGTCCGCGACCCCAGGGGGCAGCTCTCTGCCGTCAGTGGCCCGGGCGTGGGAGCGCGACGCGAGGGCCCCCGCACCTGCCGCCCGGCAGCCCCCGGGAGCGAGGGGGCCGATGCCAGACCCCCTGCCGCCTGGCCATGTCCCACAGAGCTTACTTCCTGCTGCAGAGGGACTTCCAGGAGCTGAAAGAGAACAACTACGTGGTGAGTACGGGGGCCCCGAGGGTGGGTTTCGCGGGGGCAAAACTTTTAAAAAGCACTTTAATCTGTATTTAAAGGGAAATTAAGTTAAACCTAATTTACCATTACAGGGGTGGTTGTTTAACAAATCTGCTTTGCTATAACAGTCCATTTCACAGTAATAGTTACTTCATAATAATAATAAACAGTGTGGAGCGCACTGTGCTGAGTAGTACGGGGGTGGAAGCCCTGAATGTCGGGGTGCGCCGGGTTGCGGGTGACTGACAGGCGCAAGGGGCTCTCATTAATGACAGCACCGTAAGTAGTGTTTTGTTTTACCTACCAGAAGCCTAAGCCTCAGAAAGGTTCAGGAAATATTTGGCCTCAGGAGTCTGTCATAGGGTCTTCTGACTCCAAAACCCTTTGCTCATTTTTTGTTTGTTTTTTGTTTGTTTATTGATTTTAGAGAAAGGAAAGGAGAGAGAAACATCGATTTTTGTGTCACTTATTTATGCATTCATTGGTTGATCCTTTTCTTAATCTTTATTTATTGGTTTGAGAGAGATGGATTTGTTGCTTCACTGATTGGTGCATTCATTGGTTGATTTCTTTTTTTTCCTCTCTGTAATTCTTTACTAAAAATACTGCTGTACACATAGAGACTGAAAACAGGATTAAAGATGAATATCTGCAGTCAAATTAAGGATATAAACTTCCCATCCCTTCCTGTTATAATAGAAAAAAAGCACAGAAAGGACAACCCTTGAAATCATGTAGTGTTGGTCATTTCTATTTTTTTATTTCATTTTTGTATGTGCCTTGACGGGGACGGAAACCGAAACCTTGGCGTATTGGAACGGCGCTCTAACCAACTGAACTGCCTTGCTCAAAGTCTTGTGTCCTACTACTTACTGTCTCGTGCACTTTTTGCCAACTGCTGTCACAACACAGGGATGCCTTTCCCTTATAATTTTAACACAGAGGAAGGCTTTGCTCCAAATGCTACCAATGAAATTATTTCCATATTGTTTCTGCTCTACCTGAATTTTGTGGTTCACTGTTGAAGGACAGTTTCATAAAGGAGAAATGATATGTAATTATAGAGAATAAGTAATAGAGGTATCTTATAATGTTTATCCAGACTAGCACCAAACATATTGAATAACCATGTGGTTGCTCAGAAATATTTATTGAGTGTATTTAGGTGTATTTTCCAGCATAATTGATAAGGTTTTCTGTGAAATACAGGGTGAGGCAAAAGTAGGGTTAGAGTTGTGAGTATGCAAAACACAAAATTTATCCTTGTATTATTATTTCTTAATTATACATTATTTTCCATACAAACAACTGTAAACCTACTTTTACCCCACTCTGTGCATTCTTGTCCCTCTATTGGGACAATACCTCAACTGTAGGGAAATTTATTTTTTACATAAGCATAATTTTGGGGTTGTGTTTTCTGAAAATGTTGTGACTTCATGCCTTCCATGTAGCATCCATATATACCTTTAAAAAGCTCTGAAGAGATGCATGCTTTCCAATGATTTCCTTCTCTTCTAATTTGAATCTTAAATTGGCTATTGTCATACATAAGCCACACATTCCAATCTTGACCTTCTAGTCTCACTTGTGATTTCCATGCTTATGATTTACTTTAAATTTACTACTGTGTGGAATCTATCTTAACAGCTGTGTAATAACACAAAATATAACACCTCCCCAAGTCAACAAATAAATAAATTCATCAGGAAACATAAAAGTAGTTTTTGTAATTTATTGTAACCTGATATCTGATTTTCAAAGCTACAATAAGTATGGAATCTTTTTTACTGCTTTGAATCTCTTTTCAATTAAAGGGTATTTCTGCCTTTCCTGTAAGTGAAGATATGATGGAATGGGAAGCTGATATTGAAGGTCTAGAGAATACAATTTGGCATGGTATGTATTTGCAAAACCAATCTACTTTTTAAAGAGACTTTATACCATTATTAGTCCATCTTCATTATGTGCAAAAGAAGGTTGCATTATATAAATTTTCCAGAATTCGGAAAGTATTCACATGCTATTTTTCATTGTATGGTTTAATTTTTGCCATTTGTAAACATAGATAGAAATTTCAGGTTTAACTTTTTTTTTATGTCAGATCTTAATGTTATTACATTTTAAAGAAGCAGACCCAATAAAACGGGCTCTGGAACAGTGAGTTTAGTCAATACGAGATACACAGTGAATGGGACAGGTGTTTGGGGGACAGTAATGGATGGTCAACAGGCTGATAAAATAATGGTGGGGTTAGATTGTGAGGAGTCTCTTATACTATCTAGAGGGGTCTATGCACCCTATGATCCAGTTTACTTAAGAATAAAACTCTAGAGACCTTGGGAGGGAGGCTAACCTGTAGCAGGAAATGTTAGTTTAATCAGGTTACAGTTAACCAGTACAGCACAACACTTTAGTAAAAATGTTTATCTTTATATTATAGGAATATTCTTCCAAGTGACAATTAATTTTACAGTGGAATATAATCTTGTCCCTCCAGTTGTGATATTTAGAACCATTCCTTTTCATCCAAATGGTAAGGACCGAATGAGATTTTTATTATTAGGGTCTCTGTCCCTATTACCCTTGTTCTGTATTAGTATTTAATAATGTTTTTAAAAATATAATCACAACTTTGTTATGATTATAAAAGTAAGTATGCTTATAGGGGAAAACAGAAAAAGAAAAAAGTATCACTTTGAATCCTAATTCAGAGAGATATTACTCTCAACATTTAAGTAAATTTATTTCCTTTTTTCTATGTGTGTCTTTTTTCTACAAAGTTGGGGTATTAGATATAAAGTTTTGCATCTGGTATTTTTTTTACTTAATATTACATAAGCTTCTGGTTACATTATTAAACATTCTTTAAAAGATCATTTTTAATGACTGAATGATAAACATTCCTGTATTGTTCAGTATTTTAGTTGGACTAATTTTCTATGTTATAAAATATGATACACTAGCAAATTAATGTTTTAGCTAAAAATAAGTTAGATTTCTACTTTAAGCCTTACATAAAGTGTATTTCTAATTGACAAAAAAAAAAATCTAAAAATTTTAAATGCTAAAAAGAAGGGAATGCAATAGAACTTTTTATGGGCTTGGTGAAAAAGCCCTTTCTAAATATGATAAAACCTAGAAAGCATGGGAAATGCATGACACATTACATATGTAAGCTTTTTAAAACTTCTCTACAGCTGACCACATTATAAACAGAGGCAAAATACATTAATATGCAAACCAAGGGAAGATATTTGCAACACATAAAACAATATCTGTAACATATAAAGAGTACATGAGAATCAATAAGAAAACAACATACAGCAATAGAAAAATAGACAAAGACTATAAACAACTACTTGATAGAGGAAAGGTAACAAAAATAAATGTAAAAATATGTTCAACCTCACTAGTAAGAAGAAAAATACATATTAAAACTGCCTATAAAATACATTAAAAATGCGACTCATTATTTATGTTTACAGAATATTAAAATAATTTTGGTAGAGGTGAAAAAATATGGGTACTCCGACATGATGTCCTTAGTGTGTCCTTTTGGGGAAGCAGTTTGACAGTTTCTAATAAGATATAAAATGCAAATAGCTGTAAATCCCTGTAAATACCATGTTTATAAGTTATTACATAGAAATATTAGCACAAGTGTGCAAGAGTACGTTTAAAAGGTGTTTGTTCCCAGTAACAACAGAAGAAGGGAAGTAATTCCAATATCCATTAATAGAGAACATTTTTAAATTGAAATATCCTATAGCTTTACATACATTGCTCTTAAACAGAACAGGAAGGATCTACTGTGGAAGTGGGAGGTGAGGACAAGGGGATCAGAATACATCTTCCCATTGTATTTAATCCAGTAATTCCACTCCTGTGTGTTTATTTTAAGCAAATAGTAGCAAATGTACACAACTAATTTTGTATCATAAATTTAATTTTATTCTTTAAAAATATGTCTTAATTATAAAAGTAATAATGTAGTTGGAAAAAAAAATTACATTAAAGTATATAAAGTAAAATTAGGAACAAGACAAGGGTGCCTACTCTCACCACTTTTATTCAACATAGTATTGGAAGTTCTAGCCAGAGCAATTAGGTAAGAAAAAGAAATAAAAGGCATGCATATTGGGAAGGAAGAAGTAAAACTGTCCTTTGCAGATGGCATGATATTGTATATAAAAAACATTAATAAAGACTTCCCTCAAAAACTGTTAGAACTAATAAATTTGGTAGTTTCAGTAAGCAAAATCAATACACAAAAATCTGTTGAGTTTACATACATTAATAAAGAGGAAGGGGAAATATGGGAAAACTTGGGGTTGCTCTTCTTTCTCTCCCTCCCACCTCCCAGGAAGACTTATCTAATTGGGGAGATGTAAGAAAGAATTGGGCATGTGTGGATCAGCACTTCCTCAAAACTTTCTTTCCAATAAGCTGGATCTTAGAATGCATGCAGCCTCTGTTTCTTCAGGCAGGAAACCTAGGCAGGCCTCCAGTTGAGGGGTTAAGTTCAAATCAAGGGGATTTTTGTGGAACTTGATTAAAGCATTGATCAGCATTCTCCATTTCAGTCTTATGTATCATAAAGTTGATATTTTTTACTTGCATCTTTCAACACTATAGTCTATTTTATTATATACAAACCTTGGAGGAGAGGAGTATTATTAGCCCACACACACCAAGAACTGGGTGTGTACAGTTCTAAGTCTTTAATTTTTTTTTTTTTTTTTAATCCTCAACTGAGGATATTTTTTCCATTGCTTTTCAGAGAGAGTGGAAAGGAAGGGGAGGAGGGAAGGAAGGAGGGGGAGAGAGAAACATAGATGGGAGAGAGAGAGACATGGATTGGTTGCCTCCTGTACACGACCCGACCAGGCATCAAACCTGAAACCTAGTTAGGTACCCTGACTGGGAAAAAAAATCCACAACCTTTTGGTGTATGGGACGATGCTTCAGCCAGCAGACCCACCCGACTAGGGCCATACTAGAATTTGTTTCTAAATTCTCTTATTAGTACATTTTTCTATCTAACCTCTTGTCCCACTGCGCTACTACAATTATTGTGGTTTTACAATACAATATGATATAGTATTGTAAAATCTATATCATTTCCCTTTTCAAAATTTTCTTCTCAGTGTTTACCTTTTATTGCAAGATTTTTTCTATTTGAGTATAAATGTTTTTCTTGTTCATTTATAAAAATTATTTAGACATTAATAAAAGTACCATTAATAATGATAGCTATCATTTTTTGAGCATTCATTATATACCAGGTACTCTGTTGAGTACTTTATTTTATTCATTCTTTACAGTGGAGGTGGGTACTTTAGTCATATCCCTATTTTACATATTAGGAAAGTGAAATTAGTAAGGTTAATTGCTCAACATCACATAGGGCCAACGTTCAAATCTGTGCGTCTGACCCAAAAGTCCATGCTTTTGACAGCTATACTCTATTAACTGTCATATTCATTGCAAATAATTTTTCTGTTTTGTCATTTGCTTTCTAATTTTGCCTATTTTGGTGTTCCTAAGCTTTAAATAATAATCTTATTATATATATATAACTAATAATGTATTATTTTAATACAGTAGACCAACATACTGGCCGACCCTGTATAGATTTTTTGGACAACCCTCACAAATGGAACAGAAGCTACACATTGAGCAGCATCTTGCTTACCCTCCAGGTAAGAAGAGACTAATATAAATACCCTCTTTAACTTTTTATTATCTCCTTTATTCAGAATACAAGAAATAAAACATACAATGCATATTTAAGTGTTTGAAAGACTCAAGTAAGCTTATTTAAATCAATAACATTTCTACAGCCTGGCCGGGTGTGGCTCAGTGGTTGAGCATTGACCTGTGATTCAGAAGATTGCGGTTTGATACCCAGTCAGGGCACATGTCCGGGTTTCGGGTTTTGGGTTCAATCCCCAGCAGGGGGCGTGCAGGAGGTAGCCGATCAATGACTCTCTCATCGTTGATGTTTTTATCTCTGTCTCTCCCTCTCCCTTCCTCTCTTTGAAATCAATAAAGATATATTTAAAAAATAAAAATAAAATAATAATAATAACATTTCTACATCAAGTCTATAAAAATGGGAACTTGAATTATAAAGACTATTATTTTATTTTAATTTTTTTTAAATTAATTTTATTTTTGTTTAAAATATTACAGATGTCCCTTTTTCTCCCCAATGACCCGTTCCACCCCGTATGACTATTATTTTAAATTGACAACCAAGGAATACATATTTTATAAAAGAAGAACTGCTTGGATGGCTTTAATTCTAGAAATGTGGTCTTACATGTTCTTTTGGTTCCTAATTTCATCTCATAATATTGAACAGGTCTTTTAGATCTTGCCTCATACATGAACCTTGCCTCCTTCAGCAAAGTGAATTGAGTGACTACAACTTAAAATGTTCAGCTTTATCCTTTGTTTCTGACCATGCTATTTGCTCTTTTACACACTTTTTTTTTATAGTCATTTTTTATTTCTCAACTACAGTTGACATACAATATTATATTAGTTTCAGGTGTACATCCCAGTGATTAGACATTACATAACTTACCAAGGGATCATACCGATAAATCTCATACCCATCTGACACCATACGTAGTTATTAGAATATTATTGACTGTATTCCCTATGCTGTACTTTACAGACCCACGACTGTCCAGTAACAACAAATTTGTATTTCTTAATCCCTTCATCTTTTTCACCCATCCCCCCAGCCTCCTTCCTATCTGGCAACTGTCAAAATGTTCTCTGTATCTGTGAGTCTGTTTTGCTTGTTTGTCCAGTGAACAATTAAAGCAGAGGTTTTCTTCCCCCCTCAGGTAGATGCCTGTTTCTAGAACGCCCCCTTTACTTCTTGGATCCATGTTCCATAGAAACATGCCTCGGTGTGGTGTGATTCTTGACCCTCAGTGAGCCTCCTTTCTCATCCATGCCAAAGTAAATGATGTCAGTGTCACCACTTATATCCAGCTCACCATTAATATCCAGAGATAAGCTGTTACATTTTTATTACCTGGAATACTTGGAGAATAAAGCATTATGGCTGAATTGAATTTTTCAGTAGCAGAATTATAATACAAATTTTATTTTTCCCATTTCTTATTTTTTAATTAAATAAAATAATAATTTTCTGTCTAGTCATCTTTGTATACTGAGTAAAATTTAATTTTTTTAACGATTCAGTGTTTTATTCATTCATTCTTTCATTCATTCATTCTACAAACATATATTGAACATCTACCTGTGCCAGACCATGTTCTAGGAGAGACATTTGAGCAAAAACTTTAAGGAAGTGAGTGAGCATGATATGCAGATAACGGGTTGATCTTTTGGATTTCTTTAAACTGGGTCATAGTCCTACCTACATCTTCCACCTAAACTAGGATCTGCCTTAAGAAAACTGAACTGTTCCAAAGTGTAATGAGCGAGGGCAAACCAGAATGAAATGGCGACAATTCTGAATTGCTGAGTAATTTAATAAAAGGTAAATTTGGGGCTCTGAGATTAGATTGCTTGGCTTCACATTCTGGTTTTGCCACTCAACACCTTTGTACCATTGGACAAGTTTCTTCACTTCTGAATACCTCAATTTCTTCATCAGTAAAATGGATCTGTCAGTAGCTACCCCATAGATTTGTGAGGATTAAATGAATTAATACATGTAAAATACTTGGAACCAGGGGTGGTTTAAGAAAATAACTCAATAAAAGCTAGTTAGTAGTATGATTGCTCATGCTTTTAAGCAGTAATGCAAAGTGGCGACAAAGTGTTGTCATGGAAACACATCAGGGGAAGCCAGTAGATGACAAAGTTGTTTGTCTTTTTATTTTTCAAACAGATTTATAAAGCAAATATGCCTACATGACAAGTTTTTAAGACAGTGGAAAGGAAAAGCCAGTTACTAATAATCCTAAAGAAAACCCTAATCCTGTTGTTATTAGCATTTCCTTCTGGTCTTTTCTTCTATTTTTCTGTCTAAAATCTTTCAGTTTCACATTCACTACAGGATTAAACCCAGTCCTGTTGCCTGACAAATGATTTACTTCTCCTCACACCTGGGCTTCAACATACCGTGCAGTCCCACTCCTATTATATCTTCATGCCTTTCTTCACTCACAGTGCTTGGTTCGATTCAGATTTTAAAACATTTATATAGTTCTAGACTCTAAAGTTGCAAACTCAAGCAAGTCTTGGACCTTAAAAAGTGCTCAGGCCAGTTCTCTATCTGACTAGCAACCCATTTTCTCCTTCCCTCTTCCTCAGTCTGTGTGGCAAGCAACTGCTCACATTATAAAGTTAGATCAAATAAGTGTCCCTCTGAAGTGTCTTTCTTGATTTCCTTTCCTAGGTGGAATTGATGGAATTTGGATTTTGAGGGGACTTCCTTTGTCCCTTCCCCAGTGAAGTACCCTAAGCAAATTTCTATCAGAGCTCTGTGATACTGTAAATGTACATACTGTTTCCTTACCTGTCTTCCTTTATTGGACTACAAGCTCCTCAACATCAGGGAACAGGTCTGATTCATCTTTGACTCTCCCTCCACCCCCAGGAAAATGTTGACATTTAGTAGGTACTAAGTAACTTGAATGAAGGAATGAACATGAATTTTTACATTGTTGCATTTAGGGCATCTATGTATAGATTATATATAGCCTATTTCTTTTTCACTTAACATTTTATCTCAAGTAATTTCCATATTGCTGCAGTTAATATTTTGATGGCTGCTTAATACTTCTTTCAAGGTCAGTGTGGCCCAATAGAACTTTCTGCACGGATGGAAATATCCATTATCCGCACTGTCCAATATAGTAGCCACTAGTCAAGTGTGGTTACTGAGCACTTGAAAAGTGGCTAGTGTCAGTGAGGAACTGAGTTTTTCATTTTATTTTAAGTAATTGAAATTGAAATTACCACATGTGGCTTGAGAGTACTATAATGGACAGTACAAGTATAGACCATAATTTCTGATTACTTCCATTTGAATAATAGATGAGACACATTTATAATTATCACATTGTTATTATTCAAGGGAGTCATACTTGAAATGGTGTTTAAAATATTTTAACATACAAATATATTAATCATCTCCTAAAATTTTTATAATCTAATTTTTTCAGACACTTAAATATATAATACAAAGGAAATATCAACACCTATCCACAGAATGAATTAATTTCTGGCTCTAACTAATTGAATATTATAAAATATGCTTCCTGGTGCAGTTGTTTACTGATGCTTCAAATTTTTGTACTTACCCTCTGCAGAGTTTCCTGTTATTTATACTATCACATGGCTAAATTAAAAGTTGGACTTCTATTTTTTTTTTAGCAGTTTAGCAGGGCTTCTGATTTATACATTTTAATATATTTCTTATATTCCAGTTCTTAAAAATCATTAAATAGACTTAGTAGCATGTGTACACATTATGTGAAAAGGTCTTAGGCACGGTGTCAATGTGAAAACTATTGAATAAACTTTACCAGATGTTCCTCTCTGCATAAAATTATCTTTCCTGCCAAAGACCTAAAACTTGCTCTAGAAGATAAGTTTCATCTGCTTCCCACCCACTTTGAAAGGTAGAGTGCAGTCCACGTTGCATCCTTATTTAAGCAATTATAATATTCTTGGAAATGTAGCTCAAATGTGTTTTCCAAATACGAAAACTCAAAGAGCAGAAAGTTCTTGTTGCTTTTGAAATATCAGATGTCAAATTACTGCTTTCGTTAGTGAAAGATTGCCATCACTTCCATGAGTCTTAAGTCACAATGATACACTTTGACCTGCATCTACACTTAGGCATTCTGTTAGTTATATATTTTGGCTACATTTTATTATATAGTTTCAATGTTGTAGTATTCAAAATGCCAAAGTATTGAATGAATATTTGTAATTTGAGCCAATATTAATTTTGAGTTGCCAGATAAACAAGGTCATGGTCTGGCAGAACCATTAAGTTTTGGTTACTACTGGTCCCCTATTTCGTCCAGATGTGCATATATTATGGTAGGCAGAATTTTAAAGATATCAAACACTAATCTAGATAGTTCTGTGAAAGGACTTTGCAGATGGATTTAAGGTTACTATTCAACGGACCTTAAAATCGGAAGGTTATCCTGGGTTATGCAGGGGTCCTAAACTAATCACATAAACCCTTAACAATAGAAGAGGGAGGCAGAAGAGTCACTCAGAGAAATATGGTGGGAAAAGGAGAAGGGATGTGGCAGGAGGGGACATCACAGAAATTCCAAGCATGAGAGATTTTTCACACCTTTGCTGCCTCTGAGATATAAGGGTCCAAGTAAGGCCCTGCATGAGACCTCTTGGAGTTAAAGTTGGCCCCCAGCTAACAGCCAGCAAAGAAGCACAGACCTCAGTTCTACAAACGCAAGACACTGAATTCAGTTGACATACAACCTGTATGCGCTTCGAAGTAGATTCTTTCTGAATCTCTGATAACAGCTTAGTCAGCCATCACCTTGATTTCAGTCTTATTCTATCTGGAAAAGAGAAATCACCCTTTCACCCAGTCACCCCAGGTTTCCCACCTGCAGACATGTAAGATAATAAATTTGTGTTGTTTTAATCTGGTAACTGTGTGGTAATTTGTTACAGCAGCAATAGAAAACTACTACAGATACTGCCCTGGCCAGGTGGCTCAGTTGGTTGGAGTGTCGTCTCATACACCAAAAGGTTACAGGTTCAATTCCCAGCAAGGGCACATACCGAGGTTGGGGGTTTGATCCCCAGCCAAAGCGCATATGGGAGGCAACCGATTGATGTTTCTCTCTCACATCAATATTTCTCTCTCTCCCTCCCTCTCTTTCTCTCTCTCTAAAAATCAATGAAAGCTCCTGGCCAGTGTGGCTCAGCGGATTGAGCATCTTCCCATGCAGTAGGAGGGCACCATTTCGATTCCTGGTCAGGGCACATGCCTGGGTTGCAGGCTCGATCCCCAGTTGGGGGCATGCAAGAGGCAGCCCATATATGTGTTTCTCTGTCACATCAACGTTTCTGTCTCCCTCTCCTCCCACTCCCTTTCTCTCTCTCTCGAAATCAATAAAAACAAATTAAAAAATTTTTAAATAAAAATAAATGAAAGCATATCCTCTGGTGAGGTTTTAAAAAAAGAAAGCTACTATAAATACCAAATTAATCATTTGACTATCTAGAGGGTTAATGAAGTATACACAAGCCTTAATACATAATTTTGTTTTATCTGTGATCTAAATACAATCTCATGTTCAAAGGTAAAGTTTTACTTTTTAATGAAAATGTTTCAGTGTTTCCTAATGTTTAGTTCCCTTTACACATAAATCCAATTTGAATTTATGTGATGGGAAGGAATAAGTTATAGGAAGGAACTTGTAACTTGTTTTGATCCTAATGTTTGGTTCATGAATGTACAGTATAAAACTAAGGTCAAATTCAATAAGTGATTTTGGGAAAATTGGAAAGATACATGCAAAAAATGAAACTAGACCACCCTTTTACACCATATAAAAAATAAACTCAAAATAGATTAAAGGCTTAAATGAAAACTCGAAACCATAAACCTCCTAGAAGAAAAGATAAGCAATAAACTCTCTGACATTTCTCTCAGCAATATGTTTTTCTGCTATATCTCCTCAGGCAAGGGAAACAAAAGATAAAATAAACAAATGGGACTACATCGAACTAAAAAGTTTTTGCAAAGGAAACCATCAACAAAACTAAGACAACCTACTGAATGGGAGAGCATATCTACCAATGATACATCCGATAAGGAATTAATATCCAAAATTTGTAAAAAACTCCGACAACTCAATACCAAAAATAAACAATACAATTAAAAAATGGTCAGAGGACATAAATAGACAGTTCTCCAAAGAGGACATACAGATGGCCAATAGACATATGAAAAGATGTTCAGTGTTACTAATTCTCAGAGAAATGCAAATCAAAGCCACAATGAGAGATCACTTCATACCTGTCAAGAATGGCTAGAGTCAATAAATCAATAAACAGTAAGTGTTGGCTAGGATGCGAAGGAAAAGGAATACTCATGTACTGTTGGTGGGATTGCAGGTTGGTGCAGCCACTAGGAAAACAGTATGGAGGTTCGTCAGAAAATAAAATGGAACTGCCTTATGATGCAGAGATTTCACTTCTGAGTATATGTTTTAAAAAACCCAAAGCACTAATCTGAAAAAATATATGCACCCCTATGTTCATTGCAGCATTATTTACAATAGCCAACATATAGAGGCAATCCAGGTGTCCATCAATAGATGATTGGATAAAAAAGAGGTGGTACATATATACAATGGAATATTACTTGGCCATAAAAAAGAATGAAATCTTACCATATGCGACAGCATGTATGGACCTAGAGAGTATCATGCTAAGTGAAATGGATCAGATAGAGAAAGACAAATACCATATGATTTCACTTATATGCTAAATCTAAAGAACAAAAGAAGTGAACAAACAAAACAGAAACAGACTCATAGGTACAGAGAACAAACTGAGGGTTGCCAGAGGGAGAGGGGCTGGGAGACTGGGTGAAAAAGGTGAAGGGACTGAGTACTAATTGGGGATGTATGGTAAAGCATAGAGAATATAGTCAATAATATTGTAATAACTGTGTATGGTGTCTTGAAATATCGGGGGATCAATTTATAAGTTACATGACTGTCTAACCACTATGCTGTACACCTGAAGCTAATATAAAATAATACTGAATGTCAACTATAATTTAAAAATAAAATTAACAAAAAAGCCAAGATCAAGAGCTTCTTGAGAGTAGAGACCCTGTCTCATTTGTGTTTGTGTCATCTTCAGGTAGATATATGATAGGCATTTAAGAAATGCTTCTTGAATGTTGTATTTATTGATTGGTCTTTTTGCTTTAAGAAAAAATTTACTTTAAAAAAAATTTTGTTCTTTATTTTTTTCTTATAGGTTATGCTTTCTAATCCAGTGCTAGAAAACCCAGTAAATTTGGAAGCAGCCCACGTTCTGACTAAAGATGAATCTATGTACAGAGAGATAGTTCAAGCACTTTTCCACGAACCATTACAATGTAAGAAGTGCTTGCTTATTATTTGCCAATTATTAATTATATATTTATAGCAAATCAGTGATCTAGCAAATAACTTCATTTGAAAGAATATTTTCTGTCTTTCTTTTCAGTAATGAAATTGTACTAAGATCTCTCCTACTGTACCTCTTTGTCAAGCCAATTAGTGTGATCTTTTTTTTAAAGATTATCACAGATTGTCGGCTTAGTATCTTTAAATGTTATGGCTGTACGGATCAGTGGTGCCAATTGAAACTAGTCTACCCGTCATAAAATATGACATCTAATTTTCACTCTTTGATCTGTAATGGATATTTCCCAGATTTCACCTGCAGCACCCCAGATCTTACTGATCTGGGATCCCTTTCCTCTTGATTAGCAAAATGCTTAGCTTTTTTTTTTCTTTCTGGAGGGTACACACACACACACACACACACAGACACCACGCCCCCAAGTATTCCTTCTAAGTATCCATGTGAAATGGTACCTGAGATTCTTCTGTCTTTCTCTCTATTGGCCAGTGTTTTTCTGATTACCCTTGGTCTCCTCCTGCCAGTTCACTCCATCACCTTCATTGCTCCTGTCTTTCTTGGCAGTTAGCCGAACAATGCTGTTGGTTCCTTATGCCCAGAAGGGTTTGCCACAAGTGAGGGTTGGGCCCTAGTGACATAATTATTTCCTTTATATCCTGCCCCTCCTCCTCCCGCGGGCACAACAGTGCATAGTAGCTGGTATCATTACCTCTTTAGTCCTCAGGCCCTGCTGTTCAGACTCATCCTGCTGTTCATACTTACCTCTCATGCTTTATCTCTCAGATGTCCATTCTCGCTTTTCCCAGTCCCCTTCTAGAACCTGCTAGGCCATTGGCTAGGTCTGTACAGTCGTGACCAAGTTCAAGTGCTCCTGCACAGGGCTTCTGGGTCTGATGCAAATCCAGCAGCTTTGACCAGGCATCTTTTTTCATTCTCTTCAAACATGTTGTGATTGCCTTGGGGTTTCTCATACATTCTCTGACAGTTTCAAGGTTGGTTTGTACACAGAGGAGTCATATTGCTTCACTCCGGCCACACATGTAACCTACCAGAATACTGTAGCATCCGCTGCTGTATCCTCTGTACTCAGTAGTTATTTGTGGAATGAATGACTAAAGGATATATATCACTTAACCTTTCATTGAGCCCCACAGAACTGTCGTTAGAAAGAAAGATTCTGTAGCAAAGCTATGTCCATATTCTGGTAAATGGAAATTTAAAAGCTGGTCTTAAAGACTTTTCTACAACAGATGAATCTGTGCAGTAGATTTTGTATTTGCCCTGCAGAGAGAAAGGATGAAAGAAAATGGAACAGAAATTGGCCCTTCCTTTTGTCTTTCTGTCCGGTAGGCATCAGCCTTCACTCCTTCAACTTTGCCATCAAACCACACAAAAAAAGCTGCCCAAATTGCCAGATCACCCAGCAAGTGAGCAACAAAACAGATACTACTTTGACAGGTTTGGGCTACATTCTTTAGTTACACTGGTGAAATATGTGGCAACCCAGGACAGCATCGAGTTATCAGCTCGCCTAGGGTACCACCAAGAGAGTGACTTTTTGCAGCTTCATAGGGGAAAGGGGAAGAGTGCTGTGATACAGCAGACAGCTGCCCTGGCTGGAAAATGAAGACAAGCAGAAAACTCTAAATTAGGTGGTATATAGTGCTACATGGGTTTCTGTGAAAGCCTGCATCCAGTGAGAATCAATTACCTGTGATAACTTGAAAAAAGGTCTCTACTACAGTGCTACAGGAATGGTCTCTCATATATGTTTAATATGTTCAAAAATAGATCTAGAAAATGCATAGAAGGAATTATATTTTTAGATAACCCAAAACTGGAACAGATAGTTAATTGTGTAAATGAGAAACTGAGGAGGCAGCTAATTGTATCATCCCTGTAGGCACCAGTTATAGGCTAGAACTACATCCTCAGTACCTGATGCAGTGTCTGGTTGTAGGTATTAAATAAAAATTTGTAGAGTGAATGAATGAAAAAATACGCATAAACTTAGATCCTGATTTTACGTCATAGTTCACAAAGTGCTTTCACGTATGTTTGCTCATCTGGTCCCCAGCCTCTTCCTCAGTGAGGAAGCCAAGGATCAAGGAATGAAGCCCAGGGCCACGGAGGGCAAGCTGCAGAGCCACCGCTCCAACCTGGGCCTTCCCACTGCCCCTGCACCTCCAAGTTTCATGGGATGAGCGTAGTCATTCGTTTAGGATCAAAGAATTAAATTTTCCAAGCACAGAATGGAAGAGACCCAACTTGATAGCAGAACTCTCTTCTAAGAGAAAATTTTGAGGGAGCTTTTTGATCACAAGCTTAATATGAACCAATAATAGAAGGTGCCCTTTTACTCAGCATGATTTAGATGATAATTTTACCCTATTCTGGTTGGGTGGGCCCTTATCTGAAATACCAGCATGCTCGATTTCGAATATCACATTTCCCAGGGCTGAGGGAACTGTATATGTTTAGTTTGTAGGAGAAAAGGCAGTTGTAAAAACTGTTTTCAAATATTTGAAGGGATTTCCTATAGAAAAGGGAAATGTCTTCACTGTTGTTCCGGAAAACTAAAGTAAGACTAATGCTGAAGCTGTGAGTCAGTCACCCCCTCACGAGGCCTGCTAACTTGTAGCCAGCCACTGAAGTCCCGAAGAGGCAGGCTTGGCCCCGCCTTATTCCAGAACATACCTTTAATACATTGCGAACTTTTTCTTCGTGATCAGGGGTCTGAAATTAATTTTGAAGCCTGAGCCAGACATGCAAATGCCTCCCATTCCCCAAACTTTCCCTATCGCGTTGTCTGCCTCGCCTGCAGAGCTAGTTCTTTGCCTCAGTACATTGACAAGAACGCACCAAGCTCTGAGCTCAAGCCCAATTAATTGGTGGAAGTCCCGGTGACCTTCCCATATCCTGACAGCCTCTTTTGGGGCCTGGAACCTGTCTCCCTTATTTACAGGCAGGGTGCTCAAATACACCAGACTGCCTGAGACGGTCCTGGTATAATTATTTCTAATATCCCCTTTCATTCTGTGTTTCAGTTTGGACAATAAATTGTGTAGTCAGTTGGGTGCCTAACTGATCTTTTCTAGAAGCAAATGGCACCATAGTTTACCAACCCTAATGGTAAAGTTCACCCAGGTCCCAGCTGGCCAAACACGAAGAGGAATTTTCTAACAATCCAAATTGCCTAAGAGTGGATAAGGCCCCAGTGGCAAGTAGTAAAAAGTCCCTATCACCAAAGGTGTGCTTTTATAACTAGAGTTCATTTAGGAGAGTTTAATGGCTATTTTTCAGGGATGTTGTCAAAGAGCTTCTTGCTCAATGTCCGGAGTCGGAAAAGGTCTTCAGGTACCTTCCAACCTCTACTTCAGTTTGTTTATGAAACTTGGAGGAGAGAGGAGAAAAGTCTAGAAGGAGATGATATATAGCAATTATTTTGCCACCTAGATTCTGAGTATCGCTGTTTACTTTCTAATTTGTTACAAAGGGATTTCACATAAACTCTTAAATCCTGTTTTTCCCCAGTCTGTCTTAGCAGATATTTACTTCTATGTGGTTATATGGTCAAATAATATTTATCTTCTGTTTATCATGTTTGTTTGATATTTTAAAACATAGGGTTCCTATAATTTAAAAAGATCTTTGGTTGAAAGAAAACAAGAGTATAAAAATAGTATAACTGAGTAATTGTAGTCAAGCCTGAGGTAATCATTTTTCTCTTGGCCAGGTATATATTCCTGTAGCTTTTGTTTTTTGGTTTTTTAAAAAAACATATCTTTATTGATTTCAGAGAGAGGAAAGGAGGGGGAGAGAGAGAGATAGAAACATCAATGATGAGAGAGTCATTGATCGAGCCCCCAACAGGGCATGTGCCCTGACGGGGAATCAAACCCCAATCACCTGGATCGTACATCGGTGCTCAACTTCTGAGCCACGCCTGGCTGGGCTTCCTGTAGCTTTTGTTAAATAAAGGAGGGCCATGCTAATAAGTTTCAGTTACTTGTTTAAATAAACTATAATATAATAACTGACAGATCTGATGACAGAGTCATAATACAAGAATAGAGAAGAATTATAGAAATATTAGGAAGAGTATACTAATATACATTATATACTTTTTTACAAACCTGTTAATTGTGCAAATACATTTCATTCTTTTTGTGGTTACGAAGATGTGATAAGCGTTTGGTTTTTCTTTAATTCAAGCTCCAGTTCGTTCATTGTTTTTTGTTTTGTTTTGTTTTAATCCTCATAGCAATAGACCAATTTTTAAAGAAAATTATTTCTACAGTTGAAGCAGGTAATGTCTCAGGATTGCAGGTTTGGGTTTGTTTTCTTTTTAGAGGGAGTACTTGGTGGTGGTGGTGTGTTGCTATGTGTAGGAACCCCCTTCCCTTGGGTGAAAATACCTTCTGGGTGTCAAAGGAAAAGGGAATTTAGTCCAGTCGCATAGCTTCCTCGTTGACGAGCACGAGCTTTTTAGCAGCACCATTCAGACCCTATTCTGTTGATGATTTGGGGATTGTGACAGCTATCCTGTTCCTTATAGGTGTCAGGAGATGTGGAAAACCTGAGTGTAACAGGATTGTGTGTGTGGATCTACTTGCTGGAGTTACAAACTTTTTTTCCTGTTTGTATTTCATTGCACCAGATAGTCCAGTAACTTTTTAGCGAAGTCTCCAAATTGCTTGTTTTAACTGAAAAAGTGTTAAGTTTTTCTTTTCTATCAAAGAAATACATGTTCATAGCTTTAAAGAGCATATAACATGAACCGGTTTTTATTGACTTATAGCAGACCTCGGAAGCCCACACCTTTCATCGCTGAGCGCCTCCCCCACCCCCACAAGGTACCAACACCTTTCAACACATTTAGCTCTTTTTTCCAGAATTTACCATTATAGTTCTAGGTTTATTCTATGCTGGGGTTTCCAGTTTTAGATATTACTTATAGACTTCTCCTGAAATAGAAAGATTTAGCTTTAATACTGCCGTAACCACCCACATTGCCCCCTGTTTTCCTAATATAGTTTGGTTACATTAATACGACTTAGTAAAATATTTGTCACAGATGAGCCATGAATGATTGTTTATCTTTTCTTATACAGATGACCCAGTTTTTCACTCCCTTGTTTGTTTTTATATATCTGTCCTCTCTTCTTTCCCTAAACTTTCTGACAAAGCTGTAAAACAACTCCTAGACATTGAATCAGGTGCTTTCCCTTGGAGGCATCTTTCCTGTGACCCCTCCTTCCTCCGATTCTAAGCTGGCAGCTCTCAGGGCCTGGGAGGACCCCGCTGCCTGCCTTTCGGACTGGAGCTCCCAACTGAGCCCCTATTTCCTCTTGGCGGGCTTGCCCCGTCGTTCTGTTGGGGCACATCTTCCAGGAGCCTCCTAGTCCATGAGAGCTGAATCTCTTCTGACTTTGTCTGAAAACATCTTTATTTCATTCTAATATAATCAAAATTTGGTTAAATTTTAGTTGGGAAACGATTTTCTCTCAGAATTGTAAAGACCCTGTTGCCTTCTTGTTTCTGGTGTTGCTCTTAAGAAACCTGACTTCATTCAGATGTCCAGTTCCTCACACGTGATATCTTTTCCTTCTGGAAGCTTTTATTTTTTTGTTTTTATTTTTGAATGTGTTTTATTTTTCCTATCACCATTTATCCCCTCTATGCCCTCTTCCACCTCCCCGCCCCCCACCGCCAGTCACCACACTGTTGCCTTCATGGAAGCTTTCAGCATCTCCTCTTCATTCCCAGTGACGTGTGATCTCTTGATAATGTTTCTTGGGGTCGGTTTTTTGTTTGTTTTTTCCTCCACATTCAAACGTAGGGCATTTGATGGGCTGTGTAAATCTCATTTTAAAAACTCTAATCCTTTAGTTCTGAAAATATTTCATAAGTAATTTCTTTTATATTTATTTCCCCCTTGTTTTCTCTGTTCTTCCTTTTAAATATGCAGATATTTGGATGTGCAATCTACTGATCTGATCCTCAAATTTTAAAAAAAATCTATGTTCTTCTATTTTCCATGTCTTTGTTTTTTTGTTCTGTATTCTTGAAAACTTCCAGAAAAGTATGTTTCTATTTTCTTTTCTCCCTGCTTATTTGTTTCGGTGGTTATCTTTCGTGATACTGACTTTATTCAAATGTCTAGTCATCTTTGACTGTTCATATGATGGGCATGTGATGAATGGAAATCAATCATTAAAACGATGGGAAGTATTTAAATACAGACTGGACTTGTTGACTGCTTAGGTTCACTATAGGGTTGTTCAGTGGAGGACACCAGTAGCTATCACTAGTTAGGCTTCATGCCATGAGTTAGGCTTGACTGTTTCCCCTGAGACAAATCCTCCGTTTTGTTTCTGGAAAGAGATACTATCTGCTTACACTCTGGGAGGTGGACAAGGGCAGAGAGCAGGAATCTTATCTGTTCAATATGATTTATCTGATTTATTCACTGCTTTCAGTCCCTTACCATACTCCTGTTCTGCTTTGTGTCTAGTCTACTCCAGTCTTGAGTCTCCCTGACTCAGTTTCTCCAGAGAGTAAACCTCCTTCCTCCTAGCTGGGCACTGGTGAGCATCTGGGTGCACAGGATGAGGGCATCAATCTTGGGTGACTGTGCTGTGTCTCTCACCTTCCCCAGGCATCTGGCACCTCCAATTTCTGAATTGTTTCTCAAGTTCCAAAGCGTAACTTGCTTTTATTGGCTTCCCCTCATCATGTAGTCAAATTTCAGATTCTATGAGTTGCTAAGACAGTTACCCCTTGACATCGGCTTTTCATCGTGAAAAATTTTCTTGCCATTTTTCTTTTGCTCTTCTTAAGCTTTTATACCTTATTTTTATTCCTTTATTAGTATTTTATTGAGGCTTCAGAAAGAGTGCACCTGAAGCCATGTATTCAGTCTTCCCAGTAAACCAGAATCTTTTCTCTTTTTTTTCACAGTGAAAGATGACAGCCCTGAGTTATCTAAAGACTCAGATAAACTTATCAGGTAAGTTTTTCTTCATACAATTTGATCTCAAATTATTTACTAAAAGGACTGTTTATTTAAGCTATTTACATTGTCTCTCATAGTTGAATTACTTTTTTAACTCAGAAAAGGAAGTAGATATCTTTCCTCCTACCATACATTTTTTTAAATGTTTTCAGAAGGAACCTGTAAAATTGGTGAATTTTTTCTAGACTATTGAATTAATAGTGAATGTAACTATATGAACTTGCCTGTTCTTTTAATTTTTACATTTTATTGTTGAAAAGAAAAAGCATGTTGTGAACATACAGAGCGCAAGCCATTCATTATACATAGCAAAGATCCAAGCAATTTAGGAGAAGATAGGTTCTAGAGGAAAATGGTGAGTTAGGGCTGAAGCCTTTGTACCTTTTGGAGACAACGTGACAGTGTGGCATCAATTTAGCCTTGAACACATGAACAAGGTATAGGTCAGTATTTTCATATATGGTTCTGCAGCATTAGTTTCTTGAGCAAGTCCATCAGCCTTTATTTGTCAATCAGATATAGAAAACAGTCAGTTAACTAGTGTTGAAATAATGTTTGCTTCAGCTCCTCAGGTTTCCTTGACTGGCCCTGAAGATGAATAAAATTAGGTGGCTTCTGTTTGAAAAAAAGTTGAAACATTGCAGGAAGGTGAGCGTGATCTAGTGAGTTGTGCACTAGGTTGAGATTCAGTAGAGGACATTGCTGCCTCTTAAACTCATCAACATGGAGAGAAGCAGCTAACCATCCGGCACAAAATAGACCTGTGATGAATAGTTGTTGAATGCATACACACTATTTTATGACCTGTAAAACATGAGTGGCCCTAGAATAGCACAAAGTTTTTTCTATCTGTGGTATAATTTTTTGTATTCCATAAAGCTACAGTGCCAGAATTTACTAATATGGCAGTAAGAACAGACCATGAGAACTTCTCTGGCCCCAGCTTCAGCAGGTCCTCTGAGCCAACCCAAGGATAAATGAAGCCAGAATCAGGTCTTATTTTTGGTGTTTACCCAGTGCTAGCCTGAAATCACTAGCGACATCTCTAGCACTCAGTTGAAGCAATCCAATCTAGATTCCAGTGTTGCTCTAGTACGTACCAGGCCACGATTTATTATATTTGTTATGTAGCTATGAATTCTGATATTTACTAACCCTGGTATCTATGGAACAGGGCTCATTTCTGTCTAGCCTTTGGTTTTTATAATGACAGCATTCGCGATGAGGTCTTGTAGAAATTATTCCGAGAGAGGAGCTGCTCTTTGCATTCTCAGGCTGGCATTGCAGGATAGAACTTTATCCTGAGCTGAGAGAACTGACTTGGCTACAGAAATGGATTCCAGAGGCATAACCAGGCAATTGAAGCCCTGTTTTCAAAAGACATAAAACTTAGGCGAAGTCTACGCAACTGGGTAGAAAGAATCCAGTTGATGTTCAGTAATTGAAGGTGATTTAAGCTCATGATTGTCGTCTGGGAGGTCTGCCCATGGGCTGTAGGATACCAGTTTGATAGGATATGGGGCAGCCTCTGGGAGAGCAGATGTTTATTCATTTATTTAAAATGCAGACACTGCTTTCCAGTTCTGGGGATGAACAACTGAATAATATGTGATCTCTGACCTCACAAGATTGATACTCTAAAATTGGAAACTCTCCTCTAAAGAGGAGACAGTTCTGATGACAGGAGTATACAGTTTGGAGTCTGGAAGAATGATTTAACTACAACTTTAGTCAGAAGTGACTGAAGAATCATGGTGAGATAAATTTAGAGATGGTGTTGTCTTGGAAAATCAAGATTTGTGAAATTGAAAGGGGGGAAAAAAGGGAGTGAAAAATTGGGAGAGAGTGAGGTTTTACAGGGACACTGGCATTCTAGGCAGCGGGGATAACTAGTGCAGACCCTAAATGGCCTGTGAGCACTGTGTGTTAGAGGATCAGGAGAAGGCTGCTGGGGCTGGGACACAGCAAGGGAAAGCGGACAGGGGTAGGCAGTGAGGTGAGAGCAGTAGGCAGGGCTGTGTCATTTAGGGCTTTATAAACCAGGTAAGGAATTGGGATTTGAGTAGCCTTGCAGTGGGAATTGGAGCACAGTTGGACAGCTTTAAAGAAGGGGAAAGACACAATCAGATTTACATCTTAAAAGGACTGTTTTAGCTGCCTTGTGGAGAACATATTGTGAAAAATCTAAGGTGGAAGCAAAGAGAAGAATTATTAGGTCACTTGAGTAGACCGGGGAGAGATGATGGTGGTTTGGGCTAGGGTTGAGGGCATGGATGTGGAGAGGGAGAGAAGGTGGATTTCAGGCTTGGTTTGATTAGGTGTAGGGTATGAGAGAAAAGTGGAATCAAGAATTATTACTAGATTTTGGTTTGAACTAGGTGGGTATTACTGTCATTTACTGAGGTGGTCGGGGGGAGGGTAGGATGGGAGAGCACACCACTGTGTACAACAGCTACCCCAGTTGATGGTGAGGATGCAGAGTCACTGCAGCTCCCGCATCGCTGTACGCGTGCTTGCACCATTTGACATGCCCAAAGTCCGTGTGGAACACAGGTTAGCAATTCTCATAGCATCGAACATTCTCCTACCCTGTGATCCAGTAATTCCACTCCTAAATATTTACCTAAGAGAAATTAAAACATATATTACAAAAAGATTTGTACACAAATGTTCATAGGAGCTTTATTCATAATGTCTCAAACTGGAGACAACTAAAATGTCCATTAACACCGCTGAATATATAAATAAATTGTGTTATATTCATGAATGGGAATGAAGTGTTGATACATGCAACAGCATGGAATAGTAATGCAGACATTTTTTGAGCGTGAAAAAGACCAGAGTATATGATTCAATTTATGTGAAGTTTTAAGACAAAATGAATCTATAGTGATAGAAATGAGATCAGTGATTGCCCTAAGTGTCAAGGGAGAGTCTCTGACTGGGAAGGGGCAGTAGGGAACTTTCTGGAGTAATGAAAATATTCTATATCTTGTTTGGGCTTATGGTTATACAGATGTAGTCTTTTGTCAAAAGTCATCAATCTGTATGCTTAAAATCTGCATTTTACTGATTGAAAATTATACTTTATTTTTAAAAAATAGCCAACTACCTTTACAACTCTTTTATAAATCTAAAGTTATTTCCAAAAAAAATTTTTTTTTGAAAAAAGGTATTAAAACTTTTTTCAGTGAATAGAGAAAATAGGTATACTTTCAAATTTCCAAATTCTAGTTCTAGAATATGAGATTATTAAAAGAAAGGAAAATTATAGATCACTATCTCTCACAAATACAGATGCATAAGTCTTATCAAAATATTAGCAAATTGGATCCAATGATACATAAAAAATGATAATACATCATGACTAAGTGAGCTTGATTTCCAGAAAACCAGGTTGGTTAAATTTGAAAATCAATCAGTGTAACTCACCACATCAACCAAATAAAGGGGGAAAAACATGAAATGATCTCAATAAATCCAAAAAGCCTATTTGCTAAAATTTAACACCCATTCATGATCAAAATAATTCTCAGCTAACTAGGAATGAAAGAGAATTTCCCTATTGTAATAACCCCATACTTAAAGGTGAAATATTGAATGCTTTTCCTCCTGAGTTTAGGAACAAGACAAGTCTGTCCAGTATCACCACTTCTATTTAACAGTATACTGGAGGTCCTAGCCAGTGAAGAGAGGCAAAGAAAAGAAATAAAATTATGAAGTTTGGAAAGAATGAAATAAATTATCTTTATTTATTTCATATATAACAGGATTATTTAACATATAACAGGATTATATAACATATAACAGGATTATTTACATAGTGAAATCCAAATGAATGGACAAAGGTTAAAAATTAGTAAGTAGATTCAGAAACAACCCTGGATACAAGGTGAACATTAAAAAATCAACTATGTTTTTATATACTGGCAATCAACACATAGAAACTGATATTTTAAAAACACCATAACAACAGCAAAATTTAACAAAGATGACTAAGACAACTATACTGAAAACTACAAAATAAACCTGAGGGAAATTTTTAAAGACCTAAAGAAATAGAGATATACAATGTTTATGACTGGGAAGGAGTCAATATTATTATCATGCCAATTCTTCCCAAATTAATATATAGATTCAATTCAATCTCAGTCAGAATCTCAGCAGTATTTTTTCTGGAAATTAACAAGGTGATTCTAAAATGTATCTAGAAATGCAAGGGATTTAGAATAATAATAAGGCAATGTTGAAGAACAAAGAGGATTGACACTCTTAGATATCAAGATGTACTAGAATGTTAGAATACATTTCACTCTGATTGGATCTTTTTAGGTCAGGTTCCTGTCCTTAAACTAGTTACCATTGTCGGACAGCCCTAAAGTCATAAATTCATCAGGCCCTGACTTAGAGCCAGGGGCGGAGTCAATTCCATCAAGCTGAATGGCATATACACCGCGGGGAAAGAACAAACTAGTTATTGGAGAGGCAACCACCCTGTCCACTGTGACAACCTTCATATACATAATGTTTTCATTGGACCAAAACTTTGATAAGTAAGAGTTTGACAGCACAGAGAGCTAGACCTGCTCGCACAGATACAGAAGGGTAATATTACAGTGCCCTCAAGGTCGTCATTAAGTTCCTCCTGATGGTGCCTCTGGATGTGCAAATGGATGGTGGAAGCAAAGGCTGGAAATGGCTTGATGATGAAGAACATTGAGTTCTATCTGAAAGAGTTCAGATTTCATCCTGTAGAATTAGGAAATCAAACTTGTTTTCAAACAGACTGAGATAGAAAAACAGGAAGCTGTTTAGAGTTTGCAGGAAAGGAACAACTAGGTACCTGTCTGAGTCAGTTCAGGAGACCAGCTGACACTGAGGGCTGAGGGGTGCTAAACCCCCTTCTTTGCTCTTTCCATCGATGATTTTACTGAATGCTCACAAGAAACGCCGGAGAAATTCTCTCTCTTAGTTTTATAGGTGAGGAAACAGGAGTGGAGGGGTTAGGAAATTTTCCCAGTGTCGCACAGCTCATAAGTCACAGTGCCAGAGCGTTTTCACCCAGGCCAGGTGAGTCCAGAGCCTGTGCTCTTAATCATGATACTACATGACTAAATATCCAGAGACACATAGGGCAACGTTGAATCATGAGGCTTTGTTATAGCTGGGACTTTGCTTCCCTGAAATATCACTACCTCGGTTCTCTCTTCCCGTTAACTATCCTTTTACTTTCTTCGCTGACTCCTCTTAGCTAGGAATTGGTTTCTGCTCTTTCTTTTCTAAACACTTAATTACTCTTTTGGAGTTTGTTTTCCCTAATGGCATCATCTATCAACCTTTATGTTGATTTGACCCAAATCTCTTATTTCCAGTCTCAATTTCTCAACCACACTCCTAAAGGTCACCACCTAAAACCTGTGTTTAAAATTAAACTCATATTTTACTTCAGTTTCTCTAGACACTTTCTATTAATAGCAAAACTAACTGGTCTTCCGGGCTTTAGGAGAATATTTGACCCTCACATTCCTTCACCTTTCACACCCTATCAGGCAACCAGTCCAGCCAGTTCTTTACCAGGGATTCTTCTCCTCCCCTTCTTAATCTTTGCTCTCTGTATCTCTTGCCTGAATTATTACGTTTTGTTTCTTAACTTGTCCCCCAGCATTTAATTTCCCATAGAATCCACCCTGCATACTAATGCCAGGAAAAACTCTTACATACTGATTTCATAATTTGCTTGCCTTATTGGAAAACTTCTGATTGCTCTCTATCACCTAATAAATCAAGATTACTGAGTCAACTCTAATCCGTTCTCTGCCTAAATCTGAAGACCCTGCACTGCCCAGTTTCCCTTATTTTATCAAATTCCAACGCCTCTGGAATTGGAACTCTCCACTCTAGTCGATTATCTTGTTACCGTCCTCTCTTTCCCCAGCATCCTCTGTGTGCACACATGCACACACCGTGCTCCTTCCCATCTGAGCTATTTATTGCTAATAATGTTTCCCTGGCCTAAAATGCTTCTTTACTTGGTTCCAGGGCCACATCCCACTTGACTCTTTCCCTAATGCCTCCCAAACAAAGTTGTATCTCCCTATTTTGACTTTTTCTGCTTACTGCCATTGCCAAGTAAGTATCTGTCATTATAGTCTCCAAATGTCCATGTTAAATGATGTAACACTTTGTGATGTTAACATGTAAAGCTATTCTATTTACTAGTTCAGGTAGACATCTTATTTTCCCCAATAATGGGGTCTGATGTTCAGTTTAAAATCATGTCTTCTACTTTTTCATATTCGTAATGCTCAATAAAGTCCTGTTCCTGGTTGAAACTATAAACATATGTATTTTTTATACTGCACATATCCCTGTAAACTTAGCAGTTTATCTGAATGGCAGTAAAATCGTTACTGTCCTCTTATGTTAAGGGGCTGTTTCCTTTACAGAAGTGAAAATGCAAATATTCCCAAATGTTTAAGACATTCTGCTCTGTATACTCAAACTATACTAACGTTATACCTTTTAGGGCAATATTTTTAATTATTCTGGGGGAAGAAAAGAAAGCCCCCGAAGGCCAACAGTTTGAAATTGAACAGGACACTGTTGGGAAGGGGGAGGGTCAGGGGTCGTAGTCAAACAGACAAAAAACAATGGAGACGATTGTGCCTGAAGATGGTGTATTTTTTTTCACGAGACAGTGTGTTGACAGTTTCCTTCCTCTTGGGTCATTGTTGTCTGCTAAATGATCTGTGACAGCAAATTGATCACAAGCTTTTTCATGCAGGAGATATAATGCAGCCTTTCATTTTGTTACCTCCGTTGCCAAATGCCGAAACGTTTCTTTGGGAAATTAATGTTAGTTTAGTATATCATTTAGTAGTGGAAAGCACTGCATGGAGCTCTGGAAGCAATAATAGCAGTGATTAATTTATCTCCACCAAGTTTCAGATTTCTACTTACGTGCGATTGCAAAAGCAATAACACATTTGAAAAATGTTAGTCTTAAAGTGAGGTGTCTGCAATTATCATTTAAATAAATTAATGTGTTAACACATTTAGATATTGCCCCATTTGTTTTAAAAATTGAATCAAATGTTTACCTTAAGGCACCTATAAAAATTAATGCTGGTAGACTTGTTCTAACGGAAAAGTTACTTCTTCCTCCAAAGAGCTAGGAACTTAAAATGGAACACAGACAAGTTCTTTTACATTTGATGTTGAAACACCTAAGCCAGTCAATTGGTGATTTCATATATCTGAAAAATATCCCAACGTTTTGTTTGTAGAATGTTGAGAATCTCTGCACTCAAAAGGTTTGTAGGAAAAGAAAAAAATTGGAAAGGTAGTTCTTTAAGAGACTATTTCACAGTTCCTGTTTAATACTTTATAACAACCTTTGCTTTCCCATTAGGACATAGTAATGTTAGCACAGGAAAGGGAAAATGCAGGCAGGAATAGTAGAAGAGAGTTGTTTCCTCTTTAAAAATGTCCAAATTCGGTGTCAAAATTAAACTAGTCTCAATTCTGGTGTTTCATTTCTCCTCATAATAAAAAAGAAATAAAGGTGATTTTACTAAAATATGGCCTAGAAATTTAAGAAAATTACTTATTGTAGAAAGAACATGTATAGGTATGATCCTGTCCTTAAAGTTCTTTTTTAGTTAGCAATGAATGGCAGGTAACTTAAACCTGTATTTTTCTTTTTATAATATACACACAGGTGCACATTTACATCTACTATTGAAAAATTATTTGGACTGCTTTTCTTTTTTGTAATTTGTGTGTATTAGTGGAGGAATTAATGTGTTAGATTTGTCAGAAACTGCAAATCAGTTTAATGCTTTGTGACAAGATATTGTTATATGAAGCAGTCCACTCTGATAATTTTAAAAAGAAAACTTGCAAACTACTCATTGTCTGATTTTAATTTATATTTTCAGGTCAATTAAAATTTCATTTGACGATTACTTCAAGACCTGGTCTGAAATAGCTACATCAAAAGCTGCAGAATGTTACAGGACTCCATGTAAGGTGGCCTAGTCTTACCCTGTGTCCTTTCTGTGTATATTAACCTCTTAATTATTCTCAGCTTGTCTTGCTCTAAAAGACTAATTGACATATATTTGCAATTTGAAGGTGATAAACTTCTCTGTTTGCTCTATATGCTAATCATCAACTTAATTTAGTTCCTCTTTTGTATAGCACTTTGGACTGAAGTCTGATTAAAAGCTGGAAGGAAAGATAGGCAATTGGAGGAATAAAAGATGAAGTTCTCAGTCTTATGAGGTTTACTTTACTCCCTTCACCCCAGAAAGAAGCCTTCATAGCTGGAGGAACCTTTTTGATTCTAAACACTATTCATCCAAAAAGCCAGAGGAAGTAGTAAGTAGAAAGACAGAAAAGGGGAAAAAAACCTAAAAGCAACCATATAAACTTAGGACTTTCAATTATATCAACTTAAGGCAAAATTGGTTGCCATCATACATGAGGAATTAAAAAGTGAGGGGAGAGCTGGACAACTTTTGTTTCCCATTTAATCAAATCTTTAGAGTACTATTTCATTATCTGGGTCAAAGTAGGTTATCCAGTCTACACACTCTTACCGCACTGTGATTCTGCTTCAGCTGTTCTGCCGAGTGGTGCATTCTGAAGTTCCCTGTGACTTCCTAATTCCCAGATTCAGTGACTGTTTCTTTTAGTCTTTATGTTGCACTCTCATCAGCTGTGCTGTCCTTGTATTAGATGACACCATGTATGCATCTATGGTTCTCCTCCTCCCTCACATAGTGATCCTCTGCCTCTTTCCTTAGAAAAACTTCCTTGTTCAGCCCCCTCTACCCATTTTCTCTAAGAGCCCTCACCCACCACCCTGGTCTTCATTAGCCTGCCTTCCAGTAATTCCTGAAGCCACGTCACTAGCCAGGCCCCCTCCTGGATTCCGCATGCATGTTTACAACTGAGCATTGAGCATCTCACCTACATGTGTTCAGGAATCTTATACTTAAGATGTCCCAAAGGACATTCATTATCTTGCCCTAAAGACCTTTTCCTTTATTACCTCTCTTGGTTAGTGTAGATCACCATTATTGCATTTACTTGCCTGAACTAGAATCACAGAAGTTTCCTAGACCTGTTTACCTCCCTCATTAAGCCCTGTTGATTTTATCTCCTACAACATCATGAATGTTTTCCCTCCACTTCACCCCACCACCACTGCCTTAATTTGTGGTATCATCAAATTTCATCTCATCATTGTGATGGTCTCATAATTGGTTTCAATAGAACAAAATATTGCACGCATAAAAATTTCCAGTCTTATGGCACAAATTACAGCGAAAAGTAGTACTAAGCTTAAATATAAAAAAGTAAGTTAGATCTTTCAGGATGTTGGTTATTAATTATTTTGTGAATTAACATTACCTTCCTCACTCACTCACGGATTAGTGGTTAAGAAAAATAACTTAAGGTGCTTTAAGAAACACAGTCTTGCCCTGGCTGGTGTGGCTCAGTTGGTTGAGCACTGTCCTGTACACTGAAAGGTCACCAGTTCAATTCCTGGACCCAGACTGTATGGGAGGCAACTGATCGACGTTTTCTCTCTCACATTGATATTTCTCTCTGTTTCCCCCTCCCTCCCTCACTGTCTAAAACCAATTGTGTGTGTGTGTGTGTGTGCGCGCGCGCGCGTGTGTATAAAAGAAGCACAGTCTTTAGTAACTCTACCCATATAAAGATTTTTATTATTTTTGATACCAGGCTACGTGATGTTTACTTCATTTCAGAGATTAGTGGTTGGGTGCTACTTAGTTCATTCAGCAAACATATCTTGAGTGCCTACTATGTGTGAGGCACTGAGGAGCTCAGGTGCACTCCAGTAGGTAGTAACCCTTAACAAACACGGTGTTGAGAGGCAGTTGGCACATTCAGGGAATGACTCAGCGTCCAACACCATCAACCAAAAACCAAACAGATTGGTAGAGGATGGCGCTTTATGGAATAACAGGTAAATTAGAGAGAGGTATTTGGAGACTCCAAACTGCTAGGAAAAATAAAACAATCGAAGCACATGCCAAAACTTGGAAATTATTGTCTTGCAGTAAAGATCAATTAAAAATGGAAGGATAATGAAGCACCACTGACTGCAGTTTCTTCTTCAAAAGTATCTGATATCAAACTGTCTAGAGTGCCTGTCACTAGCCTAGCATGTGATTCACTCCTCTTTGTGAAGCAATAGCTGGGAATGGTTACCTTTAGCCCAGTAGAATTTCTGAGACTTTGATTCCAGCTCTTGATGCAGTATTTTATCATCACTCTGCCTCTTCTTCCCCCAGGGATTTGTTATAAGAATGTTTCAAGAGCTTCCCTTCAATAATAACCAGCACTTAATTAAAAAAAAAAAAAAAAAGTAAATCTTACATCTGCTGCTGGCCATTTTGTCTTTGGATAATTCAGTTGGATGAGATCCAATACTATTTTTTTTAACGGCCTAATTTCCTGGCAATAATAAAGACGAAGCTTTTAGATTATAGAATGATTCTTCAACTACTCAGAAATAAAAGGGAAACTTCTAATAACTTCATTTTTCGCAGTTACATTCTTATCACTGGAAATAGTGTTAAGCTCTTATGCATATTTTTAAAAGCCTTTTATGAATAGTGATGAGTGGTTATATTTCGATTTTGGGTAATAACTCCTTTCCATACCTTTGCACTACTAATCTATCAGTAGTCATGTGTGACATAATAATAGTAAGCTTATTCTTGTCTAGCACAGTTTACAGAGTGTACTCTGTAGTATGTTTTTTAATCATCCCAATGTTATTCTTTTATTTATCAACCAATATTTATTAAACATCTAATAAATGTCATGCACAGTGGTATATCAATGCTATAAGCTAGGCATTATTATTATAACTCTGTTTTATAAATGAGAAAACCAAGACTCAAGGGAAGCTAAGTAATTTACCTAAGGTCACACATGTAAGAGAGAATATCACATATTGGTAAAGAGTATAAATTTTGGAGCCAGATTGCTGAGGTTTAATCCTGGCTCTGCCATTTACTAGCTGTGTGACCTTGGTAAGTGTCTTAACCTCTCTGTGTCCCAGTTCCTTCATCTATAAGATAAGGATATTACAGTACCTATCTCATAGGTTGAAGTACTTACAGCAGCACCTAGCACCTATGAGTGTTCTATAAGTGTGGTTATTATTAATTAGTACAAATAGACTGTGGCCCAAGGAGTTGAACCAGATCCTCTGGCTCCACTATACTGCTTTTATAATATGATATAAAATGTTTATCTCTTTATAGCCTGAGATTTATTTTTTAATTGAATTTAGTGGGGTTACACTGACTAATAAAATTATATAGGTTTAAGGAGTACAATTCTATATAGCCTGAAATTTAAATTCAAACTCTGAAGAATATGTAGTACATTTTTTAATAACTATAATTATTAGTTCATAATCATAGGCAATCATATGGGAAAATGTATGGATGATCCACTGTTCTCTGTCCATCACTATAGAATAGCAAATTAAAAGTCTGGCAGAGAACAAACCACTACATCTGGTTGTGGGCAACAGCACCTTAACGACAGAATATGATCCCCATAAGGAAATGTTTATGTTAGAGGAAAATAATTCCTTCAGACCAGTGTACCCTGTAATATCGAGCGGAGGCTTCCTGATGTTTGCTGTCATCAAGACAGACCAAACAGCCTGAAGCATCCTGGGGATGCTTGCTTTCACCCTAGGAGACTTTCATTCTTTGAGTCTTTGAGCCAGAAATAAGGGCAAGTGTCTCCAAACTGCATTTAGATGCAAGAGGCAGTGTCATCTAATTCCCATGCGTGGTTCTAAGTCTTGACTGCTCATTAGAACCACCAGAGGAGCTTGTAAAAATTCCCATGGAAAGGGCACACCCCCAGACCAATTCCATCAAGATCTCTGGGGGCAAGGCCACGCAGCAGTAGCTTTTAAAGCTCCCAGATGATTACAATGTGCAACCAAGTTTGGAAAGGCTCTAGCGGGAAGAGCATGATGTCAGAATATCGAGACTCCTTAGCCCTGTGCTAGTTGGCTACATACAGTTAAGTGAATTTAGGTTGGACATTTAACACTTTGTACCTCATTTCTCATTTCTATTCATTGACAAAAGTGTGCCACTCTTATTTTAAGTTGCTCTATGGTTGGTATAAGATAATATATGTGAAGATAAAACCAGCTAAGGCAAATTGGTGCTATTATATTTTTTTGGACATTGCTAGTCCCATTAGTGGGAAATTTTTTTTTTTTTTTTTAATCAACCTATATGAATGTTGGACAAGAGGTGTGTCGTGGCAAAAACAGAGCAGGAGTGATTCCTGGTAATCCTTGGAAGGGAAGGAAGGAGAACCATGTTATGGAGTCAATAGAGGATGATTTCCTACCACAGACTATAAGACTGCGGCAAAGGCAAGATCCGGGGTGATGGGGGAGTTTCAACTCCAAGAACTTGTGACAGGATTTTACTGGCCCTGTCTTCTTGCTCACTCTCCTGTGCCCCACGCGCTCTCTCTTTCCTGGTCTTCATTCTCCCAGTACTCCTCTCCAGGCAACACTGTTTATTGGGCATCTGCTATCTCTAGGCAGCCGACTGTGTGCTGGAGACGGGAAGATAAGGATCAGGATAAGCATTGTGAGGGGTTTACAGTCAAGTGGTCGGAGACAGATACGTGAAAAATTATAGGGATAAAGTAGGAAGTGTTAAAAGATTGTAAAAATGCTGTTACTTTTTCAAAAATCTCTCAGATAGTAAAGAAAGTAATGAAGAAAATAAGTCAGTGTGATATTCAATGAATGGTACTGGTCAGGAAAAATGACCATGCCATTTGGGGTTTCATCATATATAAGAAAGAGACTGCCGTACATATTCAAATAGAAAATGTAGGAAAGGCAAGTTCAAAAAATTAAGGGACGATATAAATTATGCTTGATTAGAAACTTCAGATTTTTGTCTGACTTATAATAGTCCCAATGGGAAGACATTACTCAACCTTTTGTTTGTTCATCTGTAAAGTGGGTATTGTAATGGTAACCACTGCATTCGTACTTTACAAGTGCCCAGCATTTAGTAAGAACTCTATTAATATTAGTTACTATAATCATCCGAAGGAAATAATGAGACCTCACTAAGAACTCTTGGGAGCTCAGATTTCCTTTTTTAGTAGAAGAGAGGAGTATATATCCAAATACCAATAAAAACAGTATTAATAAAATCTATAAGAATATGTATATGTGCTTGTGTATGTTTGAAGCAAGAAAAGAAATTCAAGGATAGGAACATTGCTAGTGAAAATCATGTAATATTAATAGAGGAAAACTATTCAGTTTAGATGTGTTTTTTTCATCAATGACAAATTTCATCAGGCAAGAAGGAAGTACCAGATACCAGCAAGACTGGTTGAAACATCTAGTTGGTTAAATAGTTCAAGACTGTAAACCTAGGACAATTTTTAAAAAATGGAGATGAAAGATGATAGATAGATAGATAGATAGATAGATAATGTATATATGTGTATTTGATCTGGCTTAATCACATTTCATGTAAAAACTACCAGTGCCTTAAGCATAATAGATGTCAATAAATTTTATGTGAATTTGAAGGCGTAAGTTTTATAATTAACCACAAACGTATGAGCCAGTGGTGTAATGTGATTTCCAGAAAATACTAATGCAGATCCGAGGTGACTGATAGAAGTGTAGCACACAGACTGAGGGAGGTAGCAAGTCAGTTGCATCTTTGCTACTCAAATGAAACCAAGATCCTGAGCCGGTTCTGGATACAAACTTGAATAGGAACATCAACAAATTTCATTGCCAGGATGGTAAGGATGGTTGGGTATCTAGAAAATCATGTCTTAAGAAACACTTGTAGGAACTGAGGCTGCCCTGAGAGCAATGTCCAAATATTAGAAGAGCTCTCTCCCATGGGGAGGAACAAACTCACTCAGTACTGCTCCAGAGGTCAGAACTAGGACCGGTGGAAACTCGGCACTCAGACTAAGGAAGGACACCGTGACCTACTGTCTGTCGATGGAGCAGGCAGTCCCCCAGCAACGAAGAGGAGAGCCTTTTGTTGTCGGCAAAGGATTCATTTACAAACTGGATGATCATCTGTTGCATATTCTTTGGGAAAGGCCAAGACCTGTAATGTCACTTCGAACACCAAGATTTTACTTTTGCTACTTGAAGTGCTAAGTTAGAGTTTTGTTAAACTATGGTGTCTGTAGTTTCTGTAGGAGTTATTTTAACACCCTCTTCATCACTATAAATGATACATAAACAAATGTCATTATAATGAAAAGTTTTGAAGTCACAATCTACTTATTTCAAACTATTCAATATTACCAAGTTCAAATAAAAGGAAGAATTATGGAAAGTGAGCATTATCACATGACTTGAAGTATATAGTGTACATTGTTGCTACATATCAACTTAATGAGAGGTGGATTATTTTAAACTTTGAACTGTTATTAAAGAATGCATACATAGCTCCTTTTCTGTACTCTCATTTCAGTGCTTGAAGATCCAAGTTTTATTGGACAGTATCATAAATGGAAGAAAATGGAGCTAAAACATCAGAAAGAATGGAATTTAAAGTAAGTAATTTGAAGGGTCTGGAATATATTATTCTATTAACTTGAAAATATTGGCTATTCCACTTTCTACTATCTAACTGAACCATCAGAAGAAACCCTTTGGAAAGAACTTATACTTTTCTCTAAACATAACAAAAATAAGAAATATCATTTTTTTCCCTTTCATATGAATCCGGGTGGGAAACATCTTTGCTACGTATCGGCTGCCAAAAAACGGATATAGGACCTGAGCCATGGTGCAGGATTCTCACAGTACCCTCCCTGTTAATTCCCATTCCCATTCCCCTTATCAACATGATTTAGAAATAGGGAAAAATCCCATCCTGTTTATGTATCATCAGATAGCTTTCCATCCTTCTCATAGTTCCAAATATTTTTCCTCTGCCACTGATTTCTCACTCAGGAAGCAAATATATCACATCTAATGAGGAAGTCTATAGTAAAATGCAGAAATAAATGAAAGTATCTAGAGAAATCGTTGGCTCTCAGACCGCATTAAGGAAGGGGTCTCCATCGCACCTGGGGCTCGGCTTCTAAAGGCAGTTGTTTTGCTTCGTGGTGCTGGAGCAGAGACTTCATCTCAGCCCGGCGAGTTTGCAGTAGCCATTCATCCTGGTGGGTTTATTTCAGAGTACTGAGTGTGCTTGCTACCACCAAGCTCGGGGAGTGAAAGATCCCACTTTATTTGCATTTACCTCATTTTTTTTTTTTTTTAGCTCTTTGACTTGTTAGCAACGCGACATCTTTTCTAGGTGGAAATACAAAGTTAGTAAACATAATGTGCAGTATGTTGAATTTGTGGAGGAGCTGAGGTTCTTAAAATATACTTTTCTACCCTTTCACGGCAGAGTTCAGGTTGGGTTTCTCAGCAGGATATTCTTTTTCCAGTTGACGCCTGCAACAGCTCCTCCCGTGAGCCTAAGTGGAGAAAAGCATTCAATGCTTTTCTGCGTTCAGAATAAGTTACAGGCAGTAGAAAAGTTTTTATTAAGCAGAATTTGAAATGCACGTGTGGTGTTTTTCTTGAAGGCACGTTTTAAGTTTCATTTAGAGCTAGAGAAACATACTTAGAACATAAGGTTAATTTCTCTGTGGCTTCCTTTTTTATTTCCTGTAGCAGCCCTGCGTTGTTTTATTTGTTTGATCACGCGTTCGTTATGTAATGCCAGCATCCCACAGAACCCCCACATTTAGAAAAAGTAGGACCATGTCATTTTCAACTTATCCATCCACTTCTACATATGGCTGAAATAATTGCGAGCTGTTTGAGTGCTAGAACATTTTTCCAAATACATTATTTTGAAGTTACAGGTCAAATTATCATGTGTGTGGTGACCCTGTCAGAATAAAACTCTCACACCTTATGCCATCTGGTGGCTGATGAGAATATATTTAGATCAGATGATATTTGCTGCTTTTCTGTTTTGGAGATGATTATTAAAAAAAAAAAATACTAAATAAGGTTTTTAAAAGATATATTACCTTTATCTGTATAATTTTATTGTGGCATAAATATTTGAGTATGCAAAAAATCTAAAGTATGGTGGAATCAACTTCTTTTCAGATAATCATTAAGAGTCTCATATTCATCAAAATACATGAGGTACAATAAAGTGATCAGTTCATAGAGACTTAAGTAGAAAATGTTTGGGCATCTATGCAAGTGAGTAACTGGTCCATACAGGACCATACCACCATGCATCTTTCTGTTTTTGTTTGAAAATGCTTTTCTTACATTGGAATTTCCTATTAAAAACAAAACAGAAAATGCAAATTGAGACTCTTTCATCTGTACAACATTAAGGAAAAAGAGAGGCCTATCTTTCCTGCCTCTTAGCCCTCCTCCTACTGTCCTCCCATCCCCTCATCAATCAAGACCCAATTCTTAAGCCACACTAAATTCTCTTTCCTATTATTTGGGGACATAAGATCTTTTCACCACTTTGTGCCTTCTGCCTGGGATGTCTTGCCCAGCTGGGTCCTTGCTGGTGGTCTAGAGTTAGGATCTGGTCTGAGTGAAAAAGCGGAGTGTGGAGTGCTTCAGTGCAGGGGTGCTGGAGCCAGACTGCCTGGATTGGATCCTGGCGCTGCCAGCTACCCGCTCTGGGACCTTGGGCAAGTTATCTGAATTCTTTGTGCCTCAGTTTCCTTCTCTGTTAAATGGCAGTAATTACTGTACCTACTACCTCCCATGGAGACTGTGAAGATGAATTAATATATGTAAAATGCTTCAAACTGTATCTGGAACATAGTTAAGTACTCATAGTTTCTCTCTTATTTATGCTCTTCCTACTGTGGCCCTGGTTTCCGATTTCAGATGGGAAATCTCTGGAGGCAGCATGGGGAAACACGGGCTTTAGAGTCAGACAGATCGGGGAGAAATTCTTCCCACAGTGAGCTTGTTTCCTTATCTGCTCGATACAGATGACGTGACCTACCTTGCGAAGTTGTTTTGCATTTGATCTCTTGAATGAGATCATCTATATAAAATCATGCAGTGTTGACATATGTACATTCAATAAATATTAGTTCCTGGGATGGGGATGGGGAAGGGGTGATAAAAGCCCATGCCCACCAGCTTTTCAAATAAAAATAGTCTGTCAGAATCACGTAGAAATTGTAAAATTTTCTCAGGTTAGGAAAGGATACCTGTCACGACCACCTTTATTTTAGTCCCATTATATGTACAGTTTTTCGTGTGTTGTTTTTTGTTTTATTGTTTCCCTTTCCCACTTCACCTTCTCTTCTGCCTGGCAAAGTATTTCACAAACATGGCACAAAGATCCAGCTCAATCGTCTCTTGGTGAGAGGGTCCCTGGCATCCTCTCCCTCCGAGGCACTCTGTCCCTAGCTCTTTCAGCCCCGGCAGCGTGGGCGTGGGGTGGCGTCTCAAGAAGAGAGACCAGGGCAGGGCGATCCTGGAGCTTCGTATTCCCTGAACTTCGCACAGTACCTGGCCAGCTACTAGGCGCTCGGCTCGGTTGGTGTCTGTGCAATGACGCACACTTAATGTGTACCTTGTTTCCTCACTCAAGGGGATTAAATGTGAGGACAGTTAATTTTCAGAGAAATAAAATGTAGGTGCTGACTTCTATGAAGGCCCATTCTAATGCAGAGGTTTTGCTTCTACTTAGGGAACTCTAAGGATGCAGTCATAGAAGAGTGATTGAAAACTGGAAATATAAATGACTGTCATGAATATTTTATGCAAATTCTTAAGTTCCACACACGTTTTTAGTTAGTATTAATAGGAACCCATTGTCATTACCAGCAGCTCGTAAATATTCATGAACCGATCATTTGGTTTGGTGCTCATTGCTAAGGGTTTTTGTTTTTTCTTTCCTATTGCCTTGTCTGTCTTTTGGTTAGTCGTGCAGATGCTTTATTCCATCCAAGACATGAGAAGAATATGAACCTAGAATCTAATCAGTAGCTCATATTAATTTTTCCTGGAGAAATAGTGAAAGACAAAATCAGAAAGTAATGCAAGCTGTTTTTTTTTAATTTTACTTATGCACATATAAAACTACTTTTATGTCATGATCTATAGCTAATGATCGCTTATGTGGTAATGGAAAGATTTATACCGGTAGTATAAGCTTTGTCAGCCAGAAAGTTATCTAAATAAAAGTGATCGATTCTGGAGAAGTTTTACATTCTGTGTAGCTTAGAAAAGAATATTGCTCATGTTCATCCATAAGGAGGTACAGAGGGAACAGGAACTAACATGGCAAAGCACCTACTGTGTGCCGGGTATTCTCCCTTTGTTTACTAATGTAATACATACTGGTCATGCTGTGGAGTTGACAGTTATACCTCTATGTGTACACACATATCTCTAAGTGTAACTCCCATCATATCCATCAGCCTTCTTCAAAGCCTACACTCCAAGTCAAAGCACGTTCTTTGTTATACAGTCACAGTTTAAGACAAGGTTCTTAGCCTCTCTTTTCAACTGATCTGTCACCCCTGCATTTTCTCTACAGAAGTTCTGTGAAAATAGAGGCAGCTCTTATATGTAGTTTATTAATGAGGGAAACATGAGGCACAAAGAGATTAACCAACGTGCCTGAAGTTATTGATAAGCACATATTTAAAAACAAAAAGTAAATTATTTCCATCTGCCTTTTAATATGTGCTTATTTAAAAACTTAACATTTTCAGCCCTAGCCGGTTTAGTTCAGTGGTTAGAGTGTCAGCCCTTGAACTGAAGGATCTTGGGTTCAGTTCTGGTCAAGGGCATGTACTTTGGTTGCAGGCTTCATCCCCTGCCCTGGTTGGAGCGCGTGCAGGGGACAGACAATCGATGTCTCTCTCACATCGATGTTTCTCTCTCTCCCTTCTACTCTCTCTGAAAAGCAATGGAAAAAATATCCTCAGAAGTGGATTAAAAAAAAAAAAGCTTAAAAATTTCAGGTAAGTATAAAAATGTTGCTTATCCAATTACAAGCACAAATCGAGTCTACCTTCTATGAAAAAGTTTTGTGAGGTGTTTTGTTTTGTTTTGGGTCAATCTCACCATCTATTATTAAACAATATTACTTCCTTTCTCCTATATATAAAAAATTAACATGTACTATAACAAATACCAGCATAAAACTTCCTTATATTTATAAAATATACTCTAGACTTAGTTTTATATTTTCTAAATTAAGGATGTAATGTATATTATTTCTAAGTTCCTGCAGTATCTGACTGTGTTTCAACGTACAAAAATATGTGATCTTCCTTTAGCATAACTATGTTTGATTCCCTTTTCTGCAGTTATATAGAAAACATTTATCCTGAGTACATTAATTTAAGGTATGTTTGTGCTATTTGTGCTGTTCTCTGAAGAGTTATTGACGTTAAACATTGTTTTGATAGGTTTGAATAATTATATATTTAATGCATTTTTATAGCTTCAACATGCATTTTTCAAAAAAAATTCTCTTTATTGTTGAAAGTGTTACAGATGTCCCCTTTCTTCCCCATTGACCCCTTTCTACCCCACACTGCCTCCCCACCACCACCTCCCGCCCCTAATGTATTTTTAAGAAAGAAGGCTAGCTTTTTTATTCCCCAAACCTTGAGTGCCATCTAGTGGTAAAAAAGAGAATTGGCATTAGAATGAGCATTGGAAGTGATCCCCTGAAAATAATAGACATGGAAAAAATACAGACAAAGGGGGAAGAATCTCTTCTTAAAAATAAAATAATTTCTTCCAAGCAACTGCTTAGTCTCTGCTTGGATGTTTTTAGAGAAAAGTTCAGCACTTCAGGAAGCATTCAAATAGCTCACATCCTCCTTATTTTTAGCTTAAATGTAACACCTTATGATGCTCAGCCATCCAGGTTTCTTTCATATATAAGATTTTCACTGAACACCTACTATGTACTTTTACATTTGCCTGCAAAACATCCAGAAAATAAGAAACTATTTTCATTTTATAAGGAAGGAGTACAGAAATTGTGTGTGTGTGTATTAAATTCCTTAAGGTTACACACTCAGTGACAGAGCTGAAATTAAAATATACACTGCCAGATGCTACAATCCACACATTTTTTTATTAGATCCAGCATCAGCTCAGACACTGAAAACCCAGGAATGTTTTTGGATATGGGTAAAAGACATGATTCAAGGGACACTGTTGGGGGGGGGGAAGTATCACCACTTGTCCTTGGGAGCAACACATATAAGGCTCTTCTGTTGTGTGAAATTGCTCTGTAAGTCTCAGAAAATAGGTATCATGTCTTTCTCCCACCTCCCCTCAAGTTTTCTCTTTTTCTGAATAAACATACTTAAAAAAAGGGTTCTTGGAGCTGGTCCCAGTGAATGTGCGTGGAGGCTTCCCTACACCTACAAGCAATTCTCAGACGCTAGCACAGTGTCCAAGAATTCAGCTCAGTTCTAGCACTGTCTACCCGGAGATAGTGCCCGATTCCACAGGTAAAGGGCTCAGTCCCACAAGACCACTGTCTCCACTTCAAGTGCCAGTTTCAAACCCAGGTTTTTACCTGCACTTCTGACTGACTGGCTGTAATTTAGACATTCCCACAACCCCCCCTCAGATTTGATTCATTTGCTAGAACAGCACACACAACTCAAGAAAACCTTTTTCCTCCCTAGATTGTAGATTTATTACAAAGGATATTAAAGGATATGAATCAATAGCCAAATGAAAAGATACATAGGATGAGGTCCCGAAAGGAGGAGCCTCTGTCCTTGTGGAGCTTGGTTGGGGCCCACCCCAGTGGCACGCAGAAGCACTATATTCCCTTATGTGGAAGCTCTCTGGGAAAAAATAAAAGAACCTGTGAGCTGTCCTTATTTGGGGTTTTATGGAAGTTTCATTATGTCTTCATGATTGGCTAAGTCATTGGCCATTAGAGATGGATTCAACCTCCAGCCCCTTCCTCCCCCTCAGAAATCAGGGGGAAAGACTGAAAGTTCCAATCTACAAACCACATGGTTGACTCTTACTGGTAACCAGCCCCCACCCTTGGGTGGGATCCAAAAGTCACCTCATTAACCTCATAACAAGAGACACCATTGTTGCTGTCATCACTTAGGTAATTCCAAGGGGGTTGGGAGCTCTGTGCCAGAAATGGGGACAAAGACCAAATATATTATTATTAGAAGTCACAGTATCACACACACCAAGTTCTTTCAACTGCTTTTCAAAATGAATTCCATATTCTTTATTGTTCCCCACTATGGATATAATTCATTTCATCAATTCTCCTCTCAGAATGTAGCCCCAAGACTTTACCATAGCTTTCTGGTTATAGCACAGAATCTGGTGGGGCCTCTTATATTATAAACACCAGGGCTTCTGGCTGCTTTCCCCTTCATCTCTCCTCAAAAAGAGGAGTTTGATACCAAGTCAAAGACATTACTGGACTTTTTTTTTTTTAAAGATAATTGCTCCTTTAATAGTGCTCCCACTCTAAACACTCTTTTGAGGGGTTTTTCTGTCTCTTTCTCTCCCTCTCCCCCATGACTTCCCCCTCAACAGCCCACCCCATTCCCCCTTTCCTCTCCATGGCCACAGAAATACAATCCATGCATTGGCTTAGGCTTGGTCTGAGCAGGGTGAGAGTGAGGATGGTTCTGGTTCCCCAGAGGCGTATTAGATTGTGTTCTACCAAAAGGAGGAACCAGAAGGAAGCCAAGAAGTTCCCTTAGAACTTGTTACAGAAAGTCAGATTACTGGATGTAAAGATACAATAAGTTTTATTACTCTCATAACGTACATAAAGCTATATTTTCAAAACATGGCAATTTACATTGCTACCAAAGTTATTGAGAATTTAAAATGAACACACATTAGGGTTTTTTGTTTTATTTTTTAACTTAATAATTATGGCATCTTCCTTTATAGGCATTTAATTTGCATTTCTTTAGTGATACTAAACACATTGGTTTTTAGTTATAATGACAAATGTTTGAATGAAAAAGGAAATGTTAGTCTTACAGTTTTTGAAAACATTTATCAGTGGGAGAGAAAAGATATGTGAAGTTATGTTATTTTCTCAAGTCATGTTTGTTCTGAGGGAAATAAGATTCTAATGACTTTTTTTTTCCTACACACACACACAGGGCTCACAGAGGTCTAGAAATAGTTTGTGTTCTGCTGGGTAGAGTGGCAAGACCTCTTAATTCAAGAATTCAAGGGACATTGGATAGAGACTACTTACCTTAGTAGTGGGGCTGTGTTATCCCCCAAATAAAAGCTGTTCTATACCCATAAGAAAGCTCAAACACAAGTCTTGAAGATACCAAACTGATTTGCAAGATACTAGCTGCATCTTGTTCAGTAGAACAAAAACTAGAACAATGGACAGCCGTATTTAAAGGAATATAACAAAATTCAGCACCCCAAAAATAAAATTTACAGTATCCTTCATTCAATTAAAAATAGCTGGTCATGTAAATAAGCAGGAAAATATAACCCATAACCAAATGAAAACTCTATCATATACATAGATCCATAAATGATAGAGATGGTGGAACTTGTAGAAAACCACAAATAGAATGAAGATGAATGGAAGATAAACAAAATGCCATCTAGAGATAAACACATTAAAAATGTTTTAAATATACACCGTATGGAAAGAGCAGCAAATTAACCACTATAGAAGAAATGACCCCGTGAACTTGAAAGGGTAACAATATAAGCTCTTCAAAATAAGCATAGAGAGGGAAAAGACTAGGGGAAAAAAGCATCAGTGAGCTGTGTGACAATACCAAATGGTGTAAGTTACATGTAATTGGTGTCTCAGAAAAGAAGTGACAGAAAAAAAAGTATGTGAAGAAATAATTATGGTTGAATTTTTCCAAGTTTGATAAAAGCTATAAACTCAGAGACTGAGTTCAATGAATCCCAAGAAACAGAAATGTAAAAAAAATCATGCCAAGGCACATTATAATGTGCCATAATAAAACCACTGAAACTCAGTGGTAAAGTGAAAAATCTTCAAAGCAGCAAAGACTAAAAAGAAAACATACACTGCATGTAGTGGGACAAAGATAAAAACAACCAATAGCTTCATGTCAGAAACCTTGCCAGCCAAAAGATGATGGATGACAATTTTATGAAGTGCTTGAAAGAAAGAAAATGTTAACCTAGAATTTTATACCCAGTGAAAATCCCTCTTTAAAATGAAGGTAAAATAAAGACTTTTTCAGACCAATAAATTCAACCACATAGATGAAATGAACACATTTCTTGGAAGACAATGTCTACCAAGACTCACTTAAAATATAATGGATAACCTCAATAATCCTATGTCTAATTTAAAAAAATAAATTGATAGCTAAAATGCCTTCACACAAAGACAACTTCAAGCCCAGATGGTTTCACTGGAGAATTTTTGCAGAGATTCAAGGGAAACATAATACCAATGTACACACAAATTCTTTCAGAAAGAGAATGTTTGCATATATAATTTATTAAGATGAGGTTATACTGGATTAAAGTGGGCACTAAATTTAAAGGCTGGTGTCTATATAAGGAAAGGAGAGGACATAGATACACACAGGAAAGAGGCCATGTCTCGACAGAGGCAGAGATTGGAGTGATGCAGTTACAATCCAAAGAGCACTAAGGACCACTGGAAGCCAGCAGAAGTTAGGAAGAGGCAGGGAGGGGTTCTTTTCAAGAGCCTGAAGAGGGAGCATGGCCCTGCCAACACCTGATTCCAGACTTTAGCCTCCAGAACCGTGAGAGAATAAATTTCTTATTTTATGCCACCAAGCCTGTGGTCATTTGTTGTGGAGGCCCTAGGAAACTAATACACTTTGCTATACCAAGTGATGTTTTTTAAAATTATGTTTACAATATTAATCTTATACCATATTTGTTTGTTTGCTATTCTAACTAGCCTTCTGTTGGAAAACACAAATTTGGACACTTTCAGTTTACCATTGCATTAGTCAGTGCTCAGAATGGCACCATGTTCAAAACCCATTACTCTGCTCATCTGTTTTATGTTATTTGTTTGCCTTATTTTTCTCAGAAGTAATGTAAGCTTCCCAAAATTCATTTGGGAAATTATATAATTTCTCCTTTGTCCTGTTCTAGGTATGCAGCTGCCTTCGCTCAGTATGCTAGAGAAACCAACAGTTCTTACAAAGCCAGTTATCGAGCCAGAAGAACCCAGCCCCGCCCAACTCCAGGTAAACTGAGTTCAGCCTATTTGTTTTGCTTTGTTTTTAAAGCTAAAATATTAGTCATAATAATAAATTTAAATTTTTGTTAGTTTAAATAAGTTTAAATATGTGAGGCTTAATATTGTGTTTTCCTTTTAAAGCTGCTTTAACTCTTTCTAACAATTTTTTAAAGTAAATTATTTACATAAGAATTGGAGCTTTGAAAAAAAATTGAATTACTTATACTTTCAGGCTCACTACACTATAAAACATACAATTTGAAAATCTAAGGCTAAGTTTCAAAATGTGTAAAAGCATTCAAAACAAGCAAAACAGTAAGTAAACTGATCCCTGAAACTCATTATAGACTGAAAGATATATGCATTAGGGCTGAAAAGAAAGGAATAATGTTAGTTGAGTTGTTTTTGGTGCTCTTTTTGAAAATAATGTTTTTCAAAGACACATTTGAGATACATTGAGGGCAGGTCTTGAGTAGGAAGAGACAGCTGGTAACTTATAGTAGAAATCAGCTAGTGCAGAGGAGAAAGCAAGACATGTGGGGGCAGAGAAGTTGGGTTTAGATAACAGGTCTATCTGTATAATTATGGGAAAGTCACTTAACCCCTGAGCTTCAGTTTTTTCATTCTCAGCCTGTGCTGAGTATATAGAAAATGTTTAATAAATATTTGTCTCTAATATGCTGCCCTGTCTCACAGGATTCTTGTGACTAAATGGCACCATGTATGTGAAAATCTCTGTGAACTGGAAAGCACTATAAGCGTTAGGTATTGTTTTCCTGTCACCTGTTCTTTAAACACAATAGCATGTAAATGCTGGGTGCAGGCAATAACCTCCATGCAGTGATTCTCCAAGGTTCCTGCATCCCTACCTCTACCTTTCTTTTCCCTGGCTCAAATTCTACTTCTCTCCCTCCTCCTCAATCTGGTGTATACTCTGATTTTCTTCTCTAAACCACCAGCCTCAGTTTCTCTATTTAACTTTGCCTTCTTCAAGATTTCCCGCTACCTGCAAGGATTGGTAAGTGTCGCCTTTTCCGGCCTTACTCTCTGCTTCCTCCATGACTTCTCCACTCCCTTCTGCAGCCACTATACTCCAGCATCCCCACCATCTTCACCAATAGAAAGAGATCATTTGGGAAAATTGAGTAATACAATTTCTCCCCAAGCTTTGTCAGACTGCTTTCTACCGCTCAAGTCTGCTTATTAAAATCCTTTGTGTCTCATTTCATTCAGGATAAAATTTAGATTCTTTGACATGGCAAAATCTTTAATGCTCTAATGTCTGTCTGCCTTTTCAGTGGTATTTCTTAACCACTCCCCCATTCACACCCTCAACATCACACTGAGCTAGGGTCATGATTGTTTATTTCCTTCCTCGTTAAAAAAAAAAAAAATTGACAAGTACAGTATGTTTTCTCATACTCCCACTGCAAACAACTTTTCCTCCTTCCTTTCTTTACCTTTCTAGTCCCTCCTCCTCCTCTGAGATTCAGCTCAGGTATTACCTTCTCTAGGAAACCTCCCCTGTGGGCTCTCGCGTAGCATTTTGTCATGCCATATCGTGCTCTATTAGTTTTCTGTAGCTGTGTAACAAATTACCCCATGCTTAATGGTTTAAAACAACACGTATTTATTATTTTACAGTTTCTATGTGGCTAGAGTCCAGGCACAGTGTAGTTGCTCCTCCACTGGGGATCTCATAAGGCTGCAATCAAGGTGTCAGCTGGGCTGCATTCTTACCTGGAGGCTTGAATGGGAAAGGATCTGCTTCCTAGCTCTCGAAGGTTGTTGACAGAACTCACTTCCTTCTGTCCTTAGAACTGAGGCCCCAGCTTCTCCCTGGCTATATGCTGGAGACCTCCCTCAACTCCAAGAGGCTACCTATAGTTCATTGCCATGTGGGCTTTCCCATCATAGCCTCCAGCAAGGAGAGTCTGATAGCAAGATGGCAGGATGGAATGTTATGTAACATAACATAATCATGGGAGTGAGGTTCCTCACCTTTGGCATATTTATTGATTAGAAGAAAATGACATGTCCCACCCACTCTTAAAAGGGAGGGGATTACATAAAGGTATGGACACTAGAAGTTGGGGATCATGACAGGCCACAGTAGAGTTTGCTGTCACACATGCTGTGTGATATTAGTCTCTTTTTTGCCAGTGTCCTTCAACAGAAAGTGACCTCCTGAGGGAAGGGGCTGCTTACCCCTCAATCTGCCACAGCACAGTGCTTGGCATATAATAGTTATTCAATGCTCATGAATCAATGAATGAATGAATGATAGAATGAAGTAGAGTTGTCATGCTTTTAGCAACTCTCATATGGAAAAGGGAATAAATCACTGATGAGTGAGAAATATTAAGAAAGGTGAGCTGGAAGAGAGAATATTTTAAGGAATGTCCAGAAATTAATTAGCTCTTCAGTGCTGAGCTTTGTCTTGTTTGAAAATGGAGTGGATGATCCTTTGTGTTTAATCTTATGCTAAGAGAAAAGACTGTACCTAAGAGGTCATGGTAAATTACATTATTGTTTAGAAATATTCACTCCCTATCCTGTTCTACCACCATGGGCAAAATATACTCCCTTGACCCTTGACTTCAAGCTTTTCCTGTGACTTGTTTTGATCAATAGGTTAGTAGGTATGACATGCTCAGGGTTTAGGAAGGGTTTGTGCAATTTGGCTTGCTCTTTTTTACTCCTGCCATCATCGCAAGAACATGCCTGGACTAGCCCTCTGGTCACAGAGAAAGATGAGAGTCACAGAGCTCAACTTTCCCACCCATGTCTTCCAGCCATGCCCAGCCCAAAGAAGCCAACCCCCAGCTGAACTGAAGATATGTGACCTAAACAAATGTTTATTGTTGTATGTCACTGAAATTTTGTAGTTGTATATTATGTAGTAACAGTGAACTTTCACAGGATATCAAAAGGAAACATGACTCAGAAAACGAATGAACTTTGTGCTCCTCTTTAGCAGAGAGGGTTAGAATGTCATAGTTTGCCAATGAGAAAATTCACCTGAGATTTAGGAGGTGGGAGAGAAGAACAGACCATTATTCTTTTTTAAAATTTATTTTTCAATTAAAGTTGACATTCAATATTATACTAGTTTCAGGTGTACAACAGAGTGGTTAGACATTTATATAATTTATGAAGTGATCCTCCTAATAAGTCTAGTACCAACCTGGCACCATACATAGTTATTACAGTATTATTGATTATATTCCCTATGCTGTCCTTTACACCCTCGTGACTATTTTGTAACTACCAGTTTGTATTTCTTAATTCTTTCACCTTTTTCACCCAGCCCTCCATCCTACCTTCCATCTGGAAACCCTTAGTTTGTTCTCTGTATTTATGTATTTATGAGTCTGTTTCTGTTTTGTTTGTTCATTTATTTTATTCTTTAGATTCAACATATAAGTGAAATTATATGGTATTTGTCTTTCTCGGTCTGACTTATTTCACTTAGCATAATACTCTCTGGGTCCATCTATGCTGTCACAAGTGGTAAGATTTCATTATATTTTTATGGCAGAGTAATATTCCATTGTATATATGTCCCACCTCTTCTTTACCCAATCATCTGTTGATGGGCACTTGGATTGCTTCTGTATCTTGGCTATTATAAATAATGCTGGAATGAACATAGAGGTGCATATATCTCATTGAATTTGTGTTTTGGATATCTTCAGATATATACCCAGAAGTAGAATTGCTGGGTCATAAGGTAATTCTATTTTTAATTTTTTGAGAAACCTCTATACTGTTTTCCATAGTGGCTGCACCAGTTTGCAATCCCAGTAAGACTGCACAAGGGTTCCCTTTTCTCCACATACTCACCAACATTTGTTGTTTGTTGGCTTATTGATTACAGCCATTCTCATAGGTATGAGGTGATATTGTCACTTTAATTTGCATTTCTCTGATGATTATTGAGCATCTTTTCATATGTCTATTGACCATCTGTATGTCCTTTGGAGAAGTGTCTATTCAGGTCCTTTGCCTATTTTTTAATTGGATTGTTTGTTTTTTTTATGTTGAATTGTCTGAGTTCTTTATAAATTTTGGATATTAACCCCTTATCGGATGTGTCATTGGTGAATATGTTCTCCCATTCTGTAGGTTCTTTTGTTTTATTGATGGTTTCCTTTGCAAAACCTTTTTATTTTATTTTTTTATTTTTTAAAAAATATATATTGATTTCAGAGAGAGGAAAGGAGAGGGAGAGAGAGAGACAGAAACATCAATGATGAGAGTGTCATTGATCAAGCCCACAACCCGGGCATGTGCCCTGACCAGGAATCGAATCCCGATCGCCTGGATCCTAGGTTGACGCTCAACAGCTGAGCCACCTTTTTAGTTTGATGAAGTTTGTTTGTTTATTTTTTCTTTTGTTTCCTTTGCCTGAGGAGATATATCAGAAAAAAATATTAGTAAGACCAATGTCAGAAAGTTTATTGCCTATGTTTTCTTCTAGGAGTTTTATGGTTTCCAGATCTTACAATTAACTGTTGAATCCATTTTGAGTTTATTCTTGTACATGATATAAAAGGCGGTCTAGTTTCGTTCCTTTTTTTTTTTTTGCATGTACCTGTCTAATTTCCCCACCACCATTTAGAATAGACTATCTTTATCCCATTATATATTCTTGCTTCCTTTGTCATACATTAATTGACCATATAGATGTGGGTTTATTTCTGGGCTTTCTGTTCTGTTCCATTGGTTTGCGTGTCTGTTTTTATGCCAGTATCATGCTGTTTTGAGTTACTGTGGCCTTGAATAGTTTGATATCAGGTAGTGTGCTTCCTCCCACTTTGTTCTTCCTACTCAGGATTGCTGTGGCTACTCAGGGCGGCCATTAGTCTTGAGAAGTTGTGTATATCATACACGGCAGCCTCCTCAGACCCAGCACTTTCATGCAACTCTTTACAAACTCTCACTTTACAGATATGATGGCTTCACAAATATATCCATGAACTCATAATTTTTGTACCACTCTGAGTGGCAGGATGTGTGCAGCTCCTTGTACTTCCCCATGAACTGGTTTTCCTACTCATATCAGTGCTTCAGGCTAAAGTAGGCAGTGACTGGTTTTCCAGTTCTCCAGCTGTAGCCTTCAAGGCCTGCACTCCCCCAGGTCCTCCCACACCTGTATGATCCCAGTTTCCTGCATTAAACCTCTCATTCCTATATTACTTACAGTGGCTCTGTTTTCTTAACTGAATGCAGACTGATACAGAAGTGAATGGAAATAAAGCATTTGGCAAAAATCAGAGCCCACCTATCAGAACAAATTTTAATATCTTCACTAATTATTTTAAGATTAAATAATTATAAGAAGCAGAGTTTCTAGGATTCATCCAAAGAAAAACAAACTATAAGGCAATTATAATTTGTGCTTCCATAACTTATTTTAACAGTAACATAGTTATTGATTCCCAAGGATTCTCAGAGGGATTTTATAATACTTAAGTTTTTCTGGAGGAAAGAAGTTCAAATAGTATTTATTTTTCCAATGTCATAAGAATCATTTCTATATTTATTTTGCATTAAGCTCTGCTGATGTAATTAGGATTTCTTTTTATGTTCCTTGGGACTTTTTAAAACAGGGCAGGAACTAGAAGGCAAATGATTAAAATGACTGACACCCTCCATTCATTCCACCCTAAACTGGTGTCAGCTAATCACATTTTCCTTGCCGGCGACTAGTTTCAGAGTTCTGCCTGAAAGGAAATATATTGGGGCCCTCAATAAATGGTTTTCTATTCTTAAAAATGAGATCCTGGAGTGAAGACCTCCCTTCCTCCACCTGGATGTTGTTATTGGAGACCTCGGGGTTGACCAAAATGAAAAGAATGGTTTATAATAAAGTCAATTGCAAAACATAAAATTTAGAAAGTTGAGAAAGCTTGCTTGTGCTCACACACGGTCCTAGACATTATATTGAATTTCCTGCCTCGTCTATTACATTTCTGTTTTCATTATTTCTTTTTGTTGTTCTGTGTGTTTTTTCCAGATCCACAAACTGAAACAGAGATTGTCATAAAGACTCATGAAGCAGAGGAGGGGTGGAAGAGTGATAGTGATCACATTGATGAGTCGTGGGAAGATGAAGTGGAGGATCTGGTCGCCTGGACCAACAGTCTTGATGCAGCTACTTTAGAAGATTAAGCCTCAGGCTCCAGGATTTAAAAAATAAAACAGCCTCAACCACAGCTCAGCTTCATGTAGAAACTTTGGAAGGCTCTCAGAACTCAGATTCCATTTTTCTTTTCCAAGTTGGTCTCATCCTCTCACTGCAAGTACAAATTAGAAATATAAGTAAAAATCAGTGAATGTGTTACTTTGAATCTTCTTGAGCCCCACTTGGTTGTTTGAACCTAAGTTAGCCAAGTTAGGGGTGTTCCTTGCAGTATTCCAATCAGTGCTATTATACCCACGGCTGCTAAGTGACTGGATAGAGGTTTCCGCAGGCCGGATGTAGGTCAGGAGAAGCTGAGATGGAAGGGGGGCACTCAGGAGCTCTGCATCTGGACATTAATCCAGATACAGGGGCCTGCACATTTCTCTGCATCCATCTTGTTTATGGTCTTTCTTCCTCCACATTCAAAGGATGAAATGTGACCTGTCCATCAGCGTTCCTCCTCTGTTTTCTCCCAGAATACATGCCGTTTTCTCTTTGACCAGCCCTCGCCTCAAATTTTCATATCTGTAATCTCTCCCCCTTTTTGCTGTGTTGCCTCAACCTGCAAATATGCTTTGGGTTGCTCCTGTTCTAAAATACCTCTCCCCCTGTGGCCCTGCATTTCTACCTCCCTCAGCCCTATATCATTCATATTTTCTGTCGGATTTATGAATCATACTCTATCACTTACTCTCTTTATTTCTTTAGTTCACTTTACACTTGCAAATAAAAAAATCTATCTTCTGCTTAAACTACTCAATTAAAATTCCCTAGGGTCGCAAAAGACTTCTCTATTGCCAAAATTCAACAGATGCCTTATCTCATTGGGTCTCTGGGCTATATGTAATATTGTTGATCATTTCTCTTTCTCTTTTTAAAAATGTTTATTGCCTTGCCTTCAGACAGACCTACTTTGAGACTTACCTACCCACACAGCTCTCCCCACGAACACCATAAATATCTATAGATATGAGTATATGTGTGTATATCTAGATAGATAGATGATAGATAGATGATAGATAGATAGATAGATAGATAGATAGATAGATAGATAGATAGATAGATAGATAGATAGATAGATAGATAGATATGCCTGAGCTTGGATCTAGTTATTAAATAGGTCTGTCCCCTGTTTCTGGGGAAGCTGATTTTAGTTCCTGTGAAGAAAGAAGAGTTCTATTGTATGTACCCTGGTGTCTGTACCCTTCCCTGGCCAGCTGCTTATTTTCAAGTCTGCCCTGACTGATAGCAGTGCCTAGCACTTTTGTTACCCTCCCCAACCCGAACTACATGTAACATGCTCTTTCCTGCTTCCCTGACTCCTGTGCTGATGCCATATTCTCTACCCAAAATACCTTTTCTCTTCTTCACTTGCCTACAACTAAATTCAGGTATCATCTCCACAGTCTTCTCTGCACACCACACACCCTCCCCAGGCTCCTCTCTCTGTCTTTCTGTCTGTTTCTCTCTCTCTGTATCTGTCTCTCCATAGAGTGTGTGCATATGTGTGTACAGTTTATTGAAATCGTCTGCTTGCCCCCTGACTCTCCCACTAAACCTTCAAAGTGTAAACCAACCAGATAGATTCCATCTTAGAGATATTTAATAATACAGAGCCCACATATCAACAGTTGCCACACTTTCTTCACCTCAAACAAAAGTTCTTGTTTCACTGTCTTAGAATCTGCTATTAAAAAATAAACTTGGAAAATTTACCAAATTGGTGAACCTGAAAGTAACAAAAAGGGAAGGAAGCTTTATTAATAAGCAGGAATACCTTGAGAGAGCTGATTCTGGAAGAAGATGCTGGGTGTTTTTAGTGAGGTATGAGTCACATACAAGAAATTGAATTATACTATTTAAAGTATACAGTTTGGTAAGTTTTGGTATATGATACACCCATGTAATCATCACTATGATCAAGATTGAAAACATACCTGTCATCCGAAGTTCTCAATCTTGATCGTAGTGATGATTACATGGGTACCTCATGTATCAAAATTTATCAAAATATATTTTCTCCATTGAGTTATCTTAGTACCTTTATCAAAATTCATCTATCCATCTATACATGGGTCTATTTCTGACACTCTGTTCCAACGATTTGTTTGTGTATCTTTACACCAAGACCATATTGTCTTATTTACTATAGTTTTATTATGTCTTAAAACAAGATGTTAGCCATCTAGTTTTCTTTTTTTCCCAAACTTGGCTTGATTATTCCACAGCCTTTACATTTCTTATGAATTTTAGAATAAGCCCATACATTTCTACAAAAAATCATCCGGGGATTTGTATTGGGATTGCATTCAATCCGTGGATCAGTTTGGAAATAATTCACATCTTAACTGTATTGAGGCTTCCCGTTCATGACTTCTCCATTTATTTGGGTGTTCTCTAATATCCCTGAGCCATGCTTTGTGATTCAGTTGTCCATGTGTTGAATATCTTTTGCCAGATTTTCCCTGTTTTATAATTTTGTTTCTGTTGCAAATAGCATTATTTTAAAATTTCCAATTGTTCTTTGCTAGTGTATAATATAGAAACACAGTTGGTTTCTGCATATTGATCTTGTATTATGCAGCACTGCGAATCTCATTGGTTACTTCTAGCAGCTATTTTGTAGATTCTGTCAGATTTTCTATAGAGACAATAGTGCTATTTTCAAAGAAAGACAGTTTTGCTTCTTCCTTTCAGTCTACAGTAGATGTATTTACTTCATTTTCCTGCCTTCCTGCCCTGGCTAGAACTTCCAGTACAGTGTTGAAAAGAAGTAGTGAAAGTGAACATCTTCAGTCTTGTTCCTGAGCCTGGGAGGAAAGCAGTCTGTCTTTGTCATCAAATAGGACGCTGGCTGTAGCTTTTTCAAAGATGCCCTTTATTCAGTCAAGGAAGTTTCCTGTTATTCGCAATTGCTGAGAGTTTTATTGGAAATGGAAATTAGATTTGGTCAGATCCTGTTTCTTTTTTTAAAAAAAATATATCTTTATTGATTTCAGAGAGAGGAAGGGGGAGAGAGAGAGTTGAAACATCAATGATGAGAGAATCGTTATTGATCGGCTGCCTACTACACACCCCCTACGTGGAGATCAAGCCCGCAACCCAGGCATGTGCCCTGACCGGGAATTGAACTGCGATCTTCTGGATCCTAGGTCCACGTTCAACCGCTGAGCCATGCCCAGCCAGGCTCCTTTTTCTGTGTATATTGAAATAAGCATAAGATTTTCTTTTTTATTAATGTGGTAGATTACATTGATTTGTTTTTTTAAATATTAAACCAAGTCTGCATTCTAGGATAAATTCCACTTGGTTATGGTTTATTCTCTTTCTTATTTATTTCTTATTTATTTATTTATTTATTTATTTATTTATTTATTTTTTAATGTTTCTTTATCTTTATTGTTGAGACCATTACAGATGTCCGCCTTTTAACCCTACTGATCCCCTCCACCCCACATCCATCCCACCCCCAGGCCCGCCCCACACCATTGTCCACATCCATGGGCCATGCCCATAAACATGCAAGTTCCCTGATTAATCTCTCCCCACCCACTCCCCACTCCCCGCCTTCCCTCTGAGATCCCTCAGTTTGTTCGAAGCTTCTGTGTTACTGGATCCACTTTGTTCATCAGTTTATTTTGTTTATTCTATTCCACATATAAGTGAGATCATTTGGTACTTGTCCTTCTTTAACTGGCTCATTTCACTTAGCATAATACTCTCTAGTTCCCTCCATGCTGTGCCAAAGGCCAAAAGGTCCTTCCTCTTCACAGCCGCATAGTATTCCATGGTGTAAATGTGCCACAGTTTTTTTATCCACTCATCTACTGATGGGCACTTGGGGTGTTTCCAAATCTTAGCTATTGTGAATTGTGCTCTATGAACATAGGGGTGCATAAGTTCTTTGTGATTGGTGTTTGGGCTTCCTTAGGATATATTCCTAGAAGTGGGATCACTGGGTCAAATGGCAGGTCAATTTTTAATCTTTTGAGGAAACTCCAGACTGCTTTCCATAGTGGCTGCACTAGTCTGCATTCCCACCAGCAGTGTACTAGGTGCCCTTTTCTCCACACCCTCGCCAGTACTTGTAGTTCGTTGACTTGTTGATGGCGGCCATTCTGACAGGTGTGAAGTGATACCTCATTGCGGTTTTAATCTGCATCTCTCTGATAATTAGCGACATTGAGCATTTTCTCATGGCTCTTAGCCATTTGTATGTCCTCTTTGGAGAAGTGTCTATTTAAGTCCATTGCCCATTTTTTAATTGGATTGTTTGTCTTCCTTTTGTTAAGTTGTATAAGTTCCTTATATATTTTGGATATTAACCCTTTATCCTATGTGTCATTGCCAAATATGTTCTCCCATAAAGTGGGCTCCCTTTTCATTTTGTTGATGGTTTCCTTTGCTGTACAGAAGCTTTTTATTTTGATGCAGTCCCATTTGTTTATTTTCTCCTTAGTTTCTCTTGCCCTAGGAGATGTATCAGCAAACATACTGCTATGAGAGATGTCTGAGATTTTACTGCCTATGTTTTCCTCTAGGATTTTTATGGTTTCATGCCTTACATTTAAGTCTTTTATCCATTTTGAATTTACTTTTGTGTATGGTGTAAGTTGGTGGTCCAGTTTCATTTTTTTGCATGTATCTGTCTAATTTTTCCAGCACCATTTATTGAAAAGACTGTCTTTACTCCATTGTATGTTTTTGCCTCCTTTATCAAATATTAATTGACCATAATGGCATGGGTCAATTTCTGGGTTCTCTGTTCTGTTCCACTGATCAATATGTCTGTTCTTGTGCCAGTACCAGGCTGTTTTGATTACAGTGGCTTTGTGCTATAACTTGATATCTGGTGTTGTGATTCCTGCAACTTTGTTCTTCTTTCTCAAGATTATGGACATTTTAATGATGTTAATTCTTCCAATCCATGAGCATGGTATATTTTTCCATTTGTTTATATCTTTCTCTATCTTTTCTCAGTGTCCTATAGTTTTCTGAGTTAAGGTCTTTTACATCTTTGGTTGAGTTTATTCCTAGGTATCTTATTTTTTTAATTGCAGTGGTAAATGGGATTTTTTTTGTAGTTTCTGTCTCTGAAAGTTCATTATTGGTGTATAAAAATGCCATCAATTTCTCGGTATTAATTTTATATCCTGCTACCTTGTTGAATTCATTTATTAAATCTAGTAGTTTTCTGGTGGAGTCTTTACGATTCTGTATGTACAATATCATGTCATTTGCAAATAATGACAGATTTGTTTCCTTCTTTCCAATTTGGATGTCTTTTATGTTTTCTTCTTGTCTAATCGCTGTGGCTAGGACTTCCACAGAGTAAGAGTGGTGAAAGTGGACACCCCTGTCTTGTTCCTGTTCTTAGGGGAAATGGTTTTAGTTTTTGCCCATTGAGTATGATGTTGGCTGTAGGTTTGTCATATATGGCCTTTATTATGTTGAGGTATGATCCCTCTATTCCCACTTTGCTGAGAGTTTTTATCAAAAATGGGTGTTGGATTTTCTTGAATGCTTTTTCTGCATCTATTGATAAGATCATGTGATTTTTATCTTTCAATTTGTTTACGTGATGTATCATGTTTATTGATTTGGGAATATTGTACCAGCCTTGCATCCCTGGAATAAATCTCACTTGGTCATGGTGTATGATCTTTTTAATATATTGCTGGATCCGATTTGCTAATATTTTGTTGAGGATTTTAGCGTCTATGTTTATCAGGGATATTGGCCTATAATTCTCTTTCTTTGTAGTATCTTTATCTGGTTTTGGAATTAGGCTAATGCTGGCCTCATAAAAAGAGTTTGGAAGTGTTCCTCCCTCTTGGATTTTTTGAAATAGTTTGAGGAGGATAGGTGTTAATTCTTGTTTGAATGTTTGGTAAAACTCCCCTGTGAAGCCATCCCGGCCAGGGCTTTTGTGTGCTGGGAGCCCTTGGATTAATGCTTCAGCTTCATCAGCAGTTATCAGCCTATTTAAACTTTGTGACTCTTCCTGATTGAGTTTTGAAAGGTTGTATTTTTCTAGGAATTCATCCATTTCATCCAGGTTGTCCAGCTTGGTGGCATATAATTGTTCATAGTATTTTCTTACAATCCTTTGTATTTCTGTTGGGTCAGTTGTTATTTCACCTCTTTCGTCTCTGATTTTGTTTATTTGGGTACTCTCTCTTTGTTTCTTGGTTAGTCTGGCTAAAGGTTCATCCATCTTGTTTATCTTTTCAAAGAACCAGCTCTTGGTTTCATTGATCTTTTTGTATTTTTTTTTTAGTCTCTATGTCATTTATTTCTGCTCTAATCTTTATTATTTCTCTCCTTCTACTTACTCTAGGCTTTTCTTGTTGTTCCCTTTCTAAGTTTTTGAGTTATAGGGTTAAAGAGTCTATTAGAAGTTTTTCTTGTTTTTTGAGGTAGGCTTGTAGTGCTATAAACTTCTCTCTCAGGACTGCTTTCATTGTGTCCCATAGATTTGGAGTTATTGTGTGTTCATTTTCATTTGTTTCCAGGAAGTTTTTTCTTTCTTTCTTGATCTTTTTGGTAACCCATTCATTGTTTAAAAACATGCTTTTCAGTCTCCATGTGTTTAAATGTCTTTTAGTGTTTTTATTGTAGTTGACTTCTAGTTTCATGCCATCATGATCTGAGAAGATGCTTGATATGATTTCAGTCTTCTTGAACTTATAGAGACTTGTTTTGTGTCCTAACATGTGGTCTGACTTTAAGAATGTTCCGTGTGTACTTGAGAAGTATGTATATTCTGCAGCTTTGGGGTAGAATGTTCTGTAAATGTCAATTAAATCCATCTGATCTAGTGTGTCATTTAGGGTCGCTGTTTCCTTGTTGATTTTTTGTCTGGAAAACCTATCCAGTGAAGTCAATGGGGTGTTAAAGTCCCCAAGTATGACTGTATTGCTGTCGATCTCTCCCTTAAAGTCCTCTAGAAGTTTTTTTATAAATTTCAGTGTTTCTATATTGGGTGCATATATGTTTATCAGGGTTATATCCTCTTGCTGGATTGATCCCTTTAGTATTATGTAATGACCTTTCTTGTCTCTCGTTATGGCCTTCATTTTGAAGTCGATTTTGTCTGATATGAGTATTGCTACCCCAGCTTTTCATTTCCATTTGCATGGAAATTTTTTTCCATCCCTTCACTCTCATCCTGTATGAGTCTTTTATTCTGAGGTGGGTCTCTTATAGACAGCATATATTTGGGCCATGTTTTCTTATCCATTCAGCCACCCTATATCTCTTTATTGGGGCATTTAATCCATTTACATTTAAGGTTATTATGGAAAGATACTTATCCACTGACATTTTTTTGTTTCTTTATAGCTGTTTCTCTTTCTCTCTATTTCTATGTCTAATTATAGCAGTCCCTTTAACATTTCCTGTAATGCTGGTTTTGTAGTGATAAAGTCTTTTAACCTTTTTTTTGTCTTGGAAGCTCTTTATTTCACCAACCAGCTTGATGGATAATCTTGCTGGATAGAGTAGTCTTGGTTTCAGATCCTTCTTTTGCATTACCTTGAATACTTCATGCCATTCCCTCCTGGCCTCTAGAGTTTCCAATGAGAAGTTAGATGACAGTCTTATGGGAGCTCCTTTGTAGGTAACAGTTTGCTTTTCTCTAGCTTCCTTTAAGATTCTCTCTTTGTCTTAGATTTTTGACATTTTAATTATGATATGTCTGGGCATGGGCCTCTGTGGATTCTTCTTGCTTGGGACTCTCTGTGCCTCCAGAACCTGTGTGCCTTTTTCCTTGACCAGGTTAGGGAAGTTTTCTGCCATTATTTCATCAAACAGGTTCTCTAACCCCTGCTTACTTTCAACCTCCTCTGGCACTCCCGTAATACGAATATTGTTATATTTTATGCTGTCCCACAGCTCCCTTAGACTGTCCTCTTGTTTTTTTGATTGTTTTTTGTTTTTGGTCCTCTGATTGAGTGATTTTTTCTACCTTGTCTTCTAATTCACTGATCCGATTCTCTGCTTCTTCTAATCTGCTGTTTACTCCTTCTAATGTAGTCTTTATTTCTGCTATGTCATTCTTCATTTCTGACTGGTTATTTTTCATAGTTTCCAAATCTCTCTTCATGCTGTTGAACATCCTTACAATCAGTATTCTAAACTCTATATCTGAGAGGTTGCTTATCTTTTTCATTTGGCTCTTTTTCTGGATACTTCTCTTGTTCTTTCATTTGGGGCTTGTTTTTTGGTCTCCCCATTTTGGCTAAATGTTAGGTAGATCTGCTAGGATTCTCAGTCTTTTTGGAGGGTCTCTGGTACAGGCCAATGTCAGACGCAGTTTGTGACTGGCCCTGAGTACCCTGTTTGGGGCTATCAATAACCCCAGGCTTGAGGTCTCCACTGCTGGGGCTGGATGCGTTTGGACAGGACCAAGATGCACACCAAAGTCTGCTTTTCTAAGGCCCGGGTCCCAAAACAGATCAGGCAAAGACTCAAAACACCCTGAGGTCTGCCTCAGTCTGCAGACTTGTTAATTTGATTTTCTTGATGAGCCTCAGGTTGTAGAAGCTGCACAGGGTGGGGCGGCTGGTTGTTATCAGTCTCTTAACAAGCCTCAGGCTGTAGAAACTCCTCAGGGCAGGGTGAGAGGCTTTCCAGCAGGGTGGGGCAATTGCTTCCTCCCTCAGGCAAAAGCCGAAAGTTCTCCTCCCAAGAAAGATGTCCCCCACAGTCTGGAGGAATGACTCTCCCCACACAGCTCCAGTCCACTCCACTCCCCCTCCGCCGGAACCCAAGGTGAGTGGCTGCACATGAAACGTTGTGCGATAAATCTTTAAGAGGGTGCCTGCAGTTCCAGCTGCCTCTCCCTGGCAGACAGAAACCTAGCTGCTTTTCACAGCCAGATGTTACGTGGGCACCTTTCTCAGTTCTGGTGCTCTGGGCTGGGAATCCCAGCCTGGGGTTTAGGCGCCAGAGTCCTCAGTGGACCCCCCACAGCTGAGATCTCCCTCTGGACCTTCAGCTGCTGCCTGTGGGAGCCCAGCAGCCCTCTCGTGTCCGCACTTCCTACCAGTCTCCTTGCAGTCACCACTTTTCCTCTTTGGTTATGAGGGTGCTCTCCAGCTTGTCCTCAGTTGGTTTTCAGGATGGTGTTCAGGATGTTTTTTCTATGATTTAGTTGTAAATCCAGATTAGTCCCGGGAGTGTCAGTGTAGCTTCCACTCAGTCTGCTACCATCTTGGATCTGCATTCTAGGATAAATTCCACTTATCATGGTATATTATCTTTCTATGTGTCCTTATTTTGATTTGTTAATATTTTGTTTAGAATTTTTACATCTATGTTTATGAGAGAAATCGGTTATAGTTTTCTTCAAGTGTCTTTGTCTAGGTTTTGTATCGGAGTAATGCTAACCTCATAGAGTGAATTGGGAAGGGTTCCCTTCTTTTTAATTTTCTGGGAGAGTTTTTGTAGAATTGGCATTATTTCTTCCTTAGATGTTTGGTAGAATTCACCAGTGTAGCCAGCACTGAGCCTGGAGTTTTCTTTATGGGATGTGATTTAATTACAATTTTAATTTTTTTTAAATGGCTTTTTGTCTCTTTAGGTTATACACTTCTTTTAAAGTGACCTTTGGTAGTTCGCATCTTTCATGTAATTTATTTCGTCAAAGTGGCCTAGTTTTTTGTCATAAGGTAATAACTAATATTTTCTTATTGTCCTTTTTACATCTGTAAAACCTCTAGTTATGCCACTTATGTCTTCTCTCTTTTTGATCCACTCATCTACTGAAGGACACTTGGGCTGCTTCCAGATCTTGGCTATTGTAAATAACGCTGCAATAAATATAGGGGTGCATATGTTCTTTCAAATTAGTGTTTCGGGTTTCACTGGATAAATTCCCAGAAGTGGAATCGCTGGGTCATGAGGCAGCTCCATTTTTAATTTTTTGAGGAAACTCCACACTACTTCCCACAGTGGCTACACCAATCTGCATTCCCACCAGCAGTGCACAAGGGCTCCCTTCTCTCCGCATCCTCATTAACACTTGTTTGTTGATTTATTGATGGCAGCCATTCTGACAGGTGTGAGGTGATGCCTCATTGTGGTTTTAATTTGCCTTTGTCTAATAATTAGTGATGCTGAGCATCTTTTCATATGCCGATTGGCCATCTCTATGTCCTCTTTGGAGAAGTGTCTATTCAGGTCCTTTGACCATTTTTTAATTGGATTTTTTTGGGGGGGTGTTGAATTTTATAAGTTCTTTACAAATTTTGGATATTAACCCCTTATCAGATGTGTCATTGGTGAATATGTTCTCCCATTCAGTGGGTTGTCTTTTCATTTTGTTGATGGTTTCCTTTGCTGTGCAAAAACTTTTTAGTTTGATGTGGCCCCATTTGTTTACTTATTCTTTTGTTTCCCTTGGCCTGAGGACATATAGGAGGAAAAAAAATATTGCTATGGGAAATGTCAGAGATTTTACTGCCTACATTTTCTTCCAGGATTTTTATGGTTTCAAGTCTAGTATTTAAGTCTTTAATCCATTTTAAGTTTGTGTAAGAAGGTGGTCTAGTTTCATTGTTTTGCACATCTGTCCAATATTCCCAGCACCATTTATTGAATAGACTATCTTTACCCCATTGTATGTTTTTGCCTCCTTTGTCAAATATTAAGGCATGGGTTTATTTCTGGGCTCTCTATTCTGTTCCTATATTTTCTGTTTTTTAGATTCAAATAAAAATATAATAAAAATACATGAAGGCCAAAATGACAGTTTTTCAAAAATTCCAGTTTAGAATATTTCCTAATATCTAATCCAAGTAAGGGAGCATGGGATGGTAGTTAGGAGTTCATATTCTAAAGCCCTAATGCCTGGATGGATCTGCCATATGCTTCCTGGCCACGTGGTCCTGAGCACAGTACTTCCTTTGGTTTTCTTGTCAGTCAAGGATGAGTAACAGTAGCACCTAGGTCCCTGTGGTTGTTGAGAAGATCCAATGGATTAATACATTAATATTAGTGAAGTGCTCAGAATGGTACCTGACCCATAATAAGTGCTACGTATATGTCTGATAAAATAACAAGCAAACTTTACTTCCTTCCAGTAACTGGCCTAATGAAGTATGAAAGAAATGCCTATTCAGAAGGCCTAACCTGAAACCCAGAGATCTGCAGTTTTATTAGACACCTCAGGTGACTCTGACAGAAATAATCAGTGGCTGACACTTTGAGACACAATATAATTCCTAGGGTTAGTTCAAATATGGTTAACATGGCACACCAAATGGTGCCTTTTGGTACTGGGAGCGTCCGATTGTGTAATGAAGCCCTATAACTGTGTGCACAGCCTAATCTGGAGAGAAATGTCGAGTCTTAAGATGAGGTCCTATGTGAGCACGAGCCTGGTTCCCTTGTGACAGGCCCAGGTGTATTCAGAGAACAAGGGAGAAGCGAAGAAGCAGGAAATGCCATTTTAAAACTTTTCCTATAATGTTAGGATTTATGTCATTTGGTTTTTGAAATCTGCTGTGTTGTTTGGACTCCCCTTCCCCTCCAGATGGAGCCAGTTAGCTATTTTATGTTCTCTAGTCAAGCGCCTCTGCCATTTTCTGTAGAAGCCAGGCACCAAGTCTTGTTACGCTGTTTTTGTTTTTTATGTTTTTATTGATTTCAGAGAGAGGAAGGGAGAGGGAGAGATAGAAACATCAATGATGAGAGAGTTATTGATCGGCTGCCTCCTGCATGCCCCCCATTGGGGATCGAGCCCGCAACCCCAGGCATTGCCCTGACAGAGAATCTAACCATGGCCTCCTGGTTCATAGGTTGACACTCAACCGCTGAACCACGCCAGCTGGGCTTGTTACGCTTTTTAAAGGCTTGCATGGCACGTGAACATTTTTTATAAGAGCAGGAATCGTTTGCTTTCCCTCCCCAGGAATATGTTTACTCATACTAGGAAAGGTTTACCAGGAGGAAATAACCCAGAGCTTACAAATTATACAGGTTGATAAAATCACAGAGCCAACCTGGAGAGAGAAGTCAGTCACTCCTGACCGCTGCCTCCAGGCAGGACCACACAGGTACTAACTACCCTCTCAGGGATGAGAATGAGTACAGAGGACCGGGAAAGCTCCGGTTTTTTGTTTAATGACTTCCAGACGTCAGTGCCTTCATGGAGAGCTGCTTCACCTCCTACCTGGGGGAGGCAGGGCACTCTCTAGGGGCTGGCGGAGAGCCAGTAGACACCAGGCCAGTCCTCCACCCAGCCGGCGCTTGCCTCCTTGCTTCTCCCGTGCAGGCCATGGGTATTCCTAAGCGCGAATGCCCAGCAACAGTGTGTGGGGTGGGGATCACTGGAGGCTCCATCCTGTGTATGTCTGTTCATTTGTCTGTTAATAAATTTATTTATTAACAATATTTGTTGAACCCAGAATTTAATTTTTTTTAGTATGTCTTTTTTTTTTTTTTTTTTTGAGACCCAGAATTAAATTTAAGCCACTGTTCCCAGAGAGAGAGATCCACATCTTATTTAAATATTTCATTCCAGGAGGAATATTCAGTGTTTACCTTCCAGGAGGGAGTTCTTTTTTTGGCTACTCTGACTCCCAGATGCAAAAGCATAAGCCCACTTGCTTTGGGGTTTTCCTCATAAAAGATGTAGAACAGCTGGCTCTCATTTTCTGAGCAATATGCCTCATGAGCTCTAAAAGCTAATTTTCAGTGTCCTGTACTCTTCCACCAGCTGGACCACCGACCCCAGCCCTTTTTGCGTTTTGGCATGGCCTGGACATCCAGACCCTCTCCCTGGCGCTTCATCTCACTTTTAAGGTCTAGAGGCCAGATTAGAATCCAAATGAAAAGTAACCACTCTAACTGTGAAGGATAATTATATTTACAAGTTAAATTCTGTTTCAGTAAATATAATTACAACATCCAATCAGGTCTCCCCAGGCTTTTTTGCATGTCTCAACAACTAGCTCACGTTAGCAGTGTTTTACAATGAAGAAAAATGCTTTCTGTAGAGGAGAAAGTCATATATAATAGATGTGCTGTGCACAAGTTGCTATGCATTTTGAAGTCAAAATGCACAATTAAGGTACTGTTCTGGTTAAGTGCATGTATAATAATTGATTCATAATATGCCTAAAATAATACTCAGTGTATGTCACAGTGAGGCTAATAAGATAACATTAATTTTTTAAATGTGCAAATTATAACTTGATTTCTGATCTTGTGTGACTACTGGAAGTAAAGATTTCCCCTTATTCAGATGCAAATAACAAGACTTAATAGAGGATTAAAGAAATAGAGACTGATTTTTCTCACAAAACAAGGAGCCCTGAGGTGGGCATTTGTTGGCGTTGCTCCAGCTAGCTATGCCATAATGCCATCAACTACCAAGCTTTTTTTGTATTTCCACTCTGTCATTTGAGAGTGTTGGCCTTTGTCTTTGTACTTCTTGTTTCATGGTTACAAGATAACTGCTAAAAGCTCCAGACTTCACCTCTGTGTTTAACGTAGGAACAAGGGGAGGAAGGAAAGGGGAGCAATGCTGGCTGCAATTTCCATTCCAGAGCAGAGGGCTACCTCAAGATGACTCAGTGTCTTCAAAGCCAGAAAACAAATCTGTCAGCAAATTTAAAGTCAGTTCTGTTAATATAATTTATCCATACATTCATTTTTTCATTTATTGTTGATTCAATAGGTAGTTTACAATATCCTTTGTAACATTTTAAAATGAATTAACTGATAAGGAAGATTATATACGTATTTTTATTTTACATTTTTATATATTTTTTCAAGCACAAAAATATCAGGCTCGCTTTGAAGTGGATGAGAGACAGGCAATGGGGACTATAGAAATTCTAGGCATTTCTATTTTGGTTAGGCAACCAAATACTCTGGGTGGCCTAGGACAGGGGCTTTTAACATATTCTGTGAAGCAACAGATATAAAAAGAGTCCCAATACAGGGTCCTCCTTGAAGTAATTTCTTAGTCATAAAATAACCTAGAATGAAGGAATTGTGGAATGATTAGGTTCATTCTGTATTTTAGAATTTGTAGGCTTCAATGACGGAGACAGTCCACTGACATCTCATAAACAGGGCTGTGCTTAGGCCGTAGTACACTATGACACAAGTAGCAGCAGCCTGGGTGGTCAGGCACAGGGTGGCCTCAGAGAAAAGATGGTTTAATGTTAGTATCCAGTATAAACTGCAGGTCTAGAATCCATGACACCTGGATGGGGCCTAGTGAAAACAAGGTACTTGTCATTGAGAGCAATTTAGATAATCATCTAAAAGCAGTAAACTACAATGTCCTAGAGCTGGGGAGTTAGTGGGGAGTAGGATTCAGCATTCAAGACTTTGATATGTCAGGAAAGCTCTGAGTTGTAGAAATGATTTCACTCTATAAATAAGAGCATTCTGGGACTTTGATATTCACAGCCTCAAATCTTGGGCCCTCAGCTGATTGCCTTAGTCATGAAATAAGTCCAGTGCCGTTGTCCATAGTAAAATATCTGACTGGTACAAAGAACCAGAGAAACTCAAGAATCCTTTTTTATCTTTCACTTGGGATTGAATATTAACTTGGCCAAAAATTAAGGAGAACCTTATCAGAGAAAATCTAAGGAATGTTCAGGCTCTCAAGATACCTAAATGGAAGTGAAGTTCTACTTAACTTACAAAGAAGTAAACCCAAAGAATATGCCATCTTGTTTTGGTTGGAACATCTAACAAAATCCTGTCTCACTCTAGTAAAAAAAAACAAATAAAAAAGTAAAAATAAAGACACAATCTATTAAAATAAAAGATTTGGAAATAAAAAAATAGTCTGAATTTTATCAAGAAGATTGGGAAATTTAGATTCAAATAGATATAGTCTTCCAAATTCTATTTGTCTCCCAATTTAAAAAAAAAAGATAGGTGAATTTAAAGAAAAATACAAATATCTGCACTAATGATTTTATCAAAATCAGTTAGTTTAGTTTGTTCTAAAGTCAAGTCAAAAGTACAACATTTCTATGGAGTAGGAGTGTCTGTTCTTGCATATAGATGTTATCTCCATTATATCTATCTCAACAGCTACAAGGGTATGGTAGCTAATTTGTTCTCAAAATGAAGGAATCAAATCGTGTGTCAGTTAGCTTTTGCTGTGTAACAAACTACCTTAAAACTCTGAGGCTCAAACCAATAGCCATTTATTTAGCTCACAATTCTTCATATCAGCAATCTGAGGTGGGCTTAGCTCCTCAGTTCTTCTGATAGCAGCAGGACTCACCCATCTGTATTTGCAGTCAACATCCATGTTTCTGTCATTCACAGCCAGTTCAGTTGAAGTCTGTCTGATCCAGAGGGCTCCAACTAGGGTAGCTTTCTTTGTTCTTTTTGGTCTTTCATCCTTTAGCTGACTAGCACAGGCTCATTTACATAGCAGCTGGACAGGTTTCCAGAGAGAGAGAGTGGAAGTGTTCAAGGTCTCTTGAGGCCTGAGTTCACAACTGGCAGACCATTACTTCCGTTAAATTCTATTAGCCAAAACAGGTCACAAGTTCAGCGCGGATTTGAGGGGAGGGCCAATGGACTTCATCTTTTAATGGGAAGGGCTGTGAAGCCATAATTACAGAGGACATGAATACAGGGAGGAGTGAAGAACTGTGGTCAGTTTTACAGTGTATTTAAAAGGTTATAGATAAATCAATACAAATAGCTCTCTACTACTACAAATGAAAACTCTTCATTTGCTCATTCATATGCCAGACGTTGTAGTGCGTAATAGGGATAGTGCGAGAGATCCTCTAATAATCACACTACTATGCCATGTGAAGTACGAAAAGGTAGGCCTGTGCCAGATAAATGGAATCAACTTTCCCCAACTTTTATGCCAAGTGCATGTTCTTTGTTTATTTGGTAAAAAGTAAGCACTTCTGTGTTATAAAATATATTGTTTTTTTTAAAAAAAATCAGAATAACTAGATCTGGAGATTTACCTTCCGTTTATATTCCATAAAGACTTGAATTTCATCTGTTTTCATTGTTGCTGTATTACTTGTGCCTCGAACAGTGTCTGACACATAGTAGACACTCAATAAATATTTGAATGTTGATTCAAAGTCCCTTGGTAATGGAACTATGTGGACAGAGGGCCATAAGAAGGCAGGTAATGGTGCTTTCATGGTGAGAACAGAATCACTCTGGCTGTTCTCATTGGTGTGCCCAGGTATCTCCATCCCCTTCTGTTACTTATTTAATCTTTTCTCTTGTTATTTAATAAGAGGAAGTGTAGCAGAGAGGCTGTTGCCCACCTGGTACAGTGATCACCGTTCCCAGATATGACTGGGAGGGGAGTATTGGCCACACACCTTTTTGGAGTTTGAATCGATGTGTTTGCAAATGAAAGAGAATGTGGCAGTCATAGCAGACAGCAGCCAGCGGAGCAGACATTCCATTTTTCCTTTTTAGGAACTAAGAGTCTGTATCTTGCCTTTCCCGCTGCTGACCAGTGGTGGTGACTTTGGAGAGGGAGAAAGGGAGAGCAGTGTACAGTCAGCCAGGGACCAGTGAAGAAAAGTGGGACCATTGGCTCATTCTTTCACTATTCATTCATTCATTCATTCACTAGGTCATGGATTGTGATGGTTAAATTTACCTGTCAATGCAACTAGATCACAGGGTGCCCAGATGTTTGGTCTAACATTCTGGGCATTTCTGCAAAGGGGTTTTTGGATGAGAGTAATGTTTACATCGGTAGGCTTCGGAACACAATGGCCCTCCCTAAGGTGGATGGGCCCCAACCAATCAGTTGAAGGCCTGAACAAATCAAACAGGCTGACCCTTCCTGAGTGAGAGGACTATTCCTGCCTTTGGACTTGAACTGAAACATGAGTCCTTCCTGGGGCATGAGACCTGCTGTCCTTCAAGCTGGAATGACACCATCAGCTCTCCCGGGTCTCCAGCTTGCCGACATGCCCTGCAGATCTTGGGACATGGCAGCCTCCATAATCAGGTGAGCCAGTTCCTTAAAATAAATCTCTGTCTGTATATACATCCTCTTGGTTCTGTTCCTCTACAGAACCCTACTACATGCACACATTCAGTCATGCTACAGATACTTACTGTGTTCAATTCTGGGCACAGTGATAAACCCTTCACTCAATGAGCTTATTATTTAAAGAAGACTGTAAGGGAATTAAATGGAAGTGGTATGATGAGTGACGTTCATGCTGAGGTAGGTGTTATAGGGACCCTTAACTGAGACTTGGGGGACTCAAAAAGCTTCCCAGAGGCAGTAACATCTAAGCTGAGCCCTGAAGAAGAGTAAGTGGACTTAGCCAGACAATGAGGGAAATTGTGGGAAAGTGCCTAGGCAGAGGGAACAGTTTGTCTGAGACCTGTATGAGACAGGTGCCAGGACACTACACCTGAGAAGACCTCAGAGTAGTTCAGTATAACTGTTTTGAAGAGTTGATGGGCAAAAGGTGAGAAAAATGAGGCAAAGAAAGTGACAGGAGCCAGATCGTACATGAAACAGAGGCCCAAGTGAGAAGTGATGATGACCTGACAAGGACGAAGCAGAGAGAAGACAATGGATGGATTCAAGTGTTGCACAGGAGGCTGGATGGACAGGAGTTGGTGACAAATTGGACCTGAGGAGAGAGGGGTTAGGGTTTCCTGTTGGCCTGAAGGATAGCGGGGCCATTTACTGAGATGGGGGATATTAAGAAATTTGGGGTGGGATATTGCCAATAATACCCACAGGCAATCCGATTTTTTTTTTCTTCCTTCCAGTGTCAAACTTAATATCCATTTGAGTCAGATCTCAAATGGATAAAGCTGGGTTTGGAGTGAGCCAGACTCAGCTCAAACCTGTGCTCTACCACCTGTGGGCTATGAGATGTGGCTTTAACCTCTCTGAGCCTTACCTTCCTCATCATTGAGCAGAGAAGTGATAGTGCATATCTCATAGTGTTGTCGGAGTTAAATAATACAATGTTTATAAAGTGCTTCATACAGTGTTGAGTTTAATAAATGCTAACTGCAGTGGTTGTGTCTGAAAATAGTAGAAAGAGGAGGCAAGAGAATTAGCCCTAAAGGCTCTTCAGAAAATCTGGGAGGAACCCGAAGGCTGGGAGCTTAGGGAAGGAGAGAAAACATGGGTGTGAGAAGATATAGTGAACCCAGGCCCCTAGTCTTTTGTCTGAATCTGTATTGAGACACTGCATCCCAGTCAGAGGCTGACCATAAGATGGGCTTACTCCCCACCCCAGAAACACATTCTGAGCTGCTTTGCCCTGTCCCTTAGTGCTCCCCAGTACCTGTAATTTATCTGTTTCCCAAATCTCCAGCACCACGTTAGATGATAATGTTCTGGAAAATATATATTAAAAACTAACTTCCTTCAACAAGGAAGAGCAAGGATTCTGTAGCTCTGTCCTTGGCTGCCTGACTCTGAAGCCAACCCTCCCGGACTCACGTCTGAGCACCGCCAAACCTTCCAGTGCCCTGGATTCCTAATCTGTGAGGTGAAGTTAAGACTAGCAATCACCTCAGAGGGCGCTGTGAGGATTAAATGAGTCAATATTTTTTAAGTGGGTAGAACAATTGCTGGTCCAAGCAAACCTTCAATAAATGTTCGCCATTGTTACAGGGTCAGAGGAAAAGCTAGGAAGCCAGGCCAGTGCCTCCCCAGGCCCTTATGCCCTGGCCTGAACAATGTCCAGGTCAGTGGGTAATTAGAGGGGGCCAGTCACCCTGGGTACCCCATGCCCGGGGAGGGAGGAGATAACAATAGCAATACTTGTCAGCTTGGGGGCATTCGTTTATCTGGGTTCATAATTCATGGGGTATGGATGCTTCTCAGTGGAGAGAGGAGGTAACTAAGGCTCAGAAGTTAAGGAACTCAGCTGACATTAGAAGTCAAAACTCCATAGAGAACTTAACATTTTATTCTGCTGGGGGGAAAAAGCTGCAAGTGGATCAGAGATAAGTTGAAATATAGTTCGGGAGCGCATGAAAGGCCGGATCCACAAATGGTACTCCCTCAAAACATGGGGGTTCGAGAGAGGAAGAAGCCATAATTTGGGTGTCCTAGGAGAAGTTTGTGGAGAGCCTTTTAGATGTGTGACAGCTGCCTCTCCAGGCCCCCGCAGTGGCCCCAGCCTTCCCCGAGCTGGGCTGAGGGATCACATCTGCAGGTCTCCTCCTCCAGCCCGGCTGATCTGGCAGGCTGCCAGCCTAACAGCCAGTGTATTTGAGGAGGCCTGATTTTAATAAATTTCTATTTCCTGTAGAAAACCGGTTTTTTTCAGTGGCTTTGTAACTCAACCATTTTTGATCACATCAGGACTAAACCTGGCAGCCAGCTTGGCAGCTTGTGTGCAAATTGTATACAATGGCAGATTGTTTAGCCTTTATTGCAATCCAGAGCAGCTTAAGGGAGAGGGAGGGAGCAAGAGAAAAGAAAGAAAAAAGTGAAAGAAAAGAAAGAAATCCAAGCCTCATGTATAATTACACACTACTGTAAAGTCCCAATTCTCTTTAAGGAAAATATAGAATCAATTAGTCTCTCCCCTGTCTCTCTCTCACACACACACACATAAACTGCAGAAGAGACAAACGGTGAATTTAAAGTTGAGGCCTTTCCCCCTGCCTTTTTCTCCCTTACCAACTCGTCTCACATTCAAGGAGAGTTGGGTGAGTGGAAACTGAGGCCTAAGGGGAAGGACCGTGTTTAACGGATCTTAGAGGCAAGGAAGAGAAACAAGCGTGGGCTGAGGTGGCGGATGAGAGGGTAATAACCCGACCGAATATCAGGTATCAGCGTGTTAAAAGTTGGGTCAAGGGAGACGATAAAGTTAGGAATTATAGGAATTCAGTGATCAGAAAGTATCCTAATTTATTCCTATGTTCTCATAAAAAGTGTGCTTGGGGCCTCCCTTTCCCAGCTTCATCAGATACCTTTGCCATTTTCTACACCCTCGTGGGGTCACAGACACACGTGTAGTGTATCCGGGAGCGTGTTCTTAGAGCCCCGCCCTCAGATGCTCAGCAGAGCAGCCCTCTCTTCTCCCATGTCATAGTGACTACACCCCTGTTCCACTCTCCTTCTTCTGAGCTAACTGGACAAACTAGTGCGTGTTTGTGGGTTACTGTGCCCCGGTTATGTTTGAATTACTCTGAAGGTAAGAACATGTGTAGTTGTCCTATTAGACATTCTAGGCGCCTGGGCAGGTCTGTTGGGGAGATGTTTCCATCAGTCGTATCACAGGGAGATCCATGATTCATTTACAGTAGAACTGACCTTGCTGGGGATATATCAGTTCCAGGGCAAGGGCAGAGGTTTGCTGGCAGCCAGGGCATGCCTCAGCTGTGATTCAGGGATTCCGGTGAGGGTATGTTTTGAAGTTGCTCTCCATGGATTCCAGTGTAGAGAGCGAGCTAAGCAAGCAAATGAAAGGACACAGTGAAACCAAGAGCAGGTTTGGGTACAGGGTGAGGTAGCTAGGTAGGTGGGAAACGGTATGGAGAAGGGCATGGAATAGAACTTCTATTTCAACTAAACAATTTCCTGTCGAACACAGTTACGTCCTTGGGATTCTGTTGGATTCAAAACTATAGGCCATGAGCTTACCATCAGTGTTTTAGTGGCTTTTGCGGTGGAGGTGATGGGTTGTAGTCACAGTGCTTATACGTGAAGTGATTAGAAACAGGTTCTTAACTGAGGCAGGGGAAGGAAAGGCGATATACGAATCACCTAGGAAGTTTTTTCAAGGGTCAGATGTCAAGGGTTAGAATCTCTGAGATGGGTGGAGATGGAATGAGCTTTCCCGGTGTGAAAAGTTTCCCGGGACATTCAGGTGTGTAGCCCTGATTACTAGCATTGAATTGGCCTAGCACTTCCCAGCCTTACCTGGTTATAAGAACCACCTGAGCTGCCTATTAAACTGTAGATGCCCTGGCTCCACCCTCCTCCCTCATTGCTGGTTCAGCATGTCCGGTGTAGGGCACAGAAGTGTGTATTTATAACAGTTGCTCCAAGTAATTCATATAAATGGGTACATTTGAAGAATACCAGTTTAGATAATACTTATTTGAGAAATAGCCATTGAGCACCTGCTATCCTGCTGAGTGCTGGGAAAACAGGAAATCAATCCCTCTGACCTGCAGGAGCCCACAGAGAACGTAAATGCATGGTAGTTGCCATCAAGGGCTGGGGAGGGTTGCTGACCAGAGACGAAGGGAGTTTTTCGTGGGGACTGCGGCTGAGGGAGATGCGTTGGAAGAGGTGGGAGCTGAAGTGGGCTGTGAAGGATTTGGCGCTGTAGGAAGGAAGGAGAGGTCATAGGGACGGGAGGTGGGGATGAGAGTAACATGCACCGAGGCACTGAAAAGGGGGGCCTGGCACAGAAGCCTGAGTGGGCATCACTCTGTTAGGAACGCGCAGTCAGCGTGTCTGACGGTAGAGCTGCAGAGTGGGCAAAGTGTGGACACTAGGGCCACACTGCAGTGTGCACTCAGCTCTGCCTGTGCCGGACTCGGCTGCATAACTAAGGATACGTTATTTCACCCACGTGCACCTGGCGCTCTTATTGGTAAAATGGAAACAGTAATAGCCTTCCTAGGTTGCCCTGAGCTTTAGTGAGTATACTACCTAGTACACATGTTAGTGCTGCTGTTGTGTTTTACAGTGTTCTCCGCTTACTTTCACAAGCACTAATGCATTTAATCCTCACAACAATATCGAGAGGCTAGTGTTATTATTAATCCCATATTACAAATGAGAAGATTGAAGCTAAAAGAGGCCAGGAAATCCAAACAAACTAATCAGCTTTAACGTGAACCCATGTCTCTCAATACCATATAAGCTACTCTGCTTTTTTTAATCGTGAAAGAAGTTATTCCCACTTTAGGAAAGTTAGGCTTCATTCTGCCCCTATTAGGAAGAATTTAAACAGAAGATGGACATGTTGCAATTGGTGTTATGGAAAGTGGAATATCCTGGATCAGATGGAAATGGACACCAGTGAGGGCCTGGAGAGAGAGCTGAGTTAACTACAGAACTTTGAGGGAAAACAGAGCCTTAGCACAGTGAGGTTGGTGAGTGAAGGACGACGAATAGGGTGACGGAAACTGAAGAGAAAAGGAAATAGGCCCTAATACGCAATGACGATTGATTTACAGAACGCTCAGGAGGGGACAGTCCAACATTCAAAACGATAGCTGCTCTTTTAGCTTCTAATTGTGAGGATCAAATGCTGGAGGCATTATGTTCTGTTTCCCTCGTTCATTTTGCATGCCGGAGCATTCTTTCTACAACTTGGCACAAAGCTTTAGATTTACCAAGCTCTGTAGTCATTATTATTTACTGTTTCTCACACCAAGGGTCCAAGGTCTTAGAACTTACCTCTAGAAATGGTTTTAGAATGCCCTAGGGACCTGACTGTGGGGGAAAGCTTTTCAGCATCCTAAACATAAATATCTTCCCAGTAAAAGCATTGATTGGGAAGCAGGGATGGATAAAATTAACTGCTGCAATCTTAAAGATGTCTGGCTCACATCCTGGGGAAAAAGGGGAAGAAAAAGCTTTATGGAGCCTATTAATGTCAATATGTAATGACACGAAGCAGCATTATTCTAACCTCCTCCCCACTCCCATCTATTCTGTTATCTGCTGCTCCATAGTGTGGTTCAGTGTCCAGGAAGGTCCCCCACTGTACAGCCGGGGGGGGGGGAGTCATAGGCTGCCTGCTTCCTTCAAGTCATGGATTTGATTTCTGGACGGGTTTAATGGATTGCTGAAAGTCACATAGCTGATCATTTGCAGAGCCAGTTTTCAAAGAAGTCTTCATATCTGTCTTCATTGCTCTCTTAGGCTTTCTGAGAAATGTGGCATTTAAAAATAATTTTAAAGTAACTTATGCTGGAAAAACTCAAAGCAGAGTCACCTCCCCGCTCCCGGCCAGAGGTCATCAGTGCTCCAGTTTGGCAGCATCCTGCCAGCTACTGCCTAGTGCGTGTGAACATCCGCACATGCAGATCTGTGCCACTTTTCTCAGATGTTTTCACGGAAAGCAAGTCTTAAGCATTTGTTTACTTGGCTTTCTATTTAGAAATCATTCTCTCCTTTCAAAAAACTATGAGGCATCTTGCATGATCAGACAAAATGTTAAGGACAACGAACATGGGACCAAAATTAATCCCATTAAAATTAACGGGAATTCAAGGAGCAAGGAATATTATCAAGCAAGTGGAATGGGTTAGTTACTGCGTTTAAGGCAATTAGGCACGAAAGCATCAATGTTTCTCTCCCTTCCTTCCTTCCTTCCTTCCTTCCTTCCTTCCTTCCTCCCTCCCTCCCTCCCTCCCTCCCTCCCTTCCTTCCTTCCTTCCTTCCTTCCTCCCTCCCTCCCTCCCTCCCTCCCTCCCTTCCTTCCTTCCTTCCTTCCTTCCTTCTTTCCTCCCTCCCTCCCTCCCTCCCTCCCTCCCTCCCTCCCTCCCTCCCTCCCTCCCTCCCACAGCAGTTTTCAGGGAGGGGAAACCATTGTTTGATCTTCATGTGCCAGCACCTCAGGTTTGTTTTGTTCTAAATATTCACCACCTTAATCTCCATATTCCACAACAGCTGTGTAGAAATTGTTTGGGGAAACTTCCCATCACTGGCCCTGAAAGTGTCATCTCCTTTGGTGTTGAGCTGCACTCCTTCTTGAGGCAACTTTGCCTTAAAATCATGGTGCATTCATTGTTATAGCACTGCAGAATTCCCTTGGAAAAGCATTTTACAGCCCCATTAAAACCACATTAGTTTATTATGAATTACAGCGAGAGGACTAGGAAATGAATTATTGAGTAACTTCTTAACACAAAAGTCTGTCACCCTAAATTATATACCGTAGTTTAAGGCATCAATTATCAGCTTCAGAAGCCAAGTATACAAAGATGCTTCTCTATCCAAACACCCCCACTGCCCAAGAATGGGCACCGACTGCCTGAATGTCAGTGTCTGCAGAAAGATGAAGTTAGGCTTTTCACTAATTATTTATACATAAAAAGGACTTAACAGCACAATGTTTTTATAAGAGATAAATAATGTGTGTAGGGCCTAGTACATTTCAATGGAAGGGAAACACTGAGGTTCCAGTCTGCTTAACACTTCCAAGTATCCAGTGCCTATTGACACAACTGGAAAGCCCCTGGAAAGGTGAAGAAGCCGACAGCGATGGAGCGCCTGCGAGCTCTCAGCGCATCATGGACAGCTGACTTACTCTTCGCAGCTACTTGCGTAGCAACCTGTTTTTAGAGGCAAAGAAACAGGCCCAGAGGGGTATAAGAATTTGTCCAAGTTATTTAGGGACAGAGGTGCGCTGAGATTCAATCTGATCTCTGTCTCCAGTGAACATCCTTTCCCAGTTCCCCATAGAGCTTCCATGCCGCAGCACCTCCCTCCGCCATGGTGCTGGGAGGAGAGGCAAGCACGGTAACAATGCTTCCCTTTAGGCACCGGGATGGAAATGGAATATGTCTATATTTCTAAAATGTGTTGCTTTGCTGCCTTAAAAAACAGACTGTTCTGAACATAGCTTAAGTGTTTTTTGGAAATAGAGGTTCTTTGGAAATTGTATAATAATTTGCTTATTATGCTGTAGATGTAGGTTGACGGGAACTTACACGGTCCCTTTCCCGGGCTATAACGCAGACCTCATAGTGGGCCATTTTGTGCTATTCAAAACAGGATCAACATTTTAGGGACAGTCATGTGACAAGATAGAAAGATCCTCAGCACTGAAGACTTCACAGAGAAGAGCCACCATCACTGCTCGTATGTCCACACGAGAGAGACATGACTGTACCAGGGGTTGGAAAGTATTTTCTATAAATATTTTAGGCTTTGTCTGCCATATGATCAGTGTCGCAACTGCTAACTCTGCTGTTGTAGCACAAAAGCAGTCATAGACAATTAATAAATGAATGGGTGAGGCTCTGTTCCAATAAAACTTTATTTACAAAAACAGGTGGTGGCCCAGATTTGGCCCCAAGGCCATAGTTGGCTACCTCCTAATCTATATAATTGAAAGCATGTTAGTTTAGATCTGTCAGAACAACTGAACCTATATTCTAAGTTAATTAAGGGCCAACCTGAAACTTGTTAAACCTGTTTTCCTTACCATCTGATTGCTATCTTGCCTTTTTTTTTTTTTTGTCTCATGAAAATAGAAAAAACTTTTCATTGCTTTCCCTCCTGAGTAATGTGACCATCTTTCTGTAAAACTATTCATTGCCCAAAAAATCATAAGAGTTTGTCTCTTCATTCAAAAGAATCATCTTCAGAGTCTTTATCAATTTCTTTTTTAACTTTGGCAGAACTCAAGCTTTATGTTTTTCCAGTATTAGAATCACCTTTACAACCTTAACCCATTTTATTTATTTTCTAAATATTTTCAGGCATACATGTGTAAGGCACTGGGCTAATTGTCTTTATTTCATTTGTTGCTCTGTATTGTGAGAAGTTTAATTTACTTGGGTGAAAATTTAGTTCTTGCGGATTTTTTAAAGATGTGTACTAAAACCATTAGAGCCATTTTTGGAACTGTAGCATCAATGGGCTTTCCATCTTGGTTTCCATTTATAGGGCCTAGTTCTTTGAGCCTCTTTAGTTATAACCAAGCTTATTGTAGTAATCTTAGAATCTCAGATTTTTAAATATACAACTAAAGCTTATTTTTAAAACAGAACTAATATATGATCTTATGAGAAAATGTGTGAGTCGTATATGTGAGATCTTCCTACACTTAAAATTAAATTAACTTTGGCTATGATAGAGTAACTTGCAACAGTACAGCGAGATAAATAGAAAAGCTGGATTAAAAACAAAAAGCACACACACCGCCCCCACCCCCCATCTGCAGAAAGCTATAGAGATACAGAGGCAACCAGGTTGTGAGGGATCACGATCCTAGAGAGAAGGAAATAATTGATTTGAGCCTGACAATCAGGCTATGACTTTCTCCTATAGAACACTTCCCAAATATTAAAGAGATGAGAAACTGAGAAGATAAGTATAAGACAGCTAGTAATAGAGCGAGAAGACAACAGAGTTTCAGAGACTGGGGAAGCAACAGTTGGGTTTAAGTGTCCTATGGTTGCCATGGCTTGAGGGGTCGAACCCCAAAGAGACAAGGTGTGCAAAGAACTGAGACCAATACTCTTGCTTCAGTTTTGTCTCAAGGAATTTGTTGTTTCTTAAGCTGGATCAAGTAAAAGATTAAGAAAATGAGAATGTGGCTGGATATGAGAACAACTCGTGAAAGTTGTGACGCTGAGGAGATAAAATTGGATTTTAGGGTAAGTGCCCTGGTAAATACGCCGGTCTCTCAGTTGCAACTGCACTTCAGAGCTGGGGTCAAATCAGAGGTAGACCAAACCATACCAAGTCTGCAACTGAGCTTTGCAAAAGATGTGCCCCTCACTCCAAGTCAGCTCAATCCCTGATTAGATTGGGACAACCTACCTCAGCCCTAGCTACCTACCAGAGGATAGGGAAAGTCTTGTCCAGAGGAAGAGAACATCATCCGCTGCCTCACAGTTCTTCGTTTCTAGTATTCAAAGTGAAGAAGCATACCAAGATACAGAACAAAGAGAAAAAGTACTTAATGGAAACAGACCCACAGGCAATACAGATATTAGAATCATCAGGCATAGGCTTTTAAATTGCTAATTATATGGCCCAAGAAATTGGTAATAAGATGGAGCATTTCATTTACAAGATGAATTCCATTTTAATAAAAATCACATAAATATATATATTGCCATACAGATACAAGCGTAAAGAAAGCTGCTTTAGTCATACTAATATCAGAAAAAAACAGACTTAGTCAAGACTTACCACAGAAAAGGAGCATATTTCATATACATAAGTTCAATCTTCTAGAACGATATAACAATTCTAAAGGTGCATGCATTATTAGCATAGTTTTAAAATTTTATGAAGCAAAAATTGATAGATGCATGAGAAATAGGGAAATCCATAATCATAGCATGGGGGGGGTGTGCTTTAAAATAATGCTACTCTTAGGAACTGATAGAATAGGCATATAAAAACAGATCTCAATAAGGAAATAGAAAGTCTGAACAACACAGTAAACCAACTTGGCCTAATTAGCATATATAAAACACTGCAATAATAAGGCAATATAGACATGATTTTTAATACATGTGAAACATTTATCAAAATTGACTATATGCAGGTCCATAAAACAAACCTCAGTGAAGGCCAAAGAATTTGAATTATTTGTTGTAGTGACCACAGCAGAATTAAGCAAGATAATTTTTTAATAAAAATTATCCAAATGTTGGAAAATTAAGCAATACATTTCTAAATAAGTAGTGAGTTAAAGAATAAATGCAATTAAAATCAGAATATATTTTGAACTAAATAATAATGAAAATATGACATCAAAACTTGTTGGAGCTCTGGCCAGTGTGATGCAGTTGGCTAAACATCATCTTATGCACCAAGAGGTCACCAGTTCGATTCCTGGTCAGGGCACATGCCCAGATTGTGGGTTTGGTCCCCAATGGGGGGGGGGGCAGGAGGCAGCCAATCGATGTTTCTCTCATTGATGTTTATATATCTGTCCCTCACCCTTCCTCTCTCTATAATCATTAAAAAAAAGTATTTAAAAAAAAAACAAAACTTATTGGAGACAGCTGTAGTGAGACATTATTAAAGCCTTAATAATGGCAAAAAAAATCAATGATCTAAGTTTCAATTTTAAGAATATCAAAAGACAACAAAACAAACCTAAAGAAAATAGAGGACGATAATAAGAGAATAAACAAAAAAACAAAAACAAGTGCAAAATAGAGATAATTCTTTTTAAATGTTGGCTCTTTAAAAATCTTTAGCAATGTAATCAAGAGAAGAAAGAGATAAATTACCAAAATCTGAAATGAAAAGGGGATCATTATAGATCCAACAGACATTAAAGAGATAATAATAAAATATTATAACTAACTTGATGCCAAAAAATTTGAAAATTTAATTAAAATGGCTATCTTTAAAAAAACAAAATTTAGCAAACTGACACAAGAGGAAACAAAGATCTGAATGGTCCTATTTCTAATAAATTAATTTTCTATTTAGAAACTTCCCATAAGGGAATCTCCAGGCCCAGCTGACTTCACTGCCAATTATTTAAGGAATCATGCACGAACTCTCCCATATATTAAAAAAAAAAAAAAAAAGATGCTAGCATCGTCTTGGGATGAAAAATTGACAGAAGATTACACTGTAAGATAGAAAAATACAGACCAATCTCTCTCATGAATAAAATGTCAAAAAAATCTTAAAGTATTAGCAAATAGAATCTAGCAACTTATTAAAAGGATAATATATAGTTACCAATCAGATTTATTCCAATATTACAAAGATGGTTTAATATTGAAAGTCAATGCAATTCATTACTTCAACAGAATAAAGGAGAAAAGTCCTATCATATCATATCACAGATAAAGAAAAATAATTTGACAAAATTCCATGTACATTCAAGATTAAATATATATTGAGGAATAGAAGGAGATTTCCTTAACCTGAAATAGTAATTATAAAACAAAAATAAAACAATAAAACCACCCCTTACTATATTTAAAGCTTTGCCCTGAGACTATGAATGAGACATGAATGTGTACTATACCTATTTATAGTCAACACGGCCATGTCAGAAGTAGTGGGCTAGAAGATAGAGTTGGTAGCAAAACCTCTAGAATCTAGAGTGACATCATAATTTCCCACCTCTACTTTATGTCCCCCATCATTATTCCACACATAGTTCTATCACAGCACCCAAAACCCTTGATTGTACTTATATTTATTTGCAACTCAGCTTCCATTAAGTGATCTATAAATTCCTTGAGAATAGGGATCTTGTTGACTCTTTGCTGTAATCCCCACAACCTTGTACAGTGTCTCACACGCAGAAGACACTAGTTGAATGTTTTGTTAAATTGTAATATTCCCCAAAGAAGCTCCTTGTCCAAATTACTATTGCTGTGAAGGAAACTACTTTAAAACTTAGTGGATTAAAACATCAATCATTTTATTATATCTCATAGATTCTGCAGGCAAAAAATTTCAGTAGGGCTAGGTAGGGTGACACTTCTGCTCCTTGACTATTCAACAGGCAGATGGGCTGGTCCAGAGAGTCTGAGACTGTTTCATTAACACATCTGGTTCTTAGTGGGGATGGCTGGAAGACCAGGCTCATCTTAGTCTTGACTGCCCACTGAAGTCCTCTCCAGCATAGAGGTCTCAAGGTGGTCGGGCTCCTGTCAAGGTGGCTGGCTTCTGCTAGAAAGAGAGACCCAAGAAAGCCAGGTGGAAGATTCAGGACTTTTTTCGACTTAGCTTCAGAAATCACACAGTATCACTTCTGCTGCATTCTTTTGGTTATCAGTGACTCATAAAGCCAGCTCAGATTAAAGTGAGAAAAATTAGCCTCTATCTTTTGGTGGGGGGAGGGGAGAGGACATGACAAGGTCACTTTGTTAAACAGCAAGTGGGATGAGAGATATTATTATGATCATCTTCAGAAGTCTGCTACCCCCATGTTGTCTAGTGGTTTCACCAACAGCTGACTGAGGTTTGTGACAGTCCATCATTAAAAATATATTTAAGTAAAATATTCATAATATGTGTTCAGAATAAAAAAATATTATAAGTATTTGGAATTAACCAAGACATACCTTTTAAAAAAACACACAGTAGATAAGATTTCCCTCTAAGAATTAGACTATAAAATCAGCACATCTTCATCGCTGCCCCTTCTGTATTGGGAATTAGAAATGTGACCCAGCACCAGTGAAATGGGGCTCTGTGAAAGCCTGATTTCTTTCTTTGCTCTCTTCAAACTCAGTATCATGTGACTGTAGCTGATGTCTAGCTGCAAGGGAACAAGGCATTTGAGTTTTGATTTCAACGCTGTGGATGCTGGACTCATAAATAACAATTTCCCTAATTGTGAAAAGTTAAAATATGTTGGACACCCATGATTTTGAGTGCAAGTGCTCATTGGATGGAATCAATGTTTCTGGCATGTGTTTTGCAAATACTTTGCCTAGTTTGTCTTTTCTTTTTGTGCTTATTTATTCTTTTATGTCTGTTTGGGTTTGGGATTTTACGTAGAGAAATAAATAGCTTTCCCTAGTCATATTTATTATTCCTTTCTCTAATCACATTTATTACTTTTTTATGGTTTTTTTATTTTAGATGATGTTTAAATTCCTAAGTGATCAGTCTTCGGAGATAGAGGACATTCTGACTCACATTCTCCACTATTTTAATTCCAGTCCCTAGCACCGCACGATATACTTGTTGTTGTTATTGTTCAGCATGTGGAAACAGAAATTATAAACTTAGAATCTTTGTTTCAGCCTTCATTATAATTAAATGAAAATAGACCATCAGGCACAATGGTATTTAGTCAGAGGGCTTGATTGGAATCACCCTTGTTGACATAAGTACTTCAACAATTCAGAGCACTGGGCTAGTCCTACCCTCCTCATGAGATAAGGAAAGGAAGCTGGAAAACAATGACATTTCTGGGCCCTCAGAAGCATGAGGACCAAATTGTCTAGACAGTTGAGGAAAAGAGCAATATATCTTCTATTTGCTCATGTGTGCATAACATACCTCTGAAAGAATGGATACAAAATACCAATAGTGGTTTTCCCTAAGGAGAGGAAGTGAGTGACTGTGGGACATGGGTGAAATGGCTCTTCCTTCTTATATCATTATATTTTTTGATTTTTGAATCATGTGCCTGTGCTACCTACATAATAAATAATAAAAATAGTATATTTAAATACATACAGATTTTTAAAATCTTGTTATTGATCACAAAAGCTTATAAATATCTTGTTTATTTATAACCTCTAGTATGACTTTATTCTCTTTAATTGCAAATCAACCATCCAGTCTTGTTTTAAGCCAACTCATCACAATATAAATCACTGTGTAAGTCCACTGTTTGTTAGAAAAGAGCTTAGACTCTTGGTCTACATTTTCTGATTTTTCTAAAAACATTTGTGGCAGTTATGTTCCTGTCAGCAAATCAACAAATTGTCATTTGGATTTACATTTCAGCCTTCCATGAGTTTAATTAATATAGATAAATTCCTGTGAGATTGATCATGCCACCCTGGTACTAGGCAGCCGCACCACTTCCTGGTGTGAAAAGTTAAATAAAAAATTCTATATGTCAGTAAACTATTCCCTCAACTATATAAAAATCTGGGATGTCTATAAAAAAGGGCTAAAATAGAATAGGGAAATATAATAATAAATAATTACAATAATATAACCTCTAGTTATATCTACAGTATCTGCAGACGTACTCTGTGCCAGGCATCACACACAGAGCTTTACACATATTATTTTCTCATTTTCAAAACAACATTAAGCAGGAATTGTTACCTTATAGGTGAGGAAGATGAGGTTTAGAGAGGTCGTGTACTGGCCCATGGTCATAGCAAGCAGCAGAGCTGGGATTCAAACCTGTGCCTGTCCAAACACTGTGAGCTCAGCTGCTTCTGGCAGGAGAATGACAGGTTAAAATTAAGTTATGGGAAGTGTTTTTCCTTTTTACAAATTTTTTTTTTAATTTAACATTTTCAAGTTTTAAATTCAAAAGGAAAGAAATATATTCTTCTGGGTCCCTGGCAAAACCATAAATACATGGGAGAAGGCAGTAATAGGTGAGCCAGCAGGAACCGTGGTAGATGCCACACCCTGGCTATTCTGGTAGCTCAGCCCCAGGGGCCGGGAGCCGCAGCGGGAGGAGACGGGCCCAGAGCGGGAGCCGCGCCCAGGTGGCCGCTTCTTCCAGGGCCTTCTGCACATAGAGACGGGGAGGGGGCGTGAGACAGCCCGCATAGCCAACTGCAGGCTTCGGACGCGTGGCGGGCGAGTCTTGCCTCTGTCCTCCCCTCCCGCTCTCCAGGCCACCCGGTGCCCCAGGACCTCAGACACTGGGTTTGAAGTGGGGGCGGCCACCATCCGGTAGCATCTTCCTGGCTGAGGCTTCTCATGGGCCGGAGTGAGCAGAGGCCTTGAGGCCTGCCGGCCTGGGCCTCTGACCTTCAGATGTTTTTTCTTGTTTACTTCATCTTTCGCCCAGAGATTAGATATATTTTTACTATGAAAAATTTCAAACATAGAGCAGTGAAATAACTTCACAGTGAGTACTCGCACACTCACCGCCTGGATCCTCTCATTAATAGTTTGCTCTACTTGCTTACCCCTCAGCCTTCTCTTTACCCAAGATTGAGTCTTTTTAAAAATATATATATTTTTTTCCTGATTTTAGAGAGAAAGGAAGGGAAAAGGGGAGAGAGAAACATTGATTGGTTCCCTCCTGTATGCACCTGACCAGGGATCACACCTACAACCTGAGTATGTGCCCTGACCGGAAATTGAACTGGTGACCTTTTGGTGCATGGGATGGCGGTCAACCAACTGAGCCACACTGGCCAAGGCCAGGATTGAGGACTGAGGGTTGAGTCTTGATTCTGGAAGTTTAAGATGGAGCAGAAGAGAGGGCCATCCTCAGAGCTGAGGCAACTTCCCGCTGAAACATCTTGTGGTGCAATTTGCCCTGATTACTTGTCTGTCTTGGGGCCTTTCCCCCTCCCCAGCTCCTCGGCTCTAGGTCCTCTTAGCCTTTCTTCCTTCTCTCACCATCAGCACCAGTTCTCAGCATCTTCATTCATGAGACGTTGGCTCCATGAAATCTTATGCAGGGAAAGGGATTTTAACAGCAATAAGGTCTGACTCCTGCAGAGTAAATAAGCCTCTCCCTTGGTCACTGACATCCTTACAGGGATAAGCTCTGAATAATAATAATAATAATGTTCTGTATAGTAATAACAGCTTTCATTTGTATAGTGGCTTGGAGTTACAAAGGGGTTTTCATGTACGACCTGGCTCGCAGAGAAAAATGACGACATCTAAGCACACTGAGGTAAACCAAGACAACTGGTCCATGGGTCTGGCACCCCAGCCTCTGCTCTGTGCGCCTGGGTTTGAGAGACCTGGTGTCTCAGCATCCAGTAACCTATTCCAGGCGTGGTTGGGAAGTTCCTTTGCCCTAAGAATTAACAGCATAGGCCACTACTAATTAAGGAAGTTGCTAAACATCCCTGAATCTCAATTTCTCTTCTGATGAATGGGGATATTGATATTAACTACCTGAAAGAATTACTGTGAAAAATGAAATTGGACATTTCAGGAGCCCTTTGCTAACCAATTTATTTGCCTTCTATTGTTGAGTCCTCTCACTAAACCTTGGTGGTAGGTACTATGATTTGCCCCAATGTAAAGATGAGAAAACTGAGGACCAAAACTGTTCAAAGTAACTTTCCCAAGGTGGCCTAGTTAAGTAAGACTCAGTGACAGGGCTGGAATCTAGGTTGGTTTGGCTGTAATGCCCGCCCTTTTATCCTCTATACCACTGAAGGGTGATCTTGCCCCCCCACCCCAGGAAAACCTGGCAATATCTGGAAATATTTTGGATGTCACAACTGAGGGAGTCCAGCATCTATGGGTAGAGTCCAGAGGTGCTTCCAGATATCCTACAATGTACACAATAGCCCTTCACAGCAAAGAATCATCTAGCCCAAATGCCAATAGTGCCAAGGTTGAGAAATTCTTCCATATTTCAACCCTCCCACTAGAGGAAAAACGAAAATCTAAAGATGAAGCATAGGTTTGGGAGCATTGATTGTTGTTTTAGGATCAGCCACTCTGGAGGGTGTCAGCCCCCATCTGGACGAACATTCCAGAAGGGATGCTGGTGACGGGCCCACCGCCCATCAGGCATCAGCCCTGTGAATCAGGCACCATCCTCATTGCCGTCGAAGCCACAACTCTCACTTGGCAAGAGTAGGGTCCAGAGCCACATTCAGTTCCTTTTTCTACAGAGGTGTGTGTGTGTGTGTGTGTGTGTGTGTGTGTGTGAGAGAGAGAGAGAGAGAGAGAGAGAGAGAGAGAGAGAGAGAGAGGAGAGAGATCCTGAACTCCCATTTTAAATTGTTTGAAGCATGGTGTCCTCCCAGTTGCAGCCTTGCTCTGACATTCTGGTTACTAGATAATTAGAGACAAACCAAGAATTCAGTAAAGAAGGAACAAGACAAGCCAGCCAAGGAGCCAGAAGGAGTTTCTGTTGTCGCTTCCCTTCAGCGTGATTCCCCAGCAGCGGCTCCTTCCAAAGCCTCGGCAGGACAGTTGTTGCTGCGGAGAGCAGAGCAGCCTCTGGGCCGCAGGCGGCCACTGTGGTGCCCAGCGCCACGTCTGCGGCGGCTTTTGTTCAATTATTGATGTCTGGGGAAGGAAGCTGGCCGGGCTGGCCGGGTCAGGAGGGCTGCCGCAGTCCGCACGAAGCAGGGAAGCCATCAGGAGGAGGAGAGGGGGCCACATAAGGTCCGCCTGTGTTTATCAACCTGAAAACATGTCCAGGAGAGGCGGTTACGTGAAAAAACAGTTTACAGAACAGCTCGAAGGATGAGATCATTAAATTACAGAGTGTGTGTGCGAGAGATTTGATAAATGTTCGCTGAAAAAGTATGTAGTGGTTATTTCTAAGTGTAGGATTTTGAACAATTTCTGTATTCTTTAGGCTTTTTCTGGATTTCTTTGCTAATAAGGAATTATTATTTTAGAACCCAAACCACCAGTTATGTTTGTGGCAATGGGGGGGGGGGGAGAAGGTATAGAAAAGGGTGTGTGGGGTAGCAGACGCCAGCCATCAGGCTCTTAGACACGGCTGGAGTCTTAATTGCCATTCAAGGGCTCTGCCTGGGGCCTTCACCAGAGGGAAGCTAGTTAACATGCCCAAAGAACTGGCTGGCCCATCACGACAGAGGCGGGAAGAAACATTGTTTATCAAGACAAGAGGGCACATTGCCCTGGCCGGTGTTTCTCTTTGGTTAGAAAATCAACTCATGCACCGAAGAGTTGTGGGTTCAATTCCCTGTCAAGGGCATGTACCTGTGTTGCAGGTTCGATCCCCAGCCCCAGTTAGAGTGCGTGTGGGAGGCGACCAGCTCACATCAATGTCTCTCTCTCCCTCTCCTCTCTCTCTCACTTCCTCTCACCCTCCCACTCTCTCTAAAAATCAATGGAAAATATATCCTTGAGTGAGGATTAATAACAACAGCAACAAAGACAGCCCCTGGCTGCTGCCCCAACCCTCACAGTGCAGGGGCTGTAGGAAGCCAGCTGTCCCCCCAGTGGCCCTCCTGCTGAGGTGTGTGTCCCTTATGTGTTCTAAACCTGGAACGCCTTCCTCCCCAGAAACAAAGTCCTGGCTGAAAACGTCCAGGCCCCAATCCAGAGTCACAGAATCGCACAGTTGCAGGGTGGAAGCTGCCCAGCAGTCCTCGCATAGTCTACCTCCTGCCCCTCCTGAGGCTTGACTTTCTCTGTCATGTGGTTATTTATCCTGGGCTTGTGCCACCCAAATGCCAGGACACCCCCAGGTTAGAGTTTTGGACAGTGTTAACGTCAGGACCTTCTTTATTCTTCTGAGCTCACATCGGCCTCCCTGTAACCTCCACATTTGGGTCCAGACAAAACAGTTTTACCCCCTTTCCTCTTCCCTTTAAAAAAATTGTTTTAAAGGATACCGTCACCTTCAAATAAAGTTTAAACATTTTTTCCTAGGAGTACAAAATCCATCCCTGAGACTTTGGGTTATAAGTGTCACAGGTCGGTGGGCAGTCACATAAGCAGGAAAGTGGAAACGGAACCTCAGAGATCCAAGTAAGCAGGCACGCGGGGAGCTGCTGGGACTGGGGACAGAAGGTATCCCAGGGAGCCACCACCCATCTTCTCTGTTCTCCTTACAGCTATACTTCCTTTATCTCAGGCTCTCAAGGCCACGTGGTAGGCAGGACTTGGTCCCCCAAAGCTCCCGAGTTTCCTTCTTCCAGTTACAACAGCCCAGTTCCGGATCTGGGATCTCTCAGCCCCGATTCCAAACTCCTGAAAGATTATTATTGGCCCAGGTTGGATCCAGCGCAACCAGCCGGGGTCAAGGGACCAGGGTAAAATGTGTCCCTACCCAGCTCCTGAGAATGTCTGGTTGCAAGAAGCGCTGAAAGAGGTTACGTGACCTGCGCAGATACCTGCCTACACCAGCAAACACGATTCGGTGTGATATGCGGCCAGCAGACCTCTTGCATCATCCCTTCGCTGCGTCCCTTCGCTCCTTCCCTCTGTCTCCTACTTCTTCCACCACTTCCTTTTCTTCTCAGAAACTTAGTAAGTGCAGTGGTTAGATCACAAGTTCTGCCTGGGTGCAAACCCAGCCCTGTCATTGTTGGCTGTGTGTCCTTGGGCAAGTTCCTTACCTTCTCTGTATCTCTAATTTATGTTTTACAAATGGGTACAATAAAAATGCCTACCTCATATGATTATTATGGTAATTAAATGAGTTGATAGAAGTAAAGCACTTAGAACAGAGCCTGGAGTATAATAGTCACTTGATCTGTGCCAGGTCGGTTGGTGATTCCCCACCCCCGTCCTACCACCCCAGGATTACTAGATGTATTTAGTCGGGATTCTCCGGAGAAACAGAACCAATTAGAGATGGACAGACAGACTTAAACATTTTTATATTTATAAAGAGATTTATATTTATAAAGGGATTTATTACAACAAATTGGCTCACACAATTATGAAGGCTGAGAAGTCCCCACACCTGCAGTTGTGCTTGAGACCTTGGAGTGCCAATGATGTACATTCCGATCGGAGGGCAGAAGAAAACCTATGTCCCAGCTCAAGCCATCAGGCACAGTCCCACTGACTCAGCTTTCTTTTCTGTTCCACTCTGCTATTGATTGGATGAGATGCACCGACATCAGGGAAGGCAGTCAGCTTTACTCAGTCTACCAAATCCAGTGTGAATCTCATCCAGATATACTGTCCCAGACATACACAGAGTAACGTTTGACCAAGGCCTGGACATTCTGCAGCCCAGTCAAGGTGACACATTAAATTTTCCATCACATTGACAACCAGCTGTCCCCTAACCTTGCATGAAATAATTCCACAAAATCATGCTTACACTATACTATACACTTTAAGGATGACCACATATTTTGTAGATTCTATCATCAAGTTCATTTCTTCACTGCTTGAATCTGGGTTTGATCAAATGACTTGCTTTGGCCACTTGGGAATTAATTAACAAATGCAATGCAAACATCATGGAAAAGGGCTTGCTCCCTGTAGCTGCCTTTGGAACCCGGCGTCCATGTGAAGAAGCCTGGGCTAGCACGCTAGATACTGGAGATGCACGGCCCAGGAGCCCTGCCGTTCCATCTCATCACCAGATATGTGACTGGGCCATCAGGGACCCTCCAACCCTCATCCAGCAAGCGCAGATCAGAAAACCACTCCGCCCAGCCATAGAGCCTTCAGAAATAAATTTCAAAAACCATTATGTTTTTAAGCCAGTAAGTTTTCTGGTGGCTTGTTATACAACAATAGATAATTGATGCATACATTAGTACCAGAAGTGGATGTAGCTATAACAGGAACTTAGGACAGTTGAGCATTGGCAGTAAGACTAGCTGGTAAGCTGGAAGAGCGAGAAGGAAACTGTTAGCAAAGGCTGAGAAAATGGTGAGGACGTCATGAGTGGAAACTAGAAAACCACTGAGGAAACTAGTATGGCAGGCTGGAAAAACGACCCATGTTAGGTAGTAGCAAAACAGGTGACAAAGTGTTGCCTACAGAAGCCTGAAAGATAGAAATAACTAGCAAACTTGGAGGCCTGACTAAAGGGATCTCCAAACAGACGTTGAGAGGGTAAGTTGGGTTCCTTTAGCTGTAACAGAGATAAGCTAAAGAAGGAGCTGTTCTGTTTGCAATCAGAATTTAAAGGAAATTTAGAGAGACCAGAACTTGCTAGATTGGAAAATAAAATGATTTCCCATTTTTAGTCTGTCCAGGGGGGCACAGAGTCTTAAAGTAAAACAGTGACTGAAGGCAAAGAACAAATCAAGGACTCTTTGTAAGCTCTTTGTTAAGACTTCTGAAATATTTAATTTCGGGTAATACCTAGCATGAAATAATAGAAAAAAATATATTGATCTCTGCCCCTGGTTCCTGGCACAGAGCTCCTAAAAGCTTTGTGGTTTCCTAAGTGATAAGAACACTAGGAGCATCTTTTGTTCTAATACTTGGTCTCTGACCCCAGTTCCTGACAGCTCCTAAAACCCTTGGAGTTTCCTGGGTGATACCAGTGTCTTTTGTTCTAATGAAGTGACTTGGTGGGCTCCTGAGTGGGGGCTGGTCACCAGAAAGACCAAGCCAGGATTAGAAGCTTAGAATTGTCAACCCCATCCTCCAGGGAGGGGAAAGGGGCTGGAAATGGAGCTAATAATTGATCGTGCCTACATGAGTAAGCCTCCATAAAAATCCAATAGTACACCGTTCAGAGAGCTTCCAGGTGGGTGAGCACATCCCCACTGGAAGGGTGACACACCCCAACTCCATGGGGCCAGAAGCTCCTGTACTCAGTAGCCTCAGTGGTCCTATCTAGAAAAAGAAGATTACCGATCTCATAGGACTATTGGGAGAATTAAATGAATATTATTATGTAAATTGTTTACTACCTGCCTAACACATTGTACAGTAATCAATAAATGATTGTATGTTCATTATGTTTATTACTGTTCTTAGATGGAGGCACCTCCAAGAAGGGCAGTTCTCCAGGGTATGGCTCCCTAGGAATGAAAGCTGAAAGCCAAGGTCAGAATTCACACAAACACTAGCAGGTCCACCAAAAGCCTGGCCTATGCCAGTAAAAGAAATCAAAGGCATTCCTGACATATCAACAACAGAGGGCCGCTCACACAGGTGCCCCAGGCAGCCTGTGACTAGCGTTATACTGGAAACCTCAGCCAGGTTCTCAGCCCCCGTCCCCGACGGCCTCAGAGCAGAGCCTAACGCTTCTCATTAAAGGCACAGCCAGATGGCCTTTATAAGCCTTCCTCTTTTTATTGTGAAATTCCTAGTTCCTCCCCACCCTTACTCTCAAGTGAAATGTATTTTTGACAAAATGAGAGCCTATGTGTTGCAGTTTTTTGAAAAAGTACAAATCTTATTTACCATATCGTGATACAAAGCGAAAGTTGAGGAGGAGATGTAAATAATTACTAAGAAGAGAGGGGATGTGGGAGTTTTTGAAAACACAATAATGTTTATATCTTTGGATTGGTTAATCTGAGGACCAGAAGGATCCTGAGCAGTCATCTAGTGGATGCTGGAATTTCGAGCCAGAATATTTCAATATTCTGATTCCAGTGGTGAATCCTGATTCCACCACTTACTGGTAGTGTGACCTTAGGCCAGCCTCATTTTCTCTAATATGAAATGGAAGTAATGACAATACTTAATGCTCACAGTTGTGATGAGGGTCAGATGAGATCACATGTGGGGAAACTACAATGTGAACTGTAAAGATTTACGTGGACATTAGATGTTGTTGTCATTATGTGTCATCTGTTTGCACAAATACTGTGAATTCTTATTATCCCCGGTTAGACACAGGAGATGCAATGACAGACAAGGAGCTCACACTGTAGAAGAGATGTAACTAATCCGACACAAGTGCTAGGAAAGGGTGAGTTACCAAGGTAGCTTCCCCATCCCGCCCTCACCACGCCCCTGCCTAAGGAGAGCCACTGGCCTCCCCTGCAGGACCTTTACCCCAGCTGTTAAGACCCAGGAGCATCACCTGGCCATAGCTGTGCTCCTTCTCTTGGGTAAAAGTGAGCTATCCCAGCGTCTTGTATTGCACCCCTCCCTCTACTTCCCCCCCTCCCCTCTAACTTGATTTTGGTTGGGTTTCTGTTACTTAAAATCACCAAATCCAAAGTAAAGCAAGATAACTGTATACAGTGTCCTGGACACGGGACAATGGAGCACTCCGTTCTCCTAGGACAAGTCAGAATTGAGGGGACCTTTACAGAGCCTGACTTCCTCATTCACAGAACTGGACACCAAGACCCGGGCTGAGTGGAAGCGACGTCCCCGAGGCCACACAGCTAAGTACAGAGCCTAAGTCTGAACTAGTCTGACAGAAAGATCCGACTTCAGGCCGTGGGTCAGCCATGAGGATAAAGGCAAACAAAAAGCCCCTGCTCCGTCCTGTCTGCCTCACAAACCCCACGTTAGGCCTACTCAAGCCTCCCCTCGCCTCTGTGCTACCCCAGCGCTTCCTCTTCTGCATCTTATTTGGCCACTTATCACACTGCCTTTCACGGCTCTTTCTCAGTCCCTCCCTTCCCCGACTCACCTGTTAGGAAAGAGCCACATCTTGAATCTCTCACTCAAATGGCAGGCGGAGTCCTGCAGTGCGAAGGGCGGAGGGTAGTTTAGTCTCATCCGGGGTCAACGCTTGACTCTGCCGTTTATTAACTGTATGGCCTTGGAACTAATGCTGGTTAATGGTGATGATAATTATTTGCTGAGCATTCACTATGTGCCCGATATCGCACTGTGTGCTTTATATGTGATCTATTTAATATTCACAACACCTCCAGGACATAGGAGTGGTTATTCCATATTTACAGAAGGAACCAAGACTGACAGAGGTGGCAAAGAAAATCCGAGTACCCGGTTAACAAGAGGCAGAGCTGTGATGAACAGCACCAGCTCCGTAATTTCTATTCAGGATTAGGGGTTGTAGCGTGGTTATGAAGGGGTGCTAGTGACCTTGATTTAAATCCAAGTTTGCATAGCGAACACTTTGAGTTAGAAAGTGCTGCATATTAACAGGGCTTCTCCAAGACTGCCTGAGACGGGTGTGACGGAGCTGCTTTCCCCCAAAGAAAGGGACAGGAACAGAGACGTCTGCGAGGGTCTGAGTGTGCTTCCTATGGAATCAGTAAAAGGAAAAATCATAAAATCAGAATAGTTAATCTGCAATTAATGTCTGCAGGGAAAAGAACCCAAGCAAATTTCCAAGATAATTAGAGTAAGTTCATTGACCCAGCAGAGACCATAACGTCTGTCTTCATTAGTTAGTTGAAATGGAGCCACAGAACCCTCCATGGCTGGAGCTGGGGCCCACGAGAAGCCTCAGCATTTATATTTTGTTTTAATAGGTGTCAAAAAAGTATCTAAATCCATGGTCATCATTCAGATGTTAGCATTCAGAGCCTTTATAGCCTCTTAGCACTTGTTTGTATTTCCTATCCTGTTTAAACAGAGACCTTGGAAGGAGATTCTTACCAAGATGGGTTTAGGCCTCCAAGGCCTCTGTTCTCCCTGGAGCCACCAGTCACCTCCCCCTCTAGTCCCTGACCCTGGTCTCCTGCATCTGGGGCTTTCCCATTGTCTTCTAAACCCTCTCTTAATTCATGTCTCCCATTCTTCCTCCCTTCTCTTCCTGTGTCCCTTCCTAACTGGGTTTGTCACATGAGGTCATGTGTGTGGAGGTATTTTGTAAATGGTAATGTACTATAATGGATACAAACAGCTCCCACTTCTTATGTATCTGCTGGTTCCCAGTCTTGTCTGAGTATTTTATCTTTAACTTCATTTAATCTTCACAATAAGCCTATGAGGGTGAGTCTATTATCCCCATCCTACAGATCAGAAATTGAGGAGAGAGGTTAAATGACTTCCTCAAAGTCACAGGCCAGATAGTCACACCTTGGTTTAAAATTCTGAAACTATAGCCATAATGGCTACGCTCTTATTGTCTTTATGAATAATAATTACTGCTGCTAGTTAATGTTATTGAAAATAAGATAATTCTCTTTCAGATACTGTTTTCTGGAGGCAGCTGTGGGGTTCTTAGGTACCCTCCTGAGAATTATCCACAAGGTGCTGCTGGCAGCTGAGATCCTGGTGCCAGTTTCACAGATTCCTATACTTACAGATTCCTTGACAGCGAGCAGTAGCCCTCCCCGTCCTAGCCCCCAGCCCCTCCAATGGTGGCATAGGCCTCTAGCTCCCTATTTGAATTCACTTCCAACTTGAAATACATACAGTGGCCTCTATTTTCCTGACAGAACCCTGACTGAAACCTCTCCCAAGGTAATGAACTGTCAAAAATAAAATTAAAGCAATCAATAAACTAATATATATTAATTGCCTTACTGTTTAGCTATGAACTATCATTGAGAGCTTCTCAATGTGTTTTCCTAACCTTTGTTTCACCCTATGGAACCAAGATCAGCCAATCTTTGGTGGCTATTGGGCTAGGGTAATACTTTCCATCTGTAAAATGGGTACATAATGCCAGGACTCAAAATTGTTCAATTCCTCCCTGAGCAGCAGAGCATTTTATGATTGTGGTCCAGAGTGAAATATCTGCCCAACTAGATGACAAACTCATTAAAGGCAGAATCTATTTCTTCATTCATTTTGCAAATATTAAAGATCTTCCAAAAGTCAGGCACTGGGTTAGCACAAAAAGATAAGTTCCTTATCAAGTGGAGGAGACAGACACCTCTGTTCATCCTCATGGTATCCAGCAGAGTCCTATAAATCAAGGGTGGGCAGTAAAAATCGATGAATTATTTCATGACCACTTACGTGCAGCTGTATAGCAGCTGAGAGATGGTTACCAGGGATAAGACGAGAATAGAAAATTGGTGCCTAAAAAGAATGCTAATTTGGTCCAGGTCAAAGGAACAGTAAAGGGAGCTATAAAAGAGAATGCCATCTGAGAGACCCAGTCAGTTCGAAACCCAGTCGAGTTCAGGGACCAGCTGAAAAATAAGCCGACCAGCTATGGACTTGCAGGGAGAGCAGGAGGAGCCTAGAGACAGCACAGCGGGTTCCTCAGGCCCAGAGTGAACTAAATGTGAGCAGGCAGGCTAGGGAGGAGAGAGCCGGGGACTAGAAACCCCTGGCCATCCTGATGAAGCAAGTTCAGGAGTCAAAAAAGATCCTGTCTGCACTCCTTCCTCCTTCAGCTCACCCTGAAGGCCCCCCCCCCCCCCCCCCCCGGCACCCTGCTGCCTGCTTGCTCTCTCTGCAGAGCCCTCCCCCTGCCTGGAGTCAGCTCCTCAGCTTGCCCGTGTCAGCCTCTGACCAATTTCTAGGCTCATTTCTTGCCTCTAATGCAGAGCTTGGAAATCATATGATTCTACTTTGTTTACATTTTTTTCTCTCTCACTGTCTCCTGGGCAGGGACTATCTGGTAGTCATCCCTTTGGCCCCTGTCCCTAGCTCAGTGCTTGGTATCTAAGCTCTTATTAAGTGACAGGCGAGGCATGGTGGTCAAATGGCTAAGTGGGTAAGTAAGGGGACCCCGGTTTCATGCCTGGTTCCTGCACTTGGTGGAATTTGGGACAAGTTGTCTGACTCAGCGTTCCATATCCCTACAGGGTGATCCCAGCTGCAGGTACCTCTGGCTGTCATAAGAGTTCTATGAAATAACACGTGTAAAACAGAGAGACCAGTACCTGGCACAAAGGGCTTAATTTAAAGCTAGGTATTATCACTGCCTGAACTTGGGAAATTCGAGGTTAAGCTCTGACAACGCTGAAAATCCCAGCCCAACTTGAAGAGTCGGATTCTATAAAATCCATCATCGTCACAGCTAACCATGCACATGTGTACGTGGAGCACTTTGTGGTTAACAAGGCACGCTTTATCCCTTCCCCGCGCCCCTCGCCCAGCACCAGCAAGTGGGCAGGAGACTTTTAATAAATGCCTGCACAACAGGATGCAGGAAGCTGCCGGCCTTTTCTCGGCATGGGTGGACACCAGCTATTCATTTCCTAGGGCTGCTGTTACAAATTACTGCAAACTGGGTGGCTTAAAACAACAAAAATGATTCTCTCCCAGTTCTGGAGGCCAGAAGTCCAAAATCAAGCTGTCAACAGGGCCACCATCTCTCCAAAGGCTCCAGAGGGGAATCCTCTTTGCCTCTTCCACATTTTGGTGGCTCGAGGTGTTTCTTGGCTTGCGAAACTCCCATTCCTGCCTCCGTCTTCATGTGGCCACCTCCTCTGTGTGTGTCTGCCCTTCTGGCTCCTATAAAATGATAGTCACTTGATTTAGGGCCCACTCTGGTCATCCAGGGTGATTTCATTCTCAAGATCTTTAAATTAATCACAGCTATGAAGACCCTTTTTCCAGATGAGTTACATTCACAGGTTCCAGACTGTAGAGGGGAAGTCTTCCAGGCTATAGAGGGAAAGCTAGACTGTAGAGGGGAAGGAAACTTGTGTGAACCCAAACTTGTATCCCTGAGAGTCAAAGTTAGGGCTTTGGGAATAGGAGTTAGAGCCCTGACCAAGGTCAGCAGGCAGTAGAGCACAGCAAGGGCTCTCACTGGGAGGAAGAGGGCGTCTGGGTTCACCTTGAGGGTTCTGGTTTCATTGGGTCTGGGCTGGTCTCTGCACAGCCTGTACTTGAGGCTGGAGTTCTTTGGACCCAGCCTCCTGGCACAGGGTTCTGATTTGAGAAGCTCTGTGAGTGTAAACTAAGAGAGTATAGCTTTGGAGCCAAGCGAGGGGACACGGAAATGTCGGCGAGGGTCCCAGTGGCAAGGGAATTAAGGCACAGTGTAGGGCCATCATCAGATAAGTGCAAGAAGCAAGAACAACCCAGGCCTGGTCAGATTCTCTTGTCTCTCTCCTGAGCATTTGGAAGCAGACTAGTGTGAGGAGATTCTGAGACCACTGGGCATCTGACTGAGAGCAGGAGTCAGGAAGGACCCATCAGGGAGATAAAAGACTCCTGCAAATAAGGACATGTGAGACTCAAGTTGGAAAAAACTTACCCTCTAAGCTAGTAATCTTAAGAGTTGGCATTTAACTGAGTACCTACTATTTCCTAGGCACTGTTCTAAACATATATGAATTCATTCTTACAGTTTTAATAATCTTGCCATGTAAGTAATATTTTTCCCATATTACAGCTGAGAAAAGTAAGGCAAGAGAGACTAAGTAACACCCCAGGTCACCCAGCTATGTCAGTATTAGAGCTAATATTTGAACCCAGGCAATCTGGCTTCAGCAGCCAGGCTTTTCTTCATCAAACATTGGCCGGCAGTCACGCCAGTTATGTTGGAGGGAGTGAGAGAATCCCATTTAATCCTGAGAGCTTCCCTGTAAAATAGGCAATGCAGGGATTATTGTCCATTTTGCAGATTAGAAAACTGATGCTCAGAGAAAGTGAGTGGCTTGGCTAATTTCAACCAGCTAGACTGTAGTGGAGCAACTGTTTGGACCAAGACCCTCTGGGCCCAGTCCAGTGCCAATTCTGTCTCCGTGCTGCCTTTAGCAGACACGCTTTCGTATCCTGAGCGACTGCCTGAGCCTTTATTCTTGGGACATGGGGCATGCCCAGGAAAAAGGAGGGAAGTCTGGGTTTGAAGCATTGCTGTTTAGTGCTAAAACCCTTCCAGCCTCTTAGGAGCATCCAGGGTTTTTAACTCAGTGGTACTAATATACTGAGCCCCTGCTCTATGCTAGCAATGCAGAGGGACGGGGAGCTCTATCTTTGGGATGTCCTGGTCAGTAGGCACCCCTTCCACAGAACCGTCAGCCTCTCAAAAGCCTGCGAACGATCAGTCCTGGCTAAGGCCTTACAGCCAGTTGAGAACGACACGTGGGTGCATGAGAAAGCCTAGAGGCACTGGATTCCAGCTCCTGCCCTGACCTACTAAGCTGTACAGTTTTTCTGGGCATCATTTTACTTCTCTGAAAAATGAGAAGATTGGGCTGAGCCATTCCTGTGATGCCACCATATACTAATGTTCTAAGAGTCTGCAATTTCCTAAATTAGTATCCATGCCTTAATCTGTGATGGAAATTGATCAGTTAGGATAATAACACTTGTGTGGTTATGATGCAGGTTTTAACTTGTATATTCTCACAACCACTCTGTGAGATCAGTATGATTATCCTCGTTGTATAGGGGAGGGGACTGAGACTTGGAAGATTAAGTTCTGACCCTGTAACCCCGCAGCCAGCAAGATTTGAACTCAGGTCTGACTGATTCCATAGCCTGTGCCCTGGCTCTGCACAACCTCGTTCTGTTCATCTACCCCAATATGGCCCCATATAAGCTGGGTCCACACTCAGCGGCCCACCCCATGAGGGCATTGCCAGTCTTGTCAGGCTCAGCCTGCCTTCTTGCTGTGCTAGGAAAATAAGACAAGTGTGTGGTCACTTGTCAGGAGTGTGGCACCTTGGGTTGCTGAGAGAGAACTCACTATGTTACTGAGGTGAGAGCTTATATGCCTGACTTCTGCCAGGCTAGAGCCCTGTGCCAGACCCAGCCTAATGGCTTCCTGGCTGCCAGGTCCTTGGCAGCTGCCAATTCCAGGGGGTTACCAACCGCTGGGTTTTGAGGTTTGCTCAGCTTTCAAGTCTGGCCACATTGAAACCCTTGCTAGGCCCTTGGCCAGCCCCAGGAAATGCCTCTGGCAGTTGCAGCTGCATCCAGATAAAAACAACTTCTTGATGACATAGGAGGGCCAACTCCATGTGGCTGGGCTCCAGGGGTGGAAGGAGATCCAGACCTTTCAGAAACCCTGCAGCCCAAGGTCAAGCTCACCAGTGAGGGATGCTGGCAGCGGCTCACACTAGGACTGCCAGTCAGGAACACTCAGACCCAGCTGGAATCTTACAGGCGTATAGCACTGGAGCCACACAATGCCTCCTGACCCCTTTCTCCAGAGTTTCACACCTGGGCCAGGCATGGAATCCAACCAGTTTACCTGCCCCTCATCACCAGTCCTATAATCTGCTGAGTGTGTTCATTTGGAGAAGGAAGCCACAGAGTAGAGCAGTTAGCATCCTGTGTCCCCACCACTTGATTGCCTACAAGGCACTATTTACCTGTCTTGCCGCTTACTAGCTAGATGGCCTTCAGGAACTCATTTGACCTCTAAGGGCTTTTCTTTCCTTATCTATAAAATGAGGATAATAGTTGTACCTCTGAGTGAGAGAATGTATATTCATTGTAGTTAATACAATGCCTTTCATATAAGTGTACAGCATGTGGTGTTAGCTATGAGTAACCTATAGATAACGATTAAATCATTTAATATCTAAACATAAACATTCTATATATGAGTACTTACCAAGGCTACTGTGTGCCAGACTCAGCGCTAGGTGGTGGGAATGCAGCTATGAATGTCACTTCTGTAGCATTTGCCAATTTCCATGGTGTAAATGCCTCCACATGGCTAATTCCAAGCTACAGTGTCATGTCACTGAACGTGGAGTTGGGAAGAGATGCACACAACAGCTCTCATAAGCCAGTGTAAGCCAGTGTCAACACACTACTGTTTGTGGTGCACATCCAAGCTGGAGTTCTTAGGAACTAGAATGGACAAGAAGAAATCAGGGATTGAGGCTGCTTCTTCCACCTCTGGGGAGCTGCTTGGCCCTCTCACTTTTACTTTTCTCTACATTGTTTCCTAGAGAGATCTCTTCTGCTTGCTTATGCCACACTTGACCCAATCTGGAGGCTTTAGATCTTAAGGCCACCAAAGTTTTCACAGCTTTCTTGGATTTCAGAAAGCTGATCACCTGTCTTTTCTTTCAGAGTCAGGCTACGTGAGTCACTCCTTAGTCTCTTACCTTGCTCTCCATTCTTCATGACACTTAACATCTATTTATTTATTATCTGTCTTCCCTTTGAATGCCAAGTGCATGAAGGCAGGTGCCTAGAACAGTGCCTGTTACTTGATAAGTATTTATTGAACTGATGGATCAATGAATGAAAGAATTCACAGGCCACTGATGAGATAACAGGTTGCCCAGCCTCAGGTCAGCTCACCATCCCTGGTCCATTCAACTACGGTAAGAAAAGACCACGTGGCTCACGGGGCAGGTTGTCCCGCATGCATCTAGCTCAGTCATCACTTAGATTAGACTAACACTCTCCATATGTATGTAATAACATGCATCCCTGTGATCTTGTATCCCAGGAATATAGGTTTACCTATGAGATAGCCCACAAAGATTCAGATTGGACATCTCATCTTAAAGTGTAGCCATTTTCTGGCTTGAAAAATTCTAGCTTTGAGTGTGATAAATCTAGTATACTGTTGATGAAATTTACATTTTCTGCAGAAGACATCTGTTGCTTTATCTGTCTGACATCCCTTCTTTTTATTCTAGGAACAGAATTCCCTTTATTTCTGGGAACTACTCCTATCTCAGTTCCATCTATTTATTTTGGGTGAGTGTCACCATGTCTTTGCAAATCCCCTTTCAAGTAACAGCTGATTGGACCAAGGGTAAGCAGACCACTCAGGCCAAGTTCCCTATTTTTATTATTGACACTCATGAGAGAGTGTGGTTCAGTAAGCCTCTTGTGGTAGAAAGGAGCCGCAAGCTAAGAAATTTGGAAATTCTTTGTAGCCAGAATGTCCACCAAGCAAAGGAAGCTGATCTGTAGGGAAAGGTAGTGACTCAATATGCAGAAAAATGGAGAGAGAACATAAAGGGCAAGAGTCCCGCCAGCACTTGGTTGAGATCCGGATGAATCTCTGTTCTTACTGTCATTTGTTTATTTCTTCCTTCCCCGCCCCATCACGATTCCTTTTTTGTGCTAAAGGAGTTCTAAGCTTGATTTTTTCCAGTTCTGCTGGGTTTGCCACCCCCACCCCCTGCCCTTTCCCATGCGTACAGTTATCCCTCCTGAGGGCAGCCAGAAAGGGCCCTTTCTTTCAGTCAGCTTTCTAGAAACTGACACCCTGAAATTATAGAACTAGAAACAACTTCCTAGCCAGTATCTGAGTGGAGATTGGGGGGAGAGGGGAGAGGTACTCTGGGGAACAGAATATGGAAGAAAAATGAAAACTCACAGAATACCTATTTTATGCCATATATGTTAGTTTATTATGTTATGTAATCCTCACCATAACCACAATAATCATAAGAGAAACTATTTCCATTTTATAGAAGATAAAGCTGAGGTTTGGACAGATTAAGTAACTTGCTTAAGGCCAATCCATGGTTGAGGTGGAGCCAGGATTTCAACAAAATTCACTCCACCCTACCCATCCTGAAAACTGACCCAACAGAGTGGGAGACCAAAGAGTCTCTGCAGCCAGAAGGTCGCCTCCCTGCCCTGGTCAAGGCCAGCATTTCCCCCTGCTGTCTGGTCCTGACAAACGAGGGGAGGCAGTGCCCCAATTCTTTGTTCCTACCTTCTGTTCCATGTGGTTTCCTATGTCCCTACTCTTTTTTTTAAAAAAAAAAATCTATATACTTTTATTGGGAAAACAGTAAATATTAAGACAAAATATTCCACATATATATATACAAAGATTGTCGTTCGCTCTTACTTTAAGCCTGGAAAATACTACATCTGTTTAACATCATGGCTGCTCTGGAATTCTCGTTGAAAACTATTTTTTGGCAGAGTATTCCAAGAATATCCTCTGTTTCCTTTTACTAGGTAATTTTTTTCCAGTTTTATTGAGAAATAATTGACATCACTGTATAAGTTTAAGGCATACAGCACTATGGTTTGATTTACGTGTGTTGTAAAATCATTACCACAATAGGTTCACTAACATCCATCATCTCATATAGATACAATAAGAAGAAAAGAAAAAATGTTTTTTTCTCCCTGTGATGAGAACTCTTAGGATTTACTCTCTTAACAACTTTCCTAAATATCATACGGCAGCATAAACCATAGTCACCATGTTGTACATTGCATCCTTAGTACTTATTTATCTTACAGCTTTAAGTTGATTGACCCCCTTCCTCTGACTCCTCCTTCCTCCTTCCCTCCACTTCTGGTAAACACACATCTGATCTTCTTCTATGAGTTTGTTTTTTGTTTTGTTCCACTTATAAGTGAGATCATATAGTATTTGTCTTTCTCTGTCTGACATATTTTACTTAGCACAATGCCTTCAAGGTCCATCCACATTGGCACACATGATAGGGTTCCCTCAGTTTTTATGGCTGAATAATATTCCCCTGAAGAATATTTCTCTGTGTGTGTGTGTGTGTATGTGTGTGAATATCCAGTTTTCCCAGCACCATTTATTGAAGAGACTGTCTTTTCCCCATTGAGTATTATTGGTTCCCTTATCAAATATTAGTTGACTCTATATGCTTAGGTTTATTCCTGATTCTGTTTCTTTGGTCTGTTATGTGCTTTTATGCCACTACCATGACGATTTGATGACTATAACTTTATAGCCCATATAGCTTGAATCAGGAAGTGCGAGGTCTTCTGCTTTGTTCTTTCTCAGATTTCTTTGGCTACTCGGGGTCTTTTGTGGTTCCATAAAATTTTAAGAGTATTTTTTCTACTTCTGTAAAAAATGCCATTGGAATCTTGTCTATTTCCCCAGTCTTGATGTTTTCTCATGGTTGCAGACCCAGATATGCTGCCACAAAATTACCAATAGATAGGTGGGCCAAGAGACGAGCAACCTCTGCTCATCCTTCCAGGCCTGCTTCACTTTTAAGCACTTAAGTGTTCAGCTTATTTAATGAACGATTATTAGGAGAAGGGATTATGTAACCTGCTTTAGTAGATCTCAGTCTCCCCAGCCCTCCAAAATGAGTTTACTCTCATGTATATCGGAAATCACTCTTGCTGCCATGGGAGCCAATATGAAAAGAGCATGCCTGCTGGAGTCAGGCGGACATGAGGGCAAGTCCTGAATTTCCCTCTCTGTGTGATCTTGGGAAAGTTACTTCATCTTTCTGTGCTTTAATTGCCTCATTTAAAAGCAGGAATAATAATACCCACCTGTGAAGATTCTAGTGTAGATTGCAGGGCATAATATGTGAAAACACCTGGCTCTTAGCAGCCACTTCAAATGTAGTCATGGAGGCTGTTATTTTCATTCTGGGCCTTTGTGGTAGTAAAGAACACTACTGTGGAGGAATCAGAGGCTTGCGTTTCTCCAAAAAAGAAAAAAAAAATTACACCAAGAATGCCAGTAAACCTCTCTGATAACATGTTCTTCTCTGGCTGTTATCACAGTCTGGAAAGGGCAAGAGAGACAAGTTAAAACATGAAACCTTCTCTGATGACTTTTTTTCTCAATGGACAAACCAAGTTGGCTTTTGAGCCCCAGTGAAGAGACCCCCAAACAAGTCTTAGCTCTAGCGCTTCTTATATGGGATAGATGTCTTCTAAGAATATTCTAAAGCAGTAACTTTCACACTTATCCATTTTTAGCAGCAGACTCTGTTAATCAAATAAAACTTATAAAGAGCTGCAATATCTAAACATTAGTTCATTGAGTACCTATTTTGTGCCAGGCCCTTGTAGGCACTGACAGACAGAGGAAAGTGGAACTCCTCGGGTCAAGGTGAAGAATCCCTGACACCTGCCTTCATCCCCATCTGTTCTTGATTCCTGAGATATCTCTACACCTCCCAGAGGCTCCATGGCTCAGACTTTAAAAACCATGGTTCCTCATCACCTTAGGAAGGTAGCTGCTCGAGACACTAAGAGTTGGAGGGAGGGAACTCATGCAGTTTCCACTGACTATGGAGGGGAACTCTTAGCCTTGTTCTCACTAGAAGATGGCGTCTGGAGTTGGTCAGTGATTTTCTAGAATGTCCTGAATGAAGCTGTTGAGTTGAAGTCTTGCCCCCTACTATCTGCAGTGGTATGTGCCTCATCTATATGATTTATGGTTTGTGTGCTGGCTGCCTCCTAGAACTGGAGTCCTATACTGACCTTTAGACCCTTTGCTAAAGCTCTGCTCTTTCCCATCCCCTTTTAGATACTAAGCTCTCTAGCCATGGGCCATGGGCCTGCTCCAACCAAAATACTTTTAACCATGAAAAGGAGAACACACTGATTCCTTGATAAAACAGGGCCTCCAAAATTGGTAATAGAAAAGACTCTCCCTAGAGGTAGAGGAGACTACCACTATAGGCTGATCTCCTTCACGTTGAGATTTTTCTACAAGATACTATCACCATTACCACTTTGATCACACAGGGTATTGTTGCCTCTTTGGTGTTACAGCTCAAACGTGAGCCCAGGCAAGAGTTGTCCCATAAGTCTCACTAGCAAAGGCTAGCACATCCAAGCATACTTTTGCCTAAGACTACTAACTACAAGAGAGAAATCAAAACAGACAATGGCATGTAGCCTTATAACTTGGCTTGCAACATGTGACTCACTCATCAGGGCTAAGAATCCCTACGGCACACCTCTGCCTGCCTCCCAGTCTCATCCTGGGAGCAGAAACCATCTCTCCCTCACCCCTTCTAAACTCTGACATCCAGATCCTGGAGAATCAGAAGCAAAGAGAATCAATTATTCTCTCTCGTCTCCTGTCTAAAGCCCCACCTTCTAAGCTCTGATTTCCTATCTCATGCTCTGTCTCAACCCAAAAGTTATGCAGGATATGCTTCATCATACACCCACAGGGGGTGCTCTTACCCTAGGTCCTCAACAGAGGAGCCATGTCTAAATGAAATGCAGAAATACCAGCATTATACAAAAGCTGCAGTATACATACACATTATTGAGTTTGGGTTGGGGTGGGGGGTTGAGATGGCCCTGCTCTACTAGTCTGCAATCCAGTGTAACAGATACTATTATTAATCTCCTTTTGTATTGGAGAAAACCAAGGCTTAGACAGGTAAGAAACTTCCACGAAGTCCCTTGCTAGTAAGTGACAAAATGGAAAGTTAAGTCCAATGTCACTCTAACCCTAGAACCAAGGCTCCAAATGTTAATATTACCCAGAAGCTCCTGGCACTGGAGTCCCAGCTCTGCCTTGGTTGTGTCAGTAGACCCCCCCAGTTGAGTTTCCAGAGGCCATTCCAGCCCATTCCAAGTGTGTAAGAGTAACCCCCTTACTAGTGACTGGCTCAGAGATGAGCAGAACTAAACCATTTTGAGCCAATGAGACAGGAGAATAAATTAATGGACGTTTTTGGGGAAAACACTCTTGGTCTTAAGAGAAAAATCACAGGAAACCACCTCTTTTTCCTACAAGGATGTATGCGAGTACGGGGGTGAGAACAGGATGTATGCACTCTTGATTGTTAATGACAACCACCCTATGAGGAGGGAGGAAGCCAGCCTTGGGTCAAAGCCGGCACTGTGGACCTCAGAGCATGCACTGGGTCCTTACTAAGGCCACTAAACTTCTGACCACCCAATGCAAAAGCCTCCTGCCTCAAGGCTCCTCCTTTGTCAGGTAATGCTGTTTAAGTCATTTTGAGTTGTATTTTCTGCTTCCCAAAGATAAAAGCATCCTCAGTGGTACAGCTACTGATACCAGCACTGTTGTACATTGTCATTTGTCCCCCAGACCACGTCTAGCAGAAGGGTAGCTATGCTTTCTGGTTGGTAACCTCAGCATCAACATAATATATAAATTAAAATCTCTAGTTCTGGAGCCTGAGTTTGAATCCCATCTCTTCCACTTATCAAGCTGGGCAAATTTGCTTGGATAATTAACTTAGTTTTGTTTTTCTCATCTGTAAAATAAACATAGTAGTACTGTGACCCTCAAGGAATTGTTGTGAGGCTGAAATGAGATAAAATACATGAAGCACTAAATGAAGGGCCTGACACAGGAAATACTGGAAATTGCAGTGCTATATGGAAGTTGGCCCCATTTGTTTCTACCTTTTCTCCATCTCCCAGTATGCTTTGCAGCATAAGCCAAGTAGATAACAGCTAGGATGACTTTATAATTTGTCATCCATCCGAGTCAGGATTTTTTGTCTTGAATAAATGCTAAACCAGAATACAGAGACTATCTGTCCTGGGGAAACCTTGATGGGTGGTCACTTCAGTAATATCAAGAATGGATCCTGGACAGCAGCATTTGCCAGGGAGGGCCATTAACCTGATATGATTATTGAGTTCAGTAGTAACTTCCTGAAAGATCCAGAAGTATAAGACTGTGGCCCATGATGAAGGAGACCATTCTTAGAAGAGCCTGACTGCGACATAAAGCTAATGTCTAGCATATTTCCTTTCTGCACTTATTACAGTGAAAACTTTTTACAAGCTCTTTACAGGCAGCACTCAGCTTTCCTCTAATCCTGTATCTGTCATGCATTTCAAAGAGCTGGTGGAAAGACAGCGTTTGAAGAACCATCTTAATGCAATTATATGAGACAGATTATTCCCAAGTTGAAAATATGACTCTCTTTTTCTTTATTCTGTGCCAAAGGAAATTTCAGGAAATTAGTTCAAGCTGGAATCTTCCCTGCTGCCACCTCAGCATTGGGGTGACAGGGTCCTGGAACCCAAGAGCACATGCCCTGTGATCAGCGGGACCAGTCTAATTTCTTGGACATAAGAAATCCTTTAGTCTTCAATGAGGCCCTTCATTTTCAAACTTGCAAGCTTTAGGGCAAAAGCTGCCTGGCTCCAGGTGTAGTTTGGGAGCAAATAGTGTTTCTTATGAACCTGTGAGGTTTTATGTCTTAGGGGTTGCTCTTTCTCAACAGACACCCTCAGCCTGACAAATGATTTCAAAACTTGACCCTCAGGACTTCACCTTGATATTACTAGTTCAGAAGAGTTTGATTCAGTCCCCTACTATACTGGATATGTGGTTGCCTCCACAGTATCCATTCCACACATATACCCATGCTGTTGCAGCCATGCTGATTGGATGGACTTGACCCCATCTAGCTTCAGAGGTCCAAGCCATCAAGGTCATCTCATGGCCCTCACTACTGTGGTTCAGGAGTGGACTGAACTTGGCCTTTCTTTGAATATTTGTAAGAGTATCTCTCTCTCCCTGACTGTAGACATGGAAATATGTTGCTCCAGTAGATCCTGGCAGCCACCGTCAGACCTTTAGGACAGTCAACGTGAGGATGAAGCTGCCTCACAGAGGAGATGAGAATTGAGGAGTGATACAGAGGAGTGAAATCTAATCTCTGAACAAACCATACCTACAGTCCTCTGACCATATGTCTTGGGACTTCATGTACCCATAAGTACACTTAATGTTAATTGGTTTGAATTATATTTCCTCTTACTGGCAACTGAAGGCCTCCTAGGTTGAGTGTTTCTTTGTGGGCATTTATGTAGGTGGAAGGACCCTTCTGGCTCCCAATTCTTGCCGTTAAGGAAAGTCACAGCAGTTGTCCTAATGGCTCCTCCTTTGCACCAACATAATTGTCATAGAGTGTTAGAGAAAATATCTCAAATTATATGAAACTGCTAATATTTGGTCATGTTTGACCTATAAAATGGCAATTTCATGTGACTCAACCAATTAGCAAGAAGCAGCTACTTCCTTAAAGCTACAGCCAAGGATCTTTGTTATACTTCCAAAATGTGCTTCCTACCATTTTTCTCCATCACCATTACCATCCTCCTAACCAATGCAACCTCTCACCTGAAGGGCTACTATAAACTCCTAAATTGTCCCGTCCTTACTCCTGTCCCATTCAAATCCACTCTCCATACTGCAGCCAGAGTGACCTCTTCAAAATGGAAATTTGATCAGGTCCTCCCCTGCTTGAAATCCTTTAATGGCTTCCCACTTCTCTTAGAAGATTGTTTCAATATTCATAAAAAGCTCCCAAGGCGTTCTACAACCTGAAATCCTGCCTCATCCTGAGACTTTCTTAGCTGTCTTTTACTTCCTTGGCCATGCTACGTTCACTCTTACCTACACATCTCTACTCATCTACTCATGCTGTTTCATTAGCCTAGAACTTTCTCCCCCATCACCTGTTAAAAGAGGTTACCTGTGGTCAATTTGGCACGGTCATGTCTCGCTAAGATTAGGAACTTCATTTCATAGAATTCTCTTTCTCACTAGCAATGAGAAGGATTCCTGTAAGATTTGGAAAGTGGAAATGAAGCAGAATCCTTTATTTACCCAAAGTCATGCAGCCAAACTTGGTGGCAGTTTGACATTGGTCAGACAGAGAGCCTGGTAAGGTACAGTGGCTACATAGGCTTCACCATAGCTCTTACCTCATGGTTTAACTTTGGCAGCCAGATGGACACAACTCAGGCTCCCCTGCAAACTACAGCCTTTCCACTCACATCAGTGCTTCAGGCTGAAGTAGTTAAACCTACTTCTCCAACCCTTTGACTCCTCTTTCAGACCTTCATTCCCCCAGCTTCTCCCACATTCAAGGAAGCTCTAATTTCTACATTAAACCTCCTGTAATGCTTAAAGAGCTCTCTTTTCCTGGCCAAAGCCAAACTTTTACACCTGTTAAAGTTCTCTACATCCTATTTTTGTCAACTTAAGTGTCATTTCCTCTTGAAGGGCATTCATGACTCTTGGACTACATTCAGTTCCCCAGAGCTCCTGATATATCCCTTTATGACACTGTGCATCAGTCAGTTCAGGCTGCCATAACAAAATACTATAGACTGGGTGGCTTAAACAAGAGCCACTTATTTTTCACAGTTCTGGAGGCTGGAAAGGCCAACCAAAAAAATCAAGGTGCAGGCTCATTCAGTTCCTGGTAAAAGCCCTCTTCCTAGCTTGCAGACGGCCACCTTCTGACTGTGTCTTCACATGAGGGTGGGGAGGAGAGAGAGAGTGAGAAATGACACTGATCTCTCTTCTTATTATTAGGGTTTCAGTGTTACTATTATTGGGGATTAGGGCTTGAATTTTGAGGGAACACAAACATTCAGTCCATAATATCCTCCTCACACTCAAATTACTATAATTACTATTGAGTGTCTGCTAACCTTCCCTGTTAGACTCTAAGCAATTGAGAAGAACGGGGAATCATTTGGGCATGTGAAAACAATTTTTATTATTGAAACTAATGCTCAAAAGAGTACCAAAAACATGGTAGCTTCTCAACAAATACTTGTAAATGAGTAACTGGCTGGATGAGTGGAAGAAAGAGAGATTATATCAGAACTTTCTATTATAAATTATCTTAGGCCTATACAGAAATTTTGCATATTGTTAGTTATTTAACTATAATAGCTTACAATTATACAAATACCCAGCAAGTACTCTTTATGTTTTTCAACTTTTGAGTGAAGAAAAATGACTTTTTCCAGTAGGAAATAGCAATTTTTAATGTTCCTTAAGGGGGAGTTTCATCAGGCAGGCAGAATCGACAGTGAACTTTATTGTTGGGAAGTTTCCCCTCCTCCTCATTTTCGTCACCCAGAGATCCAAAGCACTTGCTTTGGGGAAGAAGAATGGGGAATAACTTGGGCACATGAGAAATATTTCTCACCAGTCCACAGACCACTCAACACTCTGTGTCTGTACCCTTGAGAATGTAGACATGAACTCAGCTTTTTTACCTACATATGACTGTTAAAAACCACTCAGTGACTGAAACATGACCATCCATCAGGCCTCTATTAAGGTGAAGTGGTAGCAAAAACAGTAGGTGAATATTTTGCTTTGCATCAAAAGCAATCCATTTGAGAACCATCCCAAGCCTTTGGGTATTTCATAGGACACTGATTTTTTTTATTTTTTATTAAATTCATCTGGGGAAACAAAATTCAATAGATTTGATTCAAGCTCCCAAGGGAATGCCAGGTCTACTGGGAAGACAGACAGGTAAACAGACAGCTACAGTACAGCTTACAACCGTAAATTGAATTAGTTATATAACAAGTCTAAACATCTTAAACAAAAAGCCAACAAAATAGTGGCTTAAGGAACAAAGTATATTTCTCTCTCATGCAATAATCCCAGGAGAGAAGGCATTTTTCTGCCCCACCTGTCACTCAAGGACCCAGGTTCTTTCCATTTTATTCTTCTTCTGGCCCCTATATTATTGTTCTCATCGAAGTGGTTGAAGCTGGGTGGCAACCTGTCTATGTTCTCATTACCAGGAAGGACAAAAGATTATGAAGAATCATCAGTGAAACATTTTAAGGCCCAGGAATGGAATTGGGCATATCATTGACAACACTTTAACATGAACTTAGTCACATGAACACACCTAACTAAAGGGTGGGCTGGGTAATGCAGTTTCTGGTTGTCTGAATGTTAAGTACCACTGTCCAGGTACCACTCTATTGCTATAGAAGAAGGAAAAAAGAGATGTTGCGGGCAATTAACCTTCTCTACTAGATAGGTGAGGATGTAATTGGAATACGGATGAACAGTTCCTTCCTCAGCATGAGGGTACCAGGGAAGTCACTGCAGAAGAAATGTCTCAAGCTGTGTCTTGAAGGATAAGTAGGACTCGGTCATTCACATGAGGTGGCAGAGTGCTCCTGGCTGCAGGATCAGCATGTGCAAAGGAGGACAACTAGTCTAGTGGGAACTATGGTATAAGGGAGTAGATGAAATCACAGTCATATTTTTTATTTTTCCATGTCTTTTTGAGCTAATATGAAGTCCAGCCAAATATTGTCCAATATACAGTAAAAACTCAAGACTAATTCATTGTACTTCTCCCCTGCCCTAGACTTGGTAGCCTGCAGTAGGAGATGGGGGCATGCATGCTATGACTTTCTTTCCTCATTTTACTTCCTCCCCCTCTAGTTGGTTGTTGCTTTGGACTCCTCAAGGATCAGAATGAAGGAAGAAAAGAGAAGGAAGGGATAAGAATTACCTTACTTTAATGATGCTGTGCTCTGGCTTTGGGCTCTCCTTATGTGGCAGAGGCACAATTTCTGGCTCTTTCTCCTATGGACACTTTGATGGGTCCCTTGAAGATTCAATGCTGGAGACCTCCTGGGACAGGAATTGCCTCCTCCAACTGGCTACAGGGTAGTCTACCACTCTGTTGAGTCACATCACCACTCCAGGCAGTGCTCTTGAGATGGGTCCCTTCTAAGATGACCCCTCTGGCCCTTCCCTTAGGCCTTTATCTAGTCCACAGAAACACCCCCCTTGGCTCACTGTAGGTGGGAGTGCAGCAACCGGTTCAGCCATTCTGTATTTTGCTCTGCCACACTCAGCAACATTTCAACTTCTCCCTTGAGATTTACTGGGTCCTTTAAAATTTCAGGAACACTTGTCACTCTCTCTGAATGATTCTCTCAAAGCCCTCTCTTCACATGACTCAAGGTCCAAGGAAAATACCATGGGAGTAGATAGGAAAGATAAAAATTAGCACACCTACAGCTTTCTCCAAAGCAGTCCTTCCTATGGTCCTAGATCATGAGTGAGTGCCTGGGAAACCTCTTGGTAAGTCAGGCACAGCTCTAGCACCTCTTTAGAATGTTCTAGCACCTCTTTAGGGTTAGCCTTTTGGTCCTCTAACAAAACTCTGAGAAAGCAGACCCAGCCTGTTATCATAGGCAATGAAGTGTCGTGTTTTTAAAATAAGTGGTATTTAAAATTTCTCAATATTGCATTTATGGTAGATTTTCTAATTCATTGGTTCGTCAAAATAGCGGATGACTGTTTAAAAGGAAGGTAACAATTAAACAAATACTTTAAAAATGACAATAGGGCCCAGCCGGGCGTGACTCAGCGGTTGAGCTTCGACCTAGGATCCAGGCGATCAGGGTTCAATTCCCGGTCAGGGCACATGCCCGGGTTGGGGGCTGCAGCCACTCAATGGTTCTCTCATCATTGATGTTTCTATCTCTCTCTCTCTCTCTCCCTCTCCCTTTCTCTCTCTGAAATCAATAAAGATATATTTTTAAAAAAAAAAAAAATGACAATAGGAATGAGAATGGCTCACATTCTAACCCACCATGATAGAGGACACCTACCATTCCCCTGCCAGGATTCGGTTACTCTCCTCTCCAGCGCTTGGTGAACCAACCCCCTTCCTGGTTTTCCCACTTCCCTTCCAATCGCAGGGATGGTCATTCATCTGACATTTGCTGAGTGCCTACACTGTGCTGGGCACCGTCCTAGGTGCTGAGGATACACTCCTGTACAAACCAGATAAAGTCCCTGCACTCAAGGAACTTGCATTTCAGTTGGAGAGAAAGACAATGAGCAAAATAAGTGAAATGCATGGGATATTAGTATGTGACAGTGCTCTAGGAAAGCACATCCCAGGTGTTTCAATGGGGGAGAGGTTTGTAAGGTAAGAGGCAGTCCGGGGAGCTGGCATTCTAGTGCAGGGGAACAGGTATATAAACACAATTATAATACAATGCTGCTTAAGTGAGTCAGATAGCAGGGTGTGGGCTGAATGCTAAATGACTAACCCTGCTCCAGGGCATCAGAGAAGATTTCACTGGCTTTCTGTTTGGAGAACACAGGATTGTATTATAGAAAAGTAACTACCTTCCTGGCAGCTTTACCCAGAGCCGCAGGCATTCCTCCCAACTACCCCAGTATTGCTTCAGCTTGTGCATTCATTTCTTTCTCCTGTTCAGCACTGAGGCCAGAGTAGTGCTAGGTGGAGAGCTCCTTCTCCCAAAGCATTCCGATAAAAAGACCTTGGAGGAAATGAAAGGAAACATGTTAGAGATATCTGTGGCCAGTCCATGAGACCCTTAGAAGAGACGGTCAATGGACTGTGTGCTCTCAGTATTCCATCTGACCTCCAGCCAAAGGCTCACTGTCCATGAAGTTGGATCCTGGCTGGGCCTTGGACTATGGGCATATATATTCATCTACGTCTCTTTTTAGATGGGGAACTCCAGGCAACCACTCACTATGTCTCACATACATCTTTGTATGAGTTCCCTAAGCCTGGTGTGTGCACCCCATTTCCAATCCCCACCCAACCAAGGCAGTGGTTCGGTAAGTGAAGCTGAACCTGCAATGAAATGAAGTCCTTCAAGGCCAAAGATCCTACCCTTGGAAGACACTGTTGCTTACTGGGATGATTCTGGAGTCAGATGAGGATTCTGATCCTGATCTCTTCTGTGTGACACTGAGCAAATTACCCAGTCTCTCTGAATCTCTTTCCTGTACTTGTAGGTGAGAGTTTGAAGATTAAACAAGGTTATAAGATAATGCTTAGCACAGAGGCAGGCATTTGTTTAGTACAGAGCCACTGTCACTAATATCAAGGATGGAAACTACAGTAAAGGTGGCCTGAGCTCAGTAAAGGAAGAAAAAACATTACTTAATTATTACAGCTCACCAACAAACTAAATGCTTCCTTTGATAGGTAGTAACATTCATTTCGTAAGCTCTTAGTAGGTCCTCAATAAGTGCTAGTTGTTATTTTGTGAACATTGCCTCTTGATACCTGCATAGTGACCAGCTCCAGGATTCAATGGATCATGACTTGCTTGAGGTCTCAGATAGTCTCCCTCCTACAAACAATCTATACTTTGTTTAAATTGAATTATTAAAGAGAAAGTTAATGCAATAGTATCAGTGCTTCTGGGCAAGTAATGAAGATCTACACTGAAAACTTTGAATTCTGGAAAATGCAAGATGATGGTGGCTAGTCAATGCCCCTCAAGTCTCCTGATAGCCAGACTGGGTTAGTGCAGTGTCTGTCAGAGCTCCTGCCCCTCGCTTAGCTTGTTCATCCCATGGGATCTTACCAAATGTGTTTGCAGAACAATCTCCCAATTAAAAGGCCCCAGGGGAAATGCTCCTCTACACAGAGTGATCAGTTTTATACACACACACACACACACATCTTGAGAACACCTTGATAAATGAGTCATAGCATTGGAAGTCGTAACCAAGACACCTCCAGGCACCATTCATATCACCCCACCAAGTCGAAGGAAAATACAGCCGCCTTAGAATCATCCTATCCTGCAAGCACGCCTGAGCACCCTCGACCTCCTTTGCCTCACACACTTTTTCTCCTTGATGCCTCACCACACTTCAGGGTACTTTTTTCTTCTTGCTCTCTGCGTCCCTTCCTCCAGAAGAACAGAGAAAGATTTCTGATTAGACATTACAGTATATTATTGATTGACAGAAGACACTGTGCCTGAAAGTCATACACACTAAGGTGTTCCCTCAGCTAGGTGTTCACATAGCATGGAGGCTTAGTGTTTCTGTGGGCTCTGCATCCAATTCTGCCTTTCTGGGTAGAATATCCCTATGTTCCTTTAAAGACCCACCTCTCTTCAACCTCAGGCCATGTGGATCAGATAGACCTAACTCTTTCCCCTGAATTTAGATACGGGCACATTACCCAGATATGATCAATAAGCGTACCATAGACCTATGGCCACAGTGGTAAGTCCTGAGATTGGCACAAGACCCAAGCTGGCCAGTGAGAGCTAATGAGCATTAATTAGTTTTTGGACTTTTGCTGATAGAATGTCATCCTAAAGCTACTGGGGACAAAGAGAGAGGTTACCATGTGGCCAGAGCACACTTGAGAATGAAGCCAGCACCTCGAGGACAGCTCGGCCTGCGTGGGGTGGCCCAGCCACCAGGCGATCAACCCAGAATCTCTGTGTCAGTACTTCCCAGGAAAGCCTCATGAGGACAGGTCCAACTTCCTCCCAATGGCCTCACTGAGCCTATTTTTATCCATAAACTACCTCAGAGGCAGTGAGGGGCATACAGAGCTCTTAGCTCTCCAGGAAAACCCAAGAACCTTGGCCTTCAAGAAAAAGGGAGGTGGGGAGAAGGAAGTGATCTTCCCTTAGCTTAAAGCTCTTCTTTCATGACTCAGTATGACCTCCAGGTTAGGTATAAATTCTTCCCTGGGTTATCCAAGACCTTCAGCTCTGCCTTCTCTGCATTCATCGTATATTACAGCGCCCCTGGCATCCTACATTTGACTACACCTACCCACTGGCCATTCTTGTCTACAGCCTTTCCCTGATTCCATCTACCCAGAACACTTTCCCTGCCACAGAGGCACGAACCCCACCAAAGTCAACTGATTTCTGTAGCTTCACACCTCTTCTTCAACACTGACTCAGACTTCCCTTCCCTTGCCCACTGCCTCTCGCCCCCACATTCACACACAAGACTTGCCTTGGATCAGCGACCCTCGTCTGCTATCCTCTAAACCCTATTAGGTCCCCTAGGGCACATGCAGGGCTTGTCAGTGTTTCTGGCACATAACAAAAATGCTACCACGTGCCATGTGCCAGAACTTATTCCAAGAACTCTGTGAGCATGAGGTCATTTACTCCTTGCAGCAATTCTGAGCCAGGTATTATTAGCATTACCATTTTACAGATGAGAAAATCCAAAGCACAGAATAACTTGTGCAAAGCCACAGAATCAGGAGCAGAGCCAGGCTTTTTCTCGGGCAGCCCAATGAAGCTCATGCTCTTAACTTCTATACCCCAGGCCTGTCACAGAGCAGTAAACAGATTTAAATTGAGTGGATTGATTTGGACAGATTGTCTAACTTTGTGTTTTCCAGTCTCTGTTCTATGACCGTAACACAAAACCCCAAGATTCTCAATGCTATCTTAGCAGTGGTTGAGGTCCTGGGAGTGACAAGACCAGCTCCTCTCTTCTCATCTCTTCAACCAGGACAGCTCAGTCTTGATCTGCTTTATATATTCAGTTGTGTGTTAAAGTTTGTTGAAGAAGGACTTCTACTGCTAATGGAAAGAAAACAAAGAAAAAGAAAGATAATTACCCAGTTCAAATAATAATAGTTAACATTTAAGTATTAAGATTACCAAATGATTTATATGCATTAATTTTTAACCCACTTACCAACCCTATGACATAGAGACTATTATCATTCATACTCCCATTTCTTAGATGAGGAAACCAAGTCACAGAATGTAAAGTGACTTGTCCCTGGTTGCACAGTTGATAAGAGCAAAGCCAGAATTTAACTCAAATCTTCTGACTCCAGATTTTTAATCCTGTAGTAGGCTGAATAATGGCTCCTAATGATCAAAAAGCCCTAATTCCCGAAACTTATAATATTTCTTTATATGGCACAAAGGATTTTGCAGATGTGATTAAGTTAAGGATCTTGAAATGTAAAGATTTTCCTGGATTGTCCAGGTGGGCTTTAAATGTAGTCAAGTGTCTTCATAAAAGAGAGGCAAAGGGAGATTGGGCTATAGAAGGGGAGAAGCTAGGTAACATGATCATGGAGAGAGAGATGGGAGTGCTATAGCCACAAGCCAAGGAATGCTGGCAGCCACCAGAAGCTAGAAGAGGCAAGACACATTTTCCCCTGGAGCCTCCAGAGGGAGCATGGCCCTGCAGCCACCTTGATTTCAGGCCAGTAAAACTGATTTTGGACTTCTGCTCTCCAGAAGAATGAGAACAAATGTGTGTTGTTGCAAGTTACCAAGTTTGTGGTAATTTTTATAGCAGCCATAGGAAACTATACAACCACCGCCGATGCTGCTTTTATGAGGGTGGGAGGGATTCTAAAGGGTCAGATCTGGTGGACTTGAGGGTGCAGGGCTGGGGGCTTTGCTTCACACGTTCAATCACATCTTAGGAAGCCTCTGTCACCCGCTTCTGCTGACCTGCTGACTCTGTCAACAACATGTCCGTGCCTCCCTCTGGGCCTTTTCTAGGCAGAGTCTCTGAGGTTTGAACAACTTGGGGCAGCATTTGGCAGTTTCTGCTTTAGCTTTTCTGGAAAAATATTTTCTTTTTTTTTTTACATTTTTATGGGGCTAGGAAAGAATGTGGTTAGAGGGATACTTCCTTACGTCATAAGTGTCCCTCAGCACCTTGAACTCCACACCACTGCTTTCCCCCCAGATTCAGTAGAAAGGCCGGGTTATTGCTTTGTCTGGCATTGTGCTGAAGGCATCTTTGCTGTTCAGCTCTGCCTTGCAACTGTCTCCCCTTTCCCGCTATGCAGACAGGAACATTTGAGCATCTGCACTTTGATCTTACTTAGCTGGCTGTGGGACTTTGAAACAGCTTTTTCCTTCACTCTGATTCAATTTTCTCTAGGTAAAATGTAGAGTGTAACACTCAGCCTGCCTACCCTTTGAGACTGGTGTGAAAATGATAGTGAGATGCCATTTGCAAAAGCACTTTTTAAACTGTGAAGCTACTCATCACTCCAGTTGTTTTATGGGTAGGGAATCTATCTCCCCAAAAGTTATAAAAACTCCTTATTACTACTTATGATAGGAATAAGAAGGCTGCCATCTATTAACTGCTTGCTGTGTCCCAGACGCATTTCATCCATCCATCCATCCATCCATCCATCCATCCATCCATCCATCCATCCAAACATTTTTGAGCACCTAAGTTCCAGGCATTGTGTAAGTGTATAGTGGATTGAAGAACAGAATGAGAACCAGACCCTGTTCTCCTAGAGACTGTATTTTTGTAGGGAAAGAAAAACAGTAAATAAGATAAACAAACATCTGTGTGATAACAAGTAGTGATCATTCTAGGAGGGGAGGAGCAGGGAGTGGTGGGAAGACTGCTGAGAATGGGCGTGGTCTGTATTAGTAGGAAGGGTCGGGGCTCGTTAGACTTTTCAATACTTTTTTTTATCCCAAGTATAATGGGAGACGTTAGAGCGCCTCACGCGGGGTAAAATAATCTGATACAAGTTTTAGAGAAGGTGGGCAGAGGCAGACCACTCACAGGCATTTGGGAGGAGTGTATGCGACGCCCCTGCGGCAGGCAGTCTCCTTCCCATTGCCGCGGGAGGCGGTGCAGAGAAGGGACTGACTCACCAGACGTGGCTGGTGAAGTCAGCGCTGAGCCTCACCGCCAGACCTGCCTCGGATCTGAGGCCAGACTCTCAGCACTGCCGTACTCACCAACAACTGTAAACCCATAAACTCCTTTGCAAACACCCTGTCGATCCCATGCCTACTCTTTTCTCATAACTAATACAGTACAAGGGTCTGGAAAGACCCATCGAGTTTATTTTTTGTTTTGTCTTTTCAGTTGCCCAAAGAACTCCCTAAAGTAACCCCTCCCAGCTCCCTCTCGGGTTCCCGGGGCGCCCGCCGACCGGGCCCCCCACTTCCTGGGGCCGCTGCCCATTGCCCCAGCCAACCCCTACCAAGGCTTTGAAATGAAAATGAAATCGTAAAATCTGCGGGGCTTCCGTTCCCTTGTTGTCAATCCGCCTGGGGGTGCTCGCAGGTGGGAGAGAAATTCCCCGCTCCAGGGCGACCGGCCCGCCCCGCGAGCCCCCGGAGGTGCAGCGGGTGCCTTCCCCTCGCTGCACCGCAGACGTATCCCTCCCGGTGCCCCCCAGCCTGCGCCGGATGAGGGGGGTCCAAGGCCCCCGCCCGCGAGCCAGATGAGGGTCCCAGCCGGGGGGCAGCAGCGCCGCGCCCGGCCCCCAGCTCTCCACCCGCCCCGGCGGCGGCGTCCCGGGGCCCCGGCGACCCGGATCAGTTCGTAGGGAACGAAGGTGCCACCGGCTGTCTAAGCCAGGAACTAGCAGACAGCGCCAGGGGCGCCGAGGCGGTTCAGGGGAGTAACAGCAAGAGGGAGCGCCCTGCCCCGAAAGACAACACACAAAGGGGGCTCCCTGCCCCCGCCGTCCGTCTCTCCCTGGGCTCCCTTAGGAGGGACTCTCCTTCGGGCCCCTTCTGCCTCCCGCTTTTGAACCTCTTCCTCCACCTCTTGATTTCAGCAGGGGACCCCTCTACCTTGCAGAGGAGCTGGCAGAGGAGCTGAGAGCGAAACTCCCCAAAGCAGGTCTAGAGCCGGGGCCCCTTGGGCGCGAGGGCTGCGGCCGAGCCTTCCCGGAGCCTCCCGCCCCCAGCTTCCCCACGGCCCGCGAAGCAGAACCCTCCCGTGGCCTTTCCCCCTGCAGTGGGTTTAGGGGGGTGTGGACGCCGCGTGGTCTCTCACCGGCCTGGGCTGTGGGCAGGCAGAGCCCACCTCTGCCCAGCACCCCACCTTCCAACAAAGAACTAGGAGCTAAACCGCGCCGGCCACCTCTGTCCTACTGACCTTCCTCCGCACCAGCTCTCTTGTTAGCGTCTGTGACCGAAGCTGTATTTTAGGTTTTAATCCTCACTCCAGGATATGTTTATTGATTTGAGAGAGAGAGGAGGGGAGAGGGATTGGAAAAACAAAAACAGAAACATCGACATGGGAGAGAAACATCCCTCGGTTGCCTCCGGTGTGTGCCCCTACTGGGGATCGAACGCGCAACCTAGGTATGTGCCCTGACTGGGACTCAAACCCACAACTTTTTGGCGTACGGGACAACCAGCTGAGCCACTCGGCCAGGGCTGAAACTGTATTTTTATTCTTCGTTTATAATTCAGAGCTTCTGAAGGATAAATGTTTATTTTATTCATTTCTGTATTAACATCTGATATATAGTAGGCCTCAAAAAAACACACAAAAACCCCTCTCTGGCCAGGTAGCTCAGTTGGTTAGAGCATCATCCCAATATGCCAAGGTTGTAGGTTCGATCCTCGGTCAGGGCGCGTACAAGAATCAACCAATGAGTGCATAAATAAGTGGAACAACAAATTGATGTTTCTCTCTCTCTCTCAAATCAATAAATAAAAATTTTAAAATAAACCAGTTGTATAAGTTTATTTAGTGCTTGCTATATACAAGGCTCTTCCATATAAAGATGAATGGGAAAAAAAGTGGCCAAAACTCAAGAAACTCAGAACCTACCAAGGAAGACACATAAGAAATAGCTGTCATTTTGTAACAGTAGATGCTGTGTTTCAGAATCCAATCTTCAGTATTCATCAGTCCATCCATCATTACTTACTCCTTAAAATATAGTTAGTATTGTAAGAAAAAGAGTCCTGTGAGTTAATCATTTTGCATTTTTTTATGCTGATAAGACCAAGCTAAATTGACGCCTTTTTGCCAGGTGAGCTGGCAGGCCAGTATTTAGTAACATTTCATTGGTATTATTTATAATATGGGTAGCAGTGTTACCTAGGAATGGGGTGATACATATAAGCCAGGTTTAAAGCTACCTACGTGCAGTACCCTTCCCAAGGTCTCCTTTGAATCTGTACCTAATGATTTTTCTCCCACCTCCTCCCACACCATCACCCTCACCAGGAAAATAAATCAGAAGTTCCAAGTCCTATCAGAAGGCTGCCGGGGAACTATCTTCCTGGTTCTTACTGTTCTCTTCCTTTGAGGTTTCAGTGTAATCTTTAGTTGCTGTCAGCTCTAAGAGGGGAAAAAAATCAACACTATATTATATTGAAAACCATAAGGACATTTTCAGTTGCGTCCTTAGAGATGGGTCCACAGGTTGGAAATGGACCGTGACTCAGTTACACACTCTGATGTTCAGCTGGGGAGTCATAACTCACATTGTGATTCATGATATGTGGCAGGAGAGCTTATGCTACAAGGGGGCATGCTAAATCCAAGATGTGAAAAGGTAATAGCACTGGATTCTTCCCTCTGCAAAACTAATCAGGCATCCCTAAAAGGCTTGGCATCTCAATAGGAAAAAGAAAGAAAAAAGTCACTAAGGTGTCCAGGCATGAAAACCTTGTGCAGTGTTGCTCCTCTCTAATAGGCTGGTTTCAGGACAGGCCCCACCTAACAGTCATGGACACCAACTGTAAGAAATATCAAATAAAAGCCTACACTAAAGAGCCATCTAGAAACCTGATTTAGATCAACTGTCTATCTCGGTCTCTATCACCAGGGGCACCAAATATTAACACATTTGCGTCACAGCTGCTGTTGTGTTTTGTGTCAAGAGCATTCTAGTCTCAGGCCAGTGACTTTTCTGGGAACGAGCAGTTCACATTTCACATAAGAACTTCTACCTCTTTATTGCGTATAGTATTTCTCCTCCTGACTTCCCTGGTTTGCATCATGGTAGCTACTCTCTTCTATTCCAACCCTGGGACTATTCTCTTGGCCTAACCCAAGCAGATATTTTAAGAGAAAAAAATACTTAGGAATAAACTCAACCAAGGAGGAGAAAGACTTGTACACCAAAAACTACAGAACATTACTGAAAGAAATAAAGAAGACACTAATAAATGGAAAAGCATCTGTTCATGGATGGAAGACTTAAATTTCTAAAATGTTCAGACTACCCAAAGCAACCCACAAATTCAGTGCAATCCCAACAAAATCCTGGTGATATTTTTTGCAGAAATAGAAAAACCATTGTAAAATTCATATAGAGCTCTTGCCAGGTTGCTTCGTTGGTTGGAGCATCATCCCATACATCAAGATTGTGGGTTCGATCCCCAGCCTGTGGGTTTGATCTCCAGTTGGGGACATAAGGGAGACAACCAATGGATGTTTCTCTCTCCCCTCCTTCTTCTCTCTCTAAAATCAACAGACATATCCTCAGGTGAAGATAAAATAAATAAAATAAAATAAAATAAAATAAAATAAAATAAAATAAAATAAAATAAAATAAAATAAAATAATAAATTTCATATGGAATTTAGTGACTCCAAAGAGCCAAAATAATCTTGAAAAAGAAGAATATTCAAGGTTTCATACTTTCTGATTTCAAAACTCACTACAAAGCTACAGTAATCTAAATAGTGTGGTACTAGCATAAAAACAGACATAGACCAATGGACTAGAATAAAGAGCCCGGAAAACCATTCTTGCATATAAAGTCAGATGATTTCCAACAAGGCTACCAAGATCATTCAGTGGGGAAAGGACAGTCTTTTCAAGAAATTGGGCTGGGAAAACTGATATCCACATGCAAAAGAATGAAGTCGGGCACATACCTGATGCCAAATACAAAAATTAGCTCAGGATGGATATAAGACCTAATTACAAGAGAAAGAAAGTAGAATGGTGGTTACCAGGGCCTTGGGGGGGGGGGGGGTGGACAAGAATGGGAAGTTATTGTTTAATGGGCACAGAGTTTTGATTTTGGAAGATGGAAGAGTTTGAGGATGGATGGTGGTGATGGTTGTACAACACTGTGAATGTACATGATGCTACTGAATAAAACACTTAAAAGTGTTTTAAATGCTAATTTTTATGACATATATATATATATATATATATATATATAAAATCACAATTTTAAAAACAAGATAGCTTTATAATCTGGAAGGAAAATCCTGCTCAGGCTATAGCTACTTTTGAACTAGGACACATTCTGAGAATAATGAGAAATTTGAATTTTATCTTGGGACACAATTTCCCCAGATATTGTGATAATTATGTGAATTATATCTTTAAAAATACAACTGCGTTTAAGGAGTTCTATTTTGACTAGATAGGATAGTGAGTGGCCAGGGTGAGAATAAGGCAGCATATTTCTTTTCTTTTAAAAAGGACTGTGTTTACTAGAGAACACTGTACAATAACAGGGAAATTGTGGAGAAAAAGCGGGCTCTTTAGAGGAGACGGTGAAAATCATCTTGAAAAATACTAGCATCAATCATAGATGATGATTGCTGGAGAAGAGCCTTACAGATTAAATAGTTCAATTCCTCTTTTTTTAAGCAACAGTAAACATTTATTTTACAATTTCTGAGTGTTAGGAGTTCGGGAGTGGTTTAGTTAGGTGGATCGGCTCACTTTCTCAAGAGGCTGAAGACTGCCACGCACTTCAGGGAGGTTAGTCCGCACGGCCGCCAGTGGGTGCGGGTCGCTCCTTATGCCTGCAGGAGTGTTCTCACCTCATTGCCGGTGACTGTCCCAAAGAAGGTGATTCAGGAGAGAGCAAGGGGAACCCTCAGTACCTTTATGACCTAGCCTCTCAGAAGTCTGTCATTGTCACTTCCACAATCTCTTGTTGGCTGCACAGGCCATGGGAAGGGCATGAATGCCAGGAGGTGAGGATCACTGGGGACTGCTTTGGAGGCTGACTACCATGTAGAGCAATTCATAGATTTGTTTTGTGGCTTTTGTGGAAAATATGTTGGAAAAAGGGAACATTAGAAGTCAATCCATTTAAGCTTTACTGATAAACACCAAAAAAAGCACTATTAAAGCAAATCCTATGCTGGTTTGTAGCAAATGATCTGCATTAAGGAACTTTAGTCATCATAATGATGAAATAATAAAATTTTTAAAACTTAATATGTAGTAGTAAAATTTTTAAAACTTAGTATGTAGAGGACTTAGTTTTGTGCAAACTGATATATCAATGTTTGGATATGAAAATATTGCTGGGATAGAGTAATTTTCACATTTGTTATCTGCTTTTGGAAAAGTGGCCCTAAACTATTTTTTCCTTTTGAAAACATATCCCACATGCCCGCACTCTGATTTATTTTAGGCTTGGGCTCATACATCCTAACCCAGGGCCTTTGGGCATCTGCTTATTTGCAAACAGATGTATACAATGCGTGAGGTCAAAGTTGAAGCTCTGGTCAGGAATTCGGTGTCAAACAGCATCCCTGGGGAGCAGAGAAAAGGTAAACAGGGTGAAAGGTTCCTGGGCAGCCAGAGACATCTATTTCAGGAGACTTCACTTGCAGCCCCAGCACACAGGACGCAGGGCTCACGAGCGCTCTTTCGCCAGTGACTTGCCGACTACTCATCCCACACTGTGCCTGAGGGCCAGCTGTTTACTGTCCTGGTGTCACAGTGCAGAAACTGCTGATCGCAAGTGCGTGCAAACTTGAGACGACAACTCGCATCAAAACACCTGTTGGTGTCTTCTGATGTCACCGTGTAAACGTCACATGACCTCTGGGCTTTGTTCTTCAGGACTGTAGCCCTTTGCAGCCTTTTCCAGGATCCACTACATGATGTCTACACTGCCAGTCTCCAGAGCGAAGGCCCTCTCCTGCTTCTGAAGGCCTTTCCTGGCTCCGGAGGACCTATCTCCTGGGTCCTCCCGCCCTTCTGGCTGTTCATTCTCTCTCCCTTTGCAGGGCCATCCTTCTTGTCCTGGCCTTTACAGGTCGGCATTGCTGAAAGCTCAGTGCTGGGCCCTCCCTCCCTCCTCTTGTGCCCCACCTTTTTAAAAAAATAAAAGATTTATATAAGCAACAACGAGAATAAAACAGTGATCATGCCTGAAGGTGTGGGTAGGGCAATGCACATTCATGAGCTCTGCCCACACACACAGCCATTCGTGGGCGCACACTATTCTCGGGAGCAGGTAGCAACCCGTCTCCTGAGGGGCCTGCATACTTGGCAGCCATCGGCTTCATGAGCTCGCCAAGAGCTAGCCTTTGGCTCCAGCCTTGCCGGCTTAGACGTGTAGGTGTCATACAGAGAGCAGGACCAGCTCTTAGGAGCTGACTCACTTAACTCCATTCACGGGATGGATTTAGGGAAAAGAGAAGGCCAATTCATGAATTCACGGTGAGATTTATAAATGTCACAGGAACAAAATATTTAAAGTCATTTTGACCAGCACATTTTACTCAAATTTAAATCGGTGTGTGGAAGCCAAATGTTAACCAAAGAAGATTGCTTGGCGAATATGAGATCAGAACTCAGTTGTTCAACTGACAACAGGCTAGAGCAAGGATTCGAAGCCCCAAAGAGTTTGATTTTACTGTTCTGGCTTCACCCTGGGCAAGGGCACAGCTTCAGGAACTGCCCCAGTGATTTTAATATATAACCTAAGCTGCAAACCCCCGGGATAGTGCATGTAGATGTATCACAAGGGCTAGGGACTGTCTGTCAAATGTCCTTTGGTGAAGGTCCCCAATCTGATTAGTGCTTGAGTACTGCCAGTGTCTGCCTCAGAGCCTCTTCTTTTATTTCATGGGACCCAACCCTCTCATTTTTCTTTCCAAGTGCTTATTTTACAGAAGAACAAAGAGGTGGAGGGCTTGCCTAAGCTTACACAATTAGAGGCAGAATCAGAACTAAAATTATAGTTTTCCTGAACTTTACTCTGTGGCTTCACCTGGCCTCCTGAGGGATCTGTAGGGACTTTATAGCACAAAGTTGCCCTGAAGGAACTTAGGTGCCCACCAGTTATGTCGGGTCCCCATAGTTTGCATGTCATCTTTTAGTTTCTTTAAGTATGAGTTTGGGTGGGGACAGAGTTAATGAGTTTGAGACAAATTTGTAGTAATTGGTGTCTACGCTTTGGGTGCCCCTCCTCTGTGCTTTACAATGATGTGTGTTTACCTCTCTCATACCAACCAGTTTAATTGTCTACTTATATGTCCGTCTCAGCCATTATTTATTTCAGCACCCCTAATTTCTGGCCCATGCCAGGCTCATAGGTAAGTAAATTTTGTTAAATCATCATGCAGTGGATTCAAAGTGTTAGGGCTCAGAGAAAGTTCTGGGCTGAAGATGGCAATAGACGCGGCCAATGAATTATATGATGGATGAGATTCCAGCAGGGAAAGCTCCCATCTTCCAGACCCTATAGAGCTGACTCTGCTTCAGTCTCAGAGCCCATCTTGTACACCTGGAAAACATTCATGCCTTAGTGGGTCATCTGTTAGTGAGGGGAAATAGGGCAACATCTTGTTCAGATGAGGGCAATGTAATGTATGTGATATACTTCTAAAGCTCTATAATAGAAGATTTTTATGAAGGACAGCCCCTGAAAAAATTGAATTGAAATGTGGGCATTCTATTAATAAAAGGGACAATAAACTTGTCATAAAGAATCTAAATAATTTCAAGTCAGTAACAATTTTTCCTCTACTTCCTGAACGCTATCTTTTTTGAAAAATGATAAAGTGTCTCTTATTGTTCCAATGTGTATCAAGGAAATGTGGAATCAGGAAAGATTCAGCCCAACCACCTACCCTTCTGTTAGAGGGTAAGGATCATTGATGTTGAACCTGATGTTTAATCTAAGCGAAGCAAGATTAAACTGTATTTTGAATATTTTTTCTTATGTGAATTATACTCCCATATTCCAAATTTTTTTAAATTAGTAATTCATGCATGACATGTATGTTAACTATCAGTTAAACTGAATATTCACCCTTTTCCTACCATTTTTGGTAGGTAGATGTTTATTTGTACTTAAGTGTTCAGTCCTCTGAACCACTCTCCCCAGACACAAGTGTCATTGAAGCTGAAAAGTTTTTATGATCCATCTTACAAATATTTTTATTTTTTATATACAGAAATATCTATTTTTTACTTGCTTTAATTTTAGTTTTTCCATTCTTATTTCAGAATGAGAATCTTTAAATTGTTTTTTAATTAATTTATTTTTATTAAATAATATATGAAGGTCATTCATTAAGTCAGAATTTTGTACATACTAATCTGGTGAGCTAAAAAGGAGATAGGCATTATCTTCTCCATTTGAGGACAAAATAAGAGCTATGCTTTCACAAAAGAATTCATCTTCTTGAGTTTTTGCCACTAGTCAAAATGCTTTGTTTCAAAGGGAAGCAGTAGACCAGATTTCTGGGTCTTCATTACTCAAAGAGCAGTGTGAAATCAGAGGATCAATTTTTTTCTGTTTCTTCTCTTTATTTCTATTGGCACAAAGGCAAATACTTTAAATCATGAGATTAAGTTGAGATAGATCTCAATAGCAGGTCATATAATCCTATAGAATGAAAGAAATATAGAATTGAGAGTAATTAGCAGAACATTTCACTTAAGGACAGCAAGTATGGGGTGAATGATGTAATTCCCCCCACACTAACCCCGTCTATGGCAGACATTACTAATCAATTCTTGAGCCTAAATATGGCCCAGAAGATATTGTCAACAAGCAGCCATTACCAAGTGATTGGAGTTGCCAGTGAGGTCCTACTTAAGCTAATCTAACTATCCTACATTATGGGAACACTGAGATTCATAGGTTAAGTGACTGGTCCAAGGTCACTCAATGGCTGACAGAGAAGCCCTATTTGTATCATGTAAAAATCCATTCTCTCCTGAACCTTGAATCAATTGATGGTGCCCAGAACCCAGCCAAGGGCCCATAAGAATCTATATAGGTGAATCATTTGTATCTGGGAAGACAGGTTCCTATGGCATCAAGAATCCCAGGGGATTAGCTAGGGACAGACTGCAGAACATTACTGTCCCCCTCCTATCCCAGGGAGAGGTCAAGGGATAAAGAAGAAGAAAATTAAGATCCTTCCACAAGCCTTATAATTGTGAGATTCTTGAAACTGTCCCACTAGGTAGTGGGGAAAGGCACAAGCTGTCCAATACAAGCAGCGGTTCAAAACAAGGGACACCCAACTCCCTTCCTATGTGTTCAGGTTCCCACAACCCAGGCTCTGGAAGTTCTTCAGAAACTATTCACTATCTAAAAAAACCTTTTCACTCTCTAGCTTAGAGTTGGTGGTAATGAAATGATTTATTGGGGTGGGACTTTGATCGGACTTGAGGAATTAGATAAGCCACCAAGATGAGGGGTTGGCTGGCTGCTGTTTCTGAGAGGGCAGAGATCCCAGGCAGTCATTCCATCAGCTCCAGAGCCTAGAATGGGTTTGCCTGTGAGGGGAGGAGGGTGTGAAGTGAGTTTGGCCTCAAAGGAGTTGCAGCTGATCGAATTTCTCCTGCCTTTCCCTTTGAACTCTCGGTGGGGCTTGGGTCCCTGTAATTCAGAGTAAAAATCGCTGTGCAACACAGCTCTCTCAAGAGCCCCTGGGGACTTGAAACCAAGGCCTTGGATGCTTTTAAACAGATTTTGAACATAATTCCTCTTTATCCAAACTTAAATAGTGCCTCCTAAAAAGTGCAGCTGAACCTTCCTCCACAGAAGTGAACTGTACAACGTAAAAATAAGTCACAGTCTGAGGCACTGAGAGGGAAGCAGAAGCAATTGGGAGAAAACTGTGGAAGACCGCAGATAGTAAGAGCAAAGCTTCCTGCCCCAAAGGGGTGGGTGGGGGAACTACTGCTTCTAATAGCAGATGTCTCAGTATGTTTCACTTTTTGTTAAATACTCACCTTCCCCCGAAATTCGTTGATTGGCGAATGAATTGACTGTGAGATTAACTAAAAGGAAGGGAGGTTCCTTAAACCCATTTGGCAAAGAGCGGCTGTGTACAGGCCTGTGGGCATTCATGCCAGTTGATGTTACGCAGCCTTCTGGTTTGCCAACATGCTCGTATCTGAATCTCTGAAAATATTGTCTGTCCTCTCTTAGAAATTCCTTTGGAAGATGTCTCTTTTGTTCACCCAAGTTGGAAGGACCAGAAACTAATTTAATATGCAACTGGGACAAGGGTATTTGTATTTTGTTGTTGTTGTTGTTTTTATGAAAGTATTACCAGGGGCTGAGTACATAGCATTTTACATGGGGTTTCTCACATTCATCCTCACAGCAACCCCCTGGGTATGTAACTCCTTCAGCAGCAGGTGGAAAGTGTGAGATGTCAGGGCCACTAGGGAGATCAATTTTGTGGGAAAAACCAGCACTTTGCAATAACATGAAATAAAATGAAAAACAACAGAGGACATTCTACATAAAGGGTTAATATTGGTTTGTGATACATTTATTTTAATTATATATTTACATATAGTATTTTTGGTTGTGATATAAAATTGATTTCTTACTGTGGATCATGGCCAAAAAGTTTAAAGGCCACTGCTCTAAACCAGTCAGTAATCCTGCTTCCATGTGTAGCTGGGAGCTATCAGACCCTCTTACTGGACTTTTAAAGATTTCTGCAGAGAGAGCAAAGGGTGGACTCCTCAGAAAGAACTTAAGATAGAGATATCAAGAACTCTATTAGCCTTTGCCTCTTGAGTCAAAAAATGTGTTTCTTTTTTAATAGAGCTACACAGTAAAAACTTGAGGCTTGTTGGTCAAATGGTCTCTATCACCACTACTCAATTCTTCAAAAGTAGCCAGAGATGACATATTAAATGGATGAGTGTGTCTGTGTTCCAATGAAACTTTATTTACAAAGAAGAGAGAGCTGGCCTGTGACTTCTGCTCTAGAGCCTTGGATAAATAAAGTAACTAAATGGCCATAGTCTAGGACTGTAGCAATTGAATGGCCCCAAATTATGAGGACAACCCCAACTTCAAATGATCACTCCCAGATTAAGTGTTCAGATTTCTGTTTCTGGTGGGAGGAGACAGACAATAAACAAAAAAAGGAATTAATACAGAATATCAGATGGCATTATGGACTGAATGTTTGTGACCCCTCCAAATTAATGTGTTGAAGTCCTAACCACCAGTGCAGCTATATTTGGAGATGTGCCTCTAAGGAAGTAACAAGGTTAAATAAGGTTATAAGGGTGGAACCCTGATCCAATAGGATTAGTGTCCTTGCAATCACTGTCCTCTCTCCCCCTCCAAGTACAAGTGCTAAGGAAAGGTCTTGAGGATATAGCGAGAAGGCAACTGTCTACAAGCCAGGAAGGGAGACCTCACCAGAAACAGAATTTGTTAGCACCTTGATTATGACTTCTGGCCTCCAGAACTGTGAGAACTTGCGTTTCTGTTGTTTAAGCCGCCTGATCTGTGAGATTTTGTTACAGCAGGCAGAGGAGACTAATACAGATGGTGATAAGTGCTGTGGAGAGCAATGAAGCTGGGTAGTGCTGGGAAAGGGTTTGCAACTTTACACTGGGTGGTCAGTGTAGGTCTCACAGAGGTGCAGCTGGTAAAGCTTACAGAAGGTGAAGGAGGGAGCCAGGCAAATATGGAGAAGAGCTGCAGGCAGAGAGAGCAACTGGTACACTGGGAGCATGCTGTTCAAGGAACAGCAAGGACACCATCATTTTTGGAACCAAATGTATGTGGGGGTTGGGGGGAGAACGTGCAGCTACTGTCCATCATTGCAAGAAATTTTGCTTTCACTCTGAATGAAACGGAGTCACTGCAGGGTTTTGAACTGAATAGTGCCATGATCTAATTGATGTTTTAGTGTGTTTCTCTGACTACTAGGTGGAGAAAAGATGAGTAGGAAAGGCAAGATTGGATGCAGGAAGGCTCATTAAGAGAGGATGGTGGCTTGGTTAGGAGGGGTTACTGGTAGAGGTAAGGAGAAGACAACTTCGTACTTTCATTTTCAGAAGCAAAATGCTAATCAGTTCCTTCATCAGCAGAGCTTAACCAAAACCCTTTTGTCCGTAATGAGTGAAGTGCAAACAGCTCTAGGCCTGAAGCCAGGAGACCAGGTCCTAGTCTGGACTCCACCAGGTTAATGGGTAGAAAAGAGGCACAACAGTTAACCTCTGGGTCTCAGACCTAGTCCTCTCTAAATCTAAAATTACAATTTAATGATACTGTGTCAGGGGAAGGTGGATTTAGGACAAGTGAACAGTTAGATTATTGTTCATCTTAAGCTTGATGTTGTTTGCAAGAGAAAAAAAATCATAGAAAATTACAGAGCTGGGCCTTTCGAAAAATTAAAAAACAATTACAGGCAAGTTGATATTATTGAGGGGAAAAAACCCATGTTTAATCTTTAGGTAGCCTGGGGCCTAAGAAGACTGAGGGATGTGCACCAATGAATTTTCCCAGTGCAGATGAACAAAACAGAATTCAAATCCAAATCAGACAAGATACTCCTTAGGGAGTGATGTTATGCTTTTAAAGGCCCCCCAATCACTCTGATCTCCCTCCATGTACCCACATGTCAAGCCCAATGTGCTGTGACAAGGCGTTGCCCCTTAAATAAAGGGATTAGGAGTATTGTTTGCCATCTACGCCATCTCCTGGAAACTTACCAGAGGAGGTTAGCAGGAGCCAAAAAGGCCTCCTTCAACATTCTTGTGAAACAGGTTGGGACTTGGTGACAACTGCTTCCAGAGCCCCATTAGGCAGTTTGTCCAAGAGAAAAACACATACATATGAACAAATATCTTTGTTAGTAACAAAATTACAATTTTTAACTCTTGGGAGCAGTGCAAAGGGTTAGCATTTTTGGCCTGCCCATTGCCTACCAGGTGCCTACATATGTTAGCTCGTTTATTTATTCCTCACATGACCTTGGGAGATAAATATTATTATGCCAGTTTTTCAGAGAAAGGAACTGGGCCTGACTTGCCTAAGGACACGAGGCTAGGAAGTGCAGAGCTGGGATTTCACCCCGCAGTGCTGCCAGAATAGGGCGTTGTGTCCCAGGGCTTGGTTCTGGTTGCTACATCTAATGTTCACTGAGCCCCGAACTGAACATCAGTCAGTCACGTTATTCACGTTCTGGTGGTTTTCACTCTAAGGACTAATGTCATCAGTGTGTTGGGGAATTTAAGAGCACCAAGAAATTTCAGAAATGATGCCAGGCCGGGTGGGTCTGCAAAATAGCTGTTAAGACTATAGAGAGTATTTAGAAGATGACAGTGGCCTCTGCAGTCCAACTAGTCTATATTCAAATCTGAAGTCCACAACTTAGTATTCAAGGGACCTTGGGCAAGTTACCTAATGTCTCTGAGCCAGTTTCTTCATGTGTAAAGGAGGGACAAAGGGTGTGTCTACCTTATCGACTTCTGTGTATGTTAAATATAAAAATTCATATGAACCACTTAGAACAGTGCCCAGAACACAGTAAATGCTCAATAAATGTTATATAGTATGATTGTTTACCTAGAAAACAATCTTTTTTGAGGTTGCTGAAAGCATTTCCTTGTTCCTGCTGACTTTTTTAGGCTGCCAAGTTTTTGCATATGTGTTTGTTTGTTTGTTTTATAACAAATCTCAGAGACCAACTGATAAAATTCTCTTCCCCCAAAGTTATAGCTAATCTTGATCTTCATGGTCCAATTCCCATTCAATTGGTGGCATATTGATTGTCAATTCAAATCCCAGCATAGAAAAGTAAGTTTGTATCTATTTCATGTCTGTCCCAGAACTCTGGCATTAAATCCACTGTGGCTGAAATGATAAGTAAACTTCTCTTCAAGTAGACTCCGCAGTGGTGATGCTCTAAATGGCCTCGCAGAAATGCACTCTTACTCTTTCAGAGACATTTCTCGTCACAGAAATGAAGGGATGGTCAGGGTAGGGAGTGTTGCAACTGGGGGAGCGCAGGAACTTTCAAAAAAGGTGGCTTCTGAACAGGCTTTGTCTTCCAAGGCCCAATGTTTTAAGAAAAGCAGGAAATCCAGATTTTGGATTTCTTTCTTCATTTCTTTTTTGGGGGGGTTTAAAATTTCATGCTTTTTAAATATTGACAACTAATTAAGGTAGAGGAGCCACAGGCAACTAATCAAATATTAATAACTAATTAAATGTTGGAATTTGTAAGCCAACAATTTTTTATCTCTGGTCTAGATTAGCTCTCTGGTTTGAAATTTTGAGATTACTAATAAAAAAAATAAATAAAATTAGAGGAATGGAAATATCCTCAGGGGGAAAAATTCTTTTAGGAATGTTTTGTGATTTGGAGCCAAGAGCTTATTATTGAGGCTTATAGGTTTAGACCGGCCCAGAAAATTGCCTAAGGAGAAAGGTTTTCCTTTAAATTAGTTCATCAGGGCAAAACCACTTGCAACCACATGGTAAAGGATGACCTCGAGCCTGTAGAAGATAGCTGTTCCCCAGAGTTCCCAACTCTGAAAGCAGAATGGATTTTAGAGCAGCTGACCTAGGGCTACCCATGGAGACCCATTGCCGTTTAAAATTAGGCCCTCCAAAGTATTTCATAGCCCATGTGGAGCGCTGTTGACTTGCACTTTATAGGTGGCACATATTGTTCTTTGTATCTGTATTAGTCAGAATGGACTAGGTTATCTGCAGTTATTTGGGTAACGCTGAAGCATGCTCTACATTGTCTCCCAGAGTTCTCCAAAGGTTGCCCACAGTGGTAACTGGCTTCATTGTGTGCCCTTTATTAGCATCCTTTCTTTCCCTGTCTCACTTTCCCATGCCTCTAACAACACTTCTCAGATTACCTCCCAAATAAATGACTTACACACAAATCTTTGTCTCTAGGTCTGCTGATAAGGAACCCAAACGAAGATAGCCACCTTCCACCTACCTCCATGGCATCATCTTATGTTTGTCACTTTTTTTTAAAAAATATATCTTTATTGACTTCAGAGAGAGGAAAGGAGGGGGAGAGAGAGAGATAGAAACATCAACGATGAGAGAGTCATTGATCGAGCCCGCAACCTGGGCATGTGCCCTGACCGGGAATCGAACCGCTGAGCCACACCTGGCCGGGCTGTCACATTATTCATGGCCATTTAAAAGTGTACCTATATTGCAGTAAGTGGTTTTATGTGCAAGAATATTTTTAGGAATATGACTAAGCTTACACAACCTTTCTCTTTATATTGTAACTGACTCATAAGGGTCAATACATCCATAGGTGCCTGCTGATGTGCAATGACTCCTTTTGTCAGGCATGAAGTTAATTTCAAAGTAGAAAGAGGCATGAAAAGGTGAAGTCACCCTAGTGTTTCATATACGTAGAGTTTAGGACTCCTAAAGATTTAGTTTCTCTATAACTTTTTCATAGTGGGTAAGACTCTTGTATGAATTAGTACTAAACCTACCTTACTCTTAAAATAATAATAATCATACTAAGGCGAGGAAGGGAGAATTTATTGGTTTACATAACTAGGAAGCCCAGGAGTAGATTTGGCCTTAAGCATGACTAAATTCAAGACCTCAATTATTTTTGTCAGACTCTTCTCTCTCTCCAAATAGCTTAGATTGTTAACGTTGATGGTCCTCAATGAATCAAGGCTCCTAGAAACCCTGGTCTTAACCATGAGAATTGCTTTGACCAATGGAGCATTAGCAAGCAGAGGATTGAGAAAACATTGGGACTTGACCTCTTGGTGTTCTGCTTCACCATGTGAAGAAACCTAATCTAGCCTCCGTGAAGAAGAAAGACCCCATGAAGTGAGGCACTCAGCAGTCCTAGCTGACTAACCAGAAACAGAGTAGAGACCTTGTCTTAAACTTTTCTGTCACTCTAGACCACCTAGCAAGACATGGGGTAGATGTTTAATAAATACTTGCTGAAAGATTGGTTGAGCTTAGAAGGAAATCTGCTTACAAACCCTGGGTAATACAGAATTTCTCCATAATGGGGAGATGAAGGAGGAAGATGCATTGCATAGGATAGATGTGTGTCAGGTCACATGGTTCTCAATACTCATCAATATCAATTGAACCTTGTTTGCATTCTCCTTCCTAAAGCTTCAGATTGCTAAAAGAACATTTGGTGTTATGTAGTTAAATAAGAAACTTTATAATTAAATACACCCAAGTTTAACCATTTACAGATAACTGAGTATTCAGACAGGAGAAATCTCACAATGGGGTAGAAGGAGCACTTGAAGAAAGTGCTTATGATAAATGAATAATAAATTGATAGGTGTCATGGAACCATAGAGTGTATATCTCCCTCATTTTTTTATCAGAGTTCATTGATTTTTTTATTGTTGTTGTGTTGTAGGAACTCTTTATGTATTCTGGGTATTAATCCCTTAACAGATACATGATTTGTAAATATTTTCTCCCATTCTGTAGATTGCCTTTTTACTCTGTTGATTGTGTCCTTTGATGCACAAAATTTTTTAAGTTTGATGTAGTCTCATTTGTCTGTTTTTGCTTTTATTATCTGTGCTTTTAGTGTCATATCTAAGAAATCATTGCCATGTCCAATGCTGTTAAGCTTTTTCCTAGTTTTTTTTTAAAGAAGTTTTATAGTTTGGGATCTTATGTTTAGTCTTTAATCCATTGTAAGTTCATTTTTGTATATGATATATGATAACAGTATGTCCCTGTCCTGGTTCCACTTCAAATCTTCCTCACATTCACTGACAATGAACAGTGTCATGACAAAATTTCTTATTCCTAGTCCCTAGACTTCTCTGACCATGGAAGGAGTTAAAGGGGTGGTGAGGAGAAAGCTAAGTTCTGTTCATTACATGTGTATCTAGAGAGAGGTAACCTTGTAGTAGCTTGGTGTGTTGGGTGGGTTGAGCTGGGATAGAAAGCTAGCCCACTTATTACAGGTTCTCATAACCTCTCTAAAAGTCCAAATTCCTTACCTACATTTCTCAGTTTGAGCCTGTGCTGGTCATTTACGAGTCATCTTTCAGCCCGCACCTGTTTTTCCCCCTCTATTCTGCTCTATAATTCTGACCCTGAGGATCTACATACTACTTTCCCCAGGATCCCTTGAAGGCTGGCTTCCTGTTATTTCTGACAACAGGAGTCACTAGCAGGATAGCAAGTAAGAAGATGGAGAAGTCATTATCTCTCCTCCCTCTCTACTTTTAGCACTTTATCTGGAGGTAGCTACACCCCTCTGGCAATTCCTACCTTCTCCACAGTAGCAGCATTAGCCATGGTTCCAGCAAAGCCACACAACCCTTCTGCTCTGCATATCTGGGCCCTGGTAACACCACCTTTGTCCTTTTGTCCCCAACTCTAGCAATTACAGCTGTTCCTTCATATAGTTACTTAAATTTGGGGTTACTAACTACTCTTTCTCTCTCTCCATTACCCATGTAACCAATTCCCTGTGTTAAATTCCTTCTGTTTGAAATATCTAGATAGGTTTCTGTTTTCTTGACTTGGACTCTGATTAGTACAGACCCCAACATATCTTTCCAGTCTTATCTCCTGCTTACAACTAAAATGATACATTACCTCCCACCTTGACCCACATATTTTATGCTCCTATCACACTCAAATTGTTTCCTCTTTACCTAAGTCCTATGCTACTTCTCAAAAAAGACCATCAGAAACAACTTTGATCAAGCAAAACTAACTTTATTAACTTAATACAAGAAGATAGAGTGCCATCTTGCTAGTCTTAGTAACATCTCAGAGGAGGAGTCAGGGACGGAGCAATATAGGCATGTAGGGCTTGGGTTAGGTGATTTATGAAAGGTCTTGTAATACAGGGAACTTGCTGGGATTGGGCAGAGTCTCTCACATAAATCTTTGGATACTAATTCACAGTGAGATGAAGGTCTTAAAGTGACTACATTAGTTGGCTCACAGTGTTATCTTCTAGAAACAAGTACTTTTTAGAGCAGGTAGCAACATTATTTTGCTTGATCGTGGTATTGTTTAACATAGGACAGGGAAGTATACATGGTTCATGTTCTGTTTAACACAGAGAGAGAGATTACAATGATGTCAGTTCTTACTAAACTACTTTTCCATCTCTGTGTCTTTATTTACAATGTTTCTTACCCTTAGAATATAATTTATCATTCACCACATGTTCATCCACTCATTAAGTATCCATTATTGAGCACTTACTGTATGGCAGGCACTATTCTAGGTACTGTGAGAAAGAGCATTGAAAAAGAGAGATGAGGTCCTGGACTTCATGAAGCTTACACCTTATTAGGAGAGAGAGACTGTAGAGAAGTAATATAACTTCAGGTAAGAATAAATCCTGTGAAGAAAAGTAAGTTAGAGTAAGCAGAGAGACTGTGACTGTGAAAAGACTGGGGCATTATTTTTGATAATGTGTTGAAATCCTACCCATCCTTTTAACACCAACTAAATCACTACCTCTTCAATAAGTCATTGTCAACCACTATCTATATTGAGATGATATTTTAAAATATTAATTCAAGTTTCTTTCCTTAGTAATTCCTTTTTATTCTCCAGAATTTCCACTATTAAAACTCTACCTTTAGACTAAGCTCATTGTCTCACCAAGAACAAAGAGTCAAAATCTTGGCTTTGAGTTCCAATATATCAAAAGTAAAATCTGGAGGATTCATATGAGGTAGTTTATACCATAAGTCAAGAGATGGGAAGATTGTGTGGTGACATAAGATCATAGGTAGGATATAAGAGTACTTTCTGGGCTAGGAATGTGGGAGTGGGCTGGGAGACAGAAGAAAGGGGGAAAATGAGCTTAGAGATAAGAGAGAGCTCTGGTCCCTTTTCCTCTTGGGTATCAGTCCTGCAGGGTCTGTGTCACCAACCACAGATAAGTATGGAAAGATCCCAAAGCAGAAAATGTATACCTTACCTTCCTAAGGAGGCTTAAAGCCTCTCAAAGGAGCTCCTTAACCAACATGAAATAGAGCAGAAATGGCTAAGGAATGGGCCTGGGCATTCTCAGAGATTCCTGGGTACTCCCGAGTGGTATAGACTAACAGCCAAATGTTTCCAGGAAGTGGAGAGGACTGAAGCAGGAAAGTGGCTTCATGGACACCGCATGGAGGCCAGGTGGATAGATAATATATGGATCATGCAAGTTGAAGGAACATGGCAGGACCTCACACAGTAGCAACAGATGCAAAGAGAGGACAATACACAAAGACCAGACAAGAAATCTAGACCTCAGGGGAGTCCAAAGATATCACATGACCCCAGATGCTCCTCCCCCAGTACCATGTGCATTATTAGTTGGCTAGAGCTGCCATAACAAAGCATCACAAATGGAGTGGCTTTAAACAAGAAAAATGTACTATCTCACAGTTTGGGATGATAGAAGTCTGAGATGAAGATGTTGGCAGGGTTGGTTGGTTCCTTCTGAGACCTGTGAAGGAGAATCTGGTCCATGTTTCTCCCTTACCTGCTGGTGATCTGCTGGAATCTTTGACATTCTTTGGCTTGAAGAAGCATCACCTTCTGATCTCTGCATTCATCTTCACATGGTATATGCTGTCTTTGTGTCCAAATGTTCCCCTTTTATAAGAACACCAGTCACACTGGAGTACGGCCCACCCTAATGACCTTATTTAACTTGATTACCCCTGTAAAGGACCTAACACTAAATCAGGTCATATTTTGAGGTATTGGATAGTAGGACTTCAACCTATGAATTTTTTTGAGGTGGGGGACACAATTCAAGCCATAACACCATGTAGATAAAACATTTGGGAAAATGGAAATAGGAGGAATCTGAATTTGACTAAGGAGTTTGCCAAGAAACTGAGTTAAAACTGACAGAATTGAGTTACCTTGTGTGTCAAACAGGCTTTAACATGGGCCCCATGATCCCCACCTCCCAATACTCATGCCTTCGTGTAATGTCCACCCCTTGAGTGTAGATGGGACCTTTGACTTGCTTCTAACCCATAGAATATGGCAAAGGCAATGGGATATCACTCTCGTGATTATGTTATTTATACTATAAAACTCTATCTGACTGGTAGACTCACTCTTTCTCCTTTGCTGGATAAAGAAGAAGGTGCCACATTATAAGAAAGCTTATGGAAGGTCATATGGCAAGAAACTGTGGGTGAGTTCTATGAGCTGAAAATGACAGCCAACAATAAGCTGGTGTTCTCAGACTTCACCAGAAGGAAAGGAATCCTGCCAACAACCAGAGTAAGCTAGGAACTGGACCCATCACCGATTGAGCCTCCAGATGAGAACCAAACCCTGACCAAGATCTTGACTGCAGCCTGGCTGAGGTCTCAGCTAAGCTGTGCCCAGACTTCTGACCCACAGGCACTGTGAGATATAATGGTGTAGTGTTTTAAGCTGCTAAATTTGTAGTAACTTTTTTTCTTTAAATATATTTTTATTGATTTTAGAGAGAGGGAGAGGGAGAGAGAGAGAGAAACATCTATGATGAGAGTCATTGATCAGCTGCCTCCTGCATGCCCCCCACCAGGGATTGAACCCTCAACCCGGGCATGTGCGCCAACCAGGAATCGAACCACGACCCTCCTTGTTCATAGGTGGACGCTCAACCATTGAGCCACACAGGCCAGGCTGTGGTAACTTTTTACATAGTAATATAAAACATACACCTTGAATTGGTAATATTGAGAGTTTTATCATAAGATAAAAGAATTTGTGGGGCAGGAGGTAGTGAAGACTGAGAACATAGTTACTTTCAGTCTTAGAGAATAAAGGAATTTGCTCCTGTGAATACTTAATGACAATCATACTTGCCCCACCCTACATCAAATTAATTTCTTCCTTCTCTTTGTTTCTCTTACTCTCTCCCTCCCCTCCAGTTTCAACATAGTCTCAGGCATTTGATAGTTTATTGCTCCTGGGTTTAATTACTCAAAAAAAGTACCCAAGTTCTGTGGCCTGGTAATTGGTAATTTTGCTCTGTTGTAAATTTTAATCATGAGCACTTTGAAGATGGTGTAAGACCAAAATGCCTTATTGGTGAGTAAGCCTAGCAAAGTGGTGGCTCCCAAATCTCTCTATAGGAGGAGCTTAAGGGGTACACTCTATTGGAGGCTTGCCTAGCCAACATTACATTAACTTTGACCCAGAAAAATAGCAACATTTTCTAAAGATGCATGTATTCACTCTTTTATATGAGAATCAGAGAATGTCAATTGTCTATACCAAAAAAATCCTGTTATTGTTATTGTTATTAACTGAGTGTTTTGGAAGAGGGCTTTTAGAAAGGAGAGGGAGAGTTTACTTCTTGCTTCTATTGCTGCCTGCAGACCACCCAGAATCCAGAGCTCAATGTGGCTTTGTTGTTCTCTTCTCATTATCAAGTATACAGTAACTTGAGTAATGTAACAAAACGTTCTTTGTGAGAAGAAAGCCAACTGATAGTACCAGTGATGGCAATAAAGAGAAACTAAAGAAATCTAAGTAAAGGTATTTGCATTTTAAGAGATAGCAACTGTTTTATGATATGTCCCCTGTGAATGTCAAGAATCTACTCTAAACTGTGCTGATTGTAGAAAATGTGGCGAGGAAATACACTACAGGGAAGGGGGATACCCGTAGTCCTATCATCCCCAAATAACACAATTAAAATTTTGCAAATATATTTCCAATCCTTTTGTATGTGTTTCAAATATAATTGAGATGATAACATTCTACTTTTTTCTACTAACATATCAAAGCTAAGGTCCCATATCAATAAAAACACTTCCAACAAATATGTTTTTAAAAATGCATTCTATTTTATTAAAGTAACAAAATTTGTAACATAATTTACTTAATATCTCCTAATTAGCTACTTTTTCCCCAGTTTGATTACTACTATAAATAACACTGTAATGAACATTTTATAAATAAATTTTAACTAAAATTTCACATTCTAAGGGATACATGAATGTATGGATATATGGATAAATACATATATATATATGTACATAAGTATTATGTATATATACATATGTGAGTGTATATGTACAGGGTTGGGCAAAAGTAGGTTGTTCATATGGAAAATAATACAATAACTAATAAGTAATAATACAAAAATAACCTCTGTGTTTTGTGTACTCAGAACTGAAAACCTTTTTTTGCCCCACCCTTTATATATAAACCTAGAAGTGGAACTACTGAATCAGAAGGTTGTGAACACTTTTTTTTTTTAAATATATCTTTATTGATTTCAGAGAGAGGAAAGGAGAGGGAGGGAGAGAGAGACAGAAACGTCAATGATGAGAGAGTCATTGATCGAGCCCACAACCCGGGCATGTGCCCTGACCGAGAATCGAACCCCAATCGCCTGGATCCCAGCTCGACGCTCAACCGCTCAGCCACGCCCGGCTGGGCCGTGAACACTTTTTAAATGTGTGTTCGTATCACCAAATGCTTTCCAGAGGGTTTGGTCTAATTTGTACCCATACCAGCCCTATAAAACACTCGCCATCTCACCACAGCCTTGCCAACTAGCATTGTGTATTATCATATTTAATACTCTGATCTTATTGATGATATTAGAGAAGGATCTAATTCATTTTGATCCAAATCTGCTTTGCAATGTGTTAAGAACTATTTGTTGACTAAACTTTCCCTTCACCACTGGTTTACTTCATCCCTTCATTGTTAAATGATTATGCATGCCAGAGTCTTTTTCTGGACTCTCTCGGTTCTGTCCATCACATTTTGCACCTGTGGCACATGTGCTGATTTACTGTAACTTCATAATATGTCTCAATATCTGGCAGAGCGAGTCCATGTCATTTTGCCTTTTCTCTATAGCTCTCAGCCAATTTCACCTTTTAAGAATACCTTGGGTTTTAGCCTCTGCTATAGCACCAACAATATTTTACCTTTAATTACAGCTACAATCTGATCTTCCTGAAGAAATGGCAAGCTCCCCTGAAGTTGGAGATGTGTAAGTATCCTTCTTTTTTTCACATCCCCCTTTCTGTACCACAATTATTTACTCATAAAACACAGTGAAGTCCTCCCAACTGCAATCAATTGGTTTTTCTCAGAACCCACTCCTTAACTGGCCAATATTCCTCTTTAAATATCCCAGAATCTTGAAGCAGCTCCTCTCTCTCCTCTGTTTCTCTCTCCCCTCAGTCACAGTTCAGTCACATCTGGTTACCCCACAAGCAGACAACATAGAGAATTGACGATTACGACTGAGGGCAATTTGCTCAGCACACTGCCCTGTCCTCCTCTCCCCACCCACAGGCACTACTGACAGGCGAACTAATGGGTCATTATCATGATACAGGATGGAGGAAGATACAGCTAAATATTAATGAATTTTATCGGTAATTGCCCACATAAGAGACAAAATTACCATTTAAAAGAAGTGTAGTTACTAATTGGGCTCATTACTCCTTCAAGGGTGAAGGTTCCAGTGAGCAGAGGTGATTACATATTGCTCTAAACTAAAACCGACTCTACCTATCATCTGTGACTTTCGGTGTCTCTAAAAATAGTATGGAAGTTAACTAGGGATATTTTCAAACCAAACAAGTGGCCTTGTATTTGTTTAAAAAATTCATTTGGTCAAAGCAGCAATTTCTAAATCAAGCTATGTTTTAAACACAGGTGGATTAAAGATGCATATTTCTTTACATCATGACTGTGTAAGGCCAGGGCTAGACCCAGGAATCTGGGTTGGTGGCTTTTTTCTTTCTTTTTTTAATTTCCTAGGTGATCCTGGTACAACCTTTCAGGAACTGCTGGGCTAAAGCATGTTAGTGAGACTGAATCTCTGCAGTACATATGCTCAGTTTCTCCAGGACATAAATAGGCTATAAAATTCCACACAAGGCCATTCGGTGTTACAGGGAACCCAGAGGGGTTGATTCACAAGTCACTTGACCTCTTGTAGAAGTGATGACAAAAATACATAGAGAACATCTACATTGGGATCATTCAGCTTTCCAGTCTTCATAAACTGAGCTTTTAAACCTTGGGTTGGAAAGGCATGCCCAGGGCTGATCTTCCTGTGAGCAGAGGAGGGAATTTCAGACTTAGGAATAAACTGAAAGATTGCGGGAGGTACCGTCCTTCTTATTTCCTTCCACCCAGCTCCTGGCAAACTATCTCCCCTGCTGCCAGCGTAACTGCCTAGCATCTCACACTTAAGAGTTAATTCCTTTGAGTCACTTCCTAACCACTCTACTCACTCACATGGTGACTGAGCATCCATATACTAGACAGGGTGCCCCGGCAAGCGGGGGCGGAGCGGTTGGGCCTCTGTGCCTGGAGAGCTCAAGTCCAGCGTGGGACACAGCCCTGTTCACCTGGACCACAGCATGGCATGTGCTGAGAGAAGAGGCTTTGGAGCCCCGGAGAGAAGGTCAAATGAAGAAGCAGAAGTCGATCAGCCCTGCTGTTCAAGCCCTCAAAAGTCTGGCCATGTTGTCAGGAAGTCAACAGGGTTGTCGCTGGGCACACAGAAACGAGACGATTCGCTTGATTCTGTTGTTACTGCGGTTAGAGGGTCCACAGCTGAGCGGGCCAGAACCCCAGCCACTGGCTCTTCTCCTGTCCCTGCTCTCCCCGGACCAAAGCCCTCTGAGCAGGCAAACGGCCAGGGGCCGCTGGGACAGGCCAGTTCGGCTTTTATGAGGGCGCCCAGCTGCATGAATGCAGAAGCCAACCTTGAAGAACGGAGCGAGTGTGGCGTGGGCAGGAAGACGTCTGTGAGGAGACCGACGGGGCCAGGGGTTAATAAAAACAGGGCCAGATTGCAGCAGGTCACCAGAGCGGTGGTGTGACAGGAAGGGTGAGATCACCAAGTCATCAGGGACGCGGCTGAACTTTACAAAGGAAGGGATGGATGTCCGTCCGGTGCCAGCCTGCCCCGAATTGTTCTGGATCCTTCTCTGTTAGCCATTTTCTAGGTTTCTGGCCTCCAAGAGATATGCAGAAACTAGGCGCCAATCAACCCCGTTGTTTCTTCTGGGAACGCGCCGTGTGCCGCTCTGCCGAGTGCCGTCCTAGCACAGCCGCCCCAGGCAGTGCTCTGCTCCTCCTGGGCACCCTTATCGGCACAAACATTCTGAGCTGCCTTTTTATCTGACCCAGATGGTCTATAATAATTTCCTATGATTAGTCCTGTATTCCTTTTATCTTTTATTTCCATCCAAATATATTTTGTCCCACTGCCAACATATTTATTATGTGACATTCTTTCTCCCTTCAGACACAATACCCTCCTTGACCCACGCTGGCATAATTCCCCCCAGCCTGTTGTGTCTATCTCTTATATAAACTTTCCATCTCCAAATTATTCTGAGTCTGTTTCTGGTTTTAGCCTCTCCTTAGTAATCCTTGTTACATAATGTGTCTATTATATCTCTTGGTATTTGTTTTCTTTCGGTTCACTTCTTACCATGCATATGAAAGTCATTTGTAAGGGGAGCTGTTTAGAATTTGCTTTTATTTTTTTTCTTTGGTTTCTTTTAGGGTTCTGCCTCCATTCTCTGAGTTCTTTTCATCTCCGACCCTCCTCCCTTCCTCAAGCCCCTTCGGTTCCCCCATAACATGCGAGTTTATACCTTCCTCCCAGATGCATGCAATTTCTCCCATTGTGGCTTCGTGTATTGCCGTGTGGTTTTTGCAGAAAGGATCGTCTGTCTTTCATGTAACTTTCCAGTCACCACCATTCATTTGTTTAGCAGGAACTCCGTTCAAAATCCGTTTTATTCCAATCATTAGCATGTGCCTAGAGCCTGAGGGAAGTCTGATAGAGGCTAAAAAAAAGTCATAAACTCACTCTATGTTTTCATGAGACTTTAGCTGTCTATAAAAAGTCCAGAACAACCAGTTCAAATGAAAAATACTTTAACCCACTGCCTATTTGGTCTATAGGGAGTTGACTAGTTTTGACCTATTTTTTCCTCATTAAATTCTTAACTCTATCTCCCCTTCCTCACCTAAATGCCCTTGGTGGTAGGTGGTGGTGGTGCTTTGTGTGGGGGCATATGCAAGAGTCCACATCACCTACACGCCCCTTCCCATGTATGGAAAGGCTGTCAAATAAGATGGCACAGATATGCCTGCCCTCCCTGTACCAGTTCGTACGGCCAGCAGGGGTGAGGGGCCAGGGTACAGGAGCAAGATAAAGCCGTGAGCACGTGTGACTGGAGGGCTAGCGACAACGCGGCCGTCTTCGGGAAATGTCAATTTCCTTAGGGAGGGGCTATGTCTTTCGTCATCTTTGTTACTCAGTCTACTTGGGCCTCAGTTTCCTCATCTGAAAACTGGGACAATATTAACACAATACCTACTCAATGGGATGCTTGTGAGGATTGTTGAAATACTGTCCAGGAAGAAACATTCTATTAGTGACAATCAAAATAACAAGATGTGACTATGGAACGTCACCTGGGTATCATTCAGTAAGTGTTTGTGCCAGGGAGCTAGTGAGTAATTCGATAACCTTAAAAAGAAAGTAAATTTTCCCTATGGGAGTAATTTAGTGCCTAGGAGAACACAGACAAGCATAAATTAATACATATCGTCATTTAAAGTACCTGAGGGCAAAGTTCTTCATGCTGAGCTCCCATCCTGAGAGTAATGTGTTTTCGGGTTTAGAGGGAACAGAAACCATGAGAGGGGACTCTGATTTGAACCTCCCACTGTTTAGACCCAGAGCACAAATTTAGTCAACAAGATTTCCAAAAGTCTTGCTATTAAAGTCCTTGAGCCAACTGCATGTTCACCTTATTTAGAAACATGACATGGGGAGGGAAAGAAATCTTGTAGTTTGTGTTATTTAGATTAGGAGCACAGATTCTGGAGTCCCGCTGCTCCCATGAAAAGAACAGCAAGAGTGTTTACTGGCTCTGTGATCTTAGGCAGGTTCCTAAGCTTCCTGAGTCTCAGCTTTCTCAGTGATAACAAAAGGAAAATGACTGTACGTTCCAAATAGAGCAGTTGTGAAGATTTTTTAAATGCATGAAACACCCTTATCACTATGCTTGGCACATAATAAGTAAACACTCAATGAAAGTTTATTATTGTTGTTGTTGTTATTATTGTTATTATTTTAGGAAGCTGAGGTCCAGAGAGAACTTCATTTGCCCAAAGTCTCACAAATATGCACTGCAAAGAATGGAGTCAAGGTTCACTCAGTTATTGTCAACTATTTGGCTTTTTCAACCACACCACTAGGGTCTTTATGTTTATCCCTTGTCTTCACTTTCTATTATCATCTTATCACCTCTAGTCATCTTTTATTATTATGTGGATTATTCATAGAAAAGAGAACCCTTATCACTTTAGACCTGTTGGTCATGGGTAAAAGGCCACTGACTCTGGTAGACAAGTTTGACATATTTATAGTTGACTGTCACGTGTTCTCTTACCTTTCAGATGGTGAGCTAACTGAAGCAGGGTCCAGTCTTATTTATATGTGCAGACCCCGAGCCCTGTCAACTTCTAATTGTTACCTACGTCTTCAAAATATGCTGGAAAGAAAGAAACTCAACAGTATTAGTAATCATATATTACAAGTTGTTTTTAGCATTTTTGTCACATATATTTCTCTTTTATTTCTCACTACAGCCCAGTCAAGAGAGGACACTAACACTCAGAAAAGGTAAGTAAACTTGTCCCAGATCACATTGCATATAATTGCCTAGAAGGAACATAGATCCAGGGTGACTGACACCAAATCTTCATTATCAGAAGAAAAGATGGGGGTGGGGAATTCACACACTGTACCTGTTCAGGCACAGTTTAATCTGGTTAAAATCCATTTCTACTGGAATACACATGCATTTTATGAGAGAACAAATTTCATAAAGCTCAGTTATTTCAAGCATAGGTGAGCCCATTTGTCAACAAAAAATTAACTATTTCTTTACCAATACCATCTAGGCATTTCTTTTTTTTCAAACAATGGGTCCTGGCTGATTTTGCAGCACAAGAGATCTCTGTCTCACCCTAGAGTTTGACTGGCAGTAAGTTAGTGTGTGTTTCATCCAACCCATAACACCATTTAATTGTAGAAGAATCAAAGTTATCTTTTATGTGGTGTTCTTTCTCTCTTTAAACACTATGTCTGTTTTGATCCAGCTTGGCTTCAGGTTGGGGTTAGGTTTAGAAACTATCAAAAACACTTTTTACAAGCTTGTTATAAACCACTACTCTAAGAGAATCAGCCAAGTAAATTAATGTCTCAACACAAGAAAATATTCCATGATGATTAGAATATGTGAAAACAAAGAGCCCAAGAGCTATGGAAAAAAAAGAAAGTGAATTCATTGAAGGTTTATTTGCATCTGAAATGATTCACAAGATATGTATATATCTTGTATATGTATATATCTTGTATCTGAAATGATTCACAAGATATGTATATCTTGTGAGCCATGATTACTTTTTTCACCTGACATATTTTATGACTTCTTAAAATTACATAAAACATTTCTCAACATCTGAAGTCATTCAGGCATTGAGGCTAAGGGGTTACACATCAGTTGAGTAATGAGATGATCAATAGAAAAATAACTTGTCAACAAGAAGTCCTTATCATTTTAAATCGAATATCAAGAATATCAAAGGAGAGACTTTGTTACTTATGATAAGAGTAAAAACAGACCATTTTAATCTTACTTTAAAACTTTACCTTGCTCTGACTAGTCAGCATTTGAGTTGTTTTGTTTAGTTCCTTGGACATTAAATATTCTATATCCTTCAGGTTTCTTACCAGAAGGTAATTTACTGCACAGCACCTTTATAAATAAGAATTTTCTAAACACGTGATTTGAAGTAGAGCTTTCCTTCCATTAAGGCTGATTTTATTCTTGAAGAGAGACATTATATTTCTGACAATATTTTTTTCCCAAAGAAGGGGCTTATATAATTCTATTTTTACATCTTAATATGACCTAGGGACATTAATGAGTTAGGCAAGTCCACCAGGATTTTATCTTTCAGGGATTGTGCTATCTTTGAGGAATTGAGCCAAAGGACACTGAAATGAGATACATCTCTGGCAGCATAAAGGGGGCCCTAGTGCAGAATAATTAATTATATTCCAGAAAACAGGAGAACTTAGCTCCCATAGAAAGGCTACAATCAGTGTCCACTAAAATCTAGTATTCAGGCTCCCCTGAGTCCTTAGGCCTCAGCAAAGTGGGTGGAACGCACCTACCTAGGTTTCGGGTTTGATCCCAGGTTGAGGGCATGTATGGGAGGCAACCGATCAATGTTGCTCTCTCACATCGATGTTACTCTCTCTCCCCCTTCTTCTCTCTCTAAAACCAATAAAACCATATCCTCGGATGTGGGTTAAAAAAAACAACAAAGCCAAATTATAGGAGTAGAGACCCAACAACAGAAATAATGAAAAGAAAATTAATGTAATATTTTAAAGCTTTAGATAATCAACATGAATACAAAAGAAAAAGGTGAAGAAGTTAAGATAACTAGAAGATAATAGATAGGAAAAATAATGACAATCCAACAAAAAAATAACAATTGGTATCATAATGCTAGAACCAATCAAATAAAGCATTATCAACATTTGGGGATGATGCTGTCTAGGGCTGAAATCTTGTGGAGGCTTGACTGCTTCCAGATGGGTCGCTCACATGACTATTGGTAGGAGCCCTCTTTAGGACTGCTTCAGAGGCCTCATGACATGGAAACTCACTTTCCCCAGAGCAAGCAAGAATCTAGGAGAACAAGAAAGAAGTTTCAGTGCCTTTTATGGCCTAATCTTAGAAGTCTGTAATTCCTGAGGTATTCCATTAGTTACAAAGTCAGCCCTATTCAGTGCAGGAGAGGACCAGACAAGGGCATGAATACCAGGAATTGGGGATCCCTAGGGACTATCTACCACAGACCTCTTAGGGTAAAAGTGATTCATACCATTAGGAGTCAACGTCTGAGGTCTTCATCTCATTAGTGCACCAAACCACTAAAAATATCAACAAAATCCCCAAGCAGTCATCATGGAGAGTTATACAGGTTGTCGGCCATACCAAGTAGCCCAGTAGAGAGAGCTGAGCCCTGCACCCTAATGCAGAGCTCTGTTTATCCAATGGAAGGAGTGTCTTTTGCTGGATTTCACACCAATTTACTTGAAATCCTGAAATGTATCTTTGACACTAAAGAAAATGACAGAAGTAGAGCTTAAACATCCACAATATTTTAAATAATATGCCAATTCTGTAATCCCAAAGCACGATGAGACTTTTGAGAAATCACTGGAGAACTATTAACGTGGAGTTCATTTCTAGTATTTGCTGCAAATCAACAACTTACTGAACTTGCAAAATTTGACCTCTTCCAAACTTTACAACTCATCACAGTGCCTAAATTATCAGCCCTCCCCTTTCAGTTCTTAGTTTGTATCACACCAGAATTTTTAAATGATTTGAGAAAATTTGGGTTTCTAGATTCCCCAGTGTAGTTCTGGGATATCATGTTCTAGGAATCGATAGGAGATGAGCTCACAGAAAAACTTCATATGTTGTCTTGCAATTAGATGGCCAAGTAGGAAATCCTTGAAATGTGAACTTAGGGCTACCGGTGCCTTTCTAGGCTACTGCATTAATATTCTTGGTATTATTTATTACATTAAATCAGCATTTGTCTCTGAATTTTCAAAGGCAGGCTTCGGGTATGTGGAAAATCTTTTCTCCTTCAAGAATCCCTGATCTTATAAATCAAAAGCTCTTTGATTTTCAAAACTATCGTCTCTGTTTAAGTTTCAAAAAGTATTGTTTTTCTAGGGCTACCATAACAAAATACCACACACTGAGTAGTTTAATTACAAACATTTATTTTCTCATAGTTCTGGAAGCTAGAAGTCCAAGATCAAGGTGATAGCAGGGTTGGCTTCTCCTGAGGTCTCTCTGGTTGGCTTGCAGATGGCCACCTTCTCATTGTGTCTCACCTCTCATGGTCTCCCCTCGTCGGTGTCCTAATCTCCTCTCCTTATAAAGACACCAGTCATATTGGATTAGAGACCATGCCTATGACCTCATTTTACCTTAATTCTCTTTAAAGGTACTATCCCCAAATACAGTCACTGATATACTGGGGGCGGTTAGGGCTCCAACATGTGAATTTGTGGGGGAGGGCACAATTCAGCTCACAACACAAAATAACCTCTTTAGAAGTTCAGTTGACTTTTAAGTTTTCTTTGGGTTCTTTTGTATCCTCTTTCTGGGGAAAATGGGTCTAAGTTGTGGTGACTGACTCCATGGAGGGAGGATCTCAGAAACCTACATAATTTTCATAGCTTTTACAAAGCCCTTCATAACCTTTCACTAGCTTCTCCAATCTCTTCTCTCAGTCCTTCCAGCATTCACCTTCTCTCCTCCAGCCAGGCAGGATTTTTTTTTTTAGATTCTCAAAATCCCCGCTGCATCTCTCACCTCTCGGGCTTCAAACACGTTGTTCCACATCCGAAATGCTTTCTCTCGTTGTACTTCCTTTCCCCTTGCTAACTCCTGCAAGTCATTCATGTCTCACTTTTTGCTTTTCCTGGCACCCTATTTTTGGTTTCCCTATTAAGCTTCCCATAGCACACAACTACACTTAGTACTTTATAGAACTCGGTCATTAAACTTTTCATTTTTTATATAACATCTGTATTTTCTACTAGGCCATAAGCTCCATGGTGACCAGGACAGTATCTGTGTTGGTCACTGATGTGTTCAGAGTGTCTGCCACAATGTGCCACACAAAGCGGAAGCCTGATAAATATTTTTTTGAGTGAATAGAAAACAAACCTGAGGCACTGTCGGCTTGCTACACAAGAACAGTTTCTTGTGGGATTACACCCACATCTTTTTAAAGAACTTGCTCTATTTATCAGTCAGGATTGTTAGTTGTAAGCAACAGAAATGTCGTTTTAGGCTAATTTAAGCAGAAACAGAGATTGAGGAGCTTGCAGTGTTTTCTGGAAAACCAAAGAACCAGGCTTGGAGGCTACCAGGCCAGGTACAATACCCCAAATCCCAATGCAGAGTTGCAGCTGCATTTGGACTCCTGATGCCACAGCTGGCACTGCCAGCATCACAAGACATGAGGCACTAGAGCTGCCTCTAGAGCCACTGTCCCTGCTGCCGCTAGAAAGCTGTAACTGTTGCCTGGCTGCCTCTACCACCATCGTGGCCACCATCACCACTGCTGCCACCAGAGCTTTACTGCCCAGTTACTGTTCTTGCCCCTTGCCCTAACTCCCAGGCCACTCCTACTGTAGCAGCGACACTGCTGCCGCCTGGATGCGTTCCGGGCAGACACCACTGCCTCACATCACCAGCTTGCAATTCCATAATCTGTTTGGCAGATTGTAGGCCATGTGGCCAAGACCCTCCCTAGAGTGGAAGTAGGGGGGGAAAGTCTACTATTTTAGTGTCTATAGTGGAAATTCTCAAGCATAGGAAAGTTTCAACACTGAGAGACTAACAAGAATGACAACTGTCCCCTGCATTGTTATTGCAGAAGAAAGGAGTTCCATGACCCCACAAAGAGCTCTGTCTTTATGGCGCGTGTATGTGTAAAGCATTTTCCCAGTTTATAACGTTACACTTGCTACAGCACAGCAACGAAAAACTGTCAAGATGCTAACATCAGTGCTCAGCTTTGCACACTTACAGCTGGTCAGTTTCACCTTCAACTCACACTGATGCTCATGTCCGTCCCTCCCAACTACCCTTTCCCCAAATTCTTCCACCTGCACCTCCCTTTCTGTACCACCCTGTCTTCACTATCCCGCATTCCACCTTTTACTACTTGAATCTTCTCACTGCAAGCGAGCAGGGGCTGTGTTAAATGATCGTGGGGCTTTAGTGCTCAGTGTGGGGTTGGGCATGCAATAGGCTGTCTCTTGGCAAACGTGTTAAATGGAAAGGCGAGAAGCCTAGCTACCCCATGCCACCTCCCTGTAGCACCGGATTCTCCTCAGTGCTTAGAGCTTCTTTTGTTTAATGGGGCATTGACTTGTTTCTTTCACTACCATGAATCCCAGCCAACCTTGCAACACTTTCTCAGGCAGTTGCGATGTTAGGAAGCCTCTTTGTCCCATGTCTTTGAACTGCTGATCACACCTACTTATTCTCAGATGACAGCACATGGCCAACCCCTCAATCAGCACAGAACCTTCGCCCTGCGCCCTTTCTCTCCGCCTCCCTTCCTTCAGCCCTCCACAGCTCCTCAGTTCTTTTACTCCCTATTCCCCTCCTCGTACATGGAGGTTAACCTCTTCCTTGTTTATCTCCCTCCCTTTTTCTTTTCTATTTTGCTTCCTATGAGTTTTAAGGTTATATTTTCTATATTGATTCTTTTAGTAGTTATACCAGATATTTTTAACATGGATACTTTTAGAAGTCTAATGTTAATCAATATCTTTCTATTTCTTGCAAAATACAAGGACACTAATGCTTCGGATCTCATCAATCTTCCCTAAAGTTATATGCTATTGTTGTCCAGTATTTGGTTTTATATTGTTAATTTGACAAAGCAGGTATTATTTTGTACAGTCAATATTTGTTTAGGTTTATATATTTACAGAAATCTCTGCTGGTCGTTCCTTTCTGCGTTTGCGACTTTCCATTTGGTATTACTTCTACTTGAAGCTCATCCTTGAGAATTATCATTAATAAGTATCTGTCAGTGGTAAATTCTGTTACCTTGTTTTCTTTTAGTTTGGATATGTTATTCTTTCTCCCCTTCTTGAAAGATCATTTTACCACATATTCCATCGTAGGTAGACAGTTATTTTCACTCAGTGCTTTGAAGATACAATTCATTGTCTTCTGGTTTTCATTATTGTTGTAGAAAAATCACTCAGTCAAACTATTTGTGGAAAGTCTTGACTCTCTAGTTGCTTTATAGGTGTCTTTTTTGCCTTTGATGTTTTACAGTTTCACTATGACTTTTATCTAGATGAGAATTTATTTTTCATTTATCTTTGCCTAGAATTTGTTGGACTTCCTAAATCTGAGGATATATATTTTTTTAAGTTCTGGAAACTTTCGGCCACTATCTCCTAATTATTGCTTCTTCCACATTCCCTTTATCATTTCCTTCTGAAACTCTAATTAGACATATGTTAGAACTTCTCTGCTTTCAGTATCTCTTATTTCTTTCTCCCCCTTCTTTTAATGATAAAGGGGCTTCTCTTTTACATCCTGCAGTAGCATTACAGAAAAATCCACTTCTAGGCAAATATAATTGGAAGTACAAGGCTCCAGAAAGGGAGTTGAAGATGCCATACATTTTTCTGTCGCAATGAAAAAGCTTAATCTTCAGTCAGACCTAAGCTCGCTCATTAGCTCTCTTGTCCTCGGTGCCGCCTTGGCCCCTCTTTGGAAAAGATGCGCCTGCCTCCAGCCCCTTAGCCCTCCACGCGAAGGCTATGACGCTGATCTTGAGGAAGAAGTATGTCACACATAATACAACTTTGGCCTTGTTCTTTGTCCAGCACTGGAGCTTCTCTCTGCAGAGGCAGGAGGTAGATGGAGCACGAGGCCCTGCATGTCGGCCTGAGCTGTCTGCTTCAGCAGAGAGCGCTATTCTTGAAAGGTCTATAGAAGAGTGTAACACAGGCCAAGCCGCTCCGCTCAAAGCCTGGCCAACATCCCATGTTGACTCTTTCACTTTCCTTAGCAGTTGTAGGTTGAGGTCAATTCTGTCTCCAGAAGTCTTTAAGAGCAGTTCCATACCTAACCCTGTCACAACAATCACAACTCTTCACCCATTTTTGCAACACAGAGCTAGCTGGATACCAAAAGTATGATCTCTGTTTGCAGATGCTGTTTGTTGGGCCACTCATACACACACCATTTTCAACCCTTTTTGGAAATAGGTATTTAAAATACATAACTGTCAAAGGCTTTCTCTGGATACTGTTGTATCTATGCCTGGTATTAATTCATTTATAGCGTGACAGCAAATGTTTCCTATTGGCATAAGGTCGAGTGGGTTTTGTCTTTATAATTGGACCAATCCACAGGATGAAGGCTACAAAAGTTCTAGAAAAGCATTTCTCAAAGTGTGCTGCTCAGAACAAGGGTACCTGAGGAAATTAATAGCTGCTATGTAGGGAAAGTTTTCCACAGTCAAGCAGTTCTGAGAAACGCTGCATTAAACAAGGTTAGCAAGGTTAAATAGGCCCCTTTACTGCAAGACTTTTCAGAGCCTTTACTATACTAATATACCTTGTAAATCACAAAAAGGATACTATACAGTGTTGTGCAAATGTATTTGACCACAGATTACTTTGTAGCTGAGTATCTTACAAGATGAATTCCATGAAACAGACTTGAAAACCTTGTTGGAGTGTAGACACTGCCTTGTTGCTCAACTTTCTTCCTCCTGAGGCAGAAAAAACAGCAAGCCTCTCTTTTGGAGTCATCTGATGTTGATTTTTCTTCTGCCAGCTGAAATAGCTCTGTTGCTGCCATCTGAAAGAGATGTTCCTTGTCACAAAGTGTTTGACCACTCTGAACAAGCACAGACCTCCCTGTTTCCCCCACTAGGTCTCCCAGGACAGCTCCATCCCAGCCCTGTTCCTGGAATCTACTCTATGTCTTCACTCACCCCCTTTGGCTTTCAACCTACATGACATGCTATCTCCATTGGGCTCTGTGCCTGGGCCTTTGGTGGGTCCTGTTATTTCCAAGAATCCATTCCTTTCCTGGCTATAAGACTTGGATCCAGTGTTTGAGAGAACTCCACTTCCCGCCCTAACAGCATGCTCCCATTCCCATCCACCTGTTCTCATACTGGTGACCTCTTGCTTCTACCTCCCTGTATATACTTTCCAGCTTCCCTGTAGATACTTATCCTAGTCCTGTCCTTGACCTTCACCTGTGGCATTGCCCACAACTCTGATGTAACATTGACTACCAATGCTTGCTAGGACCACAAAATATTGGAAGGAATTCTCTTGCCTCATAAAAGATCAACCCAACTACAGGATATTAGTGTTTAGATCCTTTTGCGTCCCTTATTGTTTCCAGGTGAGTCCCTGGGTATCTTAGAGTCATTTTACACCAATAAACAATGGCATTATGAAGACTTGTGCCTCCTGTATTTTTGGTATCCTCTATGTGTTACACAACATGCCACAAACCTTGCTTAATCACGTGCTATTAGGAGTAGCGGCAGCTCTCTGCTTGTAGACCAGAGATTACGATTGGCCTACCATTTTATTTGAGCTACTTTTGTTTTCAGTTATATTTTTCTGTTTAAGTGCCCAAATCCCTACAGGCAGAAGTGCCTTCAAATTAAATTGTATTGTTACTATTCCAGACCACACACACTTGGCTCCTTATGTGGCTCTGAGTTCTGCTGCTGAGACGGTTGTGCATGCTGTTCTCAGGGTGAGAAAATGTGCCCAATTCAGCCTATTCTGCAGAACTCCTTTGTTCCCTCAGGCAAACTTGGCATGATTTTTGTTAAAGGTTCAGTTGGGATAACCCATATTCTTTCCCCAAGGTCACTTTTCAAATTCCTTGTCAATCGGTTTAACAAGAGGTAAGTAAATACCTAACTTCAGAGCAGCCAAATAGCAGCAGTTTCTCGGCACAAGTGTGTGCATGTGTGTGTGTGAGTATGTGTGTGCATGTATGTGTGTGCATGTGTGTGCATGTGTGTACATGTGCGTGTGTGTGTGTGTGTGTGTGTGTGTGTGTGTGTGGAGTATGTGCATGTGGTAGGGGAAGCTGAGGGGAGATAACAAGTCCCTCATTCAGTGACATCATGAAGCAAGAACATTTAAATGTCTTAAAAAATTGACAAGGTTATTTATCAATTGAGAGACAGGTACTGACACAAACAGACTTCAGAAAGATAACTCAGTGCTTATTTTCATTAACCAGGATAAGTATGCTTACAAAGGATTTAGAGGACATTGTAAATAATAATTTTAAGGAATATGACTTCCCATGCTAAAGTAAACCAAGTTCCAAAGCTGCCCTCGGAAACACCTGTTCCGGCCTGCCCAAGCATGATTGTATCTCTTCATAGACTTCCTTTTTTAAAATAATATTTTTAAAACTTTTAAATTATAGTTGACATTCAATATTATATTAGTTTCAGGTGTACAACATAGTGGTTAGACATTTATATAACTTACAAAGTGATCCCCTCAGTAAGTTTTATACCCACCTGCCACCATATATAGTTATCACACTATAATTGACCGTATTTCCTACGCTGTACCTTACATCCCCATGACTATTTTGTAACTGACAACTTGCGCCTCCAGTGCCCTCACCTTTTCACCAGCCCTCATCCTCGGGCACACTAAGCTTCAGGCCTGGCTGCACTTGTTCTGGGCTGCTCTGTTACACTTGGCTCTCTCCACTCTCTCCGCACGCGTCCGCACATTCTCACCGTCAAGTCAAGAGTACTTGGCATTAGTTTCCTCGCAGGGATTGGCTCTTCTTCCTACCCACTTAGCCGAAGCTTACTCATCTCTCAATGTCAAGCTCATACCAGTTTAATTCTAAACTCCAAAAGGTTAGAGGCTATGTCAGTGCCTGGGATATAATAAATTCTCAAAAACTATTTATTGAGTATGTAAGAAATGAATGAATGTGTTTTATACATGGGTTACAGGAAAACTTGGCATATTAAATAAAAGGCCCAGTTGAACCCTGTCCCAAGTGACCAGTCCTGTAGGGGTAGCTCTAATTATTTACCTTGATACAAAGCATTCCCTTGATATACATTAAGCCCCAACTCTGTACCAGCACTCCAGTAGGTTTGGGAGGGCTACAAAGTTAAATCAGACTTGGACCCTATTCTCCAGAACCCTGTAGTCCAGGGGGGAATTTTGATGTGCACATCAGCAACTGGAACACAAGGTTGAAAGTGACAAAAGCCAACAGAGGAAAACTGTGATCGATGAGAAGAGGAAAGGTATTAATTATGTAAGAGGGTGTTAAAATTGGATTTTGCTGCCTCACTTTGCGAACAACCCTGTAGGTGCCCAGTACCTTGCGGTGACTCCGCCGCCCTAGAGCGAGGTGCCCGATCATTCACACGGGGCATGCAAGAGACCCGCCCTGAGAGCAGGGAGGGGTGCGCCGAGGGCCAGGCCAGGGGACGGGGTTTCTTTGGAGGGAATAGTCGGTGTGCTGTGCATTGCCCTCTCATGGATAGAGGGAAAGGAGCTGCTTTGCTTCACCGCAAGCCAAGTGAGGGGGCTCTGAGGGCATCTCAGACGTTTGGTTAACGGGGAGACTTGGCGTTAGCCTAATGTGGCCCTTTAAGGTGAGCAGCCAGCAGCAGCAGAGTGAGGAGAGAGGAACGCATTGGACCAAGCTGCCATTCCACAAACAGCAGGGCAAAGGAAAGATCTCACGAGAAGGAGCTGATCTGGAGTCTCCTCAAAAGGAGTCATTCAGAAGAAGACTCCTGGCAGAGGAAAGACCCCGACCAACAGGGTCTGTGTAGGGTGGGTTTAGAATCCCAGGCCTGGGAGCAACTCATAAAGCAGCTGCCAGGGGACAAGCACCGTGCACATGGGGGAGACTGCCTCCTGAGGTCTCAGAGGGACACTCTCCAGAAAATCCACAAACGCACTTCATGAGAGCCAGCATCCAGGGGGAGCCAACAGCACACCGCAGCTGCTCGGGCCTGGCCGTGGAACATGGTGCCGTTCCCGCCAAACCCTTCTGCCCCGGCCTGCCTCTCAGGCTTAGCCAAGCCGGCAGCCAGCGAGCAGAAGGGGCAGCTGGGAGCCGATCAGAGGCCGACCAGGAGCGTCCCTCGGCGGGCTTCCAGGCCCGGTCAGCTCCCACGAGGGCAGGGAGAAGCCTTATGTTGGATGAGAGTTTCAAGTTTTCATGGTGACACTGGACCGGACTGAAGTTATGTGATTATTAGGCTAGAGTGGACTTTTTAATGCCAAAACAAAGGGGCTATTTATTTATTATCCAAGCATGACTGGAAATGCCATGGGACCTGCCCAATATTTCATCCAGGGAGGATTTAAACTAAGGAACAGGGGGAAAGAAAGAAAAATGTTGCTGTCTTGAGTGCACGTATCTAGTGACAGTTCATTCAGTAAAACCAATTATAGTTCCAGCGGGGGAAATCAGGGAAAGGAAGGGAAGTTTAGTTTTTAAATTAAAATGTAATAGACATAAGTGTACAGCTTGATAAATTTTCACAAATTGAACATACCCATATAACCAGCACCCAGATCAAGCTACAGCAACCCAGAAGACTCCCCTGGGCTCCCTTTCAGTCACTCCTCCTTCCACAGGGTAATCACTGCTCTGACTTCTAACTGCATAGATGAGCCTTGGCTTTTTTGTACTTTATATAAATAGAATCATACATGATGAGCCCACTATGTCTTCTTTTGCTCAACATAGTGAAATTCATCCATATTGTCCTGTGTTGTCGTAAACTTTTTGTTTTATGGTACCCCTTTCTGTGAATATAGCACACTTTATTTACCCATACTTCTGCGGATGGGCATTTGAATAGTGCAGTCGTAAATGTTCTTATATGTATACACCCAGAAGTAGAATTGCTGGTCCATAGACTATATGGACATTCAGCTTGAGTGGATTTTGCAAAAATGGTTGTATCAATTTTCACACCCACCAGAAACAATCCTATTGCTCCACAATCTCACCAACACGTGGTATCTTTACACCTTTTTTTTTTTTTTTTTAGCCATTTACTTGGGTGCAAGGGAATCCCATGATGGTTTTATTTGCTTTTTCCTGAAGACTAATACAGTTGAACATTTTCTCATGTTTATTGGCCATTTTTCTACCCTACTTTGAGAAGTGGCTATTCGGGTTTTTGCCCTTTTTTTTTTTTTCTAAATGGATTGTCTTTCTTCTTATTATTACTTTGTAGGAGTTCATTGTATATGTTTGCTATGAGTCCTTTATCAGATATATGTATAGTGATATCTCCTCTCAATCTAGATTGATTTTTTTACTCTCTTAAGGTATTTTGATGAATAAATGTTATTAATTTTAACATAGCCCAATATATACTGTTGGGTACAGTTCCAAATAAAAATTCTTTCTCCTGTATATCTCCAATTCACACAACACAATTTATAGACAAGATCAGCTGTCCTCTGCAGTGTTGCATTTGTTATAAACTAGGTATCACATATGTGTGGGTCTGTTTCTGGACTCTCTCTATCCTGTTCTATTGCTCAGTTATCCATCCTTGCATCAATATCATGCTACTTTAATTATTTACTGTATGTAGTTTTCTGACAGATCGTAATATCTATAACAGAATTATTTTTCAAGACTTCCTTAGAAATTCTGAGGACTATGAAATTCAAAATCAGCTTTACAAGTTTATGTCAGTTTACCTCAATAAAGCTGAAATTAAAAATAAGTAAATAAAATCAGCTTGACATTTCTGCAAAAATAATCTTGCTGGAATTTTGATTGAAATTATCTTGAATTTATATATTAACTTTTGGGAAATTGATATTTTTTAAATATTGAATTTTCTAATCCATGACCATGGTTTATCCCTCTGTTTATTTAGCTCTTATTTACTTTCAGTAATGTTTTTTAGTTTTCAGTACAGAACTCTTGTACAATTTTTACAGATACATTCCTATGTAGTTTTTGTTTTAATGCTATTGTAAATAGTATTTCTTTTGAACTTTTATTTTTATGGTTTTTGGTACATAGAATTATAGTGTATTTTTATTTACCTTGTGAAGAGTAGTATTTTGAAGAACTATCTTGCACTAGGTGCTCTTACGATACGTTCGCTTGTTCTCTTTCCCTCTTGACCACAATCTCGCAGGTACGTTTTACCCTCTTTTGTGAGAGGAGGGTAATAAGGTTCAGAAGAGCTGGGAAAGTTTTCCAAAGTCACACAGAAAAGTTACATTTGAACTGGGCTTGAGGAATAGATGAATTTTCTTATCAGAACAAAAGTAACAGAAAAGGTCATCCGGGCAAAACCATCACTAACAAAAGCAAAAAAGGCAGGAAAGGAAGGGTTGTGGGTTCCTTTTGACTAGATCAGAAGGCAAGTTGGGCCGGCTGTGGAGCTGCCTGGAGTTATCATTTGTGGTTCTCTGAAGTTCTCCTCATCGACCCAAATTTCCACCCGGTGTCATTTCCTTTCAGACACAAGAACTTCCTTGAACATTTCTTTTAGTGAGTATCTACAGACAGTAAATTACCTCAGCGCTCTTCTATCTGAAAACTCTTTAGTTTTCTTTATTATTGAAGGATATTTTTACTGGACATTGAATGCTAAATTGATAGTGTTCTATTTCAATACATTAAAGAGCGCATGCTATTGTGTTTTAGCTCCATTCTTTTCTGATAAAAAATCAGATATCATTCTGATGAAATACGTACTTTTCTCTGACATTTAAAAAATTGTTTCTCTTGATCTTTGGGTCTTAGCAGTTGGACTATGATTTTAGGAGTTCTCTGAGCTAGTTGGGGTTCATAGATTTCACTAAATTAAGCAATTTTTTAAAAATCTTATTTTTTTAAAAGAAAAATTCTACCACATACTCTACTTTTTTCTAGTATCCCAATCACACATCAGTCAGCTTGTTTGTTCTACATATCACTGCAGTTTGGCTAAATATTTCAATTATTTTTTTTCTGTTCTTCAGTTTGAATAATTTTTATTCACTTTTCTTAAAATTGATTATTCCTTTCTTCTTCAGTGTTCAATCTTTTAAACATACATTCAATCTATTTTTCTTATTGATATTGTATTTTTCACCTCCAAAATTTTAAGCTGGTTCTTTTATAGTTCCCATTTCTCTTCCAGAATTCCCCATTTACCCATCTGTTCATCTTTTCTTTTTAATTCTTTAATATATTTTAACAGCTGTCTCTAAATCCCTGTCTCAGTGCTAACATACAGGTCACCTAGGGTTCGCTTCTTTTGACTATGTTTTCTCTTTGATTAATAGTTTATATTTTCCTGCCTCTCTAAATGTCTAGTAATTTTTTATTTTGTCCTGAATATTATGGGTGATACCTTACAGAGATTCTCTATTTTTGTATCTTCCCTCTGACCCTTTGAAGAAAGTTAAGTCTGTACTGGCAGGTAGTTATGCTCATGGTAGATCACATTAATCTTAAATGGGGAATTGTTTTTGGTTTTATTATAGTGGATTTATTTCCATTTTGCATGCAGTTTTAGAGTGGAGCTCTTAGTCCTGGACTTACTTCTAAGGTATGGCTTTTCTGAAGTTTTAGATATTTAGAAAGTCTGAGATATTTACCAAACCCTTTGAACTTAGCAGAGCTTGACCCTCAAACTCTTTTTCCCCAGCTTCATGCAGCTACTAGAACCTGTGCCTCCTAGCTGCTGCTTTTTGCTAGGCTCCTTAGATTCTTACTCTGTGCATTTATGGTTTTGCCATCAATAAAGAATTCTAGGGAAATCTGAATACAGAATTTAAAGGGTGGTACATAACTATTAATATAAAAGTTATATACCTCGTCACTCTGGATAGGCTAAGTTGCTCTGTAATAAACAATAAGGGGAAAATCTCAGTTTTCAGTAGATTAAAAGCAACAAGAGTTATAGTTTTCTTGAACTAACACCCCAACTGGTAACATTATAGACTCTAGACTCTGGGTTTTATTTTAATGTTTATTTGAAAAAATTATAATTACCACACAAATCCCTTGATTTTAATCATATTATTACTTAAGTTGGGTTAATTACAATAAAATGAGTCAATTTAGACAAAATACGAAATACTAATAGTACAACTGATGCCTGAAAATGGACAAAATTTCCAAGGGTGTTGTCTAAGTCACTGATGTATAAATAATGGTCTACCTTATAAATCCAAAGCAGGCTTGGATTAAGGAAAAGACTAAGTTTAAGATGGTAACTTCAACAACAACACATAATTAATTAAGGTAATATAATCCTTTATTTTCAAAATTGATGATACTTTTTGGTGGTGTATCATTAAGCAAGTGTAATCTTATAAAAAATTGGGTACATTTGTAAATATTGAGGAATAATAGTAAGAGTTAATAGTTAAAGTATTATAACTTGATGCTTTAACCAACACTGTCATTAACTTTTCCATAACTTTACGCAAGTAGTAACACTGATCGGATGATGACCTCTCTACTTTGGATTTCTTAGTGTCTAGTTTAAAATTTGTAGACTAAGTCATCACTGTAATATATTTTGAGATTTGCCCATGATGATCAAAAAGAATTCGGGTTCTTCAGCAAGCTTATATAATTTTGACTTTGGCCATGAATATTTTCGTGCTCTTCAGCTCCCCTTTCTGCAGTTTCTTCAATAGCATCCCCATGCAAGACTGACGAACGATGGCAGAGATCCACATGCCACTATCGTTTCAATGCAAGCCCCTGACAACCTGAGTCAGTGTTAATGAATCAGGACGTTCATCACTGGAAAATAAGCCTTTCTCTCCCTCCCCTGACTTGCTGATACCCCTCATTAGCTGGTGGTTCTGAGAATGCCTGTGATAAGCATCTGAAGACAAAGTTGGATGGAGAAATATTCTAATCCTATTGATGGCAGAAGAAAGGGAAAGGAGCTGGGATTTTCCACCCTATTTATGGTGTTTTAATTAAGCTAAAACTTTGTTGTGTCATTTACAAGTAGGAGGAATACACAGTCAGCTGCACTTTACATATTGAGTGGCTATAAATAGAAGAATTAATATAGAAAAGATTAAAAAGCTCTGTGGATAATGGGTGTCTGTTACCTCCTGGAACACTATTACGTTTTTATTAAAGGAACCAGTCTGTATAGCAGCGTTTTTTGAAATTGAATTTTCTAAATTAGTAAGATTGGCTCCAGAATTCCGAACCTGGGGACATATAAGAGAGCCTGCTTTTTCATTCTCAGTTAAAACTCTCTAAGCACAGTTCATAGTTCGATGTTAATTGAATGACTTTTCATTTAAAGTCTCTCTTTCCTTAGATACCTAGAACCTATCTTGTTTTTTTGTTCACTGCTATCAGCCTTTGACATAGGGCACAATGTAGATCCTCAACAAATATTTGTGGAATAAACAAAAGAATATTTTTTTAAAAAATGATTACATAAAAGTATTGCAAATGATTTTCTTTTTTTAAAAAAAAAAATCTTTATTGATTTCAGAGAGAGGAAGGGAGAGGGAGAAAGATAGAAACATCAGTGATGAGAGGGTCATTGACTGCCTGCCTCCTGCACGCCCCCCACTGGGGATGGAGCCCACAACCCAGGCATGTGCCCTGACAGGGAATCGAACCTCCATCTACTGGATCATAGGTCTATGCTCAACCGCTGATCCACACTAGCTGGGGTAAACCTCAACATGTTTAAATAAGAGAGAAATAAAAATAGAAGATGAAGTAATTAATATGCCCACTGTTTTAATGAAAATACTAATATTATGAAATTAAGCAAATTTTACAGGAAATTTCTTAACAGATTTTACAAAAAATTTTAAGGAATTCGTGTGGTACCACTTTTCTGAGTCTTCTCTTACCACAATCTATGTGCCAAATACTGTGTCAAGTTTGGGGTGGGCTGCACATACCTGGAAAACCTGGTACCTGAATCCAAAGGTGTTGGGTTCCAGAAGGAAAAGCTGGAAAGTCCTCAAACACTGTATGGTATGAATTTAAAAGATAGAGTTGTGCTAGACTCACACACAGAGTTTGTGGCTGTCAAGGAAGGCCATTGTTTTCCCATGCTGCTCCACCTTTCCTGGGCTGGGCCTGCTCCCACATCCCTGCAGTATCAGCCTGGGGAGTGACACTGACCCCTCCCTGCTGACTCCTGAAGGTCCCACCCTGCCAGGATCACTCCCCATGGTGAGGTCAACCCTGTCTCCAGCGTGGGCCTGTGGTGAAGACTTTACTGAGGAGCTCTCAAGGAAGTTCAGACAAACTGGAGGAGTGCCAGAGTTAACACAGGGAAAAACTGAGTTGTGTAACAGTCTGGTGAGGCCTTATTTTTTTCCTCCCATGCCCCACCAATGCCACCATTCCTGCACAGAACTCTCCCTCCATGCGGCCAAATCTTGGTCTATTTTAGCCTAATGAACTCTGCAGGCCTTACCCTGATGCTTCCCTGAGACCCTGCCCCACCACAAATGTCCATGGGCTCCAGATAGGTGACATCTAACCTTGATGTACCCTAGAATTTTGCTGAGTGGCCTCAGACGCAGCACTGGCACAAGACTGAATCTGTATCAACCTGGTAAACAGCACTTGCCCCTACCTAGTGACTCATTGAGAACCTATGCCACACAACTTGTGTACCACCAGAGGTTATTTCAGTGACTGAGCCTAATAGGCAGCCAGCAGTTGGAGGTGCCTTGGGCCTTTTGCTGACCTACCCTCCAGCTTGGTGCTAGTGGAAGCTGGCCTTGGTAAGCACCTTGGCCCCTCCTATGTGCACCCAGGCCCAGCAAAGGCAGCCACAAACTGTGGAACACCTGGTAGCTCCAAACACATAGCACAGGGCCAGTTACAGGCAGCATCTGACATGGATCAACAGCAGAGTCCCTCCCAAGAGGCCCCAGAGCTAATACACATTAGACCATGATGTAATCAGCACACCCAAAGGAAGTCTTGGCGGGCACCAGATCCTTATGGGGCAAATTCCTCACACAGCAGTCGTACATTGTGGTCAGAGTCAATCCTCATAGTCAGCCAGCCTAAGAGCAACCCCACACATGGACAGACCAACAGCAATTAAGAATCACCTACAACAGGAGGGTTTATATAACCCACACAAAGGACATTCCTGGAGCACCTAGCTCAGGTAATCAGGGAGATTATGCCACTGAACCCCACAGGACACCAACTATTTAAGGCCACTATACCAAGACATGGTTGTGCTAATACACAGAGACAAGTGCAGAGAGACAGCCAAAATGCGGAGACAAAGAAACATGCCCCAATTGAAAGAACAAGAGAAATCCCCAGAAAAAGAACTAAATGAAATGGAGGCAAGCAATCTACCAGATACAGGGTTCAAAACAATGGTTATAAGAATTCTCAAGGAACTTAGTGAGAACTTCAACAGCATAAATAAGAGCATAGAAACCATGTAAAAGGACCAGTCAGAAATGAAGAATGAAATGTCTGAAATGAATACACTATAAGGAATCAATAGTAGGTTAGATGAAGCAGAGTACCAAATTAGCAATTTGGAGGACAAGGTTGCAGAAAACACACAAAAAGAGCAGAAAAAAGAAAAACTATTTTAAAAATTAAGGGTAGTTTAAGGAACCTCTGGGGCAACATCAAATCATAGGGGTACCGAAAGGAGAGAAAGAACAAGGGATTGAGAGGCTCTTTGAAGAAATGATGACTGAAAATTTCCCTGACCTGGTGAAGGAAAATGATACACTCTAGTCCAAGAAGTTCAGAGTCCCAAACAAGATGAACTCAAAGAGGCCCACACCAAGACACATCATAATTAAAATGGCAAACATTAAAGACAAAGGGAGACTCCTAAAAGCAGCAAGAGAAAGACAATTAGTTACCTATAAGGGAGCTCCCATAAGACTGTTAGCTGATTGTTCAACAGAAACGTTTCAGGCCATAAAAGACTGGCACAAAATATTCAAAGTGATGAAAAGAAGGGACCTACAACCAAGACTATTCTACCCAGCAAAGCTATCATCTAGAATCGAAGGACAGCTAAAGAGCTTCCCAGACAAGAAAAAGCTAAAGGAGTTCATCACTGCCACACCAGTATTACAAATGTTAAATGATCTTCTTTATGAAGAAGGAAAAAAAGATTAAAAATATGAATATTAAAATGGCAATAAATACATACCTATCAACAATCACTTTAGTTTAAATGCTCCAGTCAAAAGATATAGGGTAGCTGAGTGGATAAGAAAACAAGACCCTTACATATACTATCTATAAGAAACCCACCTCAAAATGAAAGACACATGCAAACAGAAAGTAAAGGAATCAAAAATTATATTTAATGCAAATCAAAATAGGGCAGCAATACTTATATCAAACAAAATTGACTTTAAAACAAAAGCTATAACAAGAGACAAAGAAGGTCATTACATAATGATAAAGGAATGGACACAACAAGAGCAAATAATGCTTGAAAACATTTATGTACCCAACATATAGCATCTAAATACATAAAGCCAGTATTGATGAACATAAAGAAAGAGTAATACAGCTATAGTAGGGGAATTTAACACCCCACTGACATCAATGGATAGATCGTACAGATAAATAATCAACAAGGAAATAATGGCCTTATATGACACATTAGACCATATGGATTTAATTGCATATATAAAAATATATTTGAAATAATAGTAAATGAAAAAAATAGGACACAAAATCAAATGCATTCACTGATTACAATGTTATAAAATGTATAAAAGCCTTTTTTATGAAGATCATAAAAAATAAGATGTTAATGATTGGGTTTTTTTTAATTATGGCATTTTTTGTTGACAAGTTAATATAAATGTTTGTAGAAAAAATATTTCCAACTTGAGATAATCTTTCAACAGTTACTAACAAAATGTATTTGCAACTTTTCTTTGGTTCATAATTTTAAAAAATGCTAACTCAGTGTTGCTCTCAAGACATGGAAATGTCCATTATTTGCTTTCAAATGAAAATAATCACATTTTCTGAATTTATAGGATAAACATATTTAATGTATGATGCATTTATGGAAAAAATATTATCTAAGTCTTTGCTACAGGCCACCACATTCAGAACCAATTTACTGAGACCCTGTGGTAACCCAGATCTCATGATTAAATCCCTTATAATGGAATTTTTTATAAAAATACTAAAATCTAGTAAAAAAAAAATTCCAGTGGTTATTCCAGAATTTTGTGAAGATCTAAGCCATGTCTGGGAATTCTGAAAATCTCTTGAAGACTAGAGAGTAAAGGCCAATTTTTAATTTCTTTCAAGTGTCCTTATCTAGCAGTTACAAGCTGCTGACAGCAGGACAGACTCAGCAATCTTTCAGTGCACTTTCTAAATAGAATGGCTTCAATAAATGCTCCTTTCATGATACACTTTCAAAGTATTAGCATACATGTAGATGCTTTCACAGATTGTAAGGGACATAATCCATTTAATATGAAAGCTGTGTTTATCCCTTGTAAATTATTGATTAGCCTTAATGTGCATATACACACATGGATTAGGTTCATATTTATAATCAAATTTGTTACTTACCATATTTCTATTTTTCAATATTTATCTCATTTCCAATGTCATTCATTTAAGGGTCTGCTAAATATACCTTTTTACGAATTGCCCCTCCCCCACTTTGAATTATCTCTTTATGAGAGAGTTTTTGAAAGTGAGAATATAAGTTGAAATTCAACTAACATTGACTGACTGACTACTAACTGGCTGCTCTGTGGTGCTTTTACATGCATTACCTTAAAAACAAAACTTTTTACACATTGATATATTTCTTTCTAGTCACTTCCCTTGTGGATGTAGATTTATTGTTCATATAATTTGTATACTGCTTTTTAAAAATGTAACAGAGTACCTTAAACATTTTTCCTGATAATAGAATCTTCATACAACAGTTTTTAGTGGTCCTATCAAGTAGATGGAATCGCTCATTTATAAATGCCTCATCGATGGACCATTTAAGTCAGTTATTCCTTTTCAGTGTGGGAAAGAAGAATAACATTTCAGAATTGTGAATAGCCAACCTGGTATGTAGCACAAAACCTGTAGAATCTTGACTTGTGGCTCAATGGGTTTATAAATTACCTTGTAGCAGAGACATCAAAAGGATGGCAACAAGGTTAAGAAAGTAAGATCAACAAAAGAAAGAAATACATTCAAAGAATTTGCACTTTTTATATTCAACTCTTTTGCCTCTTTTTTATTTACATAGGTGTCTTAGATATTTATTGCAGACAAATTAGAAAATGCAAATAAGCAAAAAGAAAAAAATGTCACTCTATATCATACTACCTAGAAATCATTAACACTTGGATCATAGCTTCCAGGGAAGTAAAGCTTGCAGTACAGGAAAATTATGCAGCCTCTATTCGTTTTTATATCCTTCTTTTTACTTTTTAGCAGCTCTGAGTAGAGCTCCTGCTGGCACTGGTTCAGGAAAGTACAAGGATTTCTCTATCAGAGGTTGTACAAAATATCTGGAGTCTTATCAGCACCTGAGGGTAACTCAACCTCCCCCACTTACCACCCATCTGTATCCCCCCAAAGAAGGAATTCTTTCCATGCAAGTCAGTGCTTTACTTTTCCACCAGCTCCCAACGCTATCTTTTAATGGCTTATTTTGCTCTTCAATTGTGCCTTTTATGTTAATCACCGGTGGGCCTGGGAGAAGAAATGATTGAAGAGAAGGCAAATGATAGGACCTGCCTTGGGGGAATTCTGGGCCCCAGACCTCACAAAGTCTACATTGGGGTCCTCAAATACTTGGAGACTGCAAAACCTCTTACTGAAAACAATCACCTCAAACTGAGAGTTGCTGTAAGGTTGGCAAAACTGCTTTGAAATCTTCTCTTGCTATTGGCAAATTTATAGAAAGAGAAAAAGAAATCATTATCTTAATCTTTCTGGAAACAGCTCTTGAATAGAAATGAACCATCCAAAGTTACTGAAATACCTTCAAAATTCTAAGACAGCAAGCACACTAATAGCTAAAAATGTCTAACTCACGTTCCTCTAAAAAACATATATAGGTTCAACTTTTAACTATTAATTATGTTCATTACATTAGAACTATTGAAAAATAACTACCATTGCTGAAAATGTATCCATTTGTAATATAAACAAACTCTTTTGAATCAATATATAGATTTATCAGAGTTCTTTCTTTGCTTCTCTAACATGTTGTTCATGGAATTTATTTGGTACTTAACTCACAAAGAAAACATTATTCTTATGGGAAAATGTAATTTTCCATTACAATCATTACCTTTAAAGGCTCAATTTCTAAGAACACACAATATTTTTGTCAGTCCCCTTCTTTTCCGAATATGTTATTTTTGTTCTTTTATTGATCATCTTTATAACCTTAAATAATATTTAAAATTTTACTTCTTTTCACCAACATTAATCAGCATCTTGACTCAGCTCTGTAAGATAAGAAATGAGTTATCCTACCCTTTTCTTTATGTTCTTCACCTACCTCCCACTTTCTACCTTCTGTGACTTCTACATTGTAATGTTAAGATTTATTCTGTTTGCAGCTACAGCTGATCCATATCTTGTCTGAAGGCTGATTCTAAACATTAAAAACTAATATATACCATTTAATATTTTCCTATGTAAATATTTTTCTCACATTGGTTCACAAAGTATGCTGGGATTTCTAACCCCACCACCTCCAACACTTAAAAGAGAATACACTTTATTAAAAATATTAATGAACTCCATTCTCTTATACCGTGATTTTATTTTGTTTCATATTTCAACATGACTTTATTGCACAGCTTTTGTTTCTCCTGGAGTTTGTAATTGCATTTTCTTTCTTCTTTTAAAAAAAAAAAAGCCTTGCCCGGCTGGGGGTGGCTCAGCGGTTGAGCATCAACCTAGGATCCAGGAGATCATGGTTTGATTTCCAGTCAGAGCACATGCCCGGGTTGCGGGCTCAACCCCCAGCAGGGCCTGCAAGAGGCAGCCGATCAATGACTCATTGATGTTTCTCTCTCTCTCTCTCCCTCTCCCTTCTTTCTCCAAAATCAATAAAGATATATATATATTTTTAAGTCTTATCAGATTCTCAAGTTGCCCTGCCTTTCAATCATATCATCTGAAGCAATGAAGCATTTTCCCCCAAAGAACTTCCTCTTAAGGAGTTCCTTCCTCCTCCAGCATGACCAGCTTTCCCCTTCACTACTCTGTAGCATGGGTTCTATGGGGGTCTGCCAGTTGCCTACCATCTTCATCATTTCCCTTTGGAAGAGAACCCCAAGTTTTAACTGGGAACATTGCCACCTGACATAAAACACATTTCCCAGGCTCCCTCATATTTTGGTGTGACCATGAGCTGGTTCTGGCCAATAAGATGGAACTACAAGTACACTAGACTCCTCCCAAAGCTTCTTTCGGAAACTGACTCAGCAGCCTATTTGCTCTGTGCATTTTCTCCTTCCTCAAACCCATGCCCGACAGCCGGCACTTCCCTATCCGTATTCATCATTATGTGACCTTGAGATGGGACAAAATGCTAGGACCATGGAAGTTCTAGAAAGATAAGCGCCTAGGTCCAAAATGATCATGTATAGACATCATATCGGTTCTACATTGCCCCTGCCTCTGAATTTCTTTTATGTGAGAAAGCAATAAAGGCCTATCCTGTTTAAATTACTGTTACTTTTTTGTCTGTTACATGCAGCAAACCTAACTAATTCTATCTGATATGGATTGGCAGTTTCCGTTACCTCATAGTTCAGTGTGACCATGAGCCAGTTCTGGCCAATGAAATAGAACCAGAAGAAGAGTATGGACTCCTCACAAAGCTTTTCTGAGTATAGTCTTAATACTCTCTTGTAGTAACACTGATTATTTTTTATACCCACTTTTTGAACCTTTCTGTGTTTAGAGAATTCCCTATTTTATGACTCCTGATAGAAGAAAAGAGACCACCTCACTTTATAAGAGCTGAAAATGCCAGATAATTGCAGCTAAGTCATAAACATCTGCTAGGACATCATAGTTAATTGCATCCAGAAGGTGGAAGAGGAATCGAGTATGTGAAAAAGGCACAACCCAATTCTTAAAAGCCTCTCTCTAAAAGGGACACGCATCACTTTTCACTTACATTCCATTAACAGAGACCAGTCATACGGCCTCACTAAAGAAAAGGGTGCCTGAGAAATGTACTTCCTAATTAAAAGGCTGCTATGAAGAAGGACCATAAAATTTGGTGGTCTGTTAGCCATCTCTGCCAGAAGTCATAGCATTAAGTATTTTTATATATTGTTAAGCATTTGTCTTTTCTTTGTGAGCATGCATATATGTGTGTGAGCTGACTGCTGATGTTCTTGGCCCATCTTTTAATTGGGAGCGCATGCATTTTCTCATTAACATCTATGAACCCTCTGTAACTACTGACATTGATCTTTTTTACCTGTCCTGTTTTTGTAAATTGTGTTCCCCAGTTTATTATTTTCTTAATTATATTTATGATTGCTTTTGATTTATAAAATAAACATCATATCAAATCCTTCAAGGTGCATTTTTATTCTTCCATTGTTTTTAAGTTCTACCTATTTTTAAGGTAGAACTGTTTTTAAGTTCTATTTTTTTCGCAGAGATCAAACAGCTATACATTAAAATATTCCTATGGTTCTTAAAATAGTTAAACTTAATATAATTTTATTTTAATATGTAGCATGAGATACGAACCTTAATTAGATTTTTTCAGAATTATCAATTTCTATAACACTCTTTACTTCATTACTCTTCTTTATATATTAAGTTTTTTTAGCATACCAGTGTCAGCTTCTGGGCTTTTTCTACTTAATTGAGTTTCTATCTTTTTTTCAATCCATACTATACCATTTTAATGACTTCACTTTAAATGTTAATGGATAATTTCCCACTAAATAGTCACCTTTTTCAATAACTGCTTATTATTCTCATCTCCTTCTTTTTCCAGAAAATTTCTAGAATTATTTGGGTAAACTTTTGAAAAGTACAATTGAGATTTTGTTTAAAATGTTATAAAACCTACAAAATTACTTTGAAGGAAAAATACTGACATCTTTAAAACACTTAATCTATCCACCCAAGAAAGAAATCTAAGTAAATAAGTAAGATTTTCTAAAACCTGAAATATTTCACAGGATGCCTCCTCTCTCTTCACATTCTATGTTAAACAATTACTTCAAAACTTTATTTCTAAACAGTCCTGAGATTGAAATGACCAGCAGGCAGAGTTTTGCTGGTACACAACTGAGGAAATAAGAAATATATGCTGGTCAGTCCCATGAGCCAGCTCTCCTGATCCCCATTGACTCATGGCAGTAAACATTCAAGGCAATCATCTTCCCTTAGGCTGGATGACATTTTCTCTTTGGCGAGCTTCTGTTTATATGTTGGAGTAAGAAGATTTTTATCATGCTTGTTTAGTTTTTAAAATGTAGTTTAAGAGAAGAAAGAAATCTAAAAACCATTAGTTCATAAACCAGACATAAGTAACACTAAAACAACTGAGCTACCTGGCCAGGGCTACTTTATTGAATTTTATTGGCTAATATTTTGTTGATTTTTGCATCTCTGTTCATGAGAGATATTGATTTATAGTTTTCTTTTGTCTTTGTCTGGTTTAGGTATTAAGGTAATGCTGGCTTCGTAGAATGAGTTAGAAGGTATTCCCTCTGATTCTATCATCTGAAAAAGATTGTAGTGAATTGGTGTCATTTCTTCCTTAAATGTTTGGTAGAATTCATCTATGAACCCATCTAGGCCTCAAATTACTTTTGTAGATGTTCATTCAATTAAAAAAATATTTCTTGGGAGACTGCAATGAATCAAACTAATAGTTCTACTTTCCTGGAAATTTTTTGCAATACTGAGTGAAATAGGGGTGCCTGAGTTAATTTTCAGTGCTGTACTATGATTGATTATCCCAACAAAATGTATCAAAGTGTTCTCCCCCTGATTATTATATTGTTTCAAGTTTGGAATATTCATTCATTTACTTCATTCATTCCTTTTTTATTTGTTTATATACTTCCCACTCCCCCAAATAATTCAAAGTAATTTTACAAGACATGAACACATAGAACCGTGAAAATAACGATGTTAAATTCTTATAATAGTTTAAATTTGTGTCTGAAATCTATTCCATTCCACTCAAAATTTTCCTGCTTTTAAACAAAACCTGTGTATTTTGATTCATTGTCATATCATAACAGAAGACTGTAAAGTATATAGGGAAAAACATGGTCTCTGGAATCAAATGCTTGAATTGGAGTCCCAGTATCCCCTTACTAGCCCTTTATTTGGGAGCTCTCCGACCTTCACACTTCTCAACTGTGAGATAAAACACCTCAAGCCCTTTTTGGAAACAGGCCATTTATAACTAAACCCAAAGGTAAATAAATAATCTCTCGGTGCAGATAAATTCTCCTCTGATCAATCTAACATGATGAATAAGTGAGAAAATGTATGTGGAAGTACTTTATAAACCCTAAAGCACCAAAAATTATTTTATCATACTGATAAGGTTGTTTTTAATTAATAGAATTTATCATCATTTAAATAAATATGTATTTGAGACTTCTCATTTTTCCAGTGGAATTTTCATACTCAATTTATTTGTTACATAATGTATCTTATGGGAAGTTGAAGTGGTGTTTCATTAGCTATATATTACCTTAGGAAGAAATCTTATCTTAATAATTTTTCATTTTCCTAGGGCTTCAAATAAGAACCACAGTTTATATATCTATTTGTTATTTCTTCATTTATTTCTTCCAGAATGTTTTCATAGTGTCTTTTTGATAAATCGACCTGAGCCAAACTAATAATTAGTTATTATTTTGAAATTAATTGATTTTTCATTCTACTTTCCAGATATGTCGCTAGCCTATAATAATGTAATTTATTTGGGAGTGAGCATAAGCTTTGACAGGGCCCTCTAGGAAGCAGATCCTTAGGTAAGTGTTAAATGTTGAAATGTGGGGAGGCACAAGCCTAGAGAATAAAAAGGGAAAGGGAAAGGGAAGTAAGGAAAGAGGTAATAGGAGGCAACAAGCTACTTCACAATGAGCTGCAAAGGACGTTGCTTAGTCCTCAGGGTCTTGCCAGAAGGGCAAGGAGGAGCCCTACCTGCAGATGGGGGGGGGGGGGGGGAGAAAGTGATTTGTGCCGATCTCTTAAGTTTCCCATTTCCAGTCAGTCAAGATTCATCCCACAGGAAAGTAACTCTTGTGTGTGTCTGAGTTGTGTCCTCCTGCCCTGTGGGGGGAGCCGAGAAAGTTAAAATGCACACTACAGAGAAGCATCACGTCCGAGTCTAGAAGAGGTAACGAAAGGCAGTAATACATCAGGTGGAGTGTGTGGTACAAGCAAGTCAGGGCTACAGCTTGATTCTAGGAAGCAGAGGGGGTTCAGCTAAGACGGCACCGACTGGGAGGTCGGTGGCATCCTCCGGGGGCGCGGAAGAGGCTGTCGAGGGCATGTGCGGGGTGCACAAGATCTGATCTGATACAGGTGGTCCTCTAAATGTATGAGGAGGTTATTTGTAAGTTACTTAAAATATACTATAATTTTGTTGGAATTCCAAGGATTTGATTTTATTTATTTTTAATATGTCTTTATTGATTTCAGAGAGAGGAAGGGAGAGGGAGAGAGATAGAATGATGAATCCTTGATCGGCTGCCTCCTGCACGCCCCCTATTGGGGATGGAGTCTGCAACCCGGGCCTGTGTCCTGACCTGGAGTTGAACCAGGATCTCCTGGATCCTAGGTCTATGCTTAACCGCTGAGGCATACTGGCTGGGCATTAATTCCAAGGATTTTAAAAATATGTCATCTGTAGATATAAACGTTTCTTTCTTTGTTTCTCTATTTTCATTTCTTTTTCTTCTCAAGTCATTATGAGTGTATCATAATATGTTGAATAGGCCTAGGAACAGAATTTGTTTTTATATTTATTCCTGAGGAATTAACTCCATCAGGGCTACATTAACTATAAATGCTGACCTCAGTTTTAAGTAGGTAGCATGTAAAAAGTACAATAAGAGGTTCAGTGGCACAGACTTTCTAGATCAGTCTTTTTTCTCTTGGTGCACAACTACGTTTCCCAGCCCTCTTGTATCTGGGTGTAATCATGTGACTTACTCCAGCCAGTGAAATGTGGGTAAGGCTAGTGTGATCCTCCAAGTCCTCAACTATAGTTTGCCAGTTGGCTCAGTGCAAGAGACCCAGCAGAGGAGTCCGAGGCCCTAAGGAATGAAGACCATTGGATGAAGTGGCCCCTGAATGACTAAGTGGAACAGAGCCCTGCCCATCTTGCCATGTCGCCTTTCCTTGACATCCTGAAACTATTTTTTCTTTACCTTTGTCTTCCATCTACTCCTTTGACCACTATTCTATCTCTATGTCTGGTGGAGTTTTCTCTGGATAGCCACCAAAAGTGGAAGACATTAAAATCTTTTTATTCCAGGTACCATTTCCCTGGACCATCTCTTGCTATGGCAAACGCATCTACTTTCACAGCTCCCAGTCCCACCTCTTTGCAGATGATTTCTAAGCCTGCCCGGCAGAAATAGTCTCTCTGCCAAGCTATAATCCTCCTTTACCAGTGGCCTGTTAAGCACTTTCATGTGGCTATTCTGCTGACACTTTAATTGGACAAGTCCCAAATCAGACTTCATTAATCCCCAAACCCAACTCTCTCTTCTGATTTCCTCAACTCCGTTAACAGTGTCATTTTCCCCCTGCCACTTGGATTGCAACTTTGAGGGCATGTTTTTCTCTTCACTCTTTCTTGGTAATTTCCAATTAGTTGCCAAATCCTATAAATTCTAACTCCACAATGTCTCTTGAATCCATTCCCTCTTCTTTCCTAAGAGGAGACACATTTATTCTCACCTTCACATTGCTAACAGCAGCCACTCTAGTTCTGACCCACATTTTCTTCTCACTTTGACCACTACATGAGTTCCTGCGCTGGCATCACCACCTCCAGCCTTTCCTTCAGCAGCAGGCTGTTCCTTTCCAGAGAAATCTTCATAAGGCATAACTATTTTTACACTTTCCTATGTAAACTCATCAATGGCAATTTATCTTCCTGAATTGCACAAAACTGTGTCACCTTGTCAGTCGCATTGGACTCTACCATTGTGCAGCCACTACACACCTTTCAGCTTGGGCTTTATGCTGAGAAAGGCTGGGCTTCAAATTCTGGCTTTGACATTCCCTGATTATGTAATCTCAGGAAAATTGCTTAATCTTTCCTTCAAGCCTCTTTTTTTTAATTTAGAAAAATGGGAGTAATAATTGTACTCATCTGTGTAAGATCGAAGATAACAACAAAGCCTTTCCTTCTCCCTCCCATCAAAAGTTGGGCTGTATTTCCCCACTCTTTGCATCTGGTCTGGCCTTGTGACTTGTTTTGGTAAACAGAATTTGTGGAAGTGACCTTGTGCAATTTAAGAGCTTCAGCCTCAAGAGATCTTCATGATTCTACTCTCCGTGCTTGAAAACCTAAGACTACCCCATGAGTGAATTCAGGTTAACCTTCTGGAGTAGCCACGTGAATGCATCCACAACTCCCAGCTTGCCCTTCAACTGACTGCTAGCTGCTCGTCATATAAGTGAGGCCATCTCAGACCATCAAGCTCCAGCTAATCCACTAGCTAACAATAGCCGCACAAGTGAGCCCAGGCCTGATTAGCAAAGAACCCTCCAGTGGAGCACATGGTAAACACTTAATAAATATTTATTACATTGAAATTCTTAAGTGCCAACTCAAGCAATTTTAGAGGAGGAAGAGCTCATTTTTGGTGGGTGGTCAGGGTAGGATTTGTAAAGGACTTGGATTCAAACAAGCTTTTAAAACTGGGAAGGATTTAGAGAGATAGAAAAGAGGGAGAGGGAATTCCAGGAAGACAGATGTGAGTGAAAACACAGAGTTGGGACACACATAACCATTCCGGAGACAATCTAATGGTCTGGCGGCAGCAGAGGGCTGATGGCAAGGTAGAAATATTTTTCATCCCATTATAAAAAGTGAGGTAAAATGCTGAGACTCTGTCCATGGAAAATTGATCCTAGGGTAGCTGGGAAGTTGGGCTGAGGTTTATTTTCTTCCCAATTATTCTTCTTTTTAACCTTCTTAAACTGATGATCAAATACATTCTGATGGAAATGAGTCTTCAAGTCAGCCTGCCAGTCCACATTTCAAGAGTAAAGGAGATTCCTCCTTCTTCGGGCACAGCCCTTAGACTCACACCCCACCTAGGTGAGGCCTGAAGCAAGAGCTGGTACTGCATGCTGAGACCATCAGATGTATAAATTTCTTCTACAAGTCAGATTCAAGGTAGGTGAGGCCAGGAGGAGGCAGAGAAGAAAGAAAGGATTAGTGAAGAGTCAGAACAACACAGGTTGTAGGAGGAGCTTAAGATCCAAGGACATGTTGTCCAGGAATAGAGAAGGTGGGCTGGAAGGGTTGGGAAGGCAGGAGAATGGGGAGGAGCTATAGGCACGGAGAAGCATAAATGTGTACCACATGCTGGCATATGACTACAGGTAAGTTTACATAAGTAAGGTAGCAGATATCTATTACCCGCAGAAAGGGCAGGCCCCAAACATGTGCTTCATGCCTGGACCAGAAGACTTAGTTCTAGTCCCTCCTAACTTATTTACTATCTGCCTAAAATTTTCTTTCCTAGAAAGTTAGAATTTGACACCTCCATCCAGTTCTCCATTTGACCTGATTTCGGTATTCTTAGTCATTTTAGGACTAAGAGAATCAGAAGATATTTTATTAAATTGTTGATGAATGCAAGAATATTTCTCAACATTTTTTATTTCTGTTATGACAAGTCAGTTTTGCCATTGGAAAGATTTTGGTGGTTTGGTTTATGTTGGTTTGTGTGTTTTTGTTTTTGCTTTTGTTTTCATATTTCTGAAAATCTTGGTGTGCCTCATAGTTCTCTCAGTAGCTGACTGTTGAAAACACACCTTTGATGTTATTTCTCCAGTCCCAGGGCCCTCCTAGTAAATAGCGAAATCTATTTTTAATGCATTTGTTGACAACTGTTCATGCCCATCACAAAGATATGAATCTGGGAGGAAATTTGTGAAGGTAGGAGGCTAAGAGCACAAGGGGAAAAATACAGACAGATTATGCTTATGAGGACATTTGCTTCCTTCTTGCCTGGATGTGACTGGAATATTTCTTTAGTGGATACCAAAATTATGGCAGTTTCTTAGAAAACATTGTGTTCTGGATTCTGACAAGGAGAAGATAAATACAACTAAAACACTGCCCAAAAAATCACCCTCAAAATAGCAAATAAAAATTAATATAAAAATAAAAATGCTGCACTCTGAAAACCAGAAACTGGATTCACTAAAATAGCTGGAGGAGAGGAGGCTCTTGATAGAATACTAAGTAGGCCTGCCTCCCACAGTGTCTCATTAGCCATGTCTCTAGGGCAGAGGGAATGCACCTCCAGACTCACCTGCACCATAGCTAGAGCTGTAGCTAGGTAGTGCCTTGGCCAGCTGTCCTGCCCTGATCCTGATCTGTCCCCTCCAAACCTTTCTCAACATTCAAGATTAAACTCCAGTATCACTTCTCTGGTCGTGCAAGCCTGGAGTGATCTCTGCCATTTAGAAATCCCTTAGCACAGGATTTACATGAGGGAGGGTCGTTGGGAGTCACCTTAGGGTTTCTTCACCATGGATGAATCTCATGGACATAATGATTAGCAATCGAAAACAGACACAAAGACTACAGACAGTACAATTTCATTTATGTGAAACTTAAAAGCATGCAAAACTAATTCATGGTGGTAGAAGTCAGAATTGCTACTTACTAAGGAGGAGTAGCAACTGGGAAAGAGCATGAGGGAGCTGTCTGGGGTGTTAAAAATGTTCTAGATCTTGACTTGGATGGTGGCTACATGAGTGTTAGTCTTTGTAAAAACTGAGTTATACACTTAAGATTTGTGCACTTTTTGCCCTAGCCAGTTTTGCTCAGTGGTTAGAGCATCAGCCTGCAGACTGAAGGGTCCCAAGTTTGATTCTGGCCACATACCTCTGCTGCAGGCTCGATCCCTGCCCTAGTCAGGGCATGTTGCAGGAGGTAACCAATTGATGTGTCCCTCTCACATCAATGTTTCTCTCTCTCTCTCTCTCTCCCCCCCTTCCACTTTCTCTGAAAAGCAATGGAAAAAAATATCCTTGGGTGAGAATTAAAAAAAAAAAAAAAAGATTTGTGCACTTTTTGCATGTTACACATCAAATTCTTAAAATGTTTTAAACAGATGTTATACTGACAATCTAGCAAAGTCTTTAAGACCTGACTTCAGAGCCAGACAAACCTTGATTTAAATAATTCTCCCACTAACTAGTGAAAAGGACCGGTGCCCATTATTTCTTATCTCAGCTTCCTTATGTGTAAAAGGAAATAATAGTAATTGTAGGAGTAATTGTAAGAATTAAATGAGTTAGTTGAGCAAAATTTTTAGTGTATTGTTGAATAAAGGGTGAAACAGTCTAGAATGGTATCTACTATTAGCATTACTGTTGCTACTACTATGTTAATCAGTTACCAATCAACTATTATTAATAATAGTACTCATATTGTTAATAATATTAATTTTATTAATGAATTGTTTCTATTCTATAAGAACAGAAAAAGAGCTTGGGAAAGTAAATTACACATGGACAGCAAATACATGATAAGTTTCTCTTGTGCAGTGTAAATGGTAAGCACTACCTTCTGATCATAGCATTCTTTTCTGCTGGTTTACTGACTTTAAAAGCCTTCCCAAATGCTCTCCAGGTAGCTAATACCAATCAAGTGGAAATGGTAATTGAGATGAACATTTCAGCCAGTGCTGATTATAATCGCCTAAAAGACAAGAACAAGGCAATATTCAATTGGGTGCCTGATAAACCTTCTCTGACGATGCTCTGACAATGTGCAACCTATTATCCATGTCATTAACTGCCCTTGTTAAAGGAGACAGTATAAAGGAGCCAGGATTTACTGCTTATGAAAAAGTACCAGGCTTTCATGAAAAGTAAGCTATCGGGTAGATACTAACACCACTGGCAAGAAGAGCCTTGGCTATAGGGGAATAGCTGCTGTGGTTGAGGAAAGTTGGAGCCTTTTCCTGTGAAAATAAGGAACCTGGAAGCCAATGGGTAAAGCAAGACTAAAGGTCTATAGCGGCCTGGCACAAGGACAAGACCATAAGTGGTGGTCACTTAAGGTTCGAGTCAGAACATGTAATGAAGCCAAAAGCAAGGCATATAAAAGAAGTAGAGTCAAGATAGTCATCAGGCAAAAATCCAGGAAGATAGGTGGGAACTGGGAAGACACACTTGGGAGGGCAGGTTAAGGCAGACTTACTCAGTTTGTGATTCTTCTTGAACATCCAAGTAGAAATGCCAAGTAGACTTGGATATTCAATACCGAAGAGGCTGGAAATGGAGAAATGAATTTAGGGCTTATAGGCATGGTATTGAAAGACATAGCACTGAGTAAGATCCCCTAGAAAATAAAAATAAAGAGAAGCCAAGGACTGAAACATGGGGCCCTTCAATGTCTCTTTTCAAAGAAGGAAAAGTAAAGAATACTGAACAGGAGAAGCCACTAAATTAGAAAAAATAAGCAGAAGATAACCCCAAAGAAGTGGGGGGAAAATGCTTTCAGAAAGTGTTCGAGTGGTGTCAAGAGGTCAGTAAGATTAGGACTAAATATTCACCACTGAATTGGGCAAGTTGGAGGTCACTGACCACCTTGACAAGAACATTATCAGCAGAGCAGTAGCTACAAAGGCTTGATTAGAATGGGTCTTACAGAGATTTGGAGTTGTTAAAATTAGAAGAGATGAAATGTTAGAAGAGTTCTGTGGACTGTAAAGTGGCAAATGTATGATAATTTTGTTACAACTAATCATTATGGTAAAAAGTACTTAACCTTAATACTTAAGGCCTGCTGGTGCAGATAAGTGAACAGTCAGTAGATAAAGATGGTCAGCTGATGACAGGCAGATCTTAACAGAGGCAAATCTTAAGAACACATTAAGGTCACAAAAGCAGTTTGTTTTCCTCCCTCTGTATCTTAATGGAAAGTGGCTGGGAGTGGTTGACAAGTGCAGCAAACACATGTAAAGCAGGTCTCTGCAACAGCATTGATGCAAGAGTAAATGCAGAATTTGTACATTTGTAGATTCAAGTGTAGACTTAAGCAATGATTATCTTCAGACATTAAAATTTGGTTAATTGGAAAGCCATGAAATCTTTATTAGATGTGGATAGTAAATTTGATATCCATCTAACCATTACTTTGGCAAAGTGAATTATGGATTCTTATTTATCCATCCAAGTCACTTACTAAAATATTGCATGCCTACTATGTGTAAGGTCCTATGAGACAATACCTACTAGAAAATGTAGCTGACTCAAATATTTCACACCACAAAACTCAGAACATGTGACAAACCTATAAGTTTTTAAATTTTCTCTAATGAATTTAAAATTCCTCAGTAGCCTCCATTGCTTTGGGTGAAAGGAAAAATATACTTACATGTATCAATCAGCAATCTCTCTTTCAGTTAAATCCATTTCTTTAGTTTAAACTACTCACCTTCCAGGGGTGTCCTCCCTTCCCCCTTCTCTAGAGGTTCATCTTGGTTGGAGGATAACTTGCAGGTTCTGGTTGACAGAAGGGCTCTTGGTAGCCATCCTGTCCTCTGGGTCTTTGCCAGCTTCTGATGCAGTGTGGCTACTCTGTATTTGTTCCTGGCATCTGGCTGGCACCCACTGCTACAGTTCGCAGCTGAAGAAGCATCTGGTCTATTCAGTGATGGCTCCGGCTGCTGGTGTCCTCACATGTTCGTGTGTCTGGTGCCGGTGGCGTCTTGCTGTCAGCTCTATCAGGTGGTTCATTTTCAAGTGCCTTCTTGGGATTTTCCTCCCCAACCTCTAGGCATTAGCCCTCTGATTCCTAGGGTCAGATCTATCCCACAACCTCTTGAAAAGCTGGGGCACATGGCTCATCTGCCTGTCTTCCACAGCTTTCTCTAGGTCTACCTAGGAATCCTCTCCCTTCCAATCCAGGAGCCTTAAAAACTCAGGAGATCTGTCTTCTTCCACCTTGCTAAGCCTCTCTCCACCTCTAACTCTCAGTTCAGTGGCACTGTGATCAATGCAGAGCTACCTGGGTCAAATGTATCTGCTTGTTTTCCTGTTACTCATCCACACGTATCCACTGGGGCTTTAGGCCAGAGGAGACACCCATGTCTCACCTCCCCTTTTTATTCTTCTCTCCTCTCCCCCAAGGTTCTACTTCTTCGTGTCAAAAGGACTATTTTTCTTTCCCTCCTGTCTGAAAGGGCCTTCCCCTACATCATTTTCTCCTTCTTTGCAAGGAAATTTAGATGAAATGTTGTTCCCTTCCCTGAGGCCAGAATGGCAAAAGAAAACCGGAAAACCAAGAAGAGAAACCCATTGGGAGATATGTTTTTAGAAAACAACATATTTCTTCCCAGAGAATAGAGTATATTAGAGGTTGCTTGTCCTCAGAAACCTTACAAGCTAATTGGAGAGGTAGGACAAATATGTAAAAAATACAGTAATGCAAAAGCTCCCCCAGTGTTGCAGATGTTACGGTCTGTCCAGAGGCTGGCTCAGCTGGCTGGAGGGGAGCATCGGAAGCCCCTTCCTAAAGGCTGCCCTAACGGAGGGAGGACCAGGCCAACAAGGGGGAATTCAGTAGATTAGCAAACGGTCCTTAGAGGATTCTGGGCAGCATTACATTAATTCCTTTTATTCTGCCGGAGTCGTACTGCCCTGAGCAAAAGGAATTTTGGACAGACTGTCATTTTGCATACTGATAAATATGAACTAACCCCAGCCCAGTGGAAAATATTTTTTATTATTCACATCTTACTTTCAGCTGAAACATAACAAGCACAGGACACTTTCTTTAATAGTATTCCAGAAAGGAACTTGAGCCTGCAAGGGCCATTTAGGCTTTTCCCCATGAAGGAATGTCCTTGTACAAAGCTATGTGTCTATGGCTTATATTTCAATCATTTTTCCTTGGCTATTTGTTAGTGTGGTGAATACAGTTACAGATGTAACCCAGGCGATAGATTTCCTTATTTTAATAATACATTAATTCTTCTGTCCATCTTTATTCTTTTATGCAGTAAGTTAGGTTAATATAATGGCCAAAAGGAAAAGAAAAGAAACCAAAGAAGATATGTATGTCTATATTTATATACATATAACAGAGCAAATGTAATATTATATGTATTCATGTCTGTGTCTACTTACATGTAAACACAAAACACTTATAATGTCTATATAAATTATAGGTATGGCCCTGGCCAGTTCAGCTCAGTGGCTGAGCGTTGTACTGGGCACGGGAAAGATCACTGGTTAGATTCCTGGTCAGGGCACATGCCCAGGTTGTAGGTTTGGTCCCTGGTCAGAGTGCATATGCGGAGTACGTATGGGGCTCTCCCATTGATGTTTCTCTCTCCCTCCCTCTCCCTTCCTCTCTCTCTAAAATCAATAAAAACATTTTTAAGAAAAAAAAAAGTATATATGTAGGTATGTCATTAAGTGTGTATATATGTATGAAGTACATATATGCATATATACACACACACATGCGTTTGGGTAAATATAAAGTACTAAGACTCATATTGAAGGGTAAGCTGCATACCCACATTTGATACAAATGAAATGTTTTATGCCTTTGAACCTTTGCATATGTTGGTTCCTTCAGCCTCAAATGCTCCTCTGATCCCCTTCGCCTCCCACACTCCTACTTACCCTCCAAGAACCAGCTCAGGATCCGCTCCTCACCGTGCGCTGCTGAGCTGGGCCTGACTATAAAGAACTTGATCTCTGGCCGCCTTCGTTCCTTCACGTCCCTGCCTCCCCTCCCAGACAATGAGCTCTTTACGCAGAAACTGAGTCTCAGTCATGTTTGCCCTGCCCCAGACCCTAGCCCTTAGGCACATGCTAAGCACTCAATAAACATTTTATGAAGAAGTAAAAGCAGTCCTTGAGTAATAATTAGGAGTTTAATGTGAAGGGATGGAGAGCACTCCCCTCACCCAGGGTGTGAAGGGCCTTTGAGGAAGGTGGGAACCTTTTCCCAAGACAAAGAGGAGTCACCAGGCGGTGGCCTGCTTTGGGAAGGTCTTGGGGGATGGAGGCCACCTACCTGGGTAATGTGGAGTGGTGTCATGCAAATAGCTCTTGTGTCTTTGAAAACTCACATGATGAAATACTGATTATTTTTTGTTTGTTTATGCTCACCCGAGGATATTTTTTCCATTGATTTTTAGAGAGAGAGTGGAGGGGAGGAAGGGGGGGAGAGAGAGAAACATTGATTGGTTGCCTCCCACACATACCCCGACCAGGGTGCAGGATCGAATCTGCAAACCAGGCAGGTGCCCTTGACGGGGAATCAAACCAACAACCCTTCAGTGCATGAGTCAATGCTCTAACCATTGAGCCACACAGGCCAGGGCATGACTACTTTTTGAAAGTCAGAAAAAAACAAAAAGCTCAAGCTCTCTGAAAGTTTCATAGTTTGTAAGGAGAGGGCAGGAGCGGTGGCAAATGGTCTCTTATCCTACAGGGTGAGGTGGAAATGAGAAATTTTACCCAAAGTGTTTTGTATGATATATTCATGTGAGTCAGAGGCTAGTCAGGAAAACTGCAACTATTTCAAGTATTTAGAATAGAGGAAATGCAATGAGGGGACTTCAATAAATTGGGGCCAGAAGAGCTGATCGCTGTAGAGGGAAGGTGAGGAAATCCAGAGATCAGCCACAGCAGGAAGCTGCCGTCCCTACACTGCAGAGATAAGGGGAGAGGACAGTGTCACCAGAGACCGGGAGCTGAGGTCACAGAAAATGAAACCCCGTCTAGTGGGAATTTGCAAGACAGGAGCTGGAGCTGGTCCTGGAAAAGGTGCCAACCAAGGCAGACAGCCTGAGGAGCAGCACCGGGGCGGCTCTTCCCTCTGCCTGCCTGTCGCCCACCAGCACTCCCGCTGTCCAAACCTGCGCTCAGGGCAAAGCAGAAAAAGAGAGAAATGGACCTGAGAGCAGCACTCAAATCATTCGCACCATCAGTTCCGATTAGTTTTGGCTCTGAGGAAAAAATCATTCAAAATAACTGTGGCTTGAATAAGAGCAGCTCGTGTTTCTCTCCCATAAAAGCCCAAGTAGGTAATTTAGGGCTAGTGTGACATTTTATAACATCAGAGACCCAGGTGTCTTCTATCTCGATACTCCTTTGTGTGTGGCCTTGACCTCGTGGTCCAAAGAGGAGGCTTTGTGTTTCAGGCGTCGGGATGGTAGAAGAGACAAAGAAAACCAGAGAGAGGAGCACATACACGTTGTCTGGCAGAACAATGTTTTCTGAACTGTAGGTCATGACTCACTAGTGAGTCAGCAAACAATGTAAAGGATAACTTAAAAAAATAAAATAGAATACAACAGAAGATATCAGAGTGCTTACCATATAGTGAAAGCAAGTATTTCTTTTTTTTTTTCTTTTTTCTTTTTTTTAAATATATCTTTATTGATTTCAGAGAGAGGAAAGGAGGGGGAGAGAGAGAGATAGAAACCTCAATGATGAGAGAGTCATTGATCGGCTGCAGCCCGCAACCCGGGCATGTGCCCTGACCGGGAATCGAACCCCGATCGCCTGGATCCTAGGTCGACGTTTAACCACTGAGCCACGCCCGGCTGGGCAGCAAGTATTTCTACATAAAACTTTGTTTCAGAATTATATGTAAGTGTATATATGACATATATGTATATGCACACACACACACATATAGTGTCCCAAAAAAATGTATACATACTTTAACAGCTGATAGCTCAATTCTGAAAATGAAATGTATTTTAACAAGCACTGGCTTTATAATTATTCAAAGTGTGTACATACATTTTGGGGGGACACCATATATAATCACATAACATAACCTAAAATGTATTTCTTTTATAAAATGCTGTCAAAAATTCAAAACAATGAAAACTTTCTGGAAACTGTTCCACTTCTGTTTCTCCCCATTGTCTAGAATTTGGTCACACAGCTGTAGAATTGTAAGAAGGGCTGGGAAATGTACTCTTTTTTATAGGCAGCTATATGCCTGGCAAAAATTAAAGATTTTATTACTATAAAAGAGAGAGCTGCAATAGTCAAGAACAACTAGGAGTCTCTACCACATACAGAGTCACTGTTATCCTTGCCTGCTATTATTGTTGCTATTGACTGTTGTTATTGGCTGAAAGAGCCATTTACTCAGAGGGTGGCTCTTGGGAATCTAACACGGTGATGGCAAGTTTGGTGCCTGCACGCACACAGTGTGGGTGTCAATCTTGCTTTATCATTTAGTTTTCTCATCTGTAAAATGAGGATAAGAATAGTGTCTCCCTCATCAAGTGTTTGGAAGGTCTGAACGAAGATGAGAGTCAATAGTTCAGCACAGCGTGGGGTGCCCATGAAGGGCTCAGGGATGCTGGGTGCAGATGTCAGCACTGGAGCCCAGAGGCAGAGTATGCGGGAGGCGGCCTTATGGTGGTACGCTGTGCCCAGCCAGCATCCACTCGGAGGTTGAAGCAGCTGCTGAAATTCATGGTAAACAAACTCTGGTTCACATCAGCAAACTGGGCCTTGGCCAGAAATGGGATATTGTGACTTTTAAAATATATATGTTTATTGACTTTAGAGAGAGGGAGAGAGAGAGAAATATCAATGCGAGAGAGAAACCTTGATCAGCTGCCTCCTGCACACCCCCTACTGGGGATCAACCCCAAAACCCAGGCATGTGCCCTGACCGGAAAGCAAACCCAAGACGTTTTGGTGCATGGGACAACATTCAACCAATTGAGGCATACCAGCCAGGGTGGAGTATTGGGACTTGTAAGAAAGAAAGTTGAGGGGTGAGCTGAAAGCAACTTCCAGGGTTCAAATAGAGTTCGAGTAATAATCACAGTGCCTGGCACATAGCAGCCTAGATTATTTGTTGGATGAATGAGTGATGACCAAAATAGAGAAGATGGGAGCTAAATACCTTTTTGACCATGACGGAAACTTACTTTTGCTCTCCTATTGCTGATTACATTTAGGTTGAATGCATACTCAAAAGGAAAATAATTGTCACACTCTTTTATTAAAAACACGTAACTTTTTCTTTCACCTTCTGCATATTATGATTACTCTTTTAACACTAATTAAACACCCACCATGTGCTAAGTGGTAAGCAGAATAGTGTTTCCGTTCTCAGGGTAATGGTCAGAAAAACTTTGTAGAAAACACAATAGGAAAGATGAAGGTAAATTTGGTGTTTTAATATTAATCTTATTGGCATAGTACTTTCAGGGAAAATTGTGAAGTCTCTTTACTTGGATATATGAAAAAAAAGATAAACCTTAATCTTTTGGCAGAAGGAGAAAATAGACAACTTGCCCAGGTTCCTTTATTTCTAGGGAACACCATGTGCCTAAAACAGAGGTCACTTTAGACAGGACACATGTCCCTCATAGCTAGTTAATGCATTTACATTACCTACCTGGTCCCTGTAAGCATTTGAATGTGATATTTCTACAAACACTTAGTAGCCTCCAAATACTGAAAGGCTTAGTAGGAGGTGGTAGACTCATGTTCCCTAATTAAATAAATGTTTACTGAGTTCCCACTATGTGCTATTTGCTGCTGAGAAGAAAGATTGTAAAAGGCAAAAAAAATGCTTTGCTCCCAAATGAAGGAACTGCCCTCTGAGAAAGCCAATCACGAGCTAACAGTCGCAATGCACAGTGCTGAAGATGGTGACTGAAAGGCCGAGGGAGCGTCAAGAAGGGTTATTTACCTCTACCTGGGTAGAGGGCAGAGTGGTCAGGATAGGTTTCCTGGCTAAAGGTGATTCCACCTGAACCTCCCAAAATAAGATTGTCTTATCCAGGTGGAAAGGTGATGAAAGACATCCCAAGCAGGTGAAATCAAAAGAGAGGAGGTAGGGAAGGGTAGAGCAATGAGGGGCTCTGTGAGAGATTCAAGCGGCTGGTTTTGACTGGTGGTGAAGGAGCACGCTGGGAGGAGGGGAGGCGGGGAAACAGAGAGATGGGTCTGGGTCCAGGTCATGCAAGTCCGTGTGAGCTAAGAATTTCCATTTCATCCTGAAGCTTATGTGGGATCATTGATGCATAAGTGTTGGAGAAAGGAAGTGATTTAACTGGGTTCAAAAAGAGAGACTTCAAGGATGGTCTTTTCATTTCAACCTTGACACCCTCAGGTTGCATTTGTGTGATCCCCTCCTCTAAGGGCAGGCAGGAAGCAGGTCTGCCCAGTCAGTGCAGTGACACGGGGGCAAGGACACCCAAAGTTAGATGCCTAGTGCCAGAGTGAATGACCCAAATGCCCCTGAGGTGGCATACTGAAGTAGGGGCTCCAACATGGCTCATCAAACCCAGAGATGCTGAAGGTAGAATCTGCGGTCAAAAGCGGACTTAAATAGACCAGGGAAAACTAAAGTGATGAATGGCAGGTGAAATGAAAGGTCTTCTAATTTGATTTTGAAACTCTTCCATTGCGAGTTTTTAGTACAACACTAGCAAGGGTTGCTTAGGCATTTAAGAGTGGAGGGAAATACAAATAGGCATGTTTCTTTCTTTTCCCTATTTCTCACCCTTGAGGCAATGGGGTAAAGTTACAATGCTCAGTACACATATCTACTGCAGTAGGAGTTCTAGAAGTCTCTAGGATTGTGGGGATCTCGGTACAAAAAGAACACTGATCTGAAAGTGTCCACCTTATTTGTTCTTGCAATTGCTAGTTCAGCATCTGTCTTTGCCACCAAAGTGTGAGCTCCTAAGGGTATGAGGTGTGCCTGCCACATCTCTGCTCTCTAGCATGTAACAAAGTGCCTGGTGTGAGTGAATGATAATGATTTTTTAAAGCTGAATCTGCTTGCCTCATTTACCACTAAGTTACTTATATACTAATTCATGTGCAAGTCAGCTGGAGGACATTGATAACATATAAAATCCATGCTTTCAAGATGGTTTGTGGTTATGTTACTGTGTTTTGGCTTTTATACAGACATGTGTTCATGGCTCCACTTTTCTGAGCATTAGTTTCCTTCATTGCCAAATGGATTTGAGAATAATACCTGCATATTATTATGAAGCAGGAGAGCACTGTAATTAAGTGTGATGGCCTTGTGGGGTGGATCAGGGTGGAGGGGATTAATGGGGGGTCATCTGTAATACTTTCAACAATAAAGGTAAAAATAATTTCAGAAAACTTCCCCTACCTGGGGAAAGAAATAGACTTACAAGTCCAGGAAGCATAGAGGTACCCAAACAAGAGGAACCCAAAGAGGCCCACAGCAAGACACATCATAATTAAAATGCCAAAGTTTCAAGACAAAGAGACTCTTAAAAGCAGCAAGAGAAAAGCAGTTAGTTACCTACAAGGGAGCACCCATACGACTGTCAGCTGATTTCTCAACAGAAACCTTGCAGGCCAGAAGAGAGTAGCAAGAAATATTCAAAGTAATGAAAATCATGGAACTACAACCAAGATTGCTCTACCCAGCAAAGCTGTCATTTAGAACTGAAGGTCAGATAAAGAGCTTCTCAGACAAGAAAAAGCTAAAGGAGTTCATCACCACCAAACCAGCACTACAGGAAATGTTGAAGGGTCTTCTTTAAGAAGAAGCTAATGAACAAAAGAATCTGACGAACTAAATAGATCCAGAGACATTGACACATGCAACAGACGATCATATTTGAGAGGAAAGAGGGAAGGGGGGTGGAGGGGGGAAGAGATTAACCAAAAAAGTTATGTGCATATATGCATAACCCATGGACACAGTCAATAATTGGGGTGAAGGCCTGGGGAGGGGGTGGGAGTGAAGTGGAGGGGGTCAATTGGGGGGGGGGGGGAATGGGACACCTGTAATACTTTCAACAATAAAGATAAATTTTTAAAAAAGAGTGATGGCCTGGACTTAAATAATGACACCATCACATACTATTGGGGTGAAACCTTGGGCAGAGAACTCAATCTCACTAAACCTCAGTTTCCTAATCTGTAATATGGGGATGATATACTTACTAAATAGGATCTTTGCAAGGATAAAATAAAATGATCCATTTAAAACACTTAGCCTAGTGCCTGCAACCTAGTGAGAGCTCAGTGAGTGTTAGCTATTATTATTGTGACTCATAGTTTTAGGGATTAAATGAGGTAATTCCATTTAAAACAGAGCATCATGCCTACAACCTTATAAGCACACAGAAAGTGTTAACTATTCATTTATTTCTCTATATAGTCATCATCTCACTATGCAAACTACTGTTTGTCTAATTCATTTGCTTTGTCCCATCTCTTCTGTTGCAGCCTTGATCTGTGATTTAAATCTATTTCATTTTTTATATTTTTAAGTTTTGCATCCCTAGCCAGAGTCAGAGCAAGTATCACGGTCCACTGTGTATAGTAAGTGCTCACCTATCATTATTTTGATTTGGTGTATTGATAAATCTATTACTCTTAAATAGTTTTCAGAAAAATTTTAAACTTTTGGTAAGATGGAAAAAAACTATATTGCTTATATCCAATAAGGGGTCACCAAGCCCATGAAAAGAAAGGGTCCCCTAATATCAGTATAAAGAAATGACTAGCTGACAGTTCTTGTTCTTTGCTTTCTAAGGCTCCATAAGTTATGTTTAAGTTATTACTATTATGTTTATAAAAATTCATAAGTGATTTTGCTAAAGCTCTGAGTATTTTTAATTTTTTGTCATTTTTTTTTTAACTGAAAACTTTTATTTTCCCTTAGAAATGTCCTAGATAGAACTATTTAGATACTTTGAGTTGCTATTTAGTTCAGTCAATAAATCTAAGAGCCCCTGACTTAAACCCATCCTCTGCACAACTATAGTGTAATCTGTCTAAAATGTCACTCCTCTCCTTAAAACCCTTTGGTGGCTCCCCAACCCTCACAGGAGAAAAATCCAAGTCCTTTGACCAAGGATCAAGGCTGCTATGTTCACCAAAGTTCTCTTCTGTTGCCCCTTCCCACCTAATGCTATAGAAATTATAAATTTCTAGTTCCTTCCTTCACCTTCTTTGTTTTGGTCTTTGTACATTTCTAAATGCTTTTCTCTCCTCCAGGGATGCCACCTCCCCCCACTTTTTTTTGCTGAGTAACTCCTACCTATTCTTGATGACATTCCTCAGGTGGAGTTTTCTCTGACCTCCCCCATCATTAGATTAAGTGGTCTTCTTTCATACCTGATGCATAACCTCCTCTAGAGTGTTCCATATTTATTAATTCAACAACTATTTCTTGAGTAGTTACTATGTACCAGGTACTATTTCAAACACTGAGGATATCTTGACAAAACACTCAAAAACCGTTGCCTTCACGGAGCTCACAGGAAACAAAATAAGTAAACAAATATATATGGTGTTAGATGGTATAAATACCACAGAGAGGTAGGCTATAGGGAGTTCCTGGAGGGAGAGTTATAGGAGTTACAACCCTATATGGAAAGGTGGGGAAAGGCCTCCCCTCATATTTGAGTCCAGACTAGAAAAAGGCGATGGGGGAGACAATGCTCCACGGGTTTCTTGCATTTTTGCATGCCTTGTGAGCAAGATATGAACTCCCCAGTTGTTCTGCACTATATTTTCAAGGAGTTTATTTAGTGAACAGCTTTGGCAAGTAAAATTGTGTCTGTCTTTGGAGCAGAGGGAAAAATCACTCTCTGTCCAGTGTATTAAAGATATCTCCCTCTGGGACGGTTTTGTTTGCATTTCATTATAAATGAGATTTGGGCTGTCTAGGCTTGGGGTTCCCCTTCAGCACTACCTGGTGTGTGCAGGTGTCACCTGGCCCCTATCAGGCTGCCGGTGGGAATTGGGCCTTGGGGAACTGGCACAAATGCTGACACTCTGGCTACTGCTGTTGCTGTGAGTAATAAAGTCCTTTGTCTGTAACCCAGGAGGCTGTTTCTTCTGCCAGCATCCCCGAGGCTGCGGTGGGCTGACTTACTGGCTTGCAAATAAGGTAAAGTTTCTCAGACTTCACAGTTCTTGACAGTGATGTGCATACATATATCTGCAAGACACAGCGAACAGCAAGTGGAGAGGCCCTGAAGCACTGTGATATTATCTGTCTTAACATTTTCTGACTTCCCCAATCACTGTAAAGTTCTTAAGGATAACTCATCTTACTCGCATGTGCATCCCTACCACCCAGTGAAAGTACTGATACATAGCAAATTCTCAATAGATGTTTGTTGGAATGAACAGGAAAAAAATAGTTGTTTCCTTGGAAATAAGGATGTTTCTTAGGCACGGATCTATGGGTGCCAGTTATTACTATTTCCTTTTTTTCCTCTCGTTCAGAGAGAAGCACATGGTAGAGCAGCAGAAGAATTGAGTTTGGGAGTAAAACAGATCTGGGTTTCCATCCCAGCTTTGTGGCTTATTAGCTTGTAACCTTAAGCCTCAGTTTGCCTGTGCATTAAATTGTAATAACAATCTCGTCTTCTCTGTTTTGATGCTTGAGTGATAAAACACAGGAAACATACTAAAAGTTCAAAAAATGATATGTTGTATGCCATATATAGTACCTGAACCATGGCAGGGTGTTGGAAACATATTTCTTACTGCTATTGTATCTTTGCAAGCTCCCAATGTGAAGGAGAATGGGAAATCTGATTTTTAAAAGCAGAAAGAATAGGAAAAACAGGGGAGATCTGTGTTCTTGGATTTTGTTTGGACGTAAGTCATCTCCATTTATTTAACAGTAGAGCACACTTGCTGAGATCTGAATTACTGCAGAAGTTAATGAACGAGCACTAATTTCTGCCCTTGGAGTTCGTTCTCCTGAGCTCCCTGAGTTCACAGGTTCAATACAGTTTGCAGGCGGTATTGTTTTGAATGGGAGGCCTGCCAGCAGCATTAGGCTGAGAATTTGTTGTTAACTTGGCCCTGTTTCCACCTCAGAGCATGCAAAGGGGAATTGTGGTGGCTTGGAAACTCCATACCACATTTTTGGAAATCTGACCGAGAGTTCCTCAAAGCAGTTTGACATGGAGTTTCTTTGTGGCGAGAATCTTGCTCAAACAGTACCATGAAGTGGTCTATGACTTAAGTGGATTTGTATCCCCCCAAGTATGGAAGAGCCACCAATTGGATGAGGAACCTTGGCCTGTTCCTCCTTAGCAGTCAAGGAACAAAATTGCGTGAGCACCTCGTGCACAGTTAACGGTTCAAGGATCATCCTAATTTTTTCTCAGTTCTTTGGTTCAACACTTTTTGGAGTTTCTCCTCTGGTCTGGAATTGTGCTGGATTCTGTGGCAGTGAATAAAACAGACACAGTTCCTGCCAGGCGATTCTGCTGTAAGTGGTTGTAGACCACACTTTGAAAAATATTAAGATGGAGAAAACAAAACTACAAATGGACCATTACAAGGCTGCATGTTAAGTGCCAGGCTTGTGGAGAGGAAACAGGTAATGAACAGGTGTCCAACTGCGTTACAGGCGAGACCACCAGATAATTTTCATGGTGGTTTACTGTCTTCCAGGGACGGTTGTGACCCACTTACCAGCCTTTTGGTTATTTTGTAGTTCAAATAGCTATACAGTCCATAGCGCCCTCTCTGTACAGAATGAGTGATTGAACTTGATCCTGAGACTTACACCAAGATGAAAGGCAGATAAAATGAGTCTGTTAGTAATAGAACATGTAGATTGGAATTGGAATGGGAAAATTAGCTCGGGCCTTGGTGGTGGTCTCTCGCAGGCCACATGTCCTAGGTACTGCACTTTTTTGATTGGTTCTCTTAGCTTTATCTGAGATGTTTACTCCCTCATAGCTTCTGTGTGTAGAACCATACCCACTATTTACTGGGTGCTTCTATGTATGTAACAGGTGCTATGTTAAGTGCTTTATGTGTGTTTTCACAAAAAAATCTAGCTATTACTGTTTATATTGTACAGGTGAAGAAAATGAGGGTAAAAAGAGTTAAACTTTACAGAGATGATACAGCTAATAAGTATTGTCATTGAGATTGAATCCAGGTTTTCTGATTGCAAGATCCATGTTCTTAATGGCTGTATGCTTATCCACACACATAAGACTATATATATATATATATATATATATATATATATATGGCCATAAACATACACCAGGGAACATGTAGCCCTATGTACACATGTCTGGGTATATATGTGCACATATATATAGCTATATATTCCCTGCAATATGTATTATGAGACTCATGGCCCCTATGACTCCTTCTTATGTCCTTTGGTTTCAATTACCATTTTTCACTGCCTTTTCCCCTTAGCATTTCCTAACTAAAAGTTTTGAGAATGAAAATTTGCTTCACCAGGTGATCTTTTTGCCATGCCCTGGGTGCTATAAACTGGCTTACCTTCGTGTCACATGCCCATCCTGGTCCAATAAGTTACCCCTCTGGAAAACAATTAACTAATACTGAGCAGAGGTTGGTGGGGGGCAATTTCACTTATGTAGGCTGGGGACATTAAGGCTGGCAGTTTATTAGGCAACAAGCTTTTATTGGTGTATTGTGTACGTGTATATGTTATGTGTGCAAACATTTTTTTCTAACACCAGACTAGTAGCTCAGAGCTTGCCATTTGAAGACCTGGGTTTACACACTGGCACCACCATCTAAAAGTTGTATTACCTTGGGCTAATGACTTTATTTCTCTGAAACATTTCCCCACTGGCAACATAAATGTCATGTGGCCCTTTCTGGGCATTGAGAATCTGCTGGGTGTAGGCACTGGGCTAAAACACTAGAGCTCCCAGATGAGTGAGTAACCATCCTGGGGAGCTTGTTTGCAGTCTAACAGTCGTTCATAAGACTCATCTGGGGAGGGGGGTGTCTGTAAAATGCACATTCTGGAACCTAGCCCACCTCCAGAGATTCTGCTTTAGCGTTCAAGACCACCAGCAAAGGTGTTTTCTGGGGGGCTGGTGGGGATTTGGGGGCAGAAAGGCAGATAAGCCAGATTACAGAGAGCCTTGTTTGTTGTAAGTTTATTTCTCTGAGATGGTGCATCCGAAATGTTTAGGTTAGTGAGAGATGGGTTCAGGTTTTCCTTTTAGAAAGGTGATTTTGGTTTCACTATGGAGAATAGAAATTTGGGGGTGAGATGGACCGCATGGAGATCTGAGAGGAGACAGCGGTCATAATCACAGGTGAGCTGCGATGAGGAGCCGAAGCCAGCCAGTGGGATACAGATGGAGAGCAGGGGATGGATATGAGAGGTGTGTCGGTGGTGGATGTAGGGAGTGAGGCACCTAGCTGGACGGTGGGTGACATCCAACAAGACTTGCAGTCAGGTACGGATTTAGGTGGAGAGTAGGAAAAAGCAGGAATGAATTCTAGTTCAGGTATATCTACTAGAGAAGCCAGTAAACAGTTGGAAAAATGAAATTCTAGCTCCAAAGGGAGACTGAGCTTTGTTTAGAAGTTTGCAAACTCTTGGTGATAATTGAAGGCATGGTGTACTGAGAGTTCTCAAAAAGAACCTGGGAGTGAAAAAAAAGGAACATAGAATTAGAATCCCTCATAATAATAATATACAAAAAAAATGGTGAAAAAAGGAGAAGCCAAAGAAGGAATTTCAGAAGGATAGCTTAGAGGTGTGTGACAACTTTGCTGACAATAACCTTAAAGAATCCAATTCAAAAAATTAATAATGCTGGGTGCCATTATTATTATTGTTGTTTCTCTTCCACTTCCCACATGGCTAATATGTTTTGCTTCACTGATTAACTGTTGTGTGCAATGGTATAACAATAAAAAACAGAAGTTACAGGATCATCTCTCTACCACTTGTCAATTCAACTCTGGGGACAGAAGACAACATATGGATTTTTTTATCCTGTTATTAATTCAAGAATCCTGTTTACAGCACCTGCTTTGTGTTTGGAACTGAGCTCAGAGTGGATGGCGAAGTGATGGATTGGTCCCTGCCTGCAACAGGCTTACCTTAGCTCTGATAAGCGTGAGTTACGTAAAACAAACGTCACAGATACAAAATGAACCAGTGCAAGAGCCTGATTTGTCTCTGTCAAGGGGGCACAGAGTGGAGAGTGTCACAAAAGGAAAACATAGTACAGCAGAAACAACACTGATTGGGGAATTCAGATTAGAAAGACAATTAGGGGTAAAATGGGCCAGGGAAGGCTTACAGGAGGTGCGTTTTTAATACAATAGAGTCAAAGAAGTAAAACAGAAGGTTTTTCTAGAAAGCAAGAGGGCACTGATTCCAGGCTCTAGCCCTGCTACCACCCTGGCCAGGTAGTCTCAATCTTCCTGGGCGCGGCTCTGTTTTCTAGGAGCCTACAGGCAGCAGTCTCAGGACCTTCGGAAGGAGGAATGGCAGCTTTCACAGCCCCCTCCCCTGTCCACTTGTTCCAGGTGCTTCCAACAAGTGATTTCTCAGAGAGGCTCAGCCAGGGGTCAGGGGAAATCGGAAGGTTAACCTTGCTTGCCTCCCATGCGCCAGAGACTAGATGCGTGGGGCCGGCTCCGGTTCAGCAGTTTTGTGGGTTTTGTGTTGGTTTTGTTTTTGCTTTTGGTGGGATCAGGTGGTTCATTTTCAAAGAGAGACGGAAAGAACGATGTCATATTTAAGAGCAAGAGCCTTGGAGTCAGACTTGCGCTTAAGTTCTGGCTCTGGCTGTTATCCCCTGGGTGATCTCCTGGCAATTAATTCCACCTCCCTAAGCCTCAGTCTTTGTTACCTAAAAATGTGGGATAAAGATAGGTACCTCGCAGGGATGTGGTGGGATTAATGGGTAATGTTACAAACCCCAGAGCACAGTGCGGGGCACAGAGTAGCTGATTTAAAAAAAAGGGATCTGCTGATCCAGCCAGTGCTGCTATTGTTACGAACAACGTCGAAGGAAAGCACAGGACGCGTGACGGGCTGTCCCCTCCTTCCCAAACCTCGGCCGGCAGACGGCCAGCGTCCTCGAACTTAAAGGGACTTTGGGTGCTGGGGCGCCTTGAACGGGGGGGGGGGGGTCCCGGAGTCCCTCGCGTGCGCGGAGGCGGCGGGAGCTGCGGTGGGTGGCAGTCCCCGGCCACCGCGGGTCCCAGGGACCCCAACCCCCGCGGGGCAGTACCCGCGAAGAGAGCCGCGCTCTCCTGCCCCCAGCGTCTCCGGGGCCAGCTCCGGGGCGGGAGCGAGGGAGCGAGAGGAGGGGCGACGGGGGAGTTTCCCCGCCTCTCTCGCTGGCTCCATAAATCACCGCAGCCGCGGCGGCGGCCGAGCCGGGAAGTGCGCGGAGCCGGAGCGCGGCGTGGTGGCACCAGACACCTCCCTTTCCCCCGCCGCTTGCTTTCTTTCTTTCAGTTTTTTTTGTGTGTGTGTGTGTGTTTTTTTCTCTTGTTCTTCTTCTTTCCACCCCTCCCCCGCCCGCCCTCCTCGGGTGGCCGCCCCAGCGCAGCAGCCGGGTCGCCGCTCCGCCTCCGGGGTGCCGCCGGCCGCCCTCGCCGCCGCCTCCCAGCGCCGGGACGCGACGGGGGAAGCGAAAGCTCGGCGGCTCCGGGCTCGGCTCCGACTGTCAGCCCCGCGGCCGCTCTCCCCCGCGCCCGCGGCGCCGCGGGGCCCGCGCCGGGGTCCGGCACCGCTCGGGCGGCCGCTTCCTCTCCCGCGCGCCGCCGGAGCCAGGCGATGGTGGCCGCCCGCGCTCCCGCGCTGTAGCCGGGCGCCCCCTAAGTTTGGAAGCCGCGGCGGCGCGGAGAGGCGTCTGCGCGGGGGAAGAAAGTTTTGCGGGCTGCGCCGAGCGGGCCCCGGGCGCACCTCCCGCTGCTCTCTCCCCGCCTCGCGGCGCCCGGAGCCCGTCGGCGGGGACTGGGGGAGGCAGCATGGCCCGCGAGCCGGAGGACGAGGAGCCGGCGGGGGCCGCCCTGGCCCGCGGCTGCCGGGGCTCGCCCGGCCGGGCCGGGGCGCGGGCGCTGCGGCCGCCCCTCTGGCTGCGCTGCCTGGTCGCGTGCTGGCTGCTGGGCGCGGTGGCCGACGCCGACTTCTCCATCCTGGACGAGGCGCAAGTGCTGGCGAGCCAGATGCGGAGGCTAGCGGCGGAGGAGCTGGGGGTCGTCACCATGCAGGTAAGTGGCCTCCATTGCGCCCCCAAACTTGCCAAGCATCCTGCCTCTCCTGTGCAGAGCCCCGTCCCCAGGACAGGTCCCCTTGACCGTGCACCGACCTCTCTGGCGTGCACAGACGACACCCCCCGCCCCCCACTTCCACCGGATACCCCTGTTCTGTGCACGGGGTCCCCCCACGCCCAAACGCACACCAACTCTTCCTTGCACTCAGAAGCCCCTCCCTTTCTCCTCTGCAGAACCCCTGCCCTTTGCGCGGAACCCACTGTCCCTCTAGCCCAGCTCCTTGATCTCGGCAGGGGTCCCCCGGTTCCCTCGCACCTCCTTCCCTAATTTGCACGAATCTCCCCGGCAGTCTCCTTTTCACCCCGGCGCCCCTGCGAACTTCCCTTCCCTCTTTGTGTGCCCATCCTGGGACCCAGCCGGCCCGCCTGGCTCGGATGGTTTCCCGAGGCCCCCAGCCTGCCGCCTCGACCACCTCCCGGTTTCCCTCCGACCGAGTGGCATTAAGGGGCGCCGGGAGGGAAGGCTCCGCAGGGAAGGCTCCCGCAGCTGCTCCCGCGCCACCTGGGCCCGGCGCAGGGCGGCGCGGGGCGGACTCGGCGCTGCGCGTCCCCTCCCGGCGGCACTGGGGGAGGGGTCGGCTCGGTAGATTCCCGGTGGATTCCCGACTCCTGTCCTGTGTGGGGACTTGGTGGTTGTTGCTTTCTGCTGTGGCCACTGTCTGTTGCATGCTGGCCGCTGTACGATTTTTGTTTTGTTTATGTCTTTTGCGGCGGGGCGGGGGGGGGGCACGACCCAGTGACTAAGGGTCCTTTTTCTGTCCTCTGCTCACGGTGTCGCTCCTTCCCGGGAGAGGCAGGGGCTTCCCAGAGAATGAGCGGGTCGAATAATAACCCGCAGTGTTACTAATAACCAGCAGTAGGAAAAATGGCTCAACAGCAACCACCTGGAGATTCTCTCCTGCTCTTACTTTTTAGCCTACTCGGCTGGATAGACCCCCTGGTTTAGGAGAGGTTGAGATGACATTAGGAGTCCGAAACCTTTGCTTACGACATTCTTCAGGAGAACAGCCTCATTCTCATGCTTCTGACAACAACCGTGGTGATGAATGTGGGTCTTCGAAAGAATGAAGTTTCCAGGAATGTGTTCTTGGAATAGGTTTCAAAATTCGGTTTCACTGTGACCACCGGTCCACCTCCCATCACTTTTAGGTTTCTGACATCTTTTTTTTTTTTTACACCCTCCCTCCCTAGAACCTCCCCAGTCTCCTCCCAGGAGGATACAGTTTTCCTAAAGCGAGTTGCCCAGATCTGTTACATTAAAGTGAAAGACAATTAGAATTTTTTTTTTAACAGTGAGGTGAGGTTGAAGACTGGTGGTTGGTTTGCTTGAAAGATAATTCTTCTGTACAGTATTTCTTTGCAGACACCCGGCTCTGAAGTGCAGTAGAGTCAGATTCTTCTTCATTTGCATAGTAATAGACAAGCTTTTAAGTTCCCCCATTTAACTGTCCTTTTCTATGCAGATCTTTCAGGTTAAGATCTAGTTAATTTTTTTCCATATGCATTTTGTGATTTCTGTTGACAGTGTTCTTAGGAATCTCTAAGAACTAATAGAGGAAATAGAACTAAAATGTTAATGTTAGAGGGAAAAAACGGATCCTCCCCCCACCCTCCCAGTAGTGAATGTTTCAATTCAGAGCACAAACAATTGTATTTTTGCATGGAGACACCTCTTCTAATAAAGGAAATTTAATATGTTGCTTTTTGGACTCTGCTTGTAAGATTAGTAGGCATTTGTCACCTTTACCCCATAACTAGGGCTGGACAGGAGACCCTAGGAATCCCCCCCTTCCCCACATAAGTTAAGGGCTTGCCTTCTCTAAGATGCTGACAGCAGTTTTACTGTTTCTCACCCTATCCTTGACAAAAGGTGAAATCGGATCCTAACACATTGTCATTTAGGTAGAGATCCAAAGCAAATGTAGTTTTAAAAGGCTTCCCTGTTGAAAAGGAGACACTTTAGAAAAAAGCTCTGATCGGTGGGGGGTTTGTGCCCAAATGGCCCTTTATCTCCTCCCAACTGGCCTCTTTCTAACACCTTTGCAACCTCTTTGTGGAAACTGGCCTCCTGGGGACAGGGTTTTGTCTGGCAAAATGTGAAGTGGCTTCTCTCCTTTTTTGAAAGGAGAAGCACATACTGTATTTAATATTTAAATTCCTCTTCTTGAGCTGTACATTGATCTGCCACTTGCCTCCATCTGGGGAAATTAGGGAGAGTCTCTTTAATTTTGTTAGACTGCCAGCTTTTTTGGGGGTGGGGGTATACTTGTACAATAAAATCTAAGGCAGGTTAGGTTTTTGACCCTTAGAAAAAGATCCTGAACCTCACATTTTCCTCTGGAATTTTTTCATTGGGCCTGAAATTTTGTGGTGTTTGTTACCTAAAGTGCAGATTATATAGTCCACCCTTGTGGAATGTTGAGTTTTATAACTGTAGAGCTAATCTGTTGTTCAGAGTAAGGAAGCCTCACGTGGACATTAAGGGACCAGGTCATATGAGGGGGCTGAGAAAAGCTCTTTGCAGGAAAAAAATACCCTCCCTTGATGAAGGGATTGACTTCTTTCATTTGACCTTGGCATTTCCAGCTCAGTGCAGGCCTTTTCAGGACAGCGTCTTATTCTATGAGGAACTTTTGAAGTCAAGTATGTATGTGTAAAAAAAAACCCCAAAACCTAGTTTCAGACTTTTAAATTGCTTCTGTTGCAGCCGAAATTCTCCAAAGACATTTTTTAGTTTTGAGAAATTGCAAACTAAGTCCTGAAATGAGGCCTGTTGCAGCATTTCGAATGGCAGCACATATACTGCTCACAGGAGGTTGCAAGGGGTAATTTTACAAAAACAGAAACCAGGCCTCTTTCAGCACTGTAGTTTCCCATGACATAGTTTTTGTGCTTGCTGATAGAGAAGACAGTCTGAAAAGCGGTCCATCTTAAAGATTTTCTTGGAAACCTTTTTCTGCAGGAGGCTGCCTGCTCTTGGTTTTTCTGTTGTTCCTTTTTGGTAATGGAGAAAATAAATAAAAAATCTTGAAATGATTTGCACCAACTAATTTTGCCAGTGCCCTGGGAAAACTGTCACTGAACACTGCCCCCCTGGCAGCAGGCATCATACATCATGGGTAAAAGTCAAAAACCTAATCATTGTCCCCTCAGGGGGCTGGTGGAGTGAAACCATCTACGTTTCTGGGGAGCAGAGAGTGGCTATGTCCAGGGAGACTCACTTCTCAATCATTCATGCAGCAAGTTTTTATTAAGCAGCTTGGTGGAGGGGAAAGAACTCTACACTGGGTTCCAGCTTTGCCACTTACAAGTTGGATGATCTTCATCTGCAAATTTGGGAATGGTGATTCTTCGCAGAGATTTGCTCAGTGAACCTAATGGAAAGAGTGCATGCATGTGACGGCACCTGTTAATGTGAGGCTGGGGCTGGGAAATGTGGATGGATGTGGTTGTTCTTAAATGGAGAAATATTCATTGAAAGCTTACTGCGCACAGCGCTAAGCTAGGTGTTTAGCGGATTTACAAGGAGGTATTCCAGCGCAGCCCCTTACATTTACAATCTGGAGGACGAGGTAAGATTGCACAGGTAAAACAGCTAAGTAACAATGCCTGCTTGTTAGAAGGCATATCTGGCTCTGGGAGCCATTTCACCAGGCACTTATAAGGCCCATTTAACATTATATGACAATACTGGCTTCCTAACAGCAAGGGCCTGGCACACGGCCAGTGTGCCCGCCTTGATGTTAACTCTAACTCGGCTCTGCTGGGCTTGGGCATAGTCACTGTGAACTTGGCAGACACACCAGCAGGTTGGTCAGACAGCTGCTCTGCTGTATGTGGCCTGGAAGGGGGTGCGGTGGAGGTGGGGGGGGGGTCCTTCCAGTAGAGGCAGGAGAAATACCAGAAGCGCAAACTAGAGCTTCAACTCAGATTGAAGACAGAGCCGCAGCCAGGACAGATGTGATTTCAGGAACTGAAGGGCTCAGCTGGGGGGAGGTGTTGGCTGAAAATATAGAGCAATGTTGTAAATAACGGCTGCAGCTTGCACGCAGTTGAGCAGCTTTGCATAAGTTTATCGTTCATTTTTGCAACAAATGTTCAGCCAACTTTGGGAGAGGGGGCATCAGCTGTAGGAGAGGCCTTGGGTTAGACTACATTGGGGATGTAAGGTGAACTAGGCCTGGTGCGTGCCCTTAGCTCTCAACTGATGATGGAGATAGATACAAAACCAGGTGTTTTAATATAGGAGGTTAGTGAGAGGCAGAGAGGCGTTAGAATGCAGGGGTTAGTGTCGTGGTGGAGAGGGGAACGGGGCATTACGGGAGTCCCGAAGAGGGCTGCCCAAGCCCATCTGATGAGGTCACAGAAGGTGGCTATTCCTCCCTCTGTCTGTTCAGTGAACTGTGTGCACGCACAGGCCAATCCTGAAAGCAGCAGCAGCCTCAGACATGAAGGGTAACTAAATCTGTAGTTCATCAGACATTTCTATTCCTTTAATGGCATCAGACAAGGTAGTTGCTGTATCTTAAATGCCTGCATAGGGGGTGCCTGTGACTCCTGTACATCTTCATATGACCCCATGTCTTGTTTCTTTGGCCATCACCCCTGGAGCGTCTCTGGTTACTGGACATAAACATCTTGGTGGCTCTTCTATAACCTCATGCTGATATGCAGTGATGTTTAGGTAAGGTTTGTATTTTCCCCTAAATAGTGTCCATGGTACCAGGAATGGCATGTTTTAGGATGCCTTGAATGTGTCCTTAGGCAATATAGAATGTAGGGGTGAGAAATACCTATATTTGCAACTAATATGGTTTGAGTCTATGCCTTGTGTACAATATAAGCCCTCATGGAAAACCAGCTGACTTGTTCTGAAATTGAACATTTGTAGTAGAAGAAAATTGGCCACTGAGGGCTGACTGAGTTGAACTTGGTAAGAGGGAGCCCAAGAAAGAACATGTTGAATGACTTCTGATGGACTGTCTCTGTTGTGCTTAGGACTTCCTTCACTTCCTCTCCACTAATACCGTCTTATAGCTGGCATCCTCGCCTGTGCTTATGCTTTTCGTGCCAATCATACTTGAGTCTGGAGGGGTGTGGGGGAGGGGAAGGAGATGGCTTCACACTTTGTAACTTGGTGCTATTTCTGGTTGCTGCTTGAAGGAGTTCCTTCCTTGAGCTTAAGGGGATGAGCCGACAGGAACCTTGCAGAACTCTGGAATTTTGGAGTTATGTGCAGTGGGATTTGTTTTGGATCTGTTTGGACCTGGTGTAAAAATATGTTGAAATTCAAAACATGACGGGGCGACAGTTTAAAAATAAATTTTTATTTTTCAATTACAGTTGACGTTCAGGGACAACAGTTTTGACTCAGCTAGTTTAACTGCGTAACTTCCGGCATGTTACTGAATTGCTCTGAACTCTAGTGTCTTCATGCTTCATTTGGTTAATGGAGAGAAATATATTTTAAAAGCATCTAGCACAAGGCTTACATAGGAACAGTCAGTAAACAGAAATGAATATGGGACAGTCTGTTTCGTGCCAGGGCACAGAACCTGGAAGGCAACAAACATGTAGCTCCCAAGCCTGAATGAAACTGAAATCTAATCTTCAGAACCTGCATATTTCAGTGTGGTCAGTCCTCTGTCCCAGAGGTTTAGCCAAGTATGGTGCACAGACCTCAGGGATGTGGTACAAAACCATCCCTTGGGGTTTATGAAGAAAATATTAGACCTGCTATTCATAGTTACTTATTTACTTTTAAAGTTTCATATTACAAAGATTTGAAAAAAAACACACACAAAAGTAAAGAGAATAACATTAAAATGCCCCTGTGTCTTACCCAGCTTAAACAGTTACTCACTTGTGATCAGACTGGTTTCATCTCTGCCTCCACCCACTCTTTCCCTCTCCCTTGATTATTTTGAAGCAAATTCCAGATACCACATTTATTTTGTCCATAACATTTTTATTGCATCCTTATTTAATTTATATATTTTTAAATTTTTTATAACATACCTAATATTGGTACATCAGTGCGTAGAATTTGCAGTCCACACAAAAAATGCAAATACTTAGAATTTTTAATGATGATATGCCTGAGCAAAAACCATCACCGAGTCCCTTAGCCCTTCACAGACAGGTAGTATTTTTGCCCACCAATCTCTTCAGCCTTCCAGATGTAACGCCCAGGCTTCTTTTGGGAAGCTCCTCTGGGATCCTTTTTTCCCTCCCTTTTACATGCCATCTGGCCCTTGTTTTCCGGCCTGGCTTCCTAGAGGAGGAAGGAAGGAGTGAAAAAGGGACACGGCAAGATAAACTGTAGATGGGAGAGGGGAGGGTTGAAGAGGAAAAGCTGGACTATATGCATATTTGTCTAATGATCAGTCTGTCAGCAGATATTCACCGGCCACCTCATTTTGCAGAATTGGAGGCTAGAAGAGGGGAGGAGACGTACTGGCCCATCCACAGCTCCTCTGAGAGCTCATGTCTTACCAGGGAGGCTAAACCATTTTGTACAGGTCAAGATAGTATAGAAAGGAACTCTAAAACGTGGGATCTAGATTATACTCAGGGTTGCTGATTCTAACATTTACAGGGGTCAGTTAGACAAAATGAGTGATGTGGGGCAGGTGTCGGTCAGTAGAGAATGGTGTTCGCTGTTATAAACTGGAGGGCACGTGCCAGGGCTGAAGGGAAGCAGGTGCTACTCAGCTTCTGCAATTGTTGCCAGTGGCACTGTGGGTCCAATGTTGCCACATGACTGTTTTTCAGGAGAAGCTGGATATCTGGTTTTTAGATGAAATCCCTTGATTCTGAAAATGTTGGCAACGAAATCAGATTTTAAAAAAAACAAACAAAAAACAGTGTGTGAGCCAAACCAAACATGTCTGCAGGCTGGATCAAGCCAGAGGCCTCCGATTTACAGTGACTGGATTAGAATTATTCAGTGGGTTCCAGAAGGTAAAATTGATGCTTGTGTGTAAAGGTTATGGGGAAGCAAGTTTCTGTGTAGTAAAAGGAAAGCATTCTGATGAAGAGTTCTCAATTGGATTGCTTTGGGAGATGAGCCCCCCCCCCCCCCCGCCCCGTCATCATAGGTACTTAAAGAAATAGTTATCGAATGTTGACTTGGCGCCAGGTACTATGCTCAGCCTGAGATACCCATCATCAATTAATTTCCGACGCAATGAAGGTTGTGAGAGAGCAGGTTCTGGATGCTTAGAGAAAGTGCACGGACCTTTTGGTGGGATGGAAAGGGACTCTGAAAGTCCTCCTGGAAAAAATGGAGTGAATAGAAGTTGGTTAGTCAAAGAATGGAGTTCCCAGCAGTCTCCTTTGTAATGGCACCTTTGAGGATGGCATTAAGACTTGGAGGTTAGAGAGCTACAGGAAAGAATGGGTGCAAAGAGGTCAGAAAAGTAGACAGAGGTCACATTGTAAGGTCCTTGGATCCTTCCCACCAGTTGGGACTTCAGTGGCAGGTAACAGAACACCCAATTTATATTGGCTTGAATAAGAAAGGTACCTGCTGTCTTGTGTAACTGAAAAGTCTGGTAGATTTTGGGGCAGGGCAAGATTAGGCTCAAACAATGTGGCTAGTACCCTGTTTCTCACTCTTCGCACGCCCACTTCCTTAACTAGGTTCTCCCCTTTGCTTCAAGGCGGCTGGCAGCAGGTCATCAGTGTTTGAGTTGGGAACTAGCGGCTGCTTGTGCCTGGGAGCCTCTTGTATTTGGAGATGTGCTCTGGGAGAGAAGACCTAGACATCTGGAGAAAGCTTGGTACCTGTAACTCAGCTGAAGTGGTTTAGGATTCAGACATCATTAGTGGCCACCAGCGGCCAGAGCCTGCACCATATCTAGGCTCTGCCTCCCCAAGTTCAGTTCAGGGAGGGCCTGCTTTGTGGTCTTCCTGCTTCTGGCTCTCAAGACTGGCTGGCTGGCTTTCCACCGTGGTCTTGTGATCTGCCCTGATGGGTTGTACAAATCCAGACTCAGCAGGCCTGCCCTTGGCATGCCTTTTCTCCTTGACCTCGCAGGCCCACAGATCACTGGGTGCCATGGGAACTGGGAAGGACCAGAAAGTCATATCTGCCTCCCTTATTTTACGGTTGAGAAACAGGCCCTGTGGGAATGAGGCTCTCTGAGAGCACAGCAGTGGTAAGTGGTAGACTTAGAACTCAAGTCTTAGTCTTAGGAATCTTGGTTTTCAATCCTTTTCAACTATTCTATATCCCGTGGGAGCTCCATTTTTCCAAGAAACAGTTGCCTTAAAATGGAAGCAGCCCAGTTGGGCGTGGCTCAGTGGTTTGAGCATCAACCTGGGATCCAGGAGATCAGGGTTCGATTCCCGGTTGGGACACATGCCCGGGTTGCGGGCTGCAGTCCATCAATGACTCTCTCATCATTGTTTCTCTCTCTCTCTCTCCCTCTCCCTTCCTCTCTCTGAAATCAATAAAGATATATTTAAAAAAATAAAAAAAATGGAAGCAACCCAGACTTAATTAAGAACCTTTCCATTCCTCTTTTGAAAAAAATGTTTGGTTTAGTTATTTTACAGCTGAGAACTTAAAGCTGATAGTCTAATTTGGCAGCTGACTGGTTTTGTTTGTTTGTTTAGGTTAAGTTGTTATTTAAATACCTAAGCGTCAGTGAGCCACTGAAGAAATACAGAAATTCTGAGACTTACTACAGTGTTTTTAGATATTTTTTAAAAGCAGATGTAAATGGTCAGTAGCTATTTATAGTTGCAAACCTGTACCACCCAAATTAATTTTTTATTAAAAAGCTAAAATAAAACTTTAGGGGAGGAACAACTGGTGTCTTATTTGTTCGTTTATTTTGTTTCAATGTTTGTGTAAAAGCTACAGAAGGAAATTCCACCTGGAATTTTCAGGCAAAGTTCTATCTTGCAACTGAGCTTCAAGACCTGCATCTCTCTTCACAGTCAGTCATAGTCACCAGGAGTAAGAAGTACTCCTCCTCCTCCAAAAACTGCAAAATAGTATTATTACTTTGGAAGGGTTGTTTATGTGACTCGGCAATGAAATCAAATGTCATGATGTCATGCGAATGACGTTTACCCTGCCCTTTGTTCTGAGTTCAAAAGAAGTCTCCCTCAGCTCAGACTGACATAGTCAAATATCTTCCGAGTTAATTATAGTTAGAAAAGTTCCAACACCTAAATGCCAGAGTGGATGGACTGGCAAGTAGCTGGGTCCATAGCTTTATTGTAATTGCAGGGTAGAAGCCAGTCGAGTAAATTCTTATCTGTTATATGTGATAACGTATTGGTTCTGTTCCAACCATAACAGTTATTTTAAAGACTCTGTCAAAGACCAAGACGGCAGCACTTTTTTTTTTTTCTTGATCCCCCTTGGATATTTTCTTAAATGTTATTTTTGCATGGAGTATTTTAGAAGCTACTCTGAGGCCTCGGTGGAAAGGGCAGTGCAAATCGGCAAGCCGGTGAGAATGAATCTGAATTTTTAATTAGGCTTTGAGTTGCTTGTTCAAAGTGCGGAGACATCATTAGTGATGTAAGTCTTGTTGCATTAGCAGAGACTGACATTTTACTTCAAACGGGAAGAGTGCAGCTGTCCTGTGCAGATAAAAGTTGCCAAGTGCGGAATAGCAAGGTGGATTGGTAGATAATTAGCTGTCCCACGTTACTGCAGCGTGGAAGAAGCCTGCCAGTCATGGGCAGGAAGGAGGAATTATTAGAGGGAGAAAATCCGAGTGTGTCATGAAGCAATTTGGAATCACTTCGGCTGTGGCAGAGCTGATAAGGGGGTATGTTAAGGAAACAAGACAAATGGAGTCTAGTATAGGATGGCCAACTTTCTTTATAAAAATTTTTTTTTTAGTTCAGAGGAGGAAGGGCCAGAAATTAATGATCCATAAATACACTGAAGTACAGATTCATCCATCTGCTCTGACTCCGTGTATAAAATAATAACCAGTTTAAAATAGTCTTCATATTTCCATGTCACTTGAAAATAAAGTGAGGGTTCTATATAGAAAAGAAATCCCAGGGAAGTCATACAACCTTGAGAATTACTGTGCTGTGTATAACCACAAAAAGATATTTAAAGAAGGAATTTTGAAGTATATCACCTCCCTAATATGTGTTACAATATTTATAAATGGTTTAAGGATACTTTTATGACCTTCTTGGTGGAATATGTGTGTTATGTAAATATTCATAAAAGTTTTACTGTGATCATCACATTTATCTCTGGGAAATGAGAGTTATAGAAAGATTCGGTGGGGTTTTTGTCCATCCTCAATCATTTGCTAACTCAAATGAAACTTCATGGAACTTTTTTGGCCCCTGCCAGGATACTGGACTCATTTGTCCTAATTTCATCCATGTTTATTGATTGGCTTTCTCCAAAGCCCAGTGTTTCTCCTGGCAGCCCAGAGACAGGAGGTGCTGAAGTGTGGGTGCTGTGTTTGCCTTGGATAGTGTTCTCTGAATGAGAGCTGCCCTTGGCCAAGGCAGGAGAGCCAGTTTTTTGCTCTTTGCTGCTGCTGCTGCTCCCTCCCTAGGAAACTGTCAGTGGGTTGTTGCTGTCCTGGGCAGATTTGGAGAAAGGTGGGAGAGCTGAGGTTTTTGGCAGTCGTGGCTGTTGGACCCAGAGTTGGTTTCAGGGACCCTGTGTGAAATAGGGCTATTTGCCCCTTGGTTGTCTTGGAAGGGGAATAGACTTTGTGCTGACTGAACCAATTTCATTTGTTATGGGTTGAGATCCCTACAGATAGTATAAATTCAGATGACCATCAAGGAGGCCTGGAAATTTTTATTTGCATACATGTACAGAGTTGCAAATAGTAAAGCTTTGTACAGATGAGAGTTATTAGAGCATGAGCTCCCACCAGCAAGAGCCCAGATTTATTCATCCGTAGTCTTGGTATGTTTGGGTAGCACTGTCTCTGGTATATGGTGAAGACTCAGAAATGGCTGGACTACAGAAATTGTATGCCCATCTTTAAACAGTAGACTTTGTAACTTTCTAATATTTATTATAACAAACTTATACTATGTTTAATGTGTTAATTTTATTACTCTAGACTTAGAGTGACTTGAGCTATTACTTGCTACTAAAGATTTAAAATGTTTCAGATGAGTGAAAGTGTCTAGCAGGGTATCAAGCACAGTAGGACTCTTAAGTATTAGGTGCTTCTGTTGTTTAATTTCTTCATGTTAGAGAAAGTTGGGGGAACGTCTATTGAGGACAGTTAGGAATATAAAAATGCGGAAATGTGTGTGTACTTGCAAATTATGTGCTTAGAGCTACATTATCCTAGAGGTTAAAAATTCATTGGTTAATTTGTTTAACAAATATTTATTGAGCACATACTATATGCCTGGTAGTGTGCTTAGATCTGAGTTTGTGTTTAAAAAAAGAAACATGATCCTACTCTTACGGAGTATACCACCTATTAGGGGAAATAGACCTTAAAGAAATAATCATAAATAAATATAAATTACAAATTTCGAATAGTGTTATGAAGGAAACAAGGACTATTAGAGTACCAGGGAGAGCCTTTAAAAATATGCCAGCTATGTTACTTCCCTGCTTAAAATTCACTAAAGGTTCTCATCTGACTGGGAGTAAAATCTCAAATTTCAGTGGCCTTATAGATAAGCCAGATATGATCTGGCCCCTGATATATTTGTGGCTTATCTCTTATCTCTCCTTCCCTCACCAAGCTCCCACCCTTCCCACACACACATTCACTGTCCCTCCAGCACTGCAAGCACATACCTGCCCCAGGTAAGCTTTGCATTATTCACAGCTGTTTTCCTGTGGAATGGTGCTTGGCACTAAGAATCACTCAATAAGTACTCAGTGGACAAGGGGGAGTGGGAGTGACAATTCCGGACTGGGTGGTATAGGAAGGAATCCATAGGTGGTGGAAAGGAGGAGCCAGTGGGGTGGAGTTGGAGGGCTAACAGGAGGGAAAAGATCAGAGAGGGTTGGGGGACTAGCATTGCTACGGAGGGAAGAGCCTGCTTGGGAAGGTGGGCCTTTGGCATACTTGAGGAACCGAAAGCAAGCTGGCGGCTGGGTTATGATCGCAGAAGGGTGGTGCAAGTGAGGCATTAGGAGTCTTATTCCTAATCAATGCAAATATAATTGTTTCCCATTAACTCTTTTGGTCATGCCCTTATTGATGAGGACCCATTAGAAGGGTGAAGATGCCTGGTGATAGACCCTGGATCTGGAGAGGGTTGGAAGTTGCAGTGTCTGTGGCAGGCCATTTGTTTTTCTCCTCCTGTAGAGAGAAGGGAAACTACAACTTCATTAAAGTCTCTCATGGTGAAAAAACAAAAATGTAGCTTTACTGTTCTATACTGAGAATAATTTTTTGAAAAAGTCATACTTTCTATGTGATTTCTTCTTTTTCTTGGCAAATAAAAAAAAAACTTCTAGAGCCAGCTCTGAATGCAGGCATGTGTCGTTTATTGCACTCTGCAGATACTGCATCTTTTACAAATTGAGGGTTTGTGGCAGCCCTGCATTGAGCAAGTCTGGGCGCCATTTCCCCAGCATGCTCAGTTGGTTAGTGTTCTTTAGCAATAAAGTGTTTTTAATTAACTTATACATATGGGTTTGGGTTTTTTTTAGATATAATGCTGTTGCACAGTTAATAGACTACAATATAGTGTAAATAGACCTTTTATATATACTGGAAAACCAAAAAAAATCATGTGTCTTGCTTTATTGTGATATTTGCTTTATTGCAGTGGTCTGGAACTGGACCTGCAATACTTCTGAAGTGTGCCGTAATGAACTCTTGCAGTAATGATTCAGATGTACCCCCCCACACCTGTTGTATTACATTGATGGATTAATTGATTGATTGATTCATAGGTTTACATATAGTAAAGTGAACTTTTTTCTCCCCCTGTAAATAGCAAAGATCCCTTTTTAATGTGGCTTTGAAACTTTAGAACCAAAATCTTGTGAAGTGTATCAAACATTATTTTTTCATTTTTAAAAAAGTTTCTGGTAAATTATACATAACAATTTTCTCTTTTAACCATTTTAAAATCTACAGTTCTGTGGCATTAAGTGCATTCACACTGTTGTGCAGCTGTCACCACCAACCATCTCTAGAACTTTATCATCTTCCCAAACTAAAACTCTGTCCCCATTAAACAATAACTCATTTCCCACTACCCCCAGGTGCTGGCAACTACCATTTACTTTCTCTTTATATAAATTTGACTATACTAGGTATCTCATGTAAGTGGAATCATACAATATTTGTACTTTTGTGACTGACTGATTTTACTTATCATGGCTTCAGGGTTCATGCATGTTATAACATGAATCAGAATTTCCTTTTTAGGGCTGAATAATATTCCATTGGATGTATATACCATATTTTGTTTGTTCATTCATCCAACAATGGGTATTTGGGTTGCTTCCATCATTTGGCTACTATAAAATAATGCCACTATAAATGTGGGTAGTATAAATATTTGCTTTCAGTTCTTTTGAATCTGTACCCAGAAATGGAATTGCTATATCATGTGATAATTCTATGTGTAATTTTTTGAGGAACAGTCATGCTCTTTTCCATAGTGGCTCACTATTTTATATTCTTATCACCGAAGGACAAGAATTCTAATTTCTCAACATTCTCGCTTTTTAAAAAAAATAATAATAAATCCTAATGGGTTTGAAAATGTACTCTCTTTGGTGTAGAGTTCCATGAGTTTTGGTAAATGCACAGTCATGTGACTATCACCACAATCGAGACATGTAACAGTTTCATGTCCCCCACCCCCTCACCTGGAGCTCCTGAAAACCATCTCCAGCTCTGTAATTTTACCTCTGCCCGAATGTTATATAAATGGATGCATTATGGTGTGCATTTCGAGTCTGGCTTCTTAAATTCAGCTCATGGATTTGAGATTCAGCTATATTGTGTATATCAACAGTTCATTTCTTTCTATTCCTGAGTAGAATTCCATGGTGTGGGTGTACCACGGTTTGTTTATCCATTCACTAGTTGAAAAACATTTGGAATTTTTAGAGGTCATAAATCTATAAACATTCCTATATGTTTATTCATGTACAGGTTTTTGTTGGAACATATGTTTTCCCATCTCTAGGGCTGGGATTACTGTGTCATATGCTAAATGTATGTTAAACTTCGTAAGAAACTGCCAGTCTGTTTTCCAAAGGGGCTGTATCATTTTGTATTCCCGCTGGCCATGAGTCCTGATGGCTCCACATCCTCATCAGAACTTGCCTGCGTCAGTCATTTTAATGTTAGCCATTGTCAAATGTATGAAGTGGTATCTCATTGTGGTTTTTGTTTGTTTGTTTTTAAATATATGTCTTTATTGATTTCAGAGAGAGGAAGGGAGAGGGGGAGAGAGAGAGTTGAAACATCAGTGATGAGAGAGTCATAGTTAATCGGCTGCCTCCTGCACGCCCCCAATGGGGCATGGAGCCCACAACCCGGGCATGTGCCCTGACTGGGAATCGAACCACAATCTCCTGGGTTCTAGGTCGATGCTCAGCTGCTGAGCCACACCTGGCCGGGCTCATTGTGGTTTTAATAAACATTTCCCTATGAATAATGGTGCCTATTTGCCATTAATCTATAGATATATTTTTTTTGGTGAAATGTCAAAACCTTTGCCCGTTTTTAAATTGGGTTCTTTACTTACTGTTGATTTTTTAAAAAAACAATTTACTGATTTTATTACATTTGTAGATTTGTACAATGATCACTACCACTCAGTTTCATAACATTTCCATTGATCCCCAAAAATTTCTGTGTGCTGTTTGTTCTTGAGTTCTGAGAGGTGTTTTTTAATTCAGAGGCATTTTTTATTTTCCTTATGAGTGCCAAATTCTGCTACTCTGTTTGTTTTTTAAATGGCATTGTTCTCACAAGAAATTTGCTTTCACGACCTAAAGAAGAACGATGCCCTGGATTCAGGGTAGATAAAAATCTTTAAAAGAGAGTTGTGGATTTTGCAGTTCATGTTTTCAGCTCGAACAAAGCATTATTTAAAAGTTTTGGTTAAAGTGGCCTGTGTGGATTCATAGAGGAAGTCACCACTGATGGTACTCCATGAGGGTTCAGTGATAACAAATCAGAGCCCCTGCCTTGGAGGGGCCCCCATTCTAGACGAGGGAAATAGATACTTAAATATGCAAAAATTAACAATAACGTTGGACCCTGCTTAGTTCTGCGAGGGAGATAAGGTAGGTTAATTCCGTGTTCAGAGGAGGCCTCCTGGGGGGGGCTCTGCTGTGTGCTCTGGGCTGAGGCAGGAATGGTGTTGAGGCTCCTGGGAGGAGCCCGGGAAGTGTAGGAAGCACAGGGCCTGAGAGGAGAATGAGCTTGGTGTGGATGAGGAGCTGAAAGAAGGCACTGAAGGGGAGGGTGGGAGTGGAGAAGGATGAAAGAGGACAGGGTCCCTGTGGAGACCAGAGTTTGGATTTTATTCTGGCTGAAATGGGAAGCCATTGGAGAATTTTAGGCACAAGAGCAGCATGGTTGACTTGAGCTTTAGAAATATCCCTCTGGCTCTTGGGTACCCTGATTGTATGGGGTGTGGGTGGAAGTGGAGGTGGGGGGAGGCAGAAATGGAGGCAGAGAGAGTAATGAAGGTATTTATTCTTCATGGAGTATTGTCACCACATTTACCTTTGCAGTTTCATTTAAATATGATGACATTGTATTACTTAAGGATGTACATCAACAAAGGCCCACTGGGCCAAGGCTATGATTTAAAGTAGGACAGCTGCAGTAGAACACAGATTCAAGAAAATAAGACTGCTCAATATAGAAATAGGAGACAACATCGATAATCTCCTTCATATTGACGGATAGTCTTTGCTGAACAATTCATGAATAAAGGCAGTCGAGATTTTAGCTTACCAGCAATGTAACTTTTGACAAGTCCTCTTTTCCCTCTTCATAGCCTTAGCTTTCTCACTTTATAAACAGAAAAGTCATACCTGTCTCAGCCCTGGGTGGTTGTTAGGGTCACAGTGTATGTATGCCGTAGACTCATGGTTATCATCCTCCTGTGGTTTCATAGGATATATTGAATTGCAAGTAACAACCCATCCCAACTGAAACTGCCTTCAAGGATAGTGTTTGTTGGCTTAAATCACTGAAAGGTTGACAGTGTGTGTGAGCTTCGGGCACAGTTTGATCAGAGCCCTGGCTCTGTTTCTTCTCTGCTGCTCTCCAGGCTCAGTCAACCCTCTGGATATTAGCTAATTCTCAGGCTGGTTTTGCCTGTAGTAAAATGAGTGCAGTGGTTCCAGACCTCTCAGGAGCACCTCGCACTCCTCAGAAGAGGACACCGCCTTCCTCTACTCACTGTAGGATGCCTCAGGCTCACCCTGAACCGACTTTACTGTGGTTAGCGGAAGGCAGGAGGATGGGATTACATTAGTTTGTGCCAATCTGGATCTACTCCTAGAGCTGGACATGGGGTTGATTCCACCCGCATCTCATGACTGCTGCGTAGTCTATAGTGATTTGGGCAGCGGGGAGGTAACACAGATGATCACCACAGTTATCATTCCATGCAGGAGAATATGGGAATGGTTTTTTATCATTTTGGCTAGTGTCTTAGTTATGCTAGACTCTCCCCTCCTTCCCTCCCTTTAAAAATGTAATTGCTTATTTACTGAGCAATTGCATGAAACATAAGAAGTACTTGATGGCGTCATGTTAGCACGATAATCTGGGACTGCTTAATCTATTTGGTTAGTGGAAGAATCCAAATCAATTAGTGTAGAAGGCAATTCTAATACTTTATATAGTAGAATATAATTTTAGCTTTATGTGAGATGATTATGGCTTGGAATTACCCATGCTGGTGGAGTTTATATTTTATAAACCTATTATTACAGATATACCCTAATAATATAATATGTTTCGTGACATAACATGTTTCAGACAGAATTATGTTTCTAAGCACCTGGTGGGGGATACTTTATAATTCGTGTTTTGCAAATTGCAGTTTTTTGACCAATTTCCACTTGCCCATCCCTGATTTTTGTTTGGCTGTGTCTGTTCCATGTTGACGTTTAGAAAAGTCACGGAGAGAAGTGCCACGTCAGGGTGAGGTGGTTAAACAGCCTGCATTTAGTTCACTTAGTGATTGAAACTTAGTAATAGTTAATACATTTTCAAGTGAACATAAATACACATTTTATTGGATTTTAATAAATGATTTTTGAGAGATTTATAATTACAAAAATAATTACTATCTATTTTGGACCAAGTTATCAAGAGTTCATTGTTAAGGGAATCTCATTATGACATAGTAAAATAGTATCAAGGAGATAAAGTATGATAAGTATCCTTTTTTAGTTTACCCTCCAAAAATTTGTCTTCTGTTTGATCTGATTCAAGAGTTACAGGACTTGAATGGAACAGAATTTTCACTTACCATGTTCATAGGCTATTGAAGTAAAAGTATGTGGTGACTTTTCCCGTAGTATTTGACATTGAATCAAGAGATGGGACGCCTGGGAGCATAACTGCTATTGTTCCTCCATCCATTCTTTCAACACTTACAATGTGTATACGCTCTACCAAGCCTGCCTTCCTGGAGCAGACAGTCCACTGGGGAGATGGGTAAGCGGCCTGGGAACAGCGGGGCACCAGGTGAGTGCAGGGAGATCATGGGAATGCAGTGTTCGAGACTTTTTTAAATCCTCACTCCAGGATATGTTTGTTGATTTTGTTGTTGTTATTTTAGAGAGAGGAAGGGAAAGGGAGAGAGAGAAACATCGATGAGAGAGAAACGTCAATTAGTTGCTTCCAGTGCGCACTGACGGGGCGTCGAAGCCACAGCCTTTTGTTGTACGGGGTGACGTGCCAACCACTGAGCCAGCTGGCCAGGGCGAGACTTTTGCTTAATGGATATGGAGGGGTCACAGGAACCGGAGGGATTGTCTGAGGGATAAACTCTTCAGGCTAGTCTCTCCCGAGCCACATTTCTTGTTTACGGCCTTTTTAGAAGACTCACAAGTGGCCTGTAAGCAATAACTATGCTTTACTCTTCCTCTGTGTGTTTCCTATAAACCCTTAACGTGGATTTTTATTTCTTTTTTCTAACTGAGCTGCCTGAGACTTAGCCCATTCTCCAGTCTCCTAGGACTATCCTGCCAGGCAAGGGGAATGCTTACCTTTTTGGAGGCTTTGTGGATGTGCTTCCAAGTAAAAGCCATTTTTTTAAGAAGTGCGGAGGCCTTCCTGAAAGGTGACAAGAAATCTGAATGCTTCCAGCTATCCTCGGTTTACAACAGACTAGCTTCCAAAGCTCGTTTCAAAGTCTGTTTTTTGAAACAGTATTCACCCAGAGGGGTTATAAAAGCAGACGCAGCCCTGGCTGGTGTGGCTCGGTTGGTTGGAGCGTCATTCCAGGCACTGAGGGGTGGTGAGTTTGATTCCCGGTCAGGGCACATACCCAGGTTGTGGGTTTGATCCCCTGATCCCCCCGGGGTTGGGGGCAGCTGATCCATGTTTCTCTCTCACATTGATGTCTGTCTGCCCCCCCCCCCCATATATAAGCAGACCCAGTACCCAGGCCAACTCACAAAAGCCTTTTTCCAGAAACTCGGACTTTTAATGCAAGCCCTGTCACTGTCCTTCCAAGCCTCAAGTTTCTTGTAGGGTTATAAGAGAAGGTCTCCAAGAATATGTGGCACAATGCCTGATGTCAGAGGTCTCACAAAGTGTTAGCCTTTTCTGTGTGAAGGGATCTGTTGCTGCGTCTTCAGGATTTAAGGCCCCACCCCTCACTTGTAGGTTTTGAGCTGCAGTGAGGGCCGTGGGTGTGTGGGGTGCGAGGAGCAGGAGGGCTCTCCTACATTATTCACGGCTGAGGAAGAGGAAGTGGCGTATATTGTTACCTGCTCTGTACTATATACTGTAATAATACGGGTTAAGTATTGGCTATTTTCATTTCGCTCAGACAGAACCCCGTGGACTAAGCTTGCTGCCAAAATGTCTGTTCCTAAGAGCTTTGGCTGAAGGAATTGGTTCTTCAGGTACAAATGGCTCTGTTTCAGCCCCGGACCACTTCTTCCGCCTTTTTCAACTTAGTTCCTGTCTATAGATCAAGAACGACTATTTTGGGGACATTTTTGGCCTGTCACTAAGCAATTTCAGCAAAAAGGGAGATGTTTTTCAAATTCCTAAAGGGCGGACCAGCCTTCTCCCTGGTAGCGCAGGTCCGCCTGGGCCTGGCTTCCTCTGGAAAGGCCTCCCTGTGATGTTATAGCTTAAAAGATGGACGGCCGTTTGATCCAAGCGCAGGATTTGTTGGCTGCAGGGTTTTTGTTAATAGAAAACACTCAGGCACCTCTAGGGGGGAGGAATTAAAGCACATACTTCTTCCTCTTTGACCTCTGAACCCTTGCCATTTACATCAAACACGCGCTGGGGAAGACGGCTAAATGAATAATCTGTGATAGCTCCCTCTCTCACAAGCCTCGCTTTAAACCTGGCATTTCCTCCTCAAACTGATGCGTTTCCACCTCTCAGGAGAAGATGCGTGTGCCCTTCAGGCACCTGAGGGGAGGGAGTGCACTTTGTGTGAGCAAAGCCCTTCTCCCCCACAGTATCCCATTCAGTGACTTTCACAACTGTTTTGTCCTTGGAGAACTATCACAAAGTGGCTGTACAGAGGCTACGTGACTTGGCTTCCTAACCTCAGTTGCTTTATCTGTAAAATGGGGAGCACTTGCTACCTCAAAGGGTGAATCGAAGACTAAATGAAAGTGTGAATGTAAAATCGCTTCCTATCATGCTTTTCGGGTCTAACCTCTCATCCTCAGGGGGACTGACAGCAAATGGTGGAAGGAATGTAGGACCGAAAGCTCCTGCCAATTTAAATTCCCTACACTGTCAACCCCACGAGGCCTTTGTGTAAAAATTAAAAGAGAAGTCTAGAAAAACTTTGCTTAAATAACTTTTAAAAAAGTAAGTACATAATCAAACCTATCGTATGATCCATAGAGACTGGTATGATACGACTGTCCTGTTAGTAATGACTCAAATTTAGTACCATGCTTCACGGCTTGGGCAGGGTTTGCTTTCAAATGGTCCAGACTTGAAAGGCTCAGTTCATGAATGTCAAGGTTCTCTAGTTAGTGACCCAAAGCAGTGGGGGATTCAAATGATAGGTACAGTTCTCATTTTATGAAATTATCACTAAAAATGAACAGTGAGAAACTAGCTTTTTTGTGTGTGTTAAAATCATAAACTGTCTTTCATCTTTTTAAAAGACCTTTCCTTAGTTTTCTTTTTGACTAAAGGTGGTTTGAAACTGTAGGATTCTCAAAATATTTCTTCATGAGTTTCAAAAGGTTGGGATTTTAAAAAAATGAAGAAAAAAATTTAAAAATCTGGGTAGCGTCATTCATTTGGAAGAAAGAGGAGGGCTGAAGATATTCTATAGCTGCAGTATAAACAGCCTGTATCTGGAGGATGTTTTATCCTTAGTAAAAGGCCACGGGAAATCTTTGTTGCTTGAGTTATAAGGGCATTTTTATAACTTCAGAAAAATATAGGGAAGGCTAGCCTTTATTCTGGTAGCATGGACTTGGGTTCTCCCATTATTTTCTTAGAATAGGCCTTTGACCAGCAGCTCTGGCCTCTGCCCCCTTTCCCAGGCCATGTGTCCATTTAATGCCTTTGGACCAAATGGAAGCTGGCTCCGTGTCTTTCCAGGCCCGTCTCACAGGAATGAGCTTTCCTGCCCATCACAGGGGGTAACTTCCCCTGTTCTGAAATTCTTAGTCACACAGGAATAGTAAGCTACCTGTCATGGAGTATCTACCTGCCTGTGCCCAGTGGCGCTTCATTTACATTATACACTTACCTTATCTTTCGACTTAACATGAGGTTTGTAAAAGATAGCCCTGCTGCTAAGACTTCCTGGGTATATTGTGCAGTTATTTATCTTCTGGAACAAACACTATCATCAGGTTTATTTTTTGTTAGCCTAGTTTAATACTGGGGAATAGTGGAAGGCATCCTGGTGTGAAGGGAACACTGGGTTTGTCCTTGAGGACTCAGTTATGGCATTGCCTTCATTGTCTATACTGGACAACTAGGTCTAGTTTCCAATACTAGAAAGTTGTCTCTCTTTTTACACCTATATTTGGGTTGAATACTGCTGCTTGGTGACCCCTCAGAACTCTGTACTTGCCCTTGTGAGCTATTTTTAGGGAGAAACTAAGCCTGCTTTCTCTGCATCTTCAATACCTTGTATAGTGCCCAGGGCAAGAGTAGACCTTCAATAAGTGCTGGATGGGTGGGTGGGTGAGTGGATGGAAGGATGGATGGATTTGGAAGCAAAGGCGCAGGGTTCCATCTTAATCCCTCTGGGTCTCTTTCTTCACCTGTAACATGAGAGTAAATAATACTTCACAGAGCTGTTATATCAAATGAACTGTCTCTAAAATCCATTTGTGAATTATAAAGTAATACATACCATCTGGCCGGCGAGGTTTGGTGGTTGAGTGTCGACCCATGAATCAGGAGATTGAAGTTCGATTCCCAGTCAGGGCACATGCCTGGGCTGTGGGCTCGATCCCCAGTGGGGGGCATGCAGGAGGCAGGCAGTCAATGACTCTCTCATCATTGATGTTTCTATCTCTCTCCCCCTCTCCCTTCCTCTCTCGGAAATCAATAAAACATATTTTAAAAAATAAAGTAATACATATCTTACTATAAGAGTTCAAAAGCACTTTTTGAGTGAATCAGTAAAACATTTAAAAAAATAAAGTAATACATATCTTACTATAAGAGTTCAAAAGTACTTTTTGAGTGAAAGGTTCTTATTTTATCTTTCATATATCTAGAAAAATTAAAGGACATCCCATGTATGGCTGTGGGCCGACTTGTTCTTTGTGTAACTGCTTCATTCCCCAGGAAGAAGCAGTCATGAAGAAATAACGAAGTGAAGAACTTAATCGTTCATTCAGCCCATGACTGCCCATCAGTGGTTTAGTAACTTAAATGTGTTTAATTGGGCACTGCATATATACTGTGATATATTCAGAGACAGTGTCCCATGAGTGGTTTAGTAACTTAAATGTGTATAATTGGGCACCACATATATACTGTGATATATTCTGAGACAATGTCCCATGAGTGGTTTAATAACTTAAGTGTATATAATTGGGCGCTGCACATATACTGTGATATATTCTGAGACAATGTATCCTGAGTTCTATTGGAAAATTACTTACTACATTTTGTGCTTCCAACTTCGGAAGATTTGAGGAGCAGTTTGAAAAGCCCGCATTGCTGCGCTGGGAATGCCTGTCTCACGCCTTACGTCTAGGAAGGCGCCCTTTGAATGTGTTTCAGCCCCCAGCTGGCAGTCTGAGGGTGCAAGTGTAGGAAGGGACTTGTGCCCACACCAGATAGCTCGGCCCGAGCTGCAGCAGCCCTGTCGGACCGTTTTGTGGATCCCTCCTTTCCCCTGGAATTACCAAGGAGAAGGGAGGCCCCCTGCCACTTACTTTAAATCTTCCCTCCTCCCTGCCACACATACCTTTTCCTCCTCCCTGCAGTGGGTTTATAAACATTTTGTGGGGCAAACTGAGTGAGCTCGTGGTCCTCATCATCTCCTTAGAGGAGCGTCTGCACGTTCGGGGGACGTGTTTAATGACGCGGCGGCCCCTGTGCAAACGCTTTGTGAAGGGAGCCTTTGTGCATTTCTCCACCTCCCAGCCGGTCCCGGGCCCTTCCCAAGTCCCCTGACCCCGCGGGGCAATGGGACGGGCACTGAGGGAGGAGGCTGAGCTTCGGAAGGCGGAGACCCTTGGGCTTGGCACCCCAGACCCGGGCGTCTTAAACGTTTTCTCCCCTTCTTACCCCTGGCTGGGGATTTTGCATTTTCAGTGAGGGCCCCACTGCCCTGAGGCCTAGTGAAAGTGGATCGCTTTAAGCCCGCAACAGTGGTGGCCTCTTACCCTCTTAGTTAATGCTTCGGATAACTTTCTCTTAGAGCAGGTAGGGGTTGGTAAAGTGGGGCTGTGGCTCTGGCTTCGCCTGGTAAGACAAGTGAAATTGTCTCATCTGCTCCAACTGTCTGTCTTTCCCTGCTTTCTGTTAATTCGAAGGCAATTTTAACAGTCTTATTTGTGGATAAGTCAAGCTGTATTAGTGACATATCATGAGCAGTTGTCACAAGGAGGATTTACTTATGAAGAACGGTGGTGCTTGAGCTCCCAGACAGTGACACCCCAAAGCTTTGTTAGACAAAGGGTTTACATTTTCTTTTTGTTTCAATTTATTTTGTAGACTTGAATCTAGAATTTAACCTAATGGAAGCTTCTTTATTTACTGCCAGTGAAACTGCAGGATTTTGCCTGATATGGTTGCTTAAATTGCTAGGAAAGGGAAAAATATCTCCTAAGGACAATATTTTATTGGTAATTAGGACTTACAGTAGCACGCTTTTGGGGGCTCCTTTTGCATGCTGGGCCTTACGCTAAGGGTTAGAGTTCTGTTTCGAATACAGTTACTGACTTCAGAAAGTGGAAACAACTTGTCGAAGTTTTGAAAGTCACAAAGTGAAAGAGGTTGGGTTCAAATCTGTCAGCTTGTTACATTAATTGATTTAGCATATTGTTTTTGTTGTTGTTAAGCCTCACACAAGGATATTTTGCCATCGATTTTTTTTTTTTAAGAGAGTGGAAGGGAGGGAGAGAGACCACACACACGTCGACTAGTTGCCTCCCGCACCAAACCTGCAATCCAGGTACGTGCCCTTGGCCACAGCGGAACTCTCCGGTGTGCGGGCTGGCCCGCTGACCACTGTGCCACCCCGGCCAGGGCTGATTTACCACTTAATGAGCCCTTCATATTTGCTGTCTGGATAAGCCCCAGTTGGTTCTTTGTGTAGGGGGCTCTAGAAAATATGAGAGTGGGTAATGGGAGAAACTGGCATTTTTGTAGCTCAGTCAACAGGAAATATTTAACAGATCCAGTGGTTGAAGACACATTTGTTTAGTTCATTTCTCTGTCCCAAGTAGGCAAGTATGGGGGAACCCCCCCCCCTCTTGGGGAGAATGGAATATATGTAGAAGTATTTTGAAAACTGGAAATGGATGCAAATGTAGTGTTATTGTCATCATCATTAAGGGGGGAAAGAGAAAAGGAAAGGATACCTGACGACAGAACACCAAGTCCCAGTCTCAGATATAGTATTACAGTGTCTGTCCTATATTTTGGAATTCCTTCCTGATGTGCTGGGAAAAGCTGTGCTATGTAACCTTAGGTTTATTTCTTCTTGGCCTCTCTGTCGATTCAGATAAAGTGGCTGCTGTCATTGCACACACAGTCTCTTCCTATACTTGAAAGACTGTTATGTTCTCCATTTTCTTCCAAGTGACTGACCATACGAAAGGGTGTGTTTCCAGTGGGCTCGGTCTGTCTGCCTGGACTGAGGTTGATGGAAGGACTTGTTTCTCAGTTGTTGACTGGGAGAGAGAGAGAAAGATATTCATGGACAGAAAGAGAGGCCAGAAAGTTTCCTCTTTATTGATTCAGACCTAAAAGAATCCACTTTTTTCTTTTTGGGGACCCATTTTGATCCTGAGTTTCTACAGTGAATTTTCAAAGTGCCCCTAGCACGGAAATCCTCAAAATCCTCCAATGTCTTCATTGCAGCCTACGTTGTTTTTCTTCTTTTTTCTACAAGCTTATGGCCGAATCTCCCCCCTTCTCCATTGCTTCCTAGGTTTGTCTTTCACAAGGAAATAGAACAAAAGTTGGAAAACTTAAATTTTAGAAAAAGGCATGCATAGACTTCACTCCCTGTTTTTGGCTGAGACCTCGGTAGCTGTATTTTAGTTTTACTATAATATATTTGAATAGCTTTGAGTGTACTGCCAAAGGCAAGAGGGCACTTAATACCTTTGCATTTTATAATGATTTGTTTGCCAACCTGGCTGATGTCCCAGACAACGCATCCTAGAACTTGGGTGGTTGTGAAAGTGACTTGATGTTTGGAGCTTGTTTGAACTACGTTAGACGTATCCTTTTAAATATGTGGGATACTTCACTCCTGCTAATAGGCTCCAGATTCTATAAATGATGTCAAGATTTTGCACAATTCCCTCACCTTATTCTTATTGAAAATGTTTTGATTGCTTTTTAGCTAAATATTATTATTATTTTTAAGTTTAGCTAGTCTGGAATATCTAAGATGTGGTATTCTAGGGAGTCAAGAGAAATCTAGCAACCTTTGAATTAGGAAACTGTGTTCTACATCTGGTGGGACCCTGAGCTAATTGCTTAACCTTTCTGTGCTGTACTTTCCTCCTGGAATCTTCCAGGCTGAATTTTCTAGGGTTATGTGCTAACTCAGATTGTCCTAGTCTGTTGTAGTCAGAAGCATCACATTGAGGCGCTCATTGAACTTGAAAATTACAGCTTACAAAATTCACTGGCTTTGGGTAAAAATGGGGTGGACCATAGTATAGAACCCTTGTTCTACCTAACTAGGATCTTAATAGTGGAGCTGGCGCTCTGGGAATTGAGAACAAGAATCTGTTAAGGGAGGTGAATGAAGTGAGTCAGTCTCCAGCTGAGTCCATCTGGGAAAGCATTATTTACGGGTTAATTCACGGATCAATGAAACCACATGACCTGGACCACCTTCCTACAGGATAGTTGCATATGGAAGCCCAATTTCCTCAAAAATTAGATGATTTTCCTCAGAAGTTGCCTCAAGAAAGAAAAAAAAAAAAGAAAAAAAATGCTTTGCCTAAGTGGTTTCCTGTCCTTAAGGTTTCCATGGAGAGAAAATTTTCAAGATTAAAGGACTCTAGCTGTCATTTTTAACCTGAAGGGCCTTAAGATTTGTGTTTCAAAGCAGGGTTGAAATTCATTCCTTTTTTCTCTCCCCCAGCTCGTGTGTGTGTGTGTGTGTGTGTGTGTGGGCAAGTTTGCTTTCTCTTCCCAGATGCTGAGCGTCAAGGAGTAATCAGCCCATTGGCTACTAATTAGTTATTAGCTTTGCAGTAAAGAGAGAGTGAGGAAGAGAAATAATGTGATTTTATAGTGCCTCTCTCCTCCATATGAAGGGTGAAGGTGGAGGGTTTTGTGTGTGTGTGTGTGTGTGTGTGTGTGTGTGTGTGTTTTCTCTCCCATCAGCCAGTAATGCTGCAGGGCCGTGGCCACCCGTGGTCCTTTGATCATCCATTCATTTAGCCAACAATTCTCGCCACTACTGTGTGTGCCTCCGGTGGCCCTGGGGTGGAAGTCAAAAAAGGGCCAGCCCACGCACCCTCTTCCTGTGCCGTGGGCTGGGCGGAGTCTACAGGTCCTTCCTAGTTGGGAAAACTCCCTTCCCTAATGACAGACAGCAGTGGTTGGCAAGGCCAGTAGGGAAGGGCAGGGAAGGAAACCCTTAGCCAGGAAGAGTATAGAGATTTCCAGATCTGACGAAATCAATGTGATGGTTCTGAGAACCAAGGCAATTTGGAATTGTATTGTGGAGGGAAAACCTACTTGGGGAAGAGCCTGGAATCAGCAGATATTAAACCCTGACTTACTCTCCTGCTTACCTGATGAGCCCTCTGCTGCTAGTAAATGGGTCAGCCCCTGGGAAGAAAACAGTAAAATAACAACAGGATGCACAGGGACGCCGTAAAGGGGCAGGGGACAATTTGTTTTCTAGGGCCACGAGCGAGTGTAGACCAGATCTCAGACCCTTTGACAGGCCTTCGCCGGGTCTTCTTTTCTCCAGAAGACATTTCCTGGATTCTTCTAATGCTGGGAGAATATACCCCTAAGCAAGACTGTTTCATCTTCAAGCAGCTAGTAGACAATTAAATCAGCGGTTAGGTATATAAGCACAGAGGGCTACCAGAGCGAAAGCATGGGTTTTTATAGTATACTCTACTTATTCTGTCAACATCCTGAGATTTCAAGTTACTGAATCTGTATTTTTATGTGAGCAGGTACCTTCAAAGTTAATCTCCTCATTTGAAAGAAGGGAAATTTGAAGCTCTTTAGAAATGTAGTTTCTTGCCCCCATTTGCTCAGGTAATTGGAGATGGGGCCTAGATTAAAAGCCAGGTGTCCTGACTTTCCATTCAGTGGTGCTTCTACCATACTACACCACCTCCAAGTACTTTGACACGTGAAGCAAGATGGATTCACAAGCCTCAAATTGTTGGTTCTCAAGTCTTGCCTGCAGGATTTATTACTTGATTTAAAATACTTTCTTGATTCTCTGATCCTTGTATCCCTGTCAAGGGAGAGCCCTGTTGTCTGCTGTGTCACATGCTCTTGAGAAGGGTGTTGACTACCACACTGGGCTGATTTAAAAGTGCAGTAATGGTTACATTAATGGACACTGACCATTCCTCTCTCTGCAACTCATAGAATGGAGGAATCCCTTAAGAAGTATGAATTATTTCCGTCTCGTTTTACCCAGCCTTCATACGTTTATTAAATAGGCCTGACTTCCTAGTCAGTTTGGGATACGTGTTCCTGGTGTGTGTCCGGTGAATACAGTGTGTAGGGCTGACCAGCTGAGGACTGGGTGGCATTCTGACCCAGTGACCCCAGCATCCTGTATTGGCCATCTCCACACGTCCTCATGTTTCTTGAAGTCATGACAAGTCTCTGGACAGAGTATCTTACCAGCTGCCTTTTGTGCAACTGTTGGTGAGTTTTTCCAGACTGGGTGATGTTTATGATGTCAAAAGCCTTGACCAGTCCCATTTTATGGGCTGATTTTTATCAGTTTTCTTGATCATTGCCTTGAAGGCACCTAAGCCTTCATAAAATTGAATTTTAACAACCTGAATGATGCTCTTCCTGTAGTCAGTTGCCATCATGTTTAAAACAATTGGTGAGAACACAAAATAAATGACAGAAACTCAGTGGCAGAAGAAAAGTGACAGAGGAACATGCCACATACACTGCAGCACACTCAACTCTAGACAACCCAGCAAAACTCTGCTTGAGAGTTTGTAGTATGGTTGTATTGATCAGAAAAGGGTAAAACTTGGGGTTTTTATTCTGCATTCTATAGAATTAAAAAAGAATTGTAACAGACCTCTAACAGGAATTTAGCATCTCTTTCCACGCTGATGTAGACAATAAATCCTAATAGTATTGGCAGTACCTGGGACATTGTCATCAAAACAAATCAGAGATATTTTGTAACTTGTACGTATCATAGATAAATTGAAACGACAGGATCCTCACTACTTTGAAATTACAGTAGTTGTTAGACATACTGCTGAATATTAATGCATTAGTAAAGAACACATATTACTGTATCACCATAAGTTAGAAAAACATTTCATAATCGGTGTTCTTTACAATCCTGTGTGTTTTATTTTATGCATTTAAATACATGATTCTGAGAAGAGGTTCACACCCTTAACTGTCCTGTCCCTGGGCTTTAGGACACACACAAAAGCTAAGAATCCCTGGCCTAGGACAGGCTGTGGTAATAGAAAAAATCCCTACATCTCAGTGTACACAGATTTCTCATTTAGTTAATGTCTCCTAGGGGTTGATGTGGCTTTCCTCTATCTTGAGACATTTAGCATCTCAACTTGTGACTTCCAGGTTTGTCTCAACAGGGCAAGATAGGCACGGAGAACTCACCTTCATTTTTGTAGGCTTTGGCTGGGCAATGACACGGGTCGAATTTTTTTTTTTTTTTTTTAACACATACCAGTCATCGTTTTTGGGCATTAATTCTCAATTAAGCTATGAAAGGATTCAGTAATGATTATATTCCTCAAGAAGGGATGCCAAGGCAAAGAAGGTCATGGTCAGGAATCCAGAATATCCCTTCCTCTTCGTTGGTACTTGTGCAATTATTCACATTTGAGTTCCTTGTAAGAAAGGCAGCAGTTACATCATGGAAGCTCCAGCACCTTAGAAACCCCAGAGATCCTCCCCTTCTCCACATTGACATACTTGCAGGACCAGTAGTAACAGCTTTGAAATGCTCCGCCGATGCCTTTAGGAGTGAAATCCTGCATCAGTATTTCCAACTTGGCAGTTCCCCCTATTTTGATGTCCATGAGTTTCTTCACTGTCACAAGTCACTTCTGATCACAACCCATTGGCCATACTTGATCATATGACCCCAACCCCACTGCAAAGGACTTGGGGCGTGTGGTAGAGCACATGGCATGTCCAGTAAGCAGCATGCATGTCTGTTTCACAGTAGTATACTTTCATTGTCCAAAAGTGTCACAGCACTGTATCTTCAACATTGAAGATGCCTAATAAATATCTGTGCTCTACATAGTATCCTTGACTGGGCATGCAAACAAAACATGGAGTTGAAATTTTCACAAAATCCAATATTGAAGTTCGTACATCAGTGACAAGAATTAACTTATTCCTACGTAGATAGTGAGAGTTTATTAGAATTCTTCTATAATTGAGCTGCTGCTTACAAACTTAAGAATCTCTATTTCCTCCCCTTCCTTTTAAATAAATAAGGCAGAAAATGTAATGAGTTCACTAACATTGCATTTTCTGGGGTAAAGAAATTAAAAGAAAAACAGTGAGTTATGACCAGAATATAAAGATGGTCTATCTTGATACACTGACTGTATTTCTTGCCTCTCTTGCAGTTCACAACCCTTTGTACCAGCTCCATCTTTATTTTATGTATTGTTTCTCTTGGGATAAAACCAGCTTCACTCATCATGACCAGAGGCCTTCAAGTCTGGTTCAGAGCTGTATTCTTGGATTTATTTTAGTCTAGGTTCACTACCTCTTTGAACTGATTTATGCCTTGTGTGTTGATGCCTTCAGCAGTTACTTCCATATCTTAACTGATTTTTCTGTAAGAAAATACTATCTGAATGGCTTCTAGAAATAACTTCTACTTCTGGCAAATATTACCTCTGGTGAAATTACTTTTACTTCTGGTGTTTCATGCACATAAAGGCCGAAACATGGTGATTATAATATAAACACTTTGAAAGATTGCCTTCCAGTAACTTTCTCCTAAATTAGGGACTTTTCTCCCTGAAAGGTGTAGAAGTATGCATATTCTACTTTCCTCAAAGGCTGACAAAAAAGAAATAGAAGCGACTTCCAGTTAGAAATCATCAGTTCCACCTTATTTTTAATAAAACACAGTCGGCGTCTTAGGGTGTCTTGGAAAGAGGAACTGGGCAGCGTGTATGAGCCTCTAGAAGAGAAACTGGACGAGCTTGGCCTAGATGCATCTTTGCTGGCACTGATCAAATAAACACAGTGACTTTATGATAGATGAAAGGTCTAGAACTCGGGTGTCATTGCTAAAAGGTGTCCCTTTTTTCCTTCACCACCTTCTTTATAGAAATTGTCCAAATAGTAATTTGGATATAAGTGATATAAGGCTTAGCTTACTTCAGTAATAAGTTAATTGGTTTTGGGGATGAAGTTAATTGGTTTTGGGGATGTTTCTCCAGTTGTTTTCTTCTTTACATCTAAGAAAAAGCAGCAGCACAGATACTTCCCGTTTTGGAATAGAGAGGATACATCACAACCTAAAACATAAAAAGGACAGCATTACAAGTAGGCACTTCCCCACAATGGAGCTGTGAACTTATCCTGTAATGTACACTTCAGAGCTATCTTATTTGAGCAAATCCTCTTGAGCCCTAAAATTGATTTGTTGTATTGCTTCCCTGTCTTTTGCCAACAGTTATTTAGACAGAGCTGAAACATATTAAACACGGGTTGAGTTCCCTGTTGTCCTGTCTGGCACTCTGTTTCCATCCACAGTGTACGCTGGTGTACATTAGATCACTAAGGGGCTCATTATTACTGAATTCCAGCCAGGACTTCATTTCCTAAACACATGTGCTTGTCTGGTAGTGCTTGTAGGCCTTAAGCTCTACTTTTCCCTCGTGTGTGTGTGTGTGTGTGTGTGTGTGTGTGTGTGTGTGTGTGTCTTTTGTTAGCAGAGAGTAAGTACAGAAAGAAATCTTTTCAGATTATGTTATAATTTTTTTTTCCTTTACTCATTCCCGCTACTTTGAGGGGATTTCAGGTCAAAGAGGACAATACCAGCTTTCTCTAGTTAATGTCAAAATTGGGGTGAAGTGGAATAGGTGAGGAGAGGTAAAATTTTGTTGGAAGAGTAAGAACGAAGTTAACTACAATTAAAACCACTTAACCTGTAGTTACTTTTCTCAAACCCAAGTGACAGCCTTAAAACTGACCACTGAATTATGGAACTGAACTTAAAAAGGCTTGGGTTCATTGCATCAATCAAAGTACTTTTCCCATTTCGGGTGCACTGATCTCCCCTTATGCCTTGGTGTTGGTGGGAAAACTTGGTCAAAAAGGATAATTACTTTTTCATTTAGTTGCATGCTCTTCAAAAGGCAGCAGCAAGCATTCATTAATTTCCATCTGATAGAGCTGAACTTTTTTTTGGTGGCTAAACAATTGAAACAGGAAATGACCCGAGATACAGTTTCCATGACACCCTGTCACTTGGATCCAGTTTTCCAGAACATGAAAGGACAGCGCCGGCTTTTGATAGTGAGTAACTAATTGGACTGGCTGATAGTGGGAGAATTTTTAATGTGAAAAATAAAGGAAGAAAAAATGGAACAGCTGTGTTTTGGTACAGTTGTCTAATCCCCAGATAAAATACTCCAAGGACATTGAAATTGAATAGTGCCTTTAGTCAAGGAGAAAAATCTAAAATCTGTGAAAGCACTGGTTCACTTGAAAGAAAATACAGAAAATATTTATGTGGAAAAACAGAAAACAAGCAGCAAAAGAGAAAAAAATTATACTAAGTGATGCCTTTTAGGAATCATCTTTGTTCATGCAAAGCATGATTTCATATTTTTAAGATATCTTCATGCACTCTTGCATGTGAAAAGAGAGACCACCTGCTGGATTTTTTTTTCCAGCCCACATTTTCTAAACATGTTTTTTAGGTAGTATAGTGAGTAGAGCTGACACATTTTGTTACATACCTATAACTTATGTTAAATAAATTGAGACATACAGTTAGAAATGTTTTTATTGATCAGTCTCCCGTACACACATACATTTAGGCTTCAGTTGTATTTTGCAGCTGAGGAGCTTCTCTGGAGAATTCAGTGTGAATAAGCCAGGGGTTTGTTAGACATATGTACTATTTAGAAGATAATTGGTTGGGAGATTTAGGCTCTGATTCCTTGTCTTGCCAGCCATCCCCCAGTGATGGGAACCTCTCTGGGACTCTTTCCCTATTTCTTGTAAATGAAGAGGTTGGAGGTAGTCCTTTAGAGCTCTGTTATTCTGTGTACTTTTGAAATGTAAGCCAAGCTTTGACTACTCCTAACAAAGAGGTTTATAGCGATGAGCATAATGGAAACGCATATAAAAAGGTTAAAATGTAAAAATAGAGAAAATATCTCTATTTCTTAAGAAATACTCCATCTTATAACTTATTACTAATGGCATCCTTACATTTGAATCTTGAGGAATGTGGTCTTTGAGTTAATGAATTTTGTAGTAATTCTTAACCTGTCTTGCATGTGTTATCAGAATCCTCTCTGTTGGTTTTACAGCAGTTAGATTTACCTGGTGGGTTTAGTTCTTTCAGTTTGTTTATAGGTCCCAATCCTTGGTTTCATTTTGTTTTCCCTAAGTAGGAGGGTAAAGCAGATGTTAACACTGAAATAAATCCTACTGTATTTAGTAGGTGGGGTGTGGTTGTGGCCAGACCCATCTGGCATAACCAAGGGCAAATTACCTATTGTAAATTTCCTCCTTTGCCAGTTGTACCCACTTTTGGGTGCACTGCAAGTTCCCTTAGGCCTGGGACCTCCTCCCTCTGTACATTTATTATCCCAGCGACCTGGCACAGTGCCTGTTCCTAGAAGGCACCCATTAGATGTTTGAATGGATGGGTTGTGAGGACAAAGTCAGAGAATGTACACCAGGAGCACCCAACAGCTGTTCAATAAATGGTAGTAGGTCTTAGAGTTTCATTCCCATGACTTGGTATTTTGTGAGGCTGTTGGTCTAAAAGAACCAAAAAAAACCCAAACGACTCTTGAGACTAAGACTGCTAAATTTTTTTCTGGGAAAAAAAATTTTTTTTTGTTCACCTAGAAGAGCATTTTTATTCTGATTATAGGTCAGATTTCTTCTATACCTGCACCCTAACTAGGTGTAAAACTAGAGCTGGCTTTTTATTACACCACCACTGGATTTTAAGCTGTGGGTGTCCATGCAAGAATAGCCTTCGGTCTTTTTAGGGTCGTTATCCCGAGTGCAGGGGGAAGGGACAAAATACACGGGGACAGCCCAGAGCGCGGGGGAGCCCGCCGGCGAGGGACGCGCTCGGCCCGGGAGCCCCAGCATCCCGCCCGCGGCCGCCTCCCCCGACGCGGCCCGACGGCTTCCCAGGCTGTACCACGTCGGGCTTCTCGGCTCTTTCTCGGAGGCGCGAGGCCGCCGCCTCTTCTCGTGGGCCGGCAGTCCGTTCCAACTCGGAAGATAACAAAAGCTGGCATACTGCTGTTCATCTCGCCACCGTGAATATTTGGCGGGGTCTGTACAGGAGACTGGTCCTTGCATCCTTGATGGCGGCCCCAGAGACCCGACGGCCCTGGGCCTCTGCGAGCCTGGGAAGGGCGCAGGGAGCTCGGGCTGGGAAACGGGGCCTCAGGCCGCCCAGTCTCCCCGCTCCCTTGCGCCCCCCCCCCCCCGCCCGCCCGCTCCAGGCTGCGCGCCTCCGCGGGGTCCCCCCCACCCCAGGCTTCCCGGGTGGGCCTCCTGGTCGTGCGCAGCGCTGCAGCTCTTTGCGCCCCCCCCCCCCGCGGGCACCCTGCAGCTCGTCCCCCACCCTTCTCTGCTCGGGGCGCTCTGGGTTTTGCCTTCCACGCTGAAACCCCTCTTGCCCTTCTCCTCCTGAGGGTCCCCCTGAACTTTGTCAGCCAACCCCAGAGCTAGTCCTATGGCATCACCTCCACTTCTGCCACCTCCAGTCCCTGCCACTCTTACCCGCTTTGGGCTGCGCTGTTGGTTGGTTGGTTTTGAATCGTCACCCCAGGATATTTTTTCCATTACTTTCAGAGAGAATGGAAGAGGGTGGGGAGAGAGAGAGAGAGACGTTGATGTGAGAGACACATTGACTGGATGCCTCCCGAATGCACCCCAACTAGGGATCGAGCCTGCAACCGAGGTACGTGACCTTGGCTGGGCTCGAACCCAGGACCCGTAAGTCCCAGGGCTGAGGCTCTAACCACTGGGCAAACGGCTAGGGCATGGGCTGCCTTGTTTTGTGTGGTGTGTGTGTGTGGGGTTTTTTTTAACCAAGGTTACTGAGGTGGTATTAAACAAACACAACAACAAAAAACAAGCGCTTTTTTAAATGCTCAGGGACTTTCCAGGGAAAACACCACCGTGAGGCACTCATTGCGGGATAATTGCAGCCCTTGACTGGTTTGTCATTATTTCCTTTGCTCGTATTAAGCACCAGGTGGTGGCAGATAAACAAGGCCAAAAAGGAGCCAGTGATCGGCTTCACCTGCCTGAACTAAACTGCTGCCAGCCACTTGTTCATTAGAGCATTTAATAAGTACTTAAGGCTGTGCTTGGTGTTGTGCTGGGCCCTAGGAATAAAAAAAAAAATTACAGAGGCCAAAACTCCTTATCAATGCAGACAGGTAATATAACTATCATTCGTTGAGCACTTACTAAGTGCTAAATACTCTACCTGCGTTATCTTACGTAATCCTCACCACTTCGCTACCAGGTGGATAATAGATTGACCCTCTAATTATAGTTAATGAATGGAAGAGCTCATGTTTAAACCCAGGCACTCGTAACCACTACACCAAACAAGGCTAATAAAGTGGCGCAGTGTACTGAGTGCTTATGATGCGCCAGGCGGTGTTCATGTGTATTAATTTGCTTAATCTTCCCAACTACCAGTGAGGTGGAGGTACCGTTGTTATTATTAGTTTAATACAGAGGGGGACATGGAGGGGCTAAGATGAATTGACTTTACTCAGGGCCATGTCCTAATGACAGCAGAGCCACATTCAAGTCAAAGCCAGGCGGAATATAAGTGGGTGTAGTGGGAGGAAGTGCTTTTTTCTACTTGGAGGAGGGTGATGTTCCAGGAAAGATTTGGAGAGAAGGTAACTCTTAAGCTGAGTGTCTGGTGGTCTGGTGTGTCTTGTATATCATGGTTGTGTTCTGCCCGGTACACACTGTGCCTAGTTTATAGGAGAAACTCAAAGGGTACCCAGAAAATGTGTTCAAGTGGAGATAAAGCTCTTTAGTATTTTGTTTTGAATTTTCCTGATAAATACTTCAAATTACCTGCTCTTTAGGGGAGTAACTTCCCCTATTAGAGCATGTTTCATTGGAGCAATTAGAAAAGTTATAGTTCCAATGTGGTTGAAAGCCATTGCTAGCTAGGAGCTGAATTTGCTTTTCAGTTCTTTTTATGACCATTTATTTGTTAGTCAAGGATTTCAATGTACTCATCTATAAAATGGGGTTGATAATAACTCTACCATCTATTCTTCTGAGGCGTACTTTGAGATCCTGGGCAGAAAGGTGTTGGAAGATCGTTACTTGTATATTAATGTAATTTCATGCATCCTGCTCCGAAGGTTTTGTTCCTGATGTGCTAGGATCGGACAGGAACAGATTTTTAGGGTCAGAGCCTTCTCTCAATTTCTCCAGCCAGAAATACTTCCTTCCACCTTTATACCTCTTCCCAGAGTCTTGTATTAATTGGTTGTGTGCGCTCTGCCTGCCACACTAAATTTTGTGCTCCTTGAGTCAGGCACTGCCCTACTCATCGATGCATCTGAGTTTGAGACTGAACACAGCACATACTGATCAAATCAAACTAATGGGCTGCCAGGTTAAGGTTGAGATGAAAGGTGATGGTTTTAGTTTTTGTTACAGTTCTTTTCCTCTCTGAGGTTGAAAAGGAACAGGATGCGTAAACGTGGAAAGCGAGGGCTTGAAGGCCTCTGAGGAAGAGATGGTGCAGGAGATGAGGGAACTGCAGGAAGAACCTGCTGACAGCCCGGGAGACAGGGAATGTGGAAACTCAGGTTGAATTAGGAAGATGGGCCAGAAATAAGACAAGGGTGAGCTTTCAGAAGCTGAGAGGGAGCCTGGAACTTGAACTCCATGGGAAATAGCAGAGAGAAAATAACTTCTTTTTGATATGTCAAAAACATGGTATTCAAAGAAAAGAGCATACTTTGAAGAGTGCCCTAGTATATGCCTGGCCAAGTCATTTAAAATCGGGGCCTCATTTTTTTTAATGGGGAAAATTATATATCCCATCTCCTTTCTGACACATTTTTGTAGGAATTGCAGAAGGATGCCCATAGAAGCATTCTAGTATTCAGTGTAAAGCAGAACACAAATCCTGAGAGAGAGCGCGAGCTTCCTGTAGAAGACAGTGTTGGATTTAGACTCAGAGGGCTTGAGAGCATGTGGAGCGTCAGTTTCCTCGTGTAAAATGAGGATGGGAACGCCTGCCTTCCATGTAATGGACCTGCTAGGAAAAGAACATATTTGAGTTGGGACTCTTCTAGAAAACTTGTTTCAGCAGCTGACATTAAATACTCCTACTCTCTCACTTAGATGTGTTCCTACCAAGGCCACAAGCTGTTGCTTTCCTCACTGATGAAGCAGTGGGCTCAGTACAACAGAGATGTAACTTGTTTAGAGAACACTCTCAGATCTGACATTGGTAAACCTCCACAAACCATATTTTAAAAAATGTTAAGACCGAGACAGTTTCTCCAGCCTGGACAAGTTGCCTCCCTGGTTCTTTCTTTTATCCTTGAAAAAGGTTCTGGGCTCCCAGCCACTTTCCTTTCCTTTGGTGTCCCCTGCCATCCCCCTTACCCCCAGTTTTCTTCTCCCTCCCTCCCATGATTGGCTGCTGCTCCCCACATCTTTGTTGCCCAGAAGTCAGGCACAAAGGAGAAAGATCTCCCACCCACTCCTTTTAAGGCCTTTATTGCTAATTATAAGAGGGAAAGTAATAGGGCATCATGGAAAGATTACTGAGACTTATACAGGACTCAAAATTTACTTAAGTTCATACTCTTTTCTGTTACCTTGTTCCTAACTATACAAATGATGGAAAATGGTCCCTGCTTTTATTTCTGAAGGTTGGGGCACATCACCTCTTTGAACTGCCATCAGCAAAGGCCTTATGACTTCCTCTACCACAGCACCTTATGCTTGCGGTACCTGCCCGTTAGCAAGTGTGGAGTTTTCAATTTTTAGAGATCTCCAGACAGGGTAATAACAAGTTCACTTGGCTTCAGCTCTGTCCAGGAGGGACTAATTGCAAAGCAAATCCCAGGCCATAATAAGGAATTGTTGAAAGAACACTGTCTTTAATCCTTTCTTTGGCATCAGCCACTTGCAATTAAAAAGGTAGATTTGAATCAACTAAAGATGAACAGCTTAGTTCATTTATCTTTCTTGGCTTAAAAAAATGGGTAGGAAGGCAAAGGGTCTTAGGGAAAACACTGAAGTTATTGAGTTATTTTATAAAGCTTTGTTTTTCTTTGGCCATGAAATCGGCCCTAAGGGGCTTTTTAAAGTAGAGAAGTGTTGTTAAATCTCCAAGGATAGACGAAAACACTACAACATTACATATAAAAATAAAGTTAAAATCAGTTGAATTTTATGAAAACATTTTTTTTCCCCAAAACCTAACATATATACCTGTGTGGGTTTTTTCTGTTGTTGTTTTAAATATGTCTTTATTGATTTCAAAGAGAGGAAGGGGGGGGGGGGAGAGAGATAGAAACATCCATGGTGAGAGTCATTGATGAGCTGCCTCCTGCACGCCACCTGCTGGGGATGGAGCCCGAAACCCAGGCATGTGCCCTGACCAGGAACTGAACCTTGATCTCTGCGATCATTGGTCCATGCTCAACTGCTAAGCCACGCGGGATGGGCTACTCCTGTTTTAATAGTGACATTTGCATCCTTTCTCAGTTTACTAATAATAGGGAAGATTAAGACAGAGTAGAGACAAATGATTTTCGAACAAAGACTCTTGGATATATATTTGTGTTACACAACTACTGTTAAGATTTTTAAGTTCAGGATTATGAAGAAATGATGGGTTTCAGAAAAATATATTTTTTAAAAGGTTGCTGAAAAACTGACAACCTGGATAGTACATGTTCCACATATACACACAGTCATATTTATGACAGAATAGTGAAGAGGGATTAGAACCTTCATAAAAAAAAACTAAGGAGAGTTAGGGTGCTTGTTAAAGCTGCTTTTTCAACAGATTTTTAAAAGTTTATTAAATATATTGGGGTGACATTGGTTAATAAAATTATATAGGTTTCAAGTGTACAATTCTATAATACATCACCTGCATGTTGTATTGTGTGCTCACCACCCCAAGTCAAGTCTCCTTCCATCATATATTTGGCCCCCTCCGCCCTTTTCTACTTCACCCCTATCTCCCTTTCCCTCTGGTAACCACCGTATTGTCGTCTGTGCCTGTGAGAAACAGAGTTTTACTGGGGGTCAAGAACCAGGAGTTTTGGATGGATGCTCTTGCTCGCGCCTGACCAGCTGCGTGAACCCAAGCAAGTCAATATCTTCTCTTGTCAAAAAAGGAGTGGAGAGGTACAGTAGGCTCACTCCCATGGGGTTGTGATGAAGATTTAGTCCGTGACGTGGGACTGTTGCTGCTGTTTGAGCTGCCTGCAACGTAGACACCCTTTTTTAGGACAGGCAGTTGGGCCTTTTTCCTGCTCCATAGCAGTTAGGGTGATGGTTGTGGTACCTACACTAGAGACTCCTCTCTGGGACTTGAAACATTTAGGCAGCAGTAGACAAGGACAGCTAGTGAGTTTAAGATTACGGAGAAGAGATTCCAGGGACAGGACAGCCAGATGCCCACGGTGGCTTCCAGCAAGGCTGTTTGGGAGGTTTGATCTCCTGGGGAATGTTCTCAGTTATCTAACCTCGCTAAGTTTCTGCCTCTTTCTGTGTTTCTAATAATTTCCTTTTCCAATTAATTCCCGTCTTGATACATTGTTTTTTTCTGGTAGTATTCATCGTCTAACACTGCAAAGTTTTTAAACTATAAAAAACAGAAATTTGCAAAGAGAGTTGACCCACCAGGTCTAAGAATCAGATCACTTCAGATAACTCCAAGTGCCCTTGTCAGTCTCCCTGCAAGATGGTTATATGATTTAAATAAGAGGTTGGAGCTGGGGACCTTGAAAGTTCTGTGCGCTCATAGCTTGTTATTCCTGGAGGTTCTGATGTGGGGAAATCTATGGGATTAATATGGCTGTGGGTACAGTTGGGATTTGGAGTGTCAAAGAAAGGGCACAGAATTTGGCAGTGGTTCTGGTCCTCACAGTAGAGCCCACAATGAGCCAGAGTGCAGGGCATTTTCCTTTTGCTTTTAACTAGGTGGTAGGTGAAATGCATAGTAGGCATTTTGTGACTATACTTATGTTTAGTGTACCTGTGATCTCTACAGGCATTCCAGGACGCAAAAGCTGAGAGAGAGAGTATGACCATGTGGCAGGTAGGGTTGAGAGAACATTGCCAATGAGGAAGACTTACATTTACTGAGCTTCTATAGAGAAGACTGTCGTTTAATCTCTTTTTTCTCTCATTTGATGTTACTCCCTTTATTTTCTAGAACCTCGTTTAGAGGAAGTCTTAGTAACTTGCTCAGCATCAATTAGCTGTTATATGGGAGACTGAACATTTACATCCAGGCCTTTTCTATTTCAAAGCACAGGCTCTTTCCTTGCTATTCATGCTAGAATCAAGGCAAAATAAAAAAAGAAGTAGACGAGAGAAAGAACAGAGAAAGCAATAGGGGTTACCTAGGAAAATAAATAAGCATTAGGTTCCAGAGATAGATTATTGAGACATCAAGGGACAAGGAATCATAAAATTGCAAGATTAGAATAGACCTTAAAGGAATAAAGCTCATCACAATCTGCATCTGATCACCCCTCTACCAGTGGTCACCCAGCCTCTTCCTGCAACAGTGATGGGGGGCATCTTACTTCATTAGATGGTCTTTCCATCTGTGGACAGCTCTAGCTATTAGAAACGTATTCTCTGTGAACCCCAGGATTTCTTCTGGCTCCAAGTTCACCTGTCTACCAGTAATAACCTCTTAGTAACTAAAAATGATAATTAGTACTTGGAATTGATAAAGGTAGGCCGCAAAGTGGTCATGAACCCGATTTCTGAAATTAGAATGCTTTGGTTGAATCCTAGTTCCTCTACTTGCTAGTGATGGCCTTGGACAAATCACACATAATCTTAAAACCCTGGTTTCTGTATCTGTAAATGGTGGCCATCTCATGTTGCTGTGAGGATCCAATGAGGGAAAGCATTTGGCACAGTCCTGGCACATAGTGAGACTTTTACAAAGTTTTATAAGGTAACTGATTGTTACTACTTCCCACCCCTCCTGAGGTAGAAATTATTATTCCCATTTTCCAGATCTTGAAAATGGATGGAGCTTCCTGAGAATCATAGAAAAAGCAAGTGGAAACCGTGACGCTCAAGGGCAAATAATTTAACTTTTGCTCTTTCCATCTTAACACTTCCCACCACTCCCCTACTCTGAATGGAGAAAGGCTGCTGCCGGCCAACTGGAGTCACTGAGACAAAATAAAACACCCTGAAGATGTGACAGTCATGGCCTGAATTCAACATTTCCACACCTCAAATTGCTGTACCTCCCTTTTTTCTCTCTCATAAAGACGAATTTCCTTTTGGAAATGTTAGTTCATTCATTTATATTCATCAGCACATGGATTAGGTGTCACTTCATAGATTTGTTTTGAATAGCTAATATAAAAAGTCTCTTGGGAGGACAGCTTTGCTTTTCAGCATTTGTATATGGCAAATGTAGCATGAGATATCATTAAGTTTGTTTCTACCAAGTATGTCCCAGAATCTAACATATAACAGGCCACGTTATATACTTTATAAAAGATGAGATGTACTTTATGTTAGCTGGATGTTAATCTCTGACTTGTGAATATTTTTATGCCAGTTCGTGCTAGAGACACAAGTTTTCATCCTTAAAGTGTTCTGTTTTCCTGTTATCGATTGCTATCATCTGACTCCGAGAGCCTGGCACCAGAGTTCAAACCCTTGGTTCTATTGCAGACTGGTTTACCGTGAGTGAGCCTCTTCTAGCCAGTGATTATCTATGTGCAAAATTGTACTATTTCTTGTGATATTTCTTACCAGAGTGGTTCCTAAGGCAGGTTTTCTCTACCTGTACACTAATGGCATTGGGTGGTGGTGGCAGAAGAGGATCTGTCCTGTGCATTTTAAGATATTTAACATCTCTGGTCTCTACCCACTTGATGCCAGCAGCTCCCCCTTCCCCCATACCAGTTGTGATAACCAAAAATGTTCAATGTTTCCTGGGAGGGGACATAATCAATTCCCCACTGAGAAACTCTGTTAATGAGGTGGAACACTGTTTTATGTATTAAAGCCTGTTGCAAGCTGAAGAGCTATAACTACTAGACATTTTCTTAATGTCTACTTCAGGTAAAGGACTGTGCTAAGTGCTCTGGAGAAAAGGTACAATAACCACGTGCAAGTTACTATCCCTACTTCTGAGCAGCTCTGGTGGGGGAGGGTGATGAAGGCAGAATTTGGTAAGTCTGCAAGGTTCAGTTAATGTATCAAAGGCGAGATGGCATTTGGCATTTGAGTTACACTTATAGGGAATAGTAGAGGTGGAAAGGACTCCAACGAGGACTTAGTGCTTTATTTCTAGGCTTATGATAGGTTGCCAGTCAGAAAACGGAAATGAGAGAAGTAGGCCTTAAATGCATGTGGCAAACTGGAGATTGTGTGACTCACCTAAAGGGGACAGTTGCCGTCGAAAAAAAGCCAGTTGTTGGCAGCAGGAACGTTAGCCTGGTGTTGCCAAATCTTGCAGTGTTTCAAAAGATGTTGAAAATGCAGAGTTTTGTAAACTGTGAAGTTTCCCAAATTTTACGCATAATCTCAATTTAAAACAACACTAACATTGTGCTGGTCAAAGAAAGACCCATGGAGGTCAAATTAGGTTGCAAGTTTGCAGCCTCTGTTCCAGGTCATCTTTTTAGGGCGTGGGAGGTGGCTTCTTTGATTCTTTCCCTTAAAAAGCTATTAGAGGAAATGTCAAACTGGTATGTTACTTCTTACTGTATACTACTAATGTTTTACTGTCTCCATTTGAATCTTATCTATCAAGATAAAGTTTAGATCTGAAATGTTGACCTACTTTAAATAAAACAACATTTTTTGGAAAACGCGAGCATCCTCCACTTAAGAATTCTCCTGGGTCCTCAGCTAAAAGTGAAACCTGGAATGGCTGCCAGCAAATGCCTTTTGTAGCCTTGGAAATTCAAAGTGATTTATCACTTGCTGGTAATAACTGGAGGCCTCTATATACAAGAAAGAAGTTAAAGGTAAAGAGGCCAAAAATAACAAGTATAACCATATGGCTTTTTTCAAGAGGTGTCCATATGACTATCTAGCTAAAAAGGACTCTTGCCAGCTTGACTGTGAGTTTTATTTTCTATATTTTTTTTGTAGCTTTACATATAGCCTCTTAGCTTTAACATTGTAGGGAAGGAATTCCTCCTTGTACTCCTGGGTTTTGAAAACCTGATCTATGGGATGGAGCCAGATTCATAGATGACCATAGGATTAGTAGTGGTTTTTACCTCAGCAGCAAAGCTATATGATAACCCCTATATATATTCTTTTAAGTCTGCAGAGGTAGTTTAGCTTTTTATGATGGTATCCAAGTTCCATGTGGGCATCTAGCTCAGTGCATCATCTTTTCTGAAGGATGAAGCATGAAACTACTCGGTCAGATGCCTTGAGGAAATCAAGATGTTTATTAGCTCATATAATTTCTACTTGTTTAGTAAAGTAAATGGCATACTTTGGCCTGATTTTTCCTTACAGAATTCTTCTTTATCCTTAGTACTTATAATTTAAAAATCTGTTCTATAATTATGCTGAGAAAGACTACGAAGTTGAATAGTCCGTAGGCTCTGGAGCTCATATGTTCCTCCTCAGTCATAGTGGAGATATTTTCCCCAAGTTCAAGCTCTCTGGGGTTCTTCATTGGCATTTTGGTATCCATGTGATTTTTGTCACATTATAGGATGGGATGATTTGGAAGGAGAACACACACACACACACACACACACACACACACGACATAGAAAGCTAAAAATTAGGACTCTAGATCAATCTGGATGGTATGAATTCTTGGATTTTTAAAAAATGAATCCTGAACTCTCATTACAGATATTTTGTTAAACTATTTAACAATGTCTACTCACCTGATTGAACAGTGTACTTCTAAAAATTAACTTCTTTGGGATATACTTTGGAAAACAGAATTGGGGAGCCATGGAAGTTACAGACTCTCAGGTTATAATGAAAACGGCTAGGAAATAATACAGACCCTACCCTCTTCGTGTGAGAGACTGAATTTAAATTATACTAATAGTCTCCTGAACCCAGATGCATTTCCAGTCTGATTGGTTTGACATTTGTCTAGGACCTTTGGAATATAAGCTTATGCAATTAAAAACGAAAATGAGTTTCTGTCCTTGCAAGTTCAGAATATCTGAAAGCATTTTTTTCTCTTCTTAAATCATTTAGACGATTGGTATTTGTGGTATGGCTTTCTCATATGAGAAATGCTATTGTGCAACAGCTCTAGTTGTGTTGCCTGAACGCATGCCAATTCTGTTCAGATTGAGCCGCGGGGACTGCTTGTTAGCTCCCTAGCTGCCTGGGAGAAAGGGTAATGTAAAATTAATGTATGAAGAAAGGCCTGCTATCTGACACTGTGTGGGGATGCAGGTGGTCTGAAGTGCTGTACAGAAATTAAACTAACATGCTAATCTTTCTACGTTAATGGGAAAGTGGCTGGGATTCACAGTTCCAACTCTGTTGGTTTTAATTTAAAAAACCGGGGAGGGCGTGGTTAATCCCTTCCCTTCCCTGGCTCCATTCCTGAATGTAAAGCATGTATAGAGCTTGAGATTTTGAGATCTTTGGGTGTCTGGAATTTAGGGTGTCCTTCATAGAGGAGTGGTGGAAGAGATTGTTATAATAGGATTCTCACATACAGACTACAGATATCTAAGAAAATGCTTCTTTATTCAAGTAGCCTTTTTCTTGGTAAGTAGCAGTTGCATTAGACTGATGCTGAACATTTTTCTGTTAAGTGGAAGCCAAGGATAATGTAACATAGGTCCTTCATTCAACAGTGTAGTACTGGTTTTTAATATACCTATCCTTTTCATAGTCTCTTTTCTTTCCTGGTGATTTGGCAGTGATCCCTCTCTGTATCTCCCCGTTCCCATTTGAGCCAGAGCAGCTCATTTCAGCATTGAGCCCGTGCACACCTCTGTGGCACCGGTCCTCATGTGGTTCTAGAATAGCTGGTTTGCTGATCTGCTTCCTCTCTGCGCTGGGAGCTTGTTACTGCGAAACGGCCTATCTTACTGTGTGTGTAACCACTACATCCAGCCTGGCTCCTGGCACACACTAGGTGGTCAAGTTATGAACAAACAAAAGGTTCCGGAACATCAGTGAGGTTTTCAACATTGGAAAGAAGGAAGGATTAAATAACAAGTCAGGTGTTTTTTTTTTTGCACTTCCATGAACACTATTTTATTTAATCTTTAAAACAGTCTTGCACAATAGGCGTCGTAATTCCTGTTTTGTTTGTTACTCCCCCCACACACACACACACATTGATCTCAGAGCTGGTTAGGAGGAAGAGGCTGGATTTGAACCCAGGTTTCACCCTCTGCTTTTTCTTCTTACCGCTGCACCACAGGAGGACATTTTCTCATATAGCAATATTTCTAGGAACTTTTTTTTCTAGAGACTTTTCTTCCTTTTGAATTTAGTTAAAGCAATTCTTCTTTTGTATTTTAAACCCTTCCCCCAAATAAACACTGGTAGAATTCCACCAAAAACAAAACGATAGAAGCTTGTCAAGCAGAGCTGGAATGGGAAACACAGCGATGGAGTTGACTGGAGTCAGAAAGACTGTTTTCATTTTGGGTTCTCTACTCATTAACACTGTAATCTTGGGCAAGTCATTTATGCCTTAGTTTTGTCTTATGTAAATTGGGGATACTATTAGGACCTATTTCATTGGATTGTGGGGATCATGTGAAATGATGGAGGTACAGCGCTTGCTCTGTGTCTGAGACATAACTTCTCAAATGCTACGTGCTTTTGTTTTTAGCACGGGGATACATTTCATTCATTCATTCAGCAGATCCTTGAGTGCATGCTCTGTGGTGGGCATCTTGGGTTCTACTCATTCATCAGTTATCAAAACAAACAGAACTCCCTTTCTGCACGGAATTTATATTCCAGTTGCATTCCAGCAGGGAGGAGCTAGACAATAGACATAATAAACATTAGGAAGTAAATTATCTTGTGTGTTGGAGAGTGGCTAGTGCTATTAAATAACAACGAAGTAAAGGCGGGTAAGGAGGGTCAGGAGAGTTTGTAGGGGCCTGGGGTGGCCTTTGCGGTTGCCACTAAATAGCACATTCACTGTAGGCCTCACAGAAGACAATTGAGTGGAGACTTGAAGGAGGTGAGGGAGTTTGCCATGTGGATCACTGGGAAGAGGTGGTGGGGGTATGCAGCAAGGCGACAGGGTGGCAGGAGGACAGCAAGAGGGACCACTAGGGCCTTAGAGGCCCCTGTGAGGGTTATGGGGGGCCAGCGGAGGGTCTTAAGCAGAGGAGTCGCACCATCATCATCACCACGCTGCTGCTCATCTGGGGGAGGGACCCGGGCAGTGTAGCTCCTTGCTCCTCTGTCTCCTATTAGCTTAACCTTTTACACGTCAGATGTGTGTGGGGAGAAGTGTATTTCACCACCCCAGGGTAGCTGCCCTGCCTACTCTGTGTCATTGATTGAACTTGGCAGTCCTGTGGCTGTAATGGTTGTATTCCTTGGGAAACAAAGGAAATGATTAGATCATGAGAGGGAAGGAAAGTAGAGTCCTGTGGTAGCACAGCTTGTGATCCTCTTTGAACATGACTTGATGTCTTCCAGGCTTCCCAGGCTGAACTAGGAAACCTTTGTAGAGGATCCTGGGAGGTGTTGGTGGGTTTAGTGTTTTTTAAATGTTTGTCTCTTTTTACCGTGAGGAAGATCCATTATGGGGTAGGAGGAAGAGCTTAAGTATAATCATTTGTCAGCTCATGACCTGTGCTTAACTGCTTTCCTCCCAGATAACAGAGACAGGCATGCTCTCAGCACACACGGCGATGGAAAACTTTCTGTGCTGTGTCTCCAATGAGAATCAATGATTCTTAAACCTGGCTTTCAACACCCAAGACAGTCTTCCACTGTTCTAATTGTGTCCCGTTACTCTCAACCAAGTTAATATGGAATCTACTTTTTTTTAATGCATGCACGGGAATGGGTGATATCAGGGAATGGCAGATGGGATGGGAGCAGGTCATGATGCAAAATTTCAGAGTGTCACGTGGGATTGGAGTCTGAGGAGCTAGGTTTCATGCCCAGCTTTGTCAACGTAGCTGTGTAACTGACATCTCTGAGCCTGAGTTTCCATCTCTGAAATGGATTAAGGTGACTTTTTTTGCTTCATGGGGTGAGGTAGACAGGTGTCACCAATTTACTAGTATTGCGACACCAAATGTTGGAAACAACTTTTCTGGTGAAGTTATTGTTTGGGAACACAGAGAGTGTGGGGATAGCTATTGTTTAATCTTTTGTAGACAACATCAACATGTCAACCCTGGGTATGTCTCCACTGTCTCATTCCCTGGGAGTTGAAACTTTTGGCTTTCTTGTAGGTTATTTGCAGACTGTTACACTCTAGAATCTTATAGATAATGGCCTTGACTATACCATCAGCCTGTGCCTTTCAACCCACATGCTAACAAGACTTGGCCTCTGTTTAGTGGTCCTACTAATACATTTTTGCCACTCACAATACCCCATCTTTTTTCATTATGTTAATTAGTTAAGGTAATTTTGGAGGTAAGCATCACTTAATTGAGTTAAGCTTTACAGTTGAGGGGTTACTCATTAGCAGGAACAGCATCTTATCTCATTAATTCCTTGTTACCAATTGATAATAGACTTAATGGAAGAATTTGCTTGAAAGTTTCAGAGTTTCAAATAGCTTTTTGGGCCTGATTGATAACTTTTTGCCTTCGGCAGTGGACATGTGGGAAAATTCCAGATGCTACATAATCTGGGGCCAGCAGGTTAAGGCAGCGGAATCTTTTGTTTGAGGTACAGCCAGGAATTGCTACTAGAGAGAGTCACATCAGATACCTTAACGAGATCTGATTTCAGAAATGGAAACATGTGAAACACCTTAGAAAAATTAGTATTCATCTGTTCCAGGCCTTGGTTTCCTTATCTCTAAAATGAAAGGATCAACAAACTCAGTAATAGGGAGCACATTATTATTTCTTAGTACTTTAAAAGTACCTACCAAACTCTTTAAGTCTAAATTAACTCATTTTTTCCTTCCAGCAAAAAGTTATCAGTGACTGACATTAACTGTCAATCAGATCCTCTGAGCAGCTCAGGTTAAACAGTTACAATATTAAGTTGGTATAATTCCACAGCAAACCAAGAAAGTTGATGTGCCTTATGACGAGCAAATTTTGACTTTTTAAGAAAATTGCAAACAGTGCTCAATCATTGCCACCTGTTGTGAACTGACCTCAATTGTGCACAATCTCCTAGGGTTTTTTTTGCAGGGGGTGGATTTTGATAGCAGCCAAATTATTTGAGTTGAGTGAGGTTTAGCTACTATCCCACAACTCTACCACCTGGTTATAACTCAAACAAGTCTGAGACACGATTCTGCTACACATACAAACATTGATTAACAGCCATACGTCAGCCAGCGGGCATACAACAGCTCACACAAAATCACTCTGCGTGCTTAAGTCTCAGCTCCCTCCTTTGAGTTGCTCTGATCACTGCCTTGCATGAAAACTTCACTCCTAGGTGTGACAACATTGCAGAGGAGGTTCTGTTATCCTTACTAATCAGCATCAAGCAACTGGCAGTCTTCCAACTGTGACTGGACTCGGGGCCATTTAGGGAACAAGCTGATCAAGGCTGCACTCTTGTTCATGCAAGGATAGGGGTATCTCTAAAATATTTTGGCCTATTCTTATAGCTTGGATATATTTTTTTATCTTAGCAGTGAGGGTCATTTCTAACATTTATAATGCCTCTTCATAAGCCACACACACACACACACACACACTCTCACACACTCACACTCTCCACCTCTGCTAATTGGCAAAGGGTCTGGTGTTGATTCACATGGATAATGAAAACCTTTGCGGTGCCTCTTTCTGGAGCATGGGCTTGATGATTAGAACACGAGCTGCCTCCCCCCGGGAGAGAGCCTTCCTGAATATAATGCCAATTGCGTTTGAGTTGTAGCTTAACCTAATTAACTCACACATGATATCACATTACCTATACTGAATTATTGCTAAGTTAATTAGGCATCTTAATGCTGCCTTGGGAACCCCATGGTGGAAACCACTGTTACTAATGGTACTCTGTAGGAGTTAGATTTTAAAATGATTTGTCAGGATTCCTTTGTTCAAAAAGCATTGCTTAACTTCCACACATTCAGAACCATCTCTTGTCACAGGGGGGAAATCATGCATGTGGGATAGTTTATGCACATTGTCCCTGCTTAACCTCTCATCTACCCTGTGGAGACACAGCTCCATTTCATAGACAGAAAACTGAGGCAGAGGAGACTCAGCAGAGACTTTATCTAAACGTAGGTCTGTTTCTGCAGGTAGTGTTGTCCTATCACCCTAGCATTAGTTTAGCCTTATGATAAAAAATTATTGCTGCATAACACATTATCCCAAACTTTGTGCTTTAAACAACACCAGTGTATTATATTAGGCAGAACTCCGGGCGTGGTGGCTGGATTCTCTGCTTAGGGTCTTACTGGACTGAAATAGAGGTGTTAGCTGGGGCTGTAATTAGCATGACAGCTTGGGGGTCAACTTCCCAGCTCACTGGTTGTAGGCAGAACTCATTCCCTTGCAGTGGTTGGACCAAGGTCCCTGCTTTCCTTCTAGCTGTCGGCAGGGGACCACTGTCAGTTCCTACAGACCGCTCACTACCTTGCTACACAGCTTCCACAGGCAGTTCACACCGTGAGTGTTATTTCCTTCCAGCTCAGCCAAAGTTTATCTCTCTGGTTCCCTTCTGGCAGTAGCCAAAGAACGCTCTGCTTTTAAAGGGTTCATATGATTAGGCCAGGCCCACTGGCTAATGTTCCTTTTTTTTTTTTTTTTTTTAATATGCTTTTATTGTTTTCAGAGGGAAGAAGGGCGAGGGAGGAATAGAAACATCAATGATGACAATCATTGATGGGCTGGACGCCCCTTACTGTGGATTGAGCCTGCAACCCAGGCATGTGCCCTGACCGGGAATTGAACTGGTGACCTCTTGCTGCATGGGTCGATGCTGAACCACTGAGCAACACTGGCTGGGCCCCTTGGTGCTTTTCTATCCCAAGTTAGTTTTATTCTCAAATCCATCAAATCAAACACATTGAGTACTTATTGAGTACCATGATATATGTTACTCTTAACAGAGAATTTGAAGCAAGTAGAGAAAGCATTGTGACTTTCCCCCTGCCAAGCATTTTTTTTAAAAAGAATAGTTTTATCGAATTTTAGACAGAGAGGAGGGGAGAAGAGAGAAACTTCAATGTGAGAGCACATGGATTGGCTGCCTCCTACATGCCCCCTACTGGGGATTGAGCCCATAACCTGAACATGTGCCCTGACTGGGATTGAACCAGCAACCTCTCCGTGCCCAGGACAATGCCCACCCAACTGAGCCACCCTGGCTGTGCTGCAGAGCATTTTTGTTATATCAGATGGTACAGTATATAAAGAATAAAGTTTTGTGGGGTATTTTTTGTGCTACAGGCACTTCCTTTTTTCAGAGGTAGTAAATGAGAAGTTTTTAAAAAAATTTATAGATTGATTTTAGAGAGACAGGGAGAAACATTGATTTGTTCCACTTATTTATGCATTCATTGGTTGGTTCCTACATGTTCCCTGACCAGGGGTGGAACCCTCAACCTTGGCGCCTCAGGACGATGTTCTAACCAAATGAGCTACCCAGTCAGGGCAGTCAATGAAAAGTTTTGATGTTGCCCTTTGTCTCCTTCGAACTTTTGCAAAGCACTGATATCTCCAAGAGCCATCTGCCCTTCCCTATTCCTTCTTTTGTAAGGAAGCGATGTGTGCCTGACGGAGGCCAGGAGAGACTCGTTAAAACTCCAGAATTAAGGACTGAAAGCCAGTAGTGCAGAATCATCTTCTTTTAAAATATATCTATGGATTTTATTTTTAAAACAGCTTTATTGAGATATAATTCACATACCATGTATTTCACCCACTTAAAGTGTACAATTCAGTGGTTTTTAGTATATTCACAAGTATTGCCAACCATCATCACAGTCAATTTTAGAACGTTTTCCATCCCCACAGAAAGAAACTGTACTATTCAGCTATCACCATCTTATCCCCCTGCTCCTTCCTGCAACCTTAAACAACTAGCAGTCTATTTTGTGTCTTTATAGAATTCCCCGTTCTGAACATTTCACAAGAATAGAATTATATGTGATCTTTCGTGACTGGCTTCTTTCACTTAGTCTAAAATTTTCCAGACTTGTCCATGTTGTAGCATGTATCAGTATGTGATTCCTTTTTATGACTGAGTAATGTGCCATTGTATAAATACACCTTTTTTTTTATATATCCATCCTTCAGTTAATGGTCATGGGGTTGTTTCCACTTTATGGCTGTTATGGATAATGCTGCTAATGTAAGGATTTGTGTACAAGTTTTTGCACGGACATATGTTTCATTTCTCTTGGCTGTAAACTAAGGACCAAACTGTTGAGTTAAATGGTAACTGTGTTTAATCATTTGAGGAACTACCAGACTGTTTTCCACAGAGGCTGCACCATTTTGGATTCTGGCCGGCACTGTGTGAAGATTCTGATTTCTCTCCTTCCTCACCAACATTCCTTGTTATCTGACTTCTTGGGTCTAGCCATTCTAGTAGATGTGAAGTGATATCTCATTGTGGCCTCTCATTTGCCATTCCTTGGTGACTAATGCTGTGGAACATCTCTTTATGTGTTTATTGGCGATTTGTAAGTCTTCCTTGGATAAACGTCTATTCAGATCCTCTGCCTATTTTTAAATTATTTCTCTTATTGAGTTGTAAGAATACTTTATATGCTCTAGATACCAGTTTCTTATCACATACATGATTTACAAATATTTTCTATCATTCTTTGGGCTGCCTTTTTACTTTCTTAATTGTTTCCTTTGAAGCACCAAAGTTTAAAATTTTGATGCAGTCCTATATATTTTTGTTCTTTTTTTGGTCATGTTTTTAGTGTCATATCTAAGAATCTTTTGCTAAATCCAAAAGCATGAAGATTTGCCTCTGTTTTCTTCTAAAAGTTTTATAGTTTTAGTTCTTACACTTAGGTTTTGGATCCGTTTTTAAGTTAATTTTTGTATAGGGTATGAGATAAGGATCCAACTTTATTCTCTTGCATGTGACTATCCGGTCGTCCCAACACCATTTCTTGAAAGGACCCTTCTTTCACCATTGAATGGTCTTGCCACCTTTTCTAAAATCAGTGGGCCGTAGATACATGGATTGGTGCAGGCTCTTAAAAGTTCTGTTATATAAGACATTATCACTGGGAAGGTGAGTGGACGGTACGTGGGAACTCGTTGTAAGTCTGATTATTTTTTTCAAAAGAAAACATTTTTAAAAATGTTCTTGGGGCACAGGCAAAATTTAGGAGATTGGGTTTATTTAGTAGTTTCCTCCTAGTTATGAAACTCCCAGTGGGGAAAATGGCTTACTGTATTTTATTCTGTGTGGCCTCCTCTCCAAATGAAAGAACATCGCATCTCGGCTGTAAGAGAAAGAGAGGACCCATAGTAAAGCTGAATGATTTATGTCCATGGAACTAGGTCATGCTGTCCCTCAGTGCCGGCAGTTTTAAAACAAAGGCACACGTTCCTGTGATGTCCTGCTCCTCACTGCTGCTCCAGTCTTTTCAGTAGCACATCTATAAAGTATAGCAGCTGAATTGGAATCTGACTTGGATACATGATAACTTCAGGAATTATTATTTGTATGATAATGGTATTGTGATTTTTTTTTTTTTTTTTTTTAACAAAAAGAGTCTTTATCTTTTAGAATTTTATACTAACTGTTTGTGGATGATATCACCGGGTGGGGAAAGTGGGCATATGGATGCACAAGGTTAACTGTGAGTTGGTAATGGTTGAAGCTAAATAATGGCTATGTGGTGATTATGATGTGTTATGCTATTTTGTCTTTTCTAGGTTTCCATAATTAAAAAATAGTTTTGGTTGGGTATGTTCATTTGTAATCCAGCAGTGGAGGCATTTTTAGAGGCATATCGTTTGGAGCTGCATTTGCTTTACACAGAAATGGGTCCTCTGAGTTGGGATGCCCACACTGGCATGGAGGAGCACTTAGGAGCAATTACTGGAACACACACTTCTGAAAGGCAAACCTTAGTTTACAGAGGCTTTCTGGGACCCATCTGAGGGCTGCAGGGCTCTAATAAAATTCATCTGTTGCTTACAGCACCCTTTTGGCTCTGGATGTTATAGATGCTAATCTGCAATGCCCTTTGTTTCATAGTTAGGTGAGTTTATTTTTCTAAAGCTTTTTAAACCCATGATTCTGTAAGTCTTGGCACTTTTTAAATGGAAGTTTATATATAAAATGTCTATGGGAATATATACATTCGATAACTAGAAAAAATCAGAAATAGTCTACAGAGAATTTAGTCTTTCTCATCACCGATTCCGCTCGTTGTAGAGAGACTTGCACGTACTTTATTCTTTCTCGCCTCTTTCCGATGGCTAGGGACCCCAACAAATGTAGTGTATGAGCCTTTACCCAACAACAAGGTTCTTGCATAGAATTGGTACAGCTCTGTATTCAGAAGACTGAAGATTTCAGAACAATGTCGAATTGAAAAATCTGTACAAGAAAGGACACCATCTGGAAATTATTCTTTGCTTTCTTCTTGGTTTTGCTAGTATAATAAAATCTGAGCATTCCAACTTCTCTCGTAATTGTTGAACTTTGTGATGTAAATAGTGCCAGGCTCAGAAAGGGCTTGTAAAGGCTTTGCTGACTACTTTGTTTTTGTTTTTACATATTTTCAATGAAACTATCTGCACTGTGTTAGCTGAAAGCAGCAACTTTGAGCAGCTCCAGATTATTTTACTGTTTTGAACAATGATAAGCAAGTATAAGAATGGATAGTGACCTCTGTGTGGATAATTTGTGTGTAGGAAGATTTTCACCTTTTCCCAGAACACCCGCTGTCGTGTTTCGTCATATCTGGTTCCATGTCTGCTTTTATGCAACATGGTTCAAGATCACATGGCACCACACACTGAGTGTTTAACCCTTGACTGCATGACATTGCTCACATGATTGGCCTGATTCCCAGTTTATGGGAGGAGCATATGAATAATATACCATTTAGCATCTAAGTATGTAGAAAATCCTTTAAATACACTATGTTTACCTACCCACTGAACTGAATTTGTGAGAATAATGACAGTTCATTACCAGAATCCAGAGCAGAATTTTAGAAAAGGATGGTTCCAGAGATGACTTTCTATATTGTAAGAACAATTGAATGACAGAATTAGGGAGAAATTATCCTTGAAAAATTATTAACCATGTTTTTAAATTACAAAAATAATACGTTCAATTCAGGAAAAACTCTGGAAACTAAGACACTGATAGATCATGATGGTAGTGGTGGTGATTGATGGTGGTTATTATAGCTTTATTTATTGTGATTATTATAATCCTGGCTCCTGATTGATTTCTATGTGTTGGGTTTTTTTTAATACAGCAAGCCCAGAATTATGATTCCTAGTTTACAGATGAGTAAATTGAGCAAGAATGGCCAAGTAACTAGCTCAAGGTTGCATTGTTAGTGAGTGGAGAGCCAGGATTTGAACTTTATGTCACCGAAGAGTCATAACTACTTTTCCGTTTGTCTATACCTGGCACGTCCATAATACCACCACTGGCGGACAGTCATGGCAAATGTCTCCCCACTCATTTCTCTTTGCCATTAACAAATATTATCAAATTATAAAATCATAATACTATTTTGTATTCTGCTTTATAATCCTTCTGCAACGCCTAAAATTCCAGACAAGAAAAGTTTGGTGTTAGGTCTCCTGTCAAAAATGGCATTGAGAAATTAGTATTCATGATCAGAGACAGAGGGAATAAAATATGCTTCCCGCAAGGATTTAAAATGACAGAGATAGTGGGACTCTCTCAATGATTAATACATAGTCAAAGAATGTCAACTAGATATTTACCCCAAATTAGAAAATAATAACCTATCCGAACATTTTTTTCCTCCCCTTTAAGATGAGTGGGTCAAATTCGATGCTCTGAAAAATCTTATCCAGTTTGACGTGCTGGTTTGCAATGCAGCTTACTTAATTCTTACCCTGGCTTCTTTCCTCCCACATTGTATTACTGATGACCAAATACAGTAGCCTAAAGTGCTTAAATCTTTAGCATTATTGCTGTTCTTTAGTTTCAGATGTAGGTCAGACATTAAGGGGGTGGGCTGGCATTTTAGTATTTTCCTAAATGTAAAGGTCATCTCCACCTAATTGATCCCACATGTACAGTGTTCTTAACTGGATGGAGCTCTCTCCCTGGACACCCTGGGTTTTCGTTAGGTAATAGCAGCTCTGCATTCCGCAGCCGGCCCGCGGGATTCCGGGGAGAGACCCGTGCGCAGAAAGGAGGTGGAGAAGGGAGAACCCCACCAAGTGGACCCCTGACCCACCTAACCTTAGTGCTCTCCCAGAAAACCGTAGGACACTGCCTGCTCATGTTCATGTTGTTATGAGAATCTGGGGAATGTCAGCATTGATGTTTTTGTTTTTGTTCTGGGTGTGTGCTTACTTTTAAAATTTATTATTGCTTTCAAATGGACAGAAGAACTGAATCGTCATTAAGTGTTACTCTTAGAGCCAAATAAAAACCTGCGTAAGCATTGCTTTGTTAGATTCATGAGCTATGCAACTCCCTGGGACATAAGAGCAGAAGAAAGGAGTTGGAGTTTGAGCTCAGCTCATTTGGGGCAAGCCGTGACCCCTCAGGCCCCACGTGCGTTGATTGGTAAAACGGGCCTAGTTGCAGTGGTGTCTGCCCCTATGAACTGTCGTGCCTTTTTATTTTTAAGACTCTATGTGGCATGGGTTCCTGAGCCATACTTCCATTCTGTGTGGGATTCCAAGTTATGGGTAGTTTCTCCTCCCAGCTGCCCCTTTCTTTTTCATTCATCTGTCAATGGTAAAAAAAACTGTAAGAAATGATTCATGTCCCAAGTCTATGGGGACCAGAAGGACCTCAAGTGACTTTTTTTTTTTTTTGAAGCGGTTTGAGAAAGAAACAAACAAATGTCGTTAATAACAATAACAGTGTTATTCCCGGAAGAAAAGTTCTAGCCTGCTAGGACTTGTTTTGGAATTTGAAAACTTCCCAGAGGGCTGTCTGTTCTGTAACAGGGTTTCTTTTAGACTCTGAAGTTAAAAGAGACTGGGGTGGGAGGAGAGCATTCGGGAAAGAAGCAATTTAGTTAAAGTTTCAAAATTGATGAAGTGAAGCAATTTCCCATTCCTGCTAATGCAAAAAGCCCTCCACATTTATTTATTTTCCATGTAAGTCAGGAACCTGTTCTTTTTCTTAGGGGGTGTTGGGAGCCCTGCTGTGTGAGAGCCCCAGCTTTTGAGGAGACCATGTCTTCATTCCCCCTGCCTTCCCTGACAACCTCTGGTTTGGGTGTACATCGCTGGGTTGTAGAATATAGGCCTCAATTTATTACCATGTTTCTTTCCCTCCAAGGAAAAAGACAGCCACTCGAGTTATTTAGCTGGGGGGTCATGAGTGGATTAATTGGTGGGACTTTTCTGGGCACTGAGTAAACCTTTGGTGTAGCGAGCAACTCGGAGTTAGATCTTCCCTGCTTTCGTTGTTGGCCAGACCAGAAGAACGACATAGGGAGTTAGAGGCAGCTTTGTTTTCCCAGGACATCTTCAAAGCTAACGGTGAGTCCAGGAGAGCGGAGCAGGGTGGGGCGGGATACTGTTTCCCTGCCTGCCTTTTCACCTCTGCAGAAATCTTATAGATCGAGGACTCCCGAAAGATGGCATCCTTGAGTGCAGCCCATGCGACATTTCTAAAGTGTGCTGTGTACTTTCTTATGAAACATTGTGAAGCTACCAGATTCCTCTTGATTTCTTCAGGAGGTTTCATCATCGCGTGTTTTGCAAGGTAGCAGTGTGAACACTTTCCCACAGTGCGGTGGTGAAATGGTTTTGTGCCATGGCATGTGCCCAGCGTCTAAGGTCGGGAGGAACCAAATTTTGACCTGACGCGGCCCAGCCTCATAGATTCTCTGTCTTTTAGAGATTTTCTCTCTTCCTTTTTTAAAATACCTTTCTTCTGTTTTCCTTATCATCATGATTTAAGCCTAATATTCTTCTCTCTAAGTAAAGCATATTTTATTATCACTTTAAAATTCTGGCATGAGTGTACAAACCTTTAAAAAGACTATTTTATTTTTTGTAACGAGGGTTAGCAAGTACAGATGACCACATTGTCTGTGGCCTTATAAGACTATCTCCCTACAAAAATCAAAATGGGTTTCTAAGACCCCTTCTTAATTAGGGCCCAGCGGTGAGCCGTGTTTCTCAGTTGTCATTCTGTATTGCTAATTGGCTCAGTGCTGTGGAATCTCACTGTCTCTGCTTTTGCTAGTGCTGACTTATCCATTCTCTGTGTTAATGGATGTTGCACAATGCAGAATGAATTCTCGAAAGGAGAGGGGGATGAGTTTCTGAAAGATTATCTCCATTTATAATGTGAGCCGCCCTACTTTAGAATTCTACAATACTTAATAAGCCTGATATTTAAAATCAAATCTCTTACATGGTCTAATTATGTAGCTAGATATTATTATCTCAGTGTCCTAATGTGAGTTAAGTTTGAAGGCTTTTTTTTCTTTCCTGTTTCTGAAGGGAGGTCCAGCTAATTTACTGCAAATGAAATAAAAAGTATTTTGGAGGAATCGGTTGACATTTAGCATTCTGGTTTGAAATCCCTCTGACTGTTTAATATTTAATGGGCTGCAAAGCATTCTTAAAAATTAAATATAAATGAGTTTTAGAAAACCTTGCAGTGGTATAAAAAATTGAGACTCCCCCACCCCATCTTAACTGGAGTGTCTGCCTAGGGCATCTTAATTATTTTTAATGAAGATGACATTATATATTTGATCAGCATGGGTACACCCTAAATAATGGAGTTAATATAAATAGGATTCTTCTAAATATCACAGCAGAGATTTACTTGGAACATATTATTAGTTTTGTCTCTGCAGACGAAACACTCCCCTCCTTTTATTTTTTGTTTAAAGTTAAGAGTAAAGTCACAAAATGACTGGAAAAAATGCCTTTGTCAGAAAAAAATATTCCTAAGTTTATTGCTTTGTTAAAACTAGTGTTTTATTTACTTTTGTAGACTCATGAGAGTTGAGGTACCATAAACAATTTTGTGGGATCTCTGAAAAGAAGCATTTTCATCATTACTATTGTTATTTAAGAATAAGTTTATTGACATTGATTTTTGTAATCACGTGTGTTTTTTCTTTTTTGCTTTTAAAAAAACATTCTAATAATTGATGATATCCCCCTAATTTAATGGCATGGGAATTAAATCGACTCTTCGATTTATTTCCTAATGCTGACATCTGACATTAAAAAGAAAAAAAAGTCAGACCTATATCTTCTAATCATATTCTACCTTTCATTGGGTTATATTCTATTCTAGTTTCATGTTATCCCAAGTATCAGTTATGAATTGGGAAAATGGGATTTGAATTTATGAGGCTATGGTCTTGGTGCTTACTTTTGTAAGAGCAAAGTTACATATGTTTCCAAAAAATGTTTTTAATTAAATTCCATAAAATTTTTTTTCTGAGAAACCCCTTTTCTAAAAGAAATGGCTTTATGTCTGTGTCCTATTTGTTTAAAAGGATGGGGTAACTTTCAGGAACTATGCTTTTAATTTTTTCTGCCTTTGCAGTGATTGTGGAGAATATTGTTTCTTTCCATTTGACTAGGTAAAACTAACACACTAAAAATGGAACCTATCATTGCTGGTCCTGTAATTACCCGGCTTTCAAACTTCTTTGGCATTTTTGATGCCTCTCTCGATACCCTACAACCAATCAGCAGCTGAGAGCTCAGAAATGCCGCTGTGTTCATTTCCTTTATTTCAGTTCCTGAACCATCACCTTACTCTAGTCTTCCATGTCTGTCTGTCTCTCTCATTTATTATAATGGCAACAGCACAACTTATCATTTACTCACCATGGGTTGCCTTCTCTGTTACCACATTTACACTGTGTTATAAATGAATTATCTTAATACTACTTATAGTCCAAGAAGTAGAAAGTTGGATGCAGAGCGGGGGAGTCCTAGGGGTTAGGTAATGTGCCCTGGGCTACTCGGTTAGTAATTGGCAGAGCTGGGAATTGAATCCACAACCGCCTTGACCCTCGTGTTCATGTTCAACACTGTATTATGTTTCAGTCTGCTAATAATAATAATGGGCTGACTATCCGTTGCTGACAAATTAGTCTGCTACATGTCCAGATCAGATCAATTCATTCCCTTGCTCTGTAACATTACTGCAAAGGCTTATTATTTCCTTAGTACTTCCAGGTCTTCACACCTTTGCTTCCAGGATTTTGTCCATGATTTTTCCCAAATCTACTTTTTTATCTTTGTCATCATTTATGATTGATAAGGATTGACTAGCTAGAATAAAGATAAAAAGGAAATGAAAGATGCCTTTGAGACTAACCTTGATAGGATCCTATACTTAGAATCATTTGGTGTCTCCTGAAGTAGCACAGTGCCTGGCAAGAAAAGAGTCAGGTGTCCTTTGTGGTCAGTGTCTAATAGTACAGAACTCTTCCTTTCAAACTTAAAATTATGTTCAACATTTTGCTTTGGGGTTTAAATGGAAAAACACTGGCTGTTTCAGTGGTGATGTCCTGCAGGTGAGCAATTTAGCATTACCTGGGGCTTTTCCCAGTCTTGCCTCCACATGAGTGTCAACATTTCTTCCTAGAGGTTTAAGAATAGCAACTTTAATTTATTGATTTTTAAAATGTATTGATTGATTTTTGAGAGAGAGGAAAGGAGAGAGAGATTTGTTGTTCCACTTATTTATGCGTTCATTGGTTGACTCTTGTACGTGCCCTGACCGGGGATTGAACCCACAACCTTGGCATATGGGAAAGACACTCTGACCAACTGAGCTACCCAGCCAGGGTGAGAATAGCAACTTTTAAATAAGTGAAAACTTACATTTATGAAAAATGACATTTGAGAAGAAAATCAAAGCCATTAACAAGATCTTAGAAATCCCTGTGTATACATCTGTAAAAGAAAGTTAATTAGAGAAAAACCAAATTTAAAAATAGTGAAGATATAAAGTGAGTATACATTTAGCCTTACTAACCTGGCCAAGGTAAAGAGTGATACAGGGTTTTCTCTACTATTATTAGTGGATTGATTCTTCCCCTTGAACAGCTAGTTCATTGGGAAGAACGCGCTCACATGTGTGTCAATGTTCCATCCTCATTTTCAAAAATATGTTTTTATTATTGATTTGAGAGAGAGAGGAAGGGAGGGGGAGAGATAGGAACATCAATGAAAGAAACATCAACATCGGTTGGCTGCCTCCTGCACGCCCCCTGCTGGGGATCGAGCCCACAACCTGGGCATGTGCCCTGACCAGCATTGAACCTGTGACCTTCTGGCGCATGGGTCAGCACTCAGTCACTGAGCCACACCAGCTGGACCATCCTCTTTTTTGCAGGAAGAATGAAGTAAAAATAAAACACTTCTTCCCTAAGCCTCATTCTCCAGCAGAAATTAAAAAAAAAGTTTGAGGAAATCTTATTAGCAATTAATGGTATATCACATTCTGCTAGTCCTGTAATGCAGAGCTAGTGTGTTCATGGCATGCAGTGTTCCTCTACCGGCTTAGTTCCTTAAACTTGGAAAGCATCCATTGTGGACACAATGAAAAAGCACCCTTATTTAATGCCCTGAACCCCTTTGAAAGGAAACACTGCAGAAGTCTGCAAGTCAGACAGCTACAGGGAACCCAATTCACTGCAGTCTAATACTTTTCTACTGATATTAGGCAAAATGTTCACCTGCCTACATTTTTATAGTGTTTATGAATTCTTCCGATGAGTGATTAGGGTTGAAGAGATTGAGAAGGGCGGAATCCAGACAAACCTCTGATTTGTCAGGAGCTGAATTCAGGACTCCAGCAAATACCTCTGCCTCTGCTGTACCTTTGCTTTTCGTCTGTTAGCGCCGTGGGGTAAATGTGGATGTATATACAGGGTGTAAAAATGCACCTGCATGTGCATGCACACACGTGCACGAGAGAGAGAAGAAAAGGCTGCCTTGAAGAATTTATTTTGGGGAGGTAAACAAGGTCAACAAGAACATCAACTCTGGCAGAACTCACATCTACAAACAAATGTATTTAGGGTTATTCTCAGCTTGTTAATTTGCTTGTTACCCCCGATGTCTCTTTGTTGCTCAGACAGGCTGAGCGTGTTCATACACTGACTGGCTTGGTTGGTGATACTACCCTCTGTGGCCAAAAGGCCTTCCATGTCATGGTTTAGGTTAATGCCAGACTCTAAATACTGCTTCTGTGGGAGATATTATAATTGTACCATACATTCAAAAATAACATGCCTACTAGATGGCCTGGGGAATTCAGAGATGAATAAGAATCTGTCCTGTCTTCTGGAGACTTGCAGGATTTTGGGGGGGGGGGGGGGGGGGAGGGGCAGATATGTAAACAAATAATTGCAATGCATATTGTTAAGTGTTAGAGCAGCGGATGCACTCATTGCATAGAGAACAGGAAGGACTTTCCAAGGAGGTGAAAATTAGGGAGCCTTAATAATGACCTTATCACGTAAATTTAGAGGCAAAGCGTGTTGTAGGCCAGGGAAACCACCTCTTTGAAAGATCCCCTGTGTTATAAATTCCCAATGGGCTGTGTTTTTCTCATAGATGTACAGCTTGTACCCCTCTTATGAATTCATTAATTGAGTGGTTCTAGGCACTGGGACACTGGGAACAAAACAAAGTCCCTGTGCTCATGTAGCGTTCATACCAATATGGGGAGGCAGACAGCAAAGAGTAAATTATGGACATGTCAGATGTGATAAGAGCTGCTGGAGTTGCTGTTTTGTATAAAATGGCATTTGAGCAGGCCCCTGTAGGCAGAGAGGAAGTAAGTCTATCCAGAGCCTATGTTTCAGAAAGAGGGAGCAGGGAGTGCAGAAGCCCTGTGGCTGGAAAGTGCTAGTCAGGTCTGAGTAGCAAACTGGAGGTCAGTGTGTCTAGAGCTATTGGGGTGAAGTGAGGGCAGGAGGGAGGTCAAAGGGCACACATGATGTGGTTGGGGCCTCAAAACCAGGGCAAGGACTTGAGCTTTTACTCTGAATTGGTTGGGAAGCTACTGGAGAGTTGGGGCCTGGAAGTGACATGAACCCCTGGCTTTAGAGTCAGCCTCTGAGTTCAGACCACAACCCTGCTCCTCACAAACTCTTGATTTCTCATCTATAAAATGAGACTTATTAGTCTTACCTTGAAAGATTATGTAATGAGGAGTAAAGCAATAGTAGTAGCAGCAATAGTAGAAGTAGTAATAGCCAACAGGAAGAGGATTTGTTTCTATTTATTGGTATCTTTTGTAGAGAGAGAGGCAGGGCCTGAGTGAGAAATGAATGCAGCAGGGAGAGGGCAGTTAATGAGGCTGAGAGGTGGAGGTCTGAACGGAGCTCCAGCCTGAGGCTTTGCAGAGACCCGGCTATGGTTGCCGTAGGCGAAGAGTAATGCAAACACTCAGGTAGCCAGAGTTCACCATGAGTATTAACAGCAGCTGGGCCTTTCGGAGAGCGCAGCCCAGCCCACTCCAGTTAGCTTTGAAGCTGTGTACCAACAAATGAAGAAATGCCAGACAGTTTTCAACACTGTTATATTGTCAATATCTCAATTTAAAAATTAACTTAGCACAAAAATGTAGTATAATTGCAGTCAATTTCAGTATTTATTTTTAAAGAATTAAAGAGAATACTCTATATGCATGGTTTGTTCTGTTAGTGGGGTACAAGTTCAAAGTTTATGATAGATACCTTTTTCTTTCCATTCTTTCACTTTATCTCTGTGTATAAAGTCTCATTAGAGAGAAGATAAAAAATATAAGTTTAAGGCTCTTGATGAATATGAATTTCAGGCCAAAAAATCCAACCGTCCAACCAGCCCACGCACCAGCCCATCCTCCTGCTATCTCCCCTGCGCTGCACATCAGGCCTTAGTATTTATTCCCTGTTGGATGCTGAGGCGGAGGTTCCAGGTAACTCTGTGTTATGTTTGGGTCCCTGCCTCACTCTGGCCACTACCTACTGCTTCTGCAGCATCTGCTGGCACCTCCCTCTTCTCCCCTGCACTGTCTGTTCTTCAAGGCTAGGGCTGTGTTAGCGCCGCGGCCTCCTGACCCGAGCTCAGAGTTGGCCCGTAGTCTGTGCACAGTAACAAAACGGAGCAGGGCCACGACGGGAAGGTAAACGTTTCCAGAACATTCAGCTGGAGAGGCTAACGCTGGGACAAAGGAAGCTCACCAGCCACTCCAGCAGCTTGAAGGCCCAAGCTGTCTTGATCCCCAGATTCAAGCCGTGGCCTCCAGGGAAGCCTAGAGTTGTGGGAAAAGCAGCCCCGCCCTGCCAGGGGTGGATGTGTGACTTCGGAGGAAGCTGCTTCATCAGGGTGAGCCTTGGTTTCCCCGTTTATAAAACGGGTGCTAATGTACACTTTTCCGGGTGGCGGTAAGGCAGAGGCACGGCAGATCCCAGGGCTCATTCCTGCCTTTCTTCCGCTTGTCCTCTCAGGAATTCCCACCCAAAGCTTATTTCATCTCTAATTCTAAACATGTTGGCCGCAAGTGGAGAGAGCTGTTAGTGCCTGAAGATTTGGAAAAGTCCTCTTTCCCCCTCTAAGTGGCCAGCAGTAGTGGGTACTTTTCTTTCCCTCTCCTTCCCTCTTCTTAATTTCTTTTTTTTTTTTTTAAAGAAATTTCTTTTAGCCAAACCACACTTTAAAGTATACTTAATGGAAATTTGTATTTATACAGAAATTCAGTATAGGGAAACCGTTACTGACATATCAAGGAGATTCACAGAAGTGTTATGATTGGAAAGGTTCCCTAGTGCGGGACTTTCAAACAGTGATTAGTAGGATACCTCTACCAAAACAACCTTGATAATTTTTTTTTTTTTAATATATCTTTATTGATTTCAGAGAGAGGAAAGGAGAGGGAGAGAGAGATAGAAACATCAATGATGAGAGAGTCATTGATCGGCCGCAGCCCACAACCCGGGCATGTGCCCTGACCGGGAATCGAACCCCGATCGCCTGGATCCTGGGTCGATGCTCAACCGCTGAGCCACGCCCTGCCGGGCAAACCTTGATAATTCTTGTAATGACTGCCCTCCCTGGGCTGGCGGACTCATTATCTATGGAGGTGGGGGCCCAGGAATCTGCATTTCATAACAAGCAAACCAGGATTTATTTTGTACCTCTCAAGTTTGATAATCACTACCTTAGTGATGCAAATCAGTTTTATATAACTTACTGAGCACCTACTATGTGCTTTCTGTCACATCATATTCCTCACATAGATTGTAACTAAGTCCTCACTGCTATGACCATTAGGTAGATATTACTGTGGTATAGTTTGCATTCCATAAAGTCACCCATAGAAAGTGTATAATTCAGTGGTTTTTAGTATATTTATATTTCCAGAGTTGTACAACCATCACTATAACCTAATTTTAGAATGTTTTCACCATCCCTGAAAGAAACCTTATATCCATTAGTAGTCCCTGCCCAAAGGTAGGCATTATTACACCCTTTGTAGGGATGGGAAAGTGGAGGCTCTGCATGCCTCCAACCCCACAGTAAGTAGTGAGCTGAGGACCACAGTCCAACTTCCTTCCTTCCGAAAGCCATGCTTTTTCCACTCTACCATGCTGCCTTCCAGGAACTGAAGCCAAATTAAATAGTTAGTTGTTGGGGAGGAGAATTTGATGGTCTGGTTTACCCTTGTTCAGTAGTTTTAGATAATATAGTTTCCCTTCCCGTGCCAGCTGGAATTGTAGGGTAAATAAATGGGGCTTAGTTAGCTTTTAGTTCAGTATCCAGTGCAGCCAGATTTTTAAAATTACAGGAAAAATCAGCATGTCAGAAAATATAATAGAGGGAGACTGAAAGCTGGGAAAATCCAGTGTTTGATTCTGTCCCTGGCTGGTGACCTATCACATTCCTTCTTTGAGACTTGGTTCTTCTTCTGTTAAATGAGAAAATTGTACCAAATACTTTATTTATTCATTAAGCATTTATTAGACATGTAGTAGTGATTACACTGGATGTTATGTAGTCAGAGAAAATAATAAGAATTTTAATGCCAGCTACGCTTAATTGGGCAAAAACAATATATGCTATGCCAGGCAGCGCCCTCGCTTGTCATCCCATGCAGTTGTAACAGCAGAAGGTGGCAATTATCACTTTGTTCTGTCTCTGTAGACTTGGAGGTATTTTGCTTAAATTCCCATGAGAAAACATAGGCTCAGAAGGTTTAAATAATTTGCCATGCAGCTCTCATAGCTGAGGTTTGGATGATCCCAAAGCCCAGCACTTAGTCCCCACACTCCTCTCCAGGTAAGCGGGAGTTGTCCTTGCCCTCTGTGAGCTCACTACTAATGTTTATAAACAAATACTTGCAATACAACGTGAAAGTAAATATTTAATGACAGCACTTAAGGGGGTTTGATCTTTTGGGTGGGTCTGGGAAGGTGCTGGAGGTAGAGCTGATTCTTGCATTTCCCCCTCTCCTGCGGATCTATTTGTTTAGTATGTGCCGGTTGAATTTTTAGGCCTACTTCCCTCTCTCCTGTTCTGCAGGAGGTAAGGAGCCCTGTTTGTTGAGCAACGCTAGATTGGGATGCACCAGCAAGCACCTCTACAACCTATTTTCCTGCCTCAATTTATTCCTTTGGCCTCCTTGGCACATTTATAAAGCCTTGGACTCAAGTAAACTGGGGTGCGCTCAGACAGGTGTTCTCCACCAGGTCCTATCAGTAATCAAGGGGGAAAGTCACTTTCTCAAGGACGCAGCTTGCATGTGGGTTTCTAAAGAAACCTGAAGAAGTCAGTTTGTTGAGACTGGGAGCCAAGCTTGTAAAGGCGCCGGGAACTAATGTGAAAGCCATTTCCTGGAAATACAGAGTCTTTAATATGTCTTGTCACTTTGGAAAGCTTCAGAAATGCTGACTTGGAAAAGTTCCTGGCGTTCGGATGGGGACACGGGTAATCTCAAATGACTTTTTATTCTTGGGAATAGTTCTTTTTGAAGGACTTGTAAAAGTGACTGTGTATTGAGCTCATACCGCAAGTGAGGACTAAGTGCTGTACATGTATTGAACCTCACGAAATCCCTATGAGGTACCTGCTATCACCTCTATTTGACAAATTAGGAAATGGGCCAAATCTAACCTCTCCAAGGTAACAACAGGATTTTTTAAAACTCCCCTTTCACATTTCTATTTTGTTTAGCCCTAAAAACTTGAAAACAAGTTTTAACCAGCATTTATTTATTAAAACTATATTGTGCATCCAAGCGCAGAGAGCCATCGTTCATCAAGATACGAGTTAATTATTGTTGAGACTCATGGCGTGTGGAGCTGGCGTCATTACAGGCCAGGGTTACCATGGCATTCGACATGCATGACAAGCGCCCGGCCTGTGAGACCCTGAAAAGCAGTAGTCAGGAGGACCTGGGAGACATTTATGCATTCATATTAGTATCACATTTATTCCTTAAAGAATTACTGCTTTGATTCATATCTTTAATGTTCACACTTAAACTTGCCATTCTCGCCCTATCCGGTTTGGCTCAGTGGTTAGGTTGCAGGCTCAATCCCCAGCCCTGGGCAGGGTGTATCAACCAATCCATGTGTCTCTCTCACATCGAGGTTTCTCTCTCTTTCTCTCTTTCCCTTCTACTCTCTCTGAAAAGCAATGTAAACAAAATCCTTAGGTGAAGATTAAAATAATAATAATAATAATAATAAACTTACCATTCTCAACTTTGGCTTTTTCTCTTTATTTAAATTTTCATCTTTAAAAATTTTATCCCTTCAACACTTGGCCACTCCTCCTGCAGCAAGTTTTACAGATGTTTGTAACATTTAAAAAAAACAATTTAATTAAGATTATATCAGCAAATATAATTTTCTTGAAATAGCCAGCCATATAGCAGAAAGATCCAGACTTAGTGGCCTCTCAAAAGTCCAGCAATTGGTATCTTGATAAAATTCTAGCACAGTAATAGAGTGCAAATTTTAGGATCACTGAGTTTTTATATAATCTAGCCCAGTTTTCCATTTTATAGGTGAAGGAAATGAGGCCTAGGGAGGCTAAATGACTTGACCAGGCAGAGAGCTGGTTTGTATAGAGTTGCAATTCAACACTATTAATTTTGTGATAAGTTTTGGTTTATAGTTTCTGTACTTAATAATTGTACTAAAAAAGTGTCTCTTTAAATAAAAGGACATAGTAGAATTACATTTATAAAAATTCTATTTGGTTATGGTAGAAATGAACATTTCATTTGAAAAACATCCAAACAGCCTCACGGTAGCATTTTTTAAAATGTCAAAAATTGGTCTTCATCTCAGAATGCAACATTGCAACTGTGCTTTCAACCACACCAGTTGTTTTTCATTAAGTTATTCCCAAATTAGTTTTTAGCAAGTATTTCTCAGCCTCAATCCATAACATTGGTCCGGTGCTGGGGGGGATTTATGCAGAATTGAATGAAACCGTCCCTCAGAGGATTTAATAATTTTGCAGAGGAGATAAGACACATGGGAAACTTCAATTTGACGTCCTTCGAGTGTCAGACTAAAAGCCAATTCAGTTCATTTGGTTCTTAAAATTGTCGCCAACCTTTGGGATGGTAACCATTTCTAAATGGAGGATCAGTTTTAGGAAAGGAGTGCACGGTTCTGAGCATGTGGAATATAAACATTCGTAAAGCACCTATTTCATCATGTCACTCTCCAGCTAAACATTTATTTTTGGGTGAATATACATTTATTCATACACTCCTTCAAAAAATATTTACTAAGTGCCTACCATATGCATAAAATCCAGCTCTTCTTCGTGACTTGAAATACCTCCACAGTCTAGCCTCACCATTTCTGTTCCATTTTGTTCAGCTATATTTCCAAAAGCTCCCCTTATAAAATGGACTTTGTATTGTAATTACTGACTTTGGGGTCCTTCTCTAGAATGTGAGCTTTTCCTAGAAAGAAGCAATGCCCTGATCTTTGAACACCCCTCCACGTATACAGGCCAGTGCTTAATCCTTTAAAAGGGTTTTCTTGAGGCCAGGAGACCTAGCCTGTGGGGTCCACGTAGGCAGGGATTGTGTTTGTCATGCTCCTTTTTGTATCCCTGTCATCTGGAACAGTGCTTGGTTTAAAGTGCTAAGTACAAACCCTCTCCACCAGTGCTCTGAAATTCTCTCACACAAGCTCTTTTTCTCTTTTCCTATATATTTTAATCTGACCTCAGAGTCGAGCCGAAGTCTCACTTCTTCGGAGGAGCTGTCGTTCCCTCTCCGTACCCACTCCCAACTCTGACACACCTGGAGCCTCTGCCAAGCGTGCTGAGTTCACACCGAGTTCTGTACTGTGTTCTGCACTATTACTTCTTACTTTGTAATTCTTAATTTCTTCTCCCAACTAGAGTCAGCTTCTTAAGCATATCGGGCCATCTTTTACGTGGTTTCTGACTCCTTCAGAAAGAACGTGATTAACTGCGTTATTAGTTAAACATTGTCACTTAGGTCTGGAAGGTTAAGCGTTTCAGGGTTTCCAGTTCCCTTTGTCCTTAATGGACGGATTCTCAAACACCTGAGCATTTATTTGTGTGGGTTTGTGTGCACACAGAACACGAAATATTGAAAGTGCCACCCCCAACCCCAAGAATAAATGCACAACCATTGAATAACTCTCCTTTTTTCTTTCAAGGTGAAACAAACAAACAAAAAAGCCTTAATGGAGATCTTAGGGGTGGGGAGTGGGAGAATTAGGAGTTAGGGGAGTGGAAATTTGGCACCATCTGCAAAGCATTTGGGCAACTCAACTTTCCATTTCTGAGAGGTTGCCATGTGCATTGTCATGAATATTACTTATAGTCAAGTTACATTGGCTAAAGGCTAGATCTTTCCAACATGTGGAACTGATTTACTTGCCTCTTTCCCTCTTACCCCCTTTGAAAGCCAAAACAACAACGACCAAAAAAAAAAATAAAAAAATCCAATAACCCTTCTGAAGCTTTATTGCATTTAGGGAAGGGTTTCTGTCTTGTTTGGCCTGTCTTTGTTCTCTGGCTTCATATTTACCCACTGCTCTCCTGGTTTTGAATGCTACAACAGGAAATCAAGTGATCAAGACTAGAAACTTTGCTCGCTGAGATTATTGCTTTAGATTTTCCCTGCTAAATCAAGACTGCAAACTACTCCTTTTGGGTGGTAATTTCTTTTGAGGGCTAGAGTGGACCCAAACAGGCAGCCCTTTGTAAAGGTGACACTTGTCACCAACTTGTGGCTCTCCCACATGCTTTCTTACTATTCAGACTTCATGTTGGTTTGAAGGGTGTTAAGTTACATGCCATCAGACTAAGGAATTAATAATTTGATTCTTTTGTGAACTTGAAGTATCTGCAAGGCTGTATGTGTATATTTTGAGCCAATAGAGGACAGGGAAGGAAAAATGGGTGAGGGAAGAACATTTTTTATCTTAAAGAGAAAGGATACTTTCCCTTTTTTCTTGCTGGTTGAGTAACCAACCACAATAATCTGAATGATTTAATGCCTAGATTAATGGACACACAAATGCTTACTTATGCTTACTGTGTATGGTGCACTGTGGTAAGAAATCGTGGTGTAGTCAAAGTTAGGACCTAGAAATCCAAGAGTGGAAGGAAATAAAGTAAAATGTAAACAGTAGTTGATTTTTGCTGAGTAGTCAGACAACACTTTTTTTCTCTTCTTCCTTTACATATTTTCCAATTTTCTACAGTGAACATATTATTTAAATTATAACAGAGACAGTCTTTGCTACAGAAGTTCAGGGAAGGGAGAGATTACTATTGGTGAGGTTGTTAAGAATGAAGTGGAATTGGAGCTGGTAAGTATCTATACAGATATGTTTCCTCTCCCCATACCTCCATCATAGAATAACTGTCATTAAAAGAATAGTCTTTAAAGATTAACAATAATAGAATAGAATAATAATAGAATAACTATAGAGGCTGTTTGAATAACTATCATAATGGTACGTGAAATACATTCATAATGTTCTTGGTGCACTCTGTAAATTCATCTTCACAGTTATGAGGTTAAGTGAGTTAATTCATGTGAAGTACCTAGTGCCAGACAGATAGCACTATATAAACAATAGCAATTACCATTTTTATATATAGCAACCTTAAACCAGAACAAGGAAGTCTCTTAGGCCGTGACACGGGCACCGGGTGTACCATTTGCACAAGGTCATCTATTGTGTACTGATTAGTTTTGTTTTAAATTCCCAGCGTAGGCCTCTTCCTCTGCTGGGATTTTCAGCACCTAAACATTTCCCTTTGTCATGAAACTGGAATAGCCTTGTTTCTTGCAAGTCACTGTGGTATTCAAGATCTAACTTTTATAGCGGGGATCACGCACAAGCCCTTGTATGTATTTTTTCCTCTGAAAGTTCTACAGGTGGGGATCCAAATGCAGATGGTTCTTTGCAGAATGCAACTGTAACTCTAAATGTATGCCCCCTTTTTTGAGTGTGACAACTCTTTGAAAAATGTTTGTCTTTATCCATTATAAAGGAAATACATGCTCTATGTTGAGATGGGGGGATGGGGAAGAGAGAAAATATATTTTTGATTCCTTAGTCACAGGCAAGCCCTGTTATTATTTTTGGCCGCTTTCTAGATTTCACATAAGTTTTATCTATTATCTTGTGTTTACAGAGAAGATGATATGTAAACTTGGGGAAAAAAAGCCAATTTTGCGTCCAGACTTGGCCACTTACTTACTAATAGTCAACTTTGGGCAAGTTAAACCTCTCAGAACCTCGGTTTCCTCATCTGCAGAGGACAAAGCAACTACTATAAAAGGTTGTTGTGAATATTAAATGAGATCATGTGTTGTAAAGCACTCAAATCCATCCCAGGCCCTTGATAACATACATGGTAACATTATTATGTGTAATGCAGCCCCCTCCCTCCCCACTTGCATACATAATTAGAACACTATTTATATATGTAAATGCTGCTTTTAAAATATTAACAATGACAAAATTGCTGTAATAGTTGTGCAATATTATTTTGAAAAATATATCTTTATTGATTTCAGAGGGAGAAAGGGAGAGGGAGAGAGAGAGATAAAAACATCAATGATGAGTCATTGATCGGCTGCCTCCTGCACGCCCCCTACTGGGGATTCAGCTGGCAACTCAGGCATGTGCCCTGACCGGGAACCGAACTGCAATCTCCTGAATCATAGGTTGATGCTCAACCGCTGAGCCACACCAGCCAGACTGCAGTATATTCTTGATTGGATAAAGACCAATTTAGTCTGTCATCTATTGTTGGACATTGAAGTTATTTGTTATTTTTATTTTTAGCGGTAACCTTTTCAATACTCTCAGTCAGCTATTTTCTTGAACCACCCGCATTCAGAATGGACAAGTTTAGAGGTTTTTAAAAATGATGGAGATTTATAGCACCAGGTTTGCAACCTCAGAATGCGGAATGATGAGCCTCCTTAGGTAATGCCATTTTCTGGACAGTCCATATGTTTAACAGTGTGAGGTTAAATAGTCTGGTAAAAACCAGACAATGTCTAATCTAGGCAGGAGGGATCCTTTAAAACCTAGTAAAAAATTATTCATGGGCTGTGCTTAGGGCAGAATAAAGTCATGGATATGTTTTTCTTTCCCGAATCACTTAAATTAAGTTGCCTCTCATTCCCTGTGCAGTGCTTGGAGTTTGTTTTAATGACAGCACTTTCTCTTTTAATGGGTAACGTTGGTCAGCTTCTTGAGATAACAGTGGTGATCTATCTTTTCCTCCCCTTTGGCCACAATTCCTAGATCATAGGAAGAAACCCAGAGCAGAATTAAGCTATTAGTGAACTGTCAGCCAAATTGGCTTGGGACAGAGACCTGTAAACATCAAGAGAATAATCTTTGCAATAAAAATTCAGTCCTGCATTTTCTTAGCAAAGATCAGGGAGGGAGACCAACAGAATCTCATTAGGCCTATAGAGGTTTTTATTTCTTCACTGTGGTATTGTGCGATACCATTCATTTAAACACCTAGTTAAAATTTGGCAGAGCTGTTGGAAGAGTGAAGGTGGGGCCAACTGTCTGGACTGAGCATCTTATTAAATACTTATGTAATTGTTCCTGTTCCAGCAAAGGGGGATTCTCTTGCCATCTGTTAAGCAGGCTCAATTAAATAGAGAGATTTGGGAGAGAAGGAGATGGGATAGGGAAGGTGGGTCAGTGGAGTAGGGATTGGGGACAGGGAAGGGGGATGGTGCAGCCTGTGGGAGGTGAGGGAAAGCAGGCTACCCAGCACACACAGAGATACAGACAGAGCAGATGTCTTCTCTTTTCTTGCAGTAGAAGTAGGGGGAACTGTTTTCAATTGTTACATGACTCTTTAATTTCTAACTTTATTGGAATTGAACTTCCCTTTGAGGGAGGGAGGAGGAAGGCACTGTGTAGGGAGTAAAGGAACAGAATGCACAACAAGGAGATTTGATTAAACTGTGGTATATAAGTTTAGAGCATTCAGGTTGGATGAAACTCTTCATAGACACCTATTTTCTTGCTGAAAATTCAGGTCCGTACAGTACTGTTGGCTGGGAAGCTGAAGAACTAAGTAATGTTACCTACTTAGTGCTTGAGGGAGCAATTAATACGTGGCCCCAGGGAGGGCTCAGGAGACTTTGTCTGTGACTTCCTGTGTGACTCTCCAGTTGGTACCGTCCCCATTTCATCTGAATTACAGATTGGAGTGTTGATTTTTCTTTGAGTATTTGTAATAGCCCCGTTACTAGGCTCTTGCCCTTTTAAAAAATGTATAGTTTTAAGAACATGCAAAAACATTTGACCAGGGTATATTTTAAAGAGACGGCCTAGAATGTATGTTGAAAGTGAACCTATTGAAGTGTGGCATCCGTGCAGAAGAGTGCACAGTCCTTGCCGCCTGACGGATTCCCCTAAGGTGAACATCCCTGTAACCAGCCCCGGGTCAGGGATGGGGCATTCCAGCCTTCTAGGGGCAGCCTTCGCGCCCCCTTCTGTTCACCCTCTCACAGAGGGTAGCCACTGTTCTCACTTCCAGCAGGATATTGGTTTTGTCTGTTTCTGACCTTGATATAAATGGAATCATACACTTGGTCTTCGGGGGTCTGGCTTCTTTCACTCAATATTATTGTGTTTGCGAGGGCCATCCTGTTGGTGCATGGTGCGATCGTGCGTGCATTCTCGTGGCCGAATATTCCATTGTGTGACTACACCACACATCGTCTGTCTGTTCTATTGCTGCTAAGCATTTGGATGTTTTCCAGGTTGGGGCTATTATGAGTAGTGCTGCTATGAACAGTCTTATGCTTTTCTTTTGATAAACGTATGAGCACGTTTCTGCTCAGTATATACCAAAGATGGGAACTGCGGGGTCATGGGATATGCGCATAATTAACTTTAGAAGATGCTGCCAGTTTTCTGAAGTGTGTGCATTAATGAGAGACAGGTCAGTGTGTCTTTAGATCAGAGTCCGCAGTTCTCATGAGCATAAGAATAAGGCATCTTGTCATCGTTACCGTTTTCTTTTAGTGTGGAAATAAATTTAATAAAGAGGATTCAATGAAATCTTCCTAGGTAAAAGAACTTTTTAAAACTCCTCACCCATTTTAATGATGTTTTCACTATGCAATACAACACATATTTGCTTTTAGCATTTGACAGGATTGAGGAAGGGTCATGGGCCAAGGCAGGCAGTATCTCTCTGCCATGACTAGAGCTCAGGTTTCTGGAATTCCTTCGGTCCTCCAGGGAACACGACAACCTGGAAATAGCATCCCGGCCACCCACCTACCCACCCATTCCCTGGCCCTGTTTCCATGAGGATCTCATCCCCTGGGACTGAAGAAGCTGATCTTTTGGAATTGCCATTTTCATTTTCCAAGTCCTCTAGTAACCAAGAAGCTCTTTACCCTGAAGTCACCAAAATGTCAGCTAGGTATATCATTTGGAATTCTTGGCTTAAATTGAAAACAAAAGCCCCCCAAATCCTGAATTCTATTCCTGTCACAGTTTCACATAGCAATAGAAAGTGATAAAAAAAATAAAAACCTTTGTCTGGGTCTCTTAATTATTCCTCACATTGGTCATATGTATAATAAGGTTATATCGGCACATTATATCTTGCTTAAAATAAATGGATAGAAAAAACCCAAATCCTCATTTTTTTCTCTACATGCAGGCATTAGGACTCCTAGATTATCCCGAACAAAAAGGTGGGGTGAATAAACTTAATAGCTTTGCTGAAAGCAATGCCTGTTTTTAACTTAAGACCTGGGTTCAGACCTCAGCACTTGAATTTTCTACCTGTGAAACATTTTCTAACTTTTGAACCATAGTTTTTAGGTCTGTAAAATTGATTTCAGATCCCTGCCCTGCCTACCACATAGGGTTGCTGCGGGATCAAATGTGACCCTTCATGTGAAATTATAAACTATGAAAGTACTAAACCTAAGACTTTGAGAGCTGGGCTTAGCAGGCCCTGTGTTTTAAGAAAGACGAGTACCGTCTGTTGACCTAGAGCAGTGATTTTCAACCTTTCTCATCTCATGGCACACAAAAACTAATTATTAAAATTCTGCGGCACACCAAAAAATATATTTTTTGCTGATCTGACCAAAAAATAGGTATAATTTTGGTTCATTCACACCAGACAGCTATTGTTGTGTTGGCTGTTGTCATTTTTTGGGGAAAAGAGGTCAGTGCCCCTGGCTAAATAGTAAGGTATTGTATGTTTTAAAAATTCTTGTGGCACACCGGTTGAAAATTGCTGAGCTAGAGTGTAGTGGAAACTCCCTCTGAACCTTGAGATCTTGTGCACACACATGAGCCTGAACTTTTAACCTTGCACCAGACACCACTGGCTGACCTGTTTAGTTATGAGTTCCTTGTCTAGATTTTACTGGTTTCTCACTACCACCCCTCCTCACATGGGAAAGGAGATGGGCAAAATTTTTGCTTTGGTGAAGCCCCAAACTGTGATCAGGTCATCTTTCACTTCTGGAGGAGGGGCTGGAGGGTTATATAAAATAAGCAGTCTACAGAATCACTCCTGCCCATCTCTATAATTTCTTTCTTGCTTTAAAAATTTTCTTTTACCCATCTACATTTACTAGGTGTAGAGAATATAGAAATGCGTATAAGCCATAAAAAGATCTACATGAAAGTATTAGCAATCATTATCAATAATTGTTAAGATACTAAATGAGTAAAACAGAGATTGAAACAGCCTCACGGACACTTCCCTGGCATATATTCCTACTGCTGAGAAATTCACCGTTGTTTTAACACTGGAATGTCACTGCCAGAAATAAAATGAGAAATTGACCACACTCATCAAGATCTGAAGACACTACATGAATTATGTTAATTTTTAATAAGTGTTTTCTTGGTACTGAGCAGGTTTTGAAAATAAAATTCTAGAAAATTATAAAATATGGCCTGGGAATGTGAGGGGCAGTGACTTTGACCCAGCCTCTAAAAGCTTTCTAAGGTATTTACCAGAAAACTGGGAACTTGGAGTTTAGGAATAGAGGTCTATGGGTTCATAATTCCTTAACTAAAATAATCTGTTTTAGAATTCAGTATCCTAATGCCTCTTTATATATACATGCCCAGACCGGGAATCAAACTCGCAATCTGGGTATGTGCCCTGACCGGGAATTGAACTGGTTACCTTTTGGTACATAGGATGACGCTCCAGCCAACTGAGCCACACCAGCCAGGGCAGTCCTGATGCCTCTTACTGATAAAACACCTGCAGTAAGATCTGGACAGAACCCTATAATCAGATGCATTAATACACCTACATCAACGCAAGTGAACACTCATACTAAATGGTTTAGTGAAGACTATAAATACACATCAGTCGAAGTTGGGATTTACTGCCAAATAAGTTCAGGTCAAGCCATGTTTTACTAATGAATGTGTCATGCAAAACTTTTTTGATTTTCAGAGCCTTTTGAATTTTAGAATTCCACATAAGGGACTGTTGGTATGCATTATGTTTGGGTGTTAGCTCCTAACAGGAGTGGTTTTTATATGGCCAGGTAGCCAATTCTCATGAGACAGTAGAGTTAGGAACACCGTATCTGGAGTCACAGTGCCTGGGTTCAAATTCCAGCCTTGCCAAGTGACTTTGGGTAAATTATTTAACTTCTCCAGGATCTTATTTTTTTATCTTTGGAGCTGTAGTAATTTTCTTATAAAGGTTAAATAAGGTTTGTATAGGAAGTACAATGTGTGTATTGCATTAGGCACTCAATAAATATGCATCAGTGTCCTCATCTGTGTAATGGAGATAATAATAATGCCTGTCACAAAGATGTTTTGTGAGACTTAAATGAGCAAATAGATGTCACGTGCTTAGGATAGTGTCTGCCCCATTATCAGCATTCAGTAAATGGTAGCCAGTATCATTATCAGTGTCACCATTACTAAAAGTCTGTACCTTTCCTATCAGCAGAGTCCTTTTTAGGAAAGAAAGAGAAAATAAATATCTGTAGAATGAATGAGTGGAGCACTGGAAAATTACGCTAATTCATAATTAGACTTTTCTAGACTGTAATTCCATTCCATCTCAGTTCTTCCCAAGATATTGCTGGCTACCCCCACGCCGCCCCCACCACCCGGCACCTTGGTCGTCCGTCATTTGCCCAGCACTTGATGAACTTGGCACTTGTCTTGCTCATCACAGCCGTGCAGGTGTGTTAGGCTGTCTGGGAAGCTGTCCCAGATGCTGACAAACCCTTGGCAGTAAGATAGAAAGGCAAAAGGGAAATTTTGGCTGACGTCTCCAGGTCTGACTCCTTACTCATCGGGAGAGTTCCAGAGGTATCTTTAAAGTTTTAGGATAAATGATGAGGTTGCTGCTCCTTTTGAGTGTGTGCGTGTGTGCGTGCGCTCATGCGCCTCTACCAGATACATATGTTGGATTCTCATTTTTTCGTTTGTTATATGTTAATCTCTTGTGATTGCTTAGTAATGACAGGGTGTGATAAAGTCCTGAGTCTGCAGAGACATTTTAAGTGCGGGCAATGTATGGAGTGGGCACTAGGCAGGCAGAAAGCCGGGGAAGGTGTGCCTACGTGTCACACTGAGACTCACGTCTTGGCACAGCTGTCGTATTTCCTGGCATGCAAGAACTGCATCTTCTCTAAGGCCACGCATATTTGGCAAGCCCTGTTACATTGCTCTCCCAAGGGGGTGCTTAGGTAAGGAAGGTGATGGATAATATGGGTAGGTACTGGTTGGACAGGGACATGAGAGAACATGGAAAGAATCCTTTTTAAAGAGCTTTATTACATTGGACTTTAGTGTCTGTAAACAATTACAGCATTCAGGGAGTTCAGGATTTAAATGAGAAACACAACTTTGTCAGATTATACCGGTCTGGATAAAATGGCATGGGCTCCGGAAATCTATAATTAAATGTATTTTTGAAAATGAAAAATATAGCGTAACATCTGGTTTATTTCACGACAGAAGTGCCTGGGTATTGCTTATGTAAGCGTGATTGACTTTGGCTGATACTTGGATTTGTCTGTGTAAAATTACTGTATTTTAATTAAATTTTTGTGCTTGACTCTATTTGTGGTGTAAACAAATTATTCACACACACACGCAACTCATACAGAAAATGGCTGTGTTGTTTAGACAACCTAATGTGTGTTCCTTTTCTTTTTGTTGCAGAGGATATTCAACTCCTTTGTTTACACTGAGAAGATCTCGAATGGAGAAAGTGAAGTGCAGCAGGTAAGGTTACTCAGTGCCTGACCTTCTCCCTCCGTCTTGGCTCTTGGATGTGGCTTTGTTACTCTTTCCACACAATCTCCACATGAGGTTTCCTGTTCTCTGTATATCTTACAGGCAGTTGAAATAATAGTTATATGGATGGTTTTCTGTTATATGTACTATACTTCACTAATACTATTGAATTCCTTTTTGTTGTTTTGGAGATTCCTAAACTACTCATATTTAAAACTATTAGGAAGTTATTTCATCTGATACAGGAAAAAGTACCCAGGTTTTGAGATCAGACAAGCCACAGGTCAAATTCTGGTTTTCCTACTTACTCCCTGACCCCTGGTAAGCAATTTAGCCTGTTTGAGCTGCAGGTTCCCAGCCTTACAGAAAGGGAATATAATATCTGCCTTATGAGATTGTGAGGGTTAAATGCAGTAATGTCAAATTAACCGAGCGTAAATGAAACCCTTATGTGGAAGGGTCGGGCATAGAGGCAGCTCCATGGATGTTGGCTTCTTTTGTTCTTTCATTTCTCGTTCCTCCTCTTGGATTTTTTCTTTGCTTCTTTCCTCCCATCTTTTTTCAATGCTCTGTAGGGTCAAAAAGTTCTGAGGCCAGAGTCTGTTCACTTTATTTATACCTGGCTTCACATGGACTGCTTCCCAAATTAAAACACAGTGTTGGTGAACTTGGTCCTAAATAATTGATCTTCACTTGCAAAGAAGGGTGGTAAAGAGGATTCTGGGTTTTAATTTCAGCTAATCCACCCACTTCATTACACCCTGTGACTGTCAACGGGTAATTTGAATCTGGGTTGGAAACTTAAGTCTTAAACAGGACCATGCTAAAAACCAGAGTGTAGCAGAGAACTTCCTTCCACAGAGTAAAGAGATCACTATAGTAAAACACATAATAATTTAAACCTGAGATGCTTCCTTTTTTCAATTCATGGAAAACAGCTTGATCTGAACTTTAGAAGTGCTATACAAGAGGCTGAAGCTTTGCAAGTGTCGTTAGCGTGAAGTTATATGTGGGAAAGTTAGTTATTATAAATTACTGAGGGTTAGTCTTGATATTCAGCATTTCTTGTTTATAGACATTAAGATTTTTATGTAGGTTTCATCAGGTTTAATTTATAGGATGTAAGCAGCTGTGAATATATTTTTTTCTCTCTTAGCTTTAGGTATTTTTAAAAACGAATGACCTGAAATTATAATGAATGTGAAGTGGTTTGCTCCTTCAAGTCTTATCTTCGTAATTCCTATCTTATTTTTATTCCAGCAAACTAGAAAGTGCTTTGGGATCATGAAATTTAAAAGGGTTCTACAGGGGAAAGATTTTTGAACAGAGCATATTCGAGGAAACTTTTGGGGAGACCAGTGGCCACTTGATAACATTTTAAAGAAACTGATCCAGGGATATCAGTTTAGCTTCTTTCCCTTAAGTAACAGATACAGGTTCTCCCTTCAGCTGTTTTCAAACGTGCCGGTTGATTTGTTTTCTTGTACTGATGTCGTTGCTTTATTTAACTGTGAACAAGTTTGGAAGCGTTCAATAATAAATTTTTTAAATTATAGCAACTGATTGAGCACTTATGGAACGCTGGCACTAGGCAATTTCAACTTATTATCGCAGTGATTTTCCTAAATAACCTTGAAGGAAAGATATTATCCTTATTGTGAATGAGGAAACTGAAGCTCCAAAAGGAAAGTTACCTGTAGTCTCAGGACGATTAAGTAAGCTTTTAAAATAAGTTTCACACAAATATACCTGTATTTTTATTTTAACAGAATTTACTTTAAAAATTTGTATTTTCATCCAAAATAAGAAGTCTCTGCTAACTCTATTTTTATCTGGATAATTCAAATGAAGGAGAGTTGCCCCATAGTCAATTCTGTCCCTCCTTTCTCTGAAAATCAAAGGAGTTCTCTCCAATCCTGACCCAGAAGGTACTTTTACCTTCGCTCCAGTCTCTCCAGTCCGCCCTCTGGAAGAGCCCTGGACAAACAGATCTTATGCCTCTTTTGCATCCAGTATTTGGAGATAATTATCATGTCATTATCATTATCATTTAACCTAAATTTTAATATACCCAGGAGCTACTCGTAGACACTGAGAGGGGACTGATGGTTGCTGGAGGGAAGGGGTTAGGGTGGTGGCTGAAAGAGGTGCGGGAATTAAGCAGCATCAATTGGTAGTCACTAAACAGTCATGGGGATGTAAGTAAAGGACAGGGAATATAGTCAGTAATGTTGCAATAACTATGGATGGTGCCAGTTGGGGTATTGGATGTATCAAGGACGCGAAGCTGTATACCTGACACCAATACAAAATAAAGTTGAAAGGGAAAAAAAAGAGAAAGAAAATAAAATAGCCAGTCCTAAGTAATTCTTCTTTGTCGTGACTTCCATTCCCTTTCAGCCCTCTGGTAACAATAATAAAAGCTTACATTTGCACATGTACTGAATACTTTGCCATCACTTCACTGTGACACTCCTGTGGGCTGAGCTGGACAGGAGTTACCCCCATTCTGAGTGAGGAAACAGAGATCCTCTTGTCTTCTTGACTTGACTAATAATTGCCCAGGAACTCTGGACCCTGAGATCCTGGACAGTACCCAGGAGGAAATCTCTAGGGAACAGCTCATCTCTTATGTTCACTCTTGTATAATAGGTGCCCATCAGCCACTCTCACTTTCACACCTGTTATCTCCTTTGAATTTCAGGACAACTCTGTAAGATAGGTGGAGTTACTATTTTTAACTTAGAAAGGTCAAGGGTCCTAGTTAATATGTAATTAAGCTGGCTTTTTTTTTTTAATTGTGAAGTTTTTTTAAACATGTGAGGAGTATATAGAACATATAAATAGAGAGTGAAGAAATTAAAATGAATCTCAGCCTACTACCCATCTAAAGAAATAAGCATGACCGTCATGTAAACAGACCTGTGTGACCTTCCCAGAGGGCATCTCCCTCTTTCTCCCAGAGATAACCTTATCCTGACTTTTTGTTAAGCCATTCCTTTGCTTTTGTGTGCATATATGTGCTGATTTGTTTTATATATCTATCTCCCCAATTTAATTATTTAGGTTGACTATTTTTATTCTTTAAATTTTCAGTATATTGTTTATATTCACGTATCTTATTCCTTTCACTTAGCATTATATTCCCTAGGATCACCTATGTTGAAATCTGTAGCTAAGGTGCATTTATTTTCAATCCTATGTGGTCGTATTCCATTAAATGCAATGTATGTATCCATTTTTCTATTGATGATGTTTGGGTTGTTTCTAGTATTTTAATTTTTTATTTTTGTTCACACCTCCCGGTGCATAGTTTAGGTGGAGTAATTCTTTTAATTGAAGGAACATTATTATTCCCGGCCTCTGCCAATTAAATGGTGGTGGTGGTGGTGGTGGTGGTGGTTGGTGGTAGTGGTGGTGGTGTGGGTGTATCTGCACAATTTCCAAATGCCCTAGGCGGGGAGAACGGCTTTAGCTCAGATGGCAAATCCCTTCTGGAAGAGAATTGCTGGGTGCCAGAGCATGCAAGGATAATGACAACCAACTACTTCCTCAGTGGTTGTCATGGGTTACCTTCCTACAGGCTGTATTACAAATTTGCTGTTGTGTCCTCTGCAATTCTTGGCATTACTGATTTTTATGTTGTCAATTTGGGGTGTCCAAAGTAGTATCTAATAAGTTTCATTTGTTTTACTCTGATTACTAATGAGGTTGAAATGACTTTTTGCATGTTTATGATACATTTTTATGTTTTTCTGTCCTGTCAAATGTCTACTAATGTCCTTTGTCCATGTTAAAATTGAGTTGCCTGTTTATTTTAAAAGTTTAGAAGTTCTATACATGTTCTACATCAGTGCTGTCCAAGAGAATTTTCTGAGATGATTAGTTCCATATTGGTGCTGATTGAGCAGCCACTAGCCACATGTGGCTACTGAGCACTCAACATGTGGGCTGAGCTACTGAATAGTTAAATTTTAAATTTTAGTTTCAGTTTTAATTAAAATAGCCACACATGGCCAGTGGTTATCATATTAGATTCCCTTGCAGGCTTGTTTCATAAATATATTCTCCCAATTTGTGGCTTTTCTTTTCACTTTCCTTATGCTATCTTTAAAAAGAATAAAGTGTTAATTTTAATAGTTTTTTAAATCAATCTTTTTGGTTTCTGCTTTTTATGTTTTGTTAAATTCTTTTCTACCCCAAAGATAAAAAGAAGTTTTCCTGCCCAGCCGGCGTGGCTCAGCGGTTGAGCGTTGACCTATGATCCAGGAGATCAAGGTTTGATTCCCGGTCAGGGCACATGCTGGGGTTTCGGGCTTGATCCCCAGCAGGGGGCATGCAGGAGGCAGCCAATCAATGACTCTCTAACATCATTGATGTTTCTGTCTCTCTCTCCCTTCCTTTCTCTGAAATCAATAAAGGCATATTTTAAAAAAAAAAAGGTGTTCTCCTATCTTGTCTTTTGACTTTCTCATTTAAGACTTTTCTCCACCTGAAGTTGATTTTGGTGCTGGATGTGAACTAGATATCTAATTTCTTATTTTCCCCCATATGTATTTCCAAATGTTCTAGCATTATCTGTTGAACAGTTTGCCTCTGCCCCACTCCCTCACCCCCATTTGTTTTCAGTCATTAGTCAAGTTTCCATGTGTGGGGGAGTTTGATTTGGTTCTGTTGGTGAACTTTCTCTTTGTGCCAGTACCACATGCCTGGCAGGGTGACACTATCCTTCCATTTATTTTTCTTGAGAACATCTGTGGCTCTTTGCTCTTACATAAGAATTTTTGACCCACTTGCTCTTACATATGAATTTTAGAATCAGTTTGTCCAATTATGAAAGAAAATATGATTGGGCTTTTAATTGGCATTACAGCAAATCTATAGATCAATTTGAAGATAATATCTTTACTAACATTGTATAGCTCTCCATGGACTTAGTAATTCTATAGTGTCTTTTAGCATAGTTTCGTAATATATTCACAAAAGACCTGAAAATCCATACATGTAGGATTTATTTCTAGATATTTTTGTTTCTATTATAAATAATACCTTTAAAATTATACTTTTCTGGCTGTTACTATTTGAGTTTTATGTATTTATTTTATATGTAAGTTATCTTCTTAATCTATCATATTAGTTCTAACAATTTGCCTGCAGATTGTTTTGGATTTTCTGTATACATAGTCATGTAGGCACATAAGACAGTTTTGATTCTCTTTTTCTAATTCTTATACCTTTTATTTCTTTTTGCCGTCTTGCTACACTGGCCTGCAGAAAAGTATTGCATAAGTCTGGTAGTGGTGGCCACAAAACATATGTATTATGTTTATTATTTAGTTTTAGATATATTCTAATTCTGATTAACATTGCTTCTTTGATCTGTTATTTAGAAACGTGTTTTAAATTTCCAAATATCTGTACAGTCTTTCCAGTTAAACTAACTGTCTCCTCTGTACTCCCCCATTATAGTGAACTTTTTGGGTTACAGGTTTATGCAGTGTCTCCTATCAGATTTCCCATCTGGTCCAAGCCCTAAGCTTTATCTCTTATCCTGGTGCCCTGGGCTGTCATCAAAATACAAGCTCAGGGTCTCCAGATTATGCTCACATTCTCAGGGTGGAAGCAGGGTTTGTCACTGGCTTATTTCCCAGATTTCTGGTTCCCCCCTTGATTGGGGAGTCAGTGCCCCTAAGGGTGGTTTTGGTGTTCATTCAGGACACTAGCCTCTTAACAATTATAAGAACCGTTACAACAGTTTTTAAGATTTGTTTGATAAGCCAAAAGCAGACTAGTTATTCAGATTAGATTATTGACCTGTGTGCTCTTAATTTTAGCTCACAATCTTTAGTTGAAAAGGAATCTTTTCAACTTATTTATGCATGTTTTTTGATATTTTGTAGTGTCTGGAATCCTGACTTGAGTTTTCTATCCATCATTTCTTCTTTGGGGTAATGAAAACTAGAGCCTCATGGGTTCTTGCCCTCCTCCTTACTCATCAGATCTTATTGAGAGTTGGATCTGACTTGTGCATACTATATAACTTGGCATTAAATCTAACATGTTGTTAATATCTTCTGGTTAGGGGAGCAAAGTAATTAAAACTAATAAAAAACATTTTGTGATTCTTGACTCTTACCACAAAACTCTCTATGGTATAGACTTTTCTTCATTATTCCTTTTAAATGAACCTTCAGAATGCGGTTCAGAATTGCTTAACAATGTGTTTTGAATCTTTAATTAGTTCAGTATATGTAGTTTTGCTGCCAAAAAACTATGGCAACAGCCTCAGGACAATACGAATCCCATGTACGCATTCTTGTGTGGAACGCCCCCCACAGCAAACTCCACTTTCGAATGCTTTAAGAAATTAAGTTGTGTGAGCACAGAAAAGCATTATATAAAATTGAACCTGAATCAAGAAAAATAAATGTTTGATTAAGAGCCCCAGATAGCAAACATAATCCATAAAAAAAAAAAGCAGTGGAGTGGAAACAAAAGGACAAAGAGCCTCTAGGGGCCCTTGATTGGATCCCTAAAGGAATCAGTCACCTTGGACATATTGTTTCAAGAGTTTGCTCTTTTTCTCAGATGTTCTAGTAAGTTTTTATTCAATGAAATGGCAAGCATATTTTCATAATTAATGCTGTATTTCATACACTATGGATTGTTGGCAGCGGCTAATTTTAGAAGACATCAGAATTCTTTTGAAATCAGCAAGTTGGTAAGAGAACTGTTACCCGAACTTCGCTTCACCAGTTTTACTTTGTTTGTTTTCTAATTCATGTATTTATGTTCTTTATTAATTTCCTTCCTTGTATTTTAGTTAATTTTGCTCTTTTTTCTTGCTCCTTAAGTTGGAATTCTAGTCATTGATTTCTATACCTTTCTATTTTCCCCAAAAACAAGGATTTAAAGCTCTAAATTTTCCTCTAAGCACTACTTTGTTACATCCTGCAAAATCTGATTTCATATATTTCCTACTTTTTAAATATTTTCCAGTTTCTCTTGTGATTTCTTCATGTACCCACGGATTACTTTGAGGTGTATTACTCAGTTTCGAAAACATTTCAGGCCTTCTTAAATATCTTATTGTTACTGATTTCTAATTTAATTCCACTGTGGTCAGAGAACATACTCTGTATGATTTAAATCCTTCTTAATTTATTAAAACTTGGGTTTATGGCCCAGCATATGCTCTATCTTGGTGAATATACCATGTGAACTTGAAAAGAGTATATTCTACAGTTGTTGATCATTGTGTTCTGTATATATCCATTAGGTTAAGCTGGCAAATAGTTCAGATCATTTATTTTGGGTTTGATTTTTATATTGTCTTAATTCTACCATTTGCTGAGGGGAGGAGTGTTAATATCTTCAACTATAACAGTGGAATTGAATATTTTCCCCTTTAATTCTGTCTATTTTAATCTAATTTATTTTGAGGCTTAATTATTGGGCATGTATACATTTAAGATTTCTAGGTCTTCTTGATGAGTTGCTTGTGACATTATGAAATGTCATTTTTTATCTCTGGTGATAGTGCTCTTTCCTTGAAGTCTATTTTACCTGATTAATAGAGTCACTCCAGCCTTTGTATGCTCACTATTTTCATGGTGTGTCTTTTCATAAGCATTTACTCTCAATGTCTCTGTTACTAAAAGTGTAGATAAGATATAGTTGAGACTTTTTTTAAGCTATTTTGACAATTTCTGTTTTAATTGAGAATATATATATTCAATTAATATTAAGTTTATTGTTGGATTTGGGTTAATGATTTTATTGCTTTCCGTTTGCTCCTCTGATTTTTCTTAGTTCCTCCTTCCCTGTCCTCTTGGATTTTTGAATATTTTTTAAAACTTCATGTCAATATATTTTATTTTTATTTAGATTTCTTTACATGTTTTAAGTGTGTACTATAGAAATTATATATCCTTAACTTATTTCAGTCTGTTTAGAGTTCATATTTTATCACTATGTAAATACAGCACCCTCATAACCTCAGAGACCCACCTCCCCGTGACTGTTCTTTATGCTAGGGTTATCATAGCTGTTACATCCACAGATACTACACACTGCCCAGGAATGTTACTGTTTTGCTTTAAACTGTCATATGAATTTAATAAATTAAATTTAACTAATTAAAAGAAAAATAAATCCTGTATAGTTACCATTTCCAGTGCTCATCGTTTCCTTGTAAAGATACCAACTGATAATGAGTGAAGAAGCCCTTTAATATTTGTTTGTAGTACAGATTTCCTGGTGACAAATTATATTAGTTTTTCACGATATTTTACTCAGAAAATGTCTCTCTTTTGTCTTTTCTCTTAAAAGATGTTTTGGCTTGAGAGTGAATTTTGAATTGACAGCTTTTTAATGATGTTCCACTGGGTACATGTTCATAGTTTTAAGTCAGCCCAGGTGGTTCCTCTGTGTGCAGTGTCATCCCACCTCTTCCCCTTCCCACTTTCAATATTTTTCTCTGTTATCTTTGGTTTTCAACAATTTGACCAGGACTGCCTAGACATAGGAGTCTTCATATTTATCCTGCTTGGTGTTTATTGAGCTTTATGAATCTGTAAATTGTCTTTCATCAGATTTGAGGACTTTTGACCATTATTTCTGGAAATATTTTTTCTACCTCATTCTGTGCTCTCCTTCTGGGACTCCATTTATATGTATGCTTGATCTTTTGATATTTTACTACAAGTTCCTCTTCTCTTATTCTTTTAGTTTTCCCCTCTGACCTTCAGATTAGATCGTTTTTATTGGTCCAACTTTAACTTCACTCCTTTTATCTTCATCCTGCTGTAAACCTCTCCAAATATATTTTTAAGTGGTCTGATATTGTATTTTTAAGCTCTAGGATTTCCATTTGTTTCTTTTTAATAGATTTGCCATTTCTCTATTTTTCTCTTTTCAGTTCATTGAAAGTGTATTTTCTTTTGTATCCTTGAGCATAGTTATAATTGCTTTGAATCTCTCTGCTAATTCTTACATCTGCGAATTTTTGAAGTTGATCTCTGTTGGTTGTATTTTTTTTCTTGAGAGTAGGTCACACTTTGCTTTTTCTTTATGTGTCAAAAAATAAATTGGAGATTGTGAAAAACTCTGGGCTTTGTTATATTTCTGTGAGGAGCTGATTATTTTGTTTGTTTTGGTAGGCAATTAACTTGATTGGACACAAACTTCTAATTTGTATCTGCATCAACAGCTCAAATCTCAGCTCAGTTGTTTATTTAGATATAGTTTATCCCATCCATGTATAATTCAGAGTTCTAAGAATTTTTCTGCCCCCACAGGTGTTTCAAAACACCCTAGCATTTAAAATAGATTCTGATAGAAGTTTATAGTTTTTCTTAATTATTTTTGTAAATGGTTGATGTTTACAATTCTACCTGCAAGATTTAAAGTTTAATGTCTCACTTCACCAAATACTATTTATTGGGACATAGTAAAGCAGAAACATTGGTTATATAAGATATTGATGCTTATTAAGTGCTAATACTCCAGATTTTTCTTTTATATAAATGTGAATTTGAGGCCCCAGTTGTGAGGAATTTGGACCAGTTCAAAGCAATGGATTAGGAGCCATCTGAAAAGCAGGATAGAGATCTTGCACAAAGCTATGTCCCTTTATTCATAGGAGAAGAAAGATATCCTGTAGCAAAACAATTTACTTGTGGCCTACATTAAGTAGCTATTGCTTTAAAGAGATTATAAGTAGCAAATCAATCTTAAAGTGATGGTACTTTATGTGCTAAATGTAAAGAATCAATCCTAACTAGCCTGATGTTTTAGGATTTTAAAACTGGAAGGGACCTCAGAGACCATGGGTACAGAGCCAGAAAGGTTAGGAAACTTCCTCCCATTCTTTTTTGGACAACCCCCTTGTAGCTTGGGTTGAAGAATTAAAGAACTTCATCTTTCATTTGAAAACTCGAGTTCCAGATAGGATTCTGTCATTGACTGTCTGACTTTTGGCATGATATTTAACTCAGTGTCTACATCAATTTTATCTATAAAATGTGAACAGTACTCTGTTTTGCAAGATTGTTTAAAAGATTATGTGGTTGGCTCAGAGTAGGCTTTCATTATTTTGTGTTCTGCTTTCAGAATACAAAACAGTGATACGGTAGAGTGTAAATATAAGAGCACACTAATGAGATGATTGCTATTCTTAGTCTGTTATTTAATCCTCTTAAGTAACTTACTCGTAGAAGGAAAGATGTGTAAACTTTTTTAGAAGGAGAATTTCCAAGAGAGAATGATCTCAGAAAGGCCCTTGGGAGGGACTAGTGGGATCTTTAAATAGCTGAAAAATGTGAGACTGCACATGGGATTTATATTCACATTGCATCTGTATTAACTCTGTATTTCTACTCCTAGAAACTCTTCACTGTAGGAAAGTTTAAGTATGTTGTCAAACTATGCATTGGACAACGGGGAGAAAGGGGCCAGTGGTTAGACAAGAAGAGGAGTTGTGGACGAGCTGAGCACTTAGGAATCTCGTCTTTGACTAATGGCTTCCTGTGCCTGGTACTAGGTAGGCGGTTAGTAAATATTTGTTGGAAAAATGACTGGAGATACTCTTGCATCTCAATATTCGTATTTTCAGTATCTGGATTTGTTTTGGGGTTGCCTTGCCAAGTGTAAGCTAGTGTGGTAGTAGCCTGAAGGCTCTCATTTTGTTTACAGTTACCTAGTGAAGTATGTTCAAGGCTTGGACTTGTCCAGACTGGAGGAATCCCGGAGGTGGTATTGGATGGATTCCATTCTTTCTTGGCCCCCAACCTTTCCCCCGTATGTTCCCAGGGGATTTGTGTAGGCTGAGTCCTGGTTTAGTTCACCCCCTTACCCACATCTACGCTTGGCTCTGTGTTTATTGTAAGGATTCATTAAATGTTTGTTGAATGTGTGAATAAAAGGCACTAAATCTGTAGGAAGGCAAAAGAAGGGTTGAGAGGCATTGAAGCTGCCCAGGTGGGGAATTATAATGAATCATCCAAGGATCAGAGCAAACAAATGACTGTTTTCTCAAACCACAGGCCCAGCAAGTTTAGCTGGTTAGTGTTTAGGTTTCCTTGATTGGAAATCAATCTGGGTCTGTTTCAGCTCTTACTGTTCTTGGTCTTACTCTCCAGAAGGGAAGTTAATTTTTATCTTAGACAACCCTCTTCCTGGACTACCTCTCAAATCTTAGGATGCCTTGTTAGTAAGATGGGGTGGTGGTCTGTCATTTTGGAAAGATGGTATATGAGGGGATGTGACAGCTGTAATATTTATTTGATCTTTATTTTCTGAGTGTTTTCATGTATTTTTTCTCCTTTTATCCCTTAAAGACAATGTAAAAAGTGCAGGTATTATTAACTAATTTTTCTTATGAGAAAACTATATCTCAGAAAGATATTATAAGTGGTGAAGGCCTCACAGAAGTGCTAAAGTGGTTGAGACAAATTTTAATCCTAGTTTTTACTTTCTTTGTTTATATTGTATTGGCTATGATAATAATTAGCACCATTTATTGAACATATATTATTAATTAATATATGTTACTGATTAAGCATCGTCTCTCCTTTAGCCGCATGACTTGTTTCCTTATATCCTTTCGGCCTTGTCTCAATGCTACCGCTCAGTGAAACCCTCCTTGAATACCCATTTACAAATGTATCCGTTGCACCCCTCTTTACTTCTTCCTCCTGCTCTGCCTTTTAAAAATCTCCTTATAATTGATCACCTAGGATTTCTATATGTATCTTTTTTAAAAATTGTGTATCTTTTCTAATAGAATATAAGCTCTATGAGGGCAGAGATTTTTGTCTTTTTCATTCCTTGACATGCCCCTAGCACCAGGAAAAAGTATCTCCAAGTAGTACATGGTAGACACTCAATAAGTATTTGCTGCATGAATTAATAATTCTTAAAAACAACTCTACAAGGTTTACTGACAAGGAAAACTATGCACAGAGAAATATGTTGTTCAGTCACCCGACTAAGAGGTTAAGGTTAGAGAACTTGATTCTGAATTCAAGTGTATTTAGGTTCAGTGCTTCCCTATATATGTTTATATTTTTGTTTCCTGAGGTATTGGGTAGGGGATGGAGGGAATATTGCAGAGTCTGTTACAAGACATAAAGGACCATGTTTTGGTTTTTTTCCTATTCCCTTTTTAGCAGTTTACTTTACTTGGTTAATATGTTGGAGTTTAGTATGAGGTGTGTGGTTGTTTTTTTAATGATATATCACTTAAAAAAAAAAAAGATTTATAAACCATTACACTACACCATGGTGCTTTCCCAAAAAAATCAGGCAAGGTTGACTTTGAATTTGTTTTAAAAGAAATGCAAAAATACTGTGTTTAGAGAATACTCCTTAAACTTTGGAAGGGGTAAGAAAATATTAAGTAAATGTTTTTAGAGCAGAGAGAAAATTTTTGGTATTTGTTACCTCTTCCAAAAATAAAAATTAGGTTTCCTCATACCCCTGGTAAGTGGTAGACAGTTGATGAATTCAGCAAACATTTGTTAAGGAATTACTGTGTACTTGGCACTGTAGGAAGAGAGACAAAGAGCTTATCCCAAGGACATAGTCAAATCATAGGAGACATGTTCTCATTTTGGTGTATCTTGCTAATCTCTTGCAGGTGATGTCCTGAAGGACAGAAATGCCCTCTTTGGGCATTTAGGAGAGGCAGAATGATGGTCTAAATAGACGATAGATCCCATTTAGTGTGGTAGTACTTTTGGTTATGTTCAAATTTTCTATGTTTTCATAAAATTTTAATACATGGGGGATGAGTACAAGAATTAGTATGTACCTATTTTGTGTTATATTTTGTAAAAGATTATTTATTTGACAGGATAGTTCATATTTATTTAACAAATACTACTTCATGTGAGTTATCCCATTAAATTTTTACCACAGCCCTCTGATATAAATACAGTTTCTCTCCCTGTTTTAGAGCCAAGGAATTGAGACTCAGGTATATTAAGTAAATTCTCAAACTTATATTTTTGGTAATAGTTAGAAGGCTCAGATGCCTTCATTTAAAATTTTTAAATTTATTTTTAATTATAGTTGACATGCAATATTGTATGTTTCAGGTGTACAACATAGTGATTAAATATTCCTGTACCTACAAAATGATCACCACAATATGTCTAGTAACCACCTGTCACCGTACATAGTTGTTATGTTATTGACTCTATTCCCTATGCTCTACATTACATCCTGTGATATATTTTATAACTGGAAGTTTGTACTTCTTAATTTCCTTTCCCATTTTTCCCCATTCTCCTACCCTCTTCCCCTCTGGGCAACCATCAATTCATTCTCTGTATGAGTTTGTTTCTGTTTGGGTTTATTTTGTTTTTTATTTCTATTTATTTATTTTTAATTTATCTTTATTGTTGAAAGTATTACAGATGTCCTTTTTTTTCCTTCCATTCACCCCTTCCACCCCTCCCCAGGCCTTCATCACACTGTTGTCTGGTTTTTAGATTTCACATGTAAGTGAAATTATTTGGTATTTGTCTTTCTCTGTCTAACTTATTTCACTTAACATAGTGCTCTCTAGGTCCATCCATATTGTTACAAATGGAAAGATTTCGTTCTTTTTTATGGCTGAGTAATATTCTATTGTGTATGTGTACCACACCTTTACCCATTCGTCTATTGATGGACACCTAGGTTGTGTCTGTGTCTTGGCTATATGTGCCCTCCAATAAACATAGGGGTGCATATATCTTGTTGAACCATTGTTTTTGTTTTCTTTGCATAAATACCCAGAAACAGAATTGTTGGGTCCTATGGCAGTTCTTTTTAAAATTTTTTGAAGAACTTCCATACTGCTTTTCATAGCGCTGCACTAACAATGCACGGGGTTCCCTTTTCTTCACTTCATCACCAACACTTGTTATTTGTTGTCTTTTGATAATAGCCATTCTGACATTCGTGAGGTAATACCTCATTGCGGTTTTGATTAGCATTTCCCTGATGATTAGTTATGTTGAGCAGCTTTTCATGTGTCTGTTGTCCATCTGTGTATCTTTGGAGAAATATCTATTTAGATCTGTCTATTTTTAAGTTGAATCACTTGATGTGGAGTTGTATGAATTCTTTATATATTTTGGACATTAAGCTTTTTATCAGATATATCCTTTGCAGATATCTCCTCCCATTCGATAGTTTGCCTCTTCCTCCTGTTGGCGGTTTTCATCACTGTGCAAAAGCTTTTTAGTCTGATGTAGTCACATTTGTTTATTTTTGCTTTGCCCAAGGAGGTATAGCCCAAAAAATGTTGCTAAGATCATGTCAAAGACTTTATTGCCTATGTTTCCTTGTAGGAGTTTTATGGTTTCAGGTCTTACAATTAAGTCTTTAATCCATTCTCAAAGTCATTCTTGAATTAGGTGGTAGGTAGGACCAGGATTTTAATCAGTGTGGTCTAACTCTAAAGCCCATGTTCTTAACCACTGTGCTATGTTATTTTTCATACTTTTTCTGCTGCCAATTTTTCTGTTTTCAAATTTTTTATTGAAGGTGGTTTATTCTCTCCTGAGAGTATTGCACATCAACCAAAGTAATATAAATAATATGTCTAAACATTGTAAGTACTGTGATGAAAATTTAGCTGCTAAATGAGGAAAAGATGGAGTTTAAATGCTCAGTTGACATGGGTGAAACAGTGGTGGGGGGGTGCCTTCTGTGCTGCTGGGGAAAATGCCTTTTAGCTCTAGTAAATCAAAAAGATGTAAGTTGTGCCTTTTGAGAAAGGACATTCTAATACTAATGGTGCATCCTGCAGGAACATAAACAAGATACAAAAACAAATGAAGTCCTTATTTTAAGAGAAGATCATTTGTCTTTTTCACAATTTATTATTACTCCATTATTAACATAGCTTAAGGCAGATGGTTCTAATTTGTGTCGTTTGGAATTTCTATGGGTTACTGTTGGGTTTTTTTGTTGTGTTTTGTTAGGATTTTCTGTTGGTGGTGGGGTTTTTTGTTTTGTTTTGTTTTTTTGTAAATAAGTACTTCCTAAATCAGAACTTTTGGCTAATGGAGTGAGTGAAAAATCGCAGCTGTTGGGCTAGTAAGTAGGATTAAAGTGTAATATAGTGGGCTTCCTTTCTGTCGCACACGAGGAAGACTCGATAACTCTGGCATTCTTAACGTAGGCCTGTGGTTGGTAAAGCTTTTGTTAGTGCGGTTTCCCTGAAGAGTGTAGCAAACCCGCAGCTCCCTCTCAGAGCTCTAAGGTTCTCTTCCAATATATAAAGCTTTGACAGTAAATAAGTAGGATACTTGGAGAACTGCTCAGCCAGCTTCTTTGGGGGGAAAGCAAGGTGGGCCAGGAGAGAGGATGCAGTCTGACAGCTACCTATCTCACTGTTTAATAAATCACAATTTTGAATTTAAAGTAGTTAACTATCTTGTTTATAGTTTAAGAAAAAAATATATGTAGCCTATGTTCTGCGTGCTTGTCTGTAGTATTTGGAAGTTAAAGTACGTACATGTGCATGGATGAAAGCTTTAATTCCTGGACTAAATATAGACCAGCTCACTTCAAGGGGACGTATTGTACATTATTAGCCAATGTATGTGCCTGGTGTCAAGATAAGCTGAAATAATCCTGCTTACACATACCCCACCCCCTCCTGAATACTCACATTCTATATAATATACTCTCTTTGAACACATAAAAATGCAGTATATATCTATTGTTTACATATATAAATTGTATTCTATGCACATATTTATAGTATTTATAACACAGCGTGTTCATTTTTACATTTGTATATATACACCTATACCAGCGATAGAAGATGGAATCTCTTATGTCTCCCACCACCACCACGCATTAATGCTTTAGGCTTGAAAATTCTGGTCATAGGTTTTTTTTGTGTTGTTGTTGTTTTGAAAAAACCCAGAACAGTCCATTTCCTCGTTCCCTTACTTCCCACACTTTGTGTTCAGCTCTTTGTAAGGGAACAAACAGATGAAGGGACTGGTATATTTTCCCATCAGGAAAGGCAGGGGAGGAGGGGGTGCTGCATGTAGGCACAGCTGGGGAAAATAGGCTGCAGTCAGCCGAGGGGCGGGGATGGCCTTTGGGGCAGGGCAGGAAAAGACATGTGAGCTCCCACCATGCATCCCTCCCAGCTCCCGCTGGAACCGGAGCTTTCCACATAACTGCAGTTCATGTGAGTGCACATGCCTTCTTTCAGGGAAGCAGACCCTGTGCTTCTGACTCAAACTTTCAAAGCCTTATTTAACTAGAAGGGAATAGATTGAGTTGTCATTCTAAAGGCCAGGAAGACTTCATCATGAGAAATGAATATTCCACTAAAAATGGAAACAAGCTCATTTTACACATAGTTCCAGTATCTCAAGGTTGGATAGTATTCAGAAATGCTGGTGAAAGGGTAGCAGTCAACATTTCTCCAAATCTCCCCACCCCCAACTCCAGCTTCACCCCCCCCAAACTGCTGCTCCTACTAGAAAAATAACTTCAAATCATCTGCACCAGCAGAATGCACAAACAGAAACTCAGCTCAGAGTGCATTTTAAAATCTGCTGAGATACTTCCGAGCAGGGACCATCTAGTCCCTAATACATTCCACGATGCAATAAGAAATACTTGTGGTAATGATGTGGAGGAATTAATTGCAGCTAATATCAAGAACTCCTGGATTGGCCAAATGCTTTGAAAATCTGGACCCATGAAATAACACATGGCATGATCAAATTGGAAGCTTACCAAGAATTACAAATTATTTTCATATTTGAAGACTGGGCAAGTAGGGATCATGTTGAAATAACTGTTCGTGGGCATTCCACAGTGCTTGTTACTTAAGCAGCCTTTAGTCTCTTTATATGCAGCAAAGTACATGCTGGTTCTTCTTCAAAGTCATCGAGAAGTGTCGCTGTCATATCCGCTGACACCCGTCTCAGACACCACCCTCTAGAGGGAGGTGTTAGCAGTGAATGCTATGGAAACAAACAGTGGATGGAGAGCAGACGTGCCCTGGTTCTCCTGTTCGCAAACCCCCGCACCCCCAATCAGATCGGGGTGAAGACCTTGCTGAATCCAGCTGCGCCCTAGGGAACGCTGTCAGACGCAGCTGGCAAGGGAACCAGACGGTCAGGGCAGGGTATCCTCACAGCGTCGTGGTTGAGGCAGATTCCTCACTCCTCTGGTTTGCGGCCCACCTGGGAAACAGCACTCGGGTTATTGTTTCTAGCAAGTCTAAATATCAGTGCGTTTCCTGCGAGCATCGACCATTTGCACCTCATCGAATTGATCTGTGTGAGTGTTGTTATTTTTCCTAATAAAAAACAAACCCAAAACATTGTACCTCTGTATTAGTACTTAGAGTTGTAGGCCTGCGTGACGAAGGCCCCTAGATCTCAGGCGCTGCGTTGCCACTCAAGTGCCTTGGAACCGACGCCAAGAAGTGCCTTTTCTGTCTACGGAGAGAAGCGCGTGACAAGCCGGCCCCTGTGTGACGGCAGGACGAGGGGAGAGGGGCTCCTGCCTCCTGCAGGTGTCGCTGGGCGTTCAGAGCCCGTCTGCAGCAGCTGAAGAAATCGAGTGTTTACAAGATGCGCTCTCTCGTGTGGTTCGTTTCCCTTAGTTGTAAAGGGAACCTGTGCTGTGAACATCGGTTACTCCACGTATGGCATACGCCGGGCATTGTGTCTTGCACTGACCTATCTTCTCGCAATGGGGAACCAAGAGTGACATTATACTTACGCTATAAGTGAGCTCCACTGCCGTGACCAGGGCCGTGTATCAGTGAAGTCCTGCAATGGCACAGTGCGAATTCTCTTCCGCTGGAAAAGTAAGTCAGGTTAACATATTATCAAGAAAGAAGAAATGGAAATAGCTCATATTTTTTCATTGTGTATCAAGATTGTCTTTACCGGAATTGGATTTAGTAAGTTATTAGGCAAGCTGAGGATAAAGGAGTGCTTAGTGACAGCAGATTTTTGTGTCCCTGCCAGTGACATCTTTCCACTTCATTGCTGAGCTAATTGATACTTTCTGACAAGTATTTGATCAATATGCTCTCAAAGGACCTGTGAAGAACCCTGAAACGCTCTGCTCAGTTAGCCTCTTAACTGGAGGGTAGGTCGGGTTTCATCATTTATACAGAAAACATTTCCCGAGTCCCTGCAGGGTGCTAGACTCTGGCCCAGGTTGCAAGCTAGGTTCAAGGTGAGGTAGTGTTTGCACTGGGTGTGGGGCAAAGAGTCTGGGCCAGAGTGAACTCGCATGTTCCCAGAGCCCTCCCAGCTGATCCTTGGTTCCTCTAGTTACTTGGAATGCTTCTAAGTTACACTTGGTGTGTGCAGGTTTGTACAGATATTTGTATTCTAAGTAAGAGCTTTCCATGTAAGAGTAAAGGGACTGGGTTTTTCTTTCCTTTTCCACAATTGTGTCCTTCAAAGGCCACGAGTGAATTCCTAAGTTCGTGAACCCAGAGAATTTTCCCCCTTTCCTCCTAGATTAATATCCTATACAGACTTGTCTCAAAAGCTGTGAATTACATGGCAGAGATGACTATATTCTGTGGCTCCTGCCTCTCCCCCACTCTGCAGCTCTCACCCTTTTGGTTCTTCGTAAGGTCAAGACTAGGTTGAGCTTCTTTTTCCTTGTGAAGCAGCAGGCTGTAAACTTTGAAGGCCTGAGCACTTGCTTATTTTGGTTTAAAGGAACTTCAGCTCAGGGGCTCCTATTACAGAGCGAAGTGAGGAGAAGTGGGTTGAAGCCTGCCCTTCCCTTTGTTTCTTTTGTTATGATCTGGTTGTTAAGGGTAGAGTGGGGTGAAAAACAGGGCAAGAGCCCTTTGAGCCCTTGAGTTGATAACCTTGGCTTTTAGGAGACATGGGTGTGTGTTTCCATGACTCTCCTGGAATACCTAATAAACACTGCTGCCCAAACCAAACCCCACAATAACCTTGAAAGCAAACCTTGCATGCTGCTTAAAGAGAGAAGCTGCCACTCTCAACCAGTTCCCAGAGCTCAGCCCCCTCCGGTTCTCTGGCATGTCAGCACTTGCCTTCTGTTTTTTCCATTGCACTCCTCCCCCCTCAGCCACAGGGGCCTCACCTCTCACAGGATTGGGGTATGTGACCCTGGAGCCCAGACAGCCTTGCACATAAATCTTCCTGGTCCACCTGCAGTTCATCTGTCAGCAGCTGCCCCGCTTCTCCGCTGGATGTGCTATTCCCACACACCCCTGGCCTCTGTAGGCCATTGGAAATGCAGACTGGCTCTGTTCTGTCTCTGGGTCTTCTTCAATCTTGTCCTGTTTCATTGCCTACTATGCCCAGGCTCTGCTCTCCTGAGTGATTTCATGAAGCCCAAACTAAGAGTGGATGAGCTGCCACATCACAACTATGGCCAATTGCCCTCAGGACTGATGTTCTTTTTGTCAGCAAGACTTACTTCAGAGCAGCTGATAGTACCGCAGAGGCAGGTCAACAGAGGGAACTAGACAAGTCCAGAATTTCTGATTGGCTTGAACCAGATATAAGCAATATTCATAGGTTATCTGCCCTTTTCTAGAACTGGAAGCAGATTTTTCCAGTATGGCAAATAATAGTGTACTGTATGGGGAACAAATTAACACAGTAATGCACACTTCTATGTCTCTTCTAGATGCTAGGCACTATATTAAATAAAAATGCCTAGTGCAGTGGTTCCCGAGTATGGATTTGATCTAATCATTCTCTTTATTAGCTCAGTGACCTTGGACAAGTCAGTCCATCAGAATCATCTATAAAAATAGCACATAGTGATTATCAATGGTTGTGAGGATTAAAAAGCCTCAAGTAAAGTTGCACTTTTAAAGTGCCCGACACCTAGTAAGCAGTCAGTAAGTTGGTGTGTTGGGGAAAATAGGATCCTTAAATAAGGAAAGATCAACAATATGAATCAGGATATGAGCGGTACAGGTGGTGAATCCAAGGCAGTTTTTTCATAAAAGGGTCTAATAGGCCTTCGGAGAGGCCAAAATTGGGCTGTTCCTGGGAAGAATGGGTAGAACTTAAATGATTTGATCTGGGAGAGTTTGCATTTTTCTGCAATCTGGGGGAGCTTGTAGCAGAAAGAGACTAGAGTAGGAATTAGAAGGCATGGTCCCTCTGTTTTCTACACTTAGCCTGAATTTGGGCACACCACTGAGCACTGATTTCCCGATTGTAAAAAACGGGGATGGGGAATACCTGCTCTGCCCAGCTCTCGGGGTTATTGGAAGCACACATGAGGTGAGTTGTGTAAAAAACACTTTAAAATGGTAAAATGCAACATAAGAGGAAAACCATTATTGAACCCTTAAGATTAGGAAGAGAGGATCCCAGGAGACTCCCTGCTACCTAAGATTGTCATCATGTGACCTGTGTAACAGTGAAGTACTGACAGCCCTAGAAAGGTCACAGCCCATTGTTAACACATCCTTCCGACGCCTCTCCACTTGCCCAAAATATGTGCTAGGATCTCCATCCAGAGTACCTGAATCAGTACGTCAAGTCTTCCAGACAATAACAACAATTGCAATAATAGCAAATAGCAATAACAACAACAGTAAAGCAGCCACAGACATTTATTTGGCACTTACTATATGTTAGACGCTCCACTAAATAATTTACAAATCTTTTATCTTTTATTTCTCAAGCAACATCATAAAGTGACTATTATTATTTCCAGCTTAGAGGTGATTAAATTGAGGCTCTCTCTAAAAATCAATAAACATACCTTTGAGTGACGATTTTAAAAAAAGTTAATGTTCATGGAGTCCCTCTCCACATGTTATTTCCCTTTCAGTACCACATGCACTTTCTAGTCCAGAGACTGGGCGATAACCATAAGAATAATGCCTGTGCTTTTCCCGGGCTTTATATAGTCATGGTTTCATTGGATCATCACAATAAGCCCTTGAAAAGGGGCATTATTCCTATTTTACTCTTGAGGAAACTGAAGCTAAGGGCAGTCAAAGAACTAGCCCAAATGCCCAGCCCCTAATTGGGAGCGCTGTTTGAAATGTTACAGCTATTACTAATAAAAATAATAGCAAAGGTAGAGCATTGCTTACAGCCCATAGACAGTGTGCAACAGGAAACAACCGAATGTTTTCTATTTCAACTTTGGAATGCTGTGGTGTGATGTTCAGAGATGTTAAATATTTGTGCTTGCTTATACTTAAAATTATCTCTCTGTCATATACATTTAAATAACCAAGTCCTAGAACTTGCTGGAAAGCAAAAGGTTTATTCTTGAGTAACAGGGCTGAAATTGAAGGACAGCGGATCAGCTATGAAATTCTTATCATGGCACAAAGGTTTTTGAATGTCAAATGTTAAACTCCTCTGCATTCAATAGGAATTTTGCTCTGAATCCTCGGTCCCCTAGGGTACCTCTCCTGCCTGTGCCTGTCAGCTCCATCGTTATGTGTTTTAAATAAAGCTTTCCCTAACATTCAAAACTCCTTCCGGCCCTTCCTTTCAGGAAGGAGACATAAATAAAGTGTGTACCATGCCTTTGCATTTTTGTTTTCTTTTACCTTATTCTAACCGTGTGCCCACCCTACCCCCCAATCTTCAGAAGTATAAAAGCTAAGGTAAAAAGAGCTTTAAAAAAAACACAGGGCTCTGGGGAAGTATGCAAATGACAGAACTGTCTATGGGAAAATTAAGGGAAGTGAAATTCAGCAAGAAAGAAATTCATTGATGTTGTGATGAAACGTTGTCAGTGGAGATGATGACAAATTAGAATCCGTTCCCATGGGGACCGGTGCAGTACCTACTGATCATTTGACCCATGGCTGGATGCTGGCTAGCCGGAGAATTGACCCAAAAGATGACAAGATGGTTTTAGCCCCGTTGTCTCATCAGCATTCAGGAACCCCTCAGGGGATGAAGGGGAGAGAATAAAGAAGGGTAAAAGATGAAAGCTGAGCTGTGGAAAGAAAAATGTTTTTAATTACACTGGGGAGGATTGTGGGTCCACCTGTAGCTTTTTGTTGAGAACGTCCTTTGTTTTCTCCTGTCTGCAGAGAGATCAGGGCAGGATATAGACCCAGAATCTGCCTGGCCTCTTGGAAAGGTCCGAGTTGGTAGCCGGTCCTCTTCAGTCTCACACATACATTCAGGATTTAATCTCTCTGTGGGCTGTCTTTGCTCCAAGACAGTCTGTTATGCTTGCCGAGCAACCTGGATTTGGTTGACGTGCTAAAAAAGAGATTGCTTTTAGAGAGAAAAAATACCCCACAGTGGAGCATGAGCTGAGGTTTCCATTGTGAGTCGCTGTCACATGCCTTGTCTGAAGGGCACAGGGAGGTCATCTCAGGCAGCGGGGTCAAGAGAGGCCAGCCCTGTCCCTGGAAGTTAAGAGACCCTTAAGCTCCATATGCCTCAGTTTCTTCACTTGTAAATGGGAATTACAGTTTCATTTAACACTGTGATGGCAGATAAATTAATTCAGATGAAAATCCAGAGGGAAATGTTAAATTCTGAAATTCACTTCCTGAAGGAAGGGAACAGTACACCCAGTCTGTTCTCTTTCTGGGTTACAAACAAATGAACAAACACCCAGGAGTAATTAGAATGGTTTAAGTTAGTTTGATGTAACTTATGTCACAGTTGTCAGATAATAACAGGCAGGCAATGTTTTTGGAGAATACATTATTCAAAGTTGGCCCTACCCCTTTTTCATATTGGTGGTAGGATTTAGCATTTCTAAACTTCCTCAACATCTTGATTTTTGTAGGAATTATGAAGAATTCTAAATGAAATATTAATTTTTAAAAATCTAATTCTTATTGTAAAGTCATAAGATTGTGTATTCTGCTAAGAATATCACAGCATTTGTTAAATGGGTTTGAACCGAAATGGGGGAGGAGGTTGTCCGTCTGTGTGTTACGAAGTGTTGCATCAAAGTTGAAAGCTTAGGCTCTGAAATTAGAACACTCCTGGGTTTGGGTCCCAGCTCTACTACTTACTAGCTTTGTGACCTTGAGCAATTTATTTAACCTTCAGTGTCTGCTTCTGGAAAATGGAGACATGTACCTTAGAGGGTCCTTTGAAGGATTAATTGGTATATGCTTCTACGGTGCTTAGAGTAGTACTCACACAGAGTTAGCACTCAGCAAACGTTGGCAATTATTATGTTTTCGTAAATACTGCAAGGTGGGGTGTCACAATATGAAAGCTGAGGAGTTTCTGACAGGCACAAATCCAAGTGGCAGAGCTTAAGCCTGACGCCTTTGTTCATTGCCAGTGTATCTGGGTTCTGCATGAAGGTGCTGCCTCCACTGATGAGGACTGGAGCTTGCAGCCCACCCTAACCAGGAGGCAGACATTCCTGTAGCTCTGTGCCTTGGCTGATTGTGTTAAGAGAAGTTCCATTCCACACAGTCTGTGATTTGTCATCTATTTTATCTCAAGCCACCTTTGCAGCTTCTTTTAACTTTGGTTTGTCTGGGGCACCTTAGCTGAGCAGATGAATACAGAGGCTCTACAGTCCAGACAGTTCTGAGTTTGAATAAGTGAGTGGTTTTTTTCACGTATTTTGCAGCTTTGGGCCACAAAATAACCTCATTGTTACAAGATGATAATACCTACATTGTAGGCTCCTGTGTCTAATAAGTACCACTATAGGGTAGCTGTTATAATTTTCTGAAGAACCCTGAAGCCTCTTTACAGTGGGTTTATAACACACAGGCTCTAATCTTGATGATGCTGATGATTTAGATACGGCACATGGGTCTGAGCAGCTCTGTCTAGTGTAGCTTCAGTATGTTTTTCTTAGGACAGAATTCTGCCCATCGGGTGTGCCAGTTACTCATTGCTGTATAACAGACCACCCCAAATTTAGTGGCATAAACAAACTATATCTTTATGTCCATGGATTTTTTGGGTGAGGAATTTGGGCCAGGCACACCAAGGATGGCTTATCTCTGCTCGGTGATGCCTGCGGCTTCGTCAGGGAAGAGCGAGGGCTGGGATTATCTGGAGCTTCTTGAGTCACATCTGGAGTCTGGGCTAGATGACTTGAAGACTTGCTCCGCCGGAGCTGGCAACCAGGCACGCATGTGTGTTGGGCCTGGTCACAGCATGGTAGCTGAGAGCATTCCAAGAGGGACAGGAGGAAGCACGTGGCCTTTTATGACCTGACCCTAGAGATTGCCCAGTGTCGCCTTCTCCATGCTTTGCTGGTAGAAGCCATCAGAAGCCCACCCAGATTCAAGCAGTGGGAGTCATGAGACCCACTTCTCAGTGGGGAGGCGTGTTCAGCCAATTTTTATACAATTACTAGGATTATGGCTCCTACCTAGGGACATGTTAGGGCTTCTGACTTCTACATGTAGCAAAGCAAGCTGCACAGTCTTTCTATTGCAGCTGCTTAACTCTGTGTTGTATAATGAAACAGTATGTATACAAATGGCTGTGTGTTAATAAAACTTTACTTACAAACACTGGCATTTGAATTTCTAATAATAAAGTATCACAAAATGCCTTTTCACAAAAAGACATTTAAAAATGTAAGCTCAGCTGGCGTGGCTCAGTGGTTGAGCATCGACCTAGGATCCAGGAGCTCTCAGTTGGATTCCCGGTCAGGGCACATGCCCGGGTTGCGGGCTCCATCCCCAGCAGGGGGCGTGCAGGGGGCAGCCGATCAGTGACTCTCTCATCATTGATATTTCTATCTCTCTCTCCCTCTCCCTCTCCCTTCCTCTCTCTGAAATCAATAAAGATATGTTTTTTAAATAAGTAAATAAACCAAAAAAAAGGAAACTCATTCTTGGCTCCTACAAACAGGCAGTGAGCCAGATTAGAACATTATAATTAGCTATATCTGGCTTTTTTTTTAATTAGAATTTTCCAAATATGTAGAAGAAATGTGGATATTTCTCAAGTGTTTGTGTGTGTTTCTATGTATGTGAGAGAAGGAAAGGGTTGCAAATTTTATTCTCCCTCTAGAAATGAATTTGTGAAGATATTGGAATTTCAAGTGTGCCTTATGTTTATCCTATCACAGAACATTTGTTATGGGGCAATAACAGACTGCACTCTTGATACTTGTAGGTGGAAAATTCATATTTAGTTTATTTCAGAACCTAAAGGGAAAAGACAGAACTTGGTCTTGGAGTTTCCAGAAATACATATTGTATATTTTTTTAAATAAGCACTCCATGTTTTTGAAGAGGTTATTGATCCTTAGACCAAAAGATAAAGCTGATGATTCCCAGGGATCAGATTCTTTTTTGGCCTTTATTAATTCATTAAACATTTTTTATCTGCCTATAATTCCAGGCAGTGTACTAGGTGAAGATAAAGAGATGAACAAAAATGTATATATAGTACCTGCCCTTACGGGGCGTACGGTCTGGGGGGCAGCCGGGCGTTCAGCAGACGGTAGCATTGAAGTGTAGCCTGTGCCGTGAGGCGGGGGTGGCGAACGCGGGGTGCTTGGAGAACACGCATTAGGCTTTAAGCTGGAACCTTTTACTCTCTCTCATCCTCAGCTGCCCATTGAATGTGAGAGGCTAGGAAATAGAGATTGTTACAGTAGTGCAAAGTGCTGTTAAAAACCATGTCGGGTCGCCCTGGCTGGTGTGGCTCAGCTGGGTGGGCGTCACCCTGTGCACAGGAGGCTGCGGGTTCCATCCCGGCGCAGGGCACGTGCCCGGGTGCAGGCTCGATCCCGGGTGCGGGGCATGCAGGAGGCAGCCGACCGATGTCACGCTCTCACATTGTTGTTTCTCTCTCTCTCTCCCTCCCCCTTTTTCTCTCTCAGAAAAATAAATAAGCTACTCTTTAAAAACAAAATAAAAATAAACACGTCCGCACACCTGCTGATGAGTGAATAGTCCTATATCTCTGAATTTTAAAGAACTGTAGGCATATGTGATACCTCTTTCACATTACTTTGGGAAAGGAAAAGCAAAGAACAAAGTAGAAATTTGTAACTATTGAAACGTGTTAGATTTTTTTTCCTTATGGTACCTTGTTGTATGGGTAGAGAACTAACCTGGAAGAACAGTTTGGGACTTATAGACTGAATTGCAAATTGGGATAATTGTCTTCGATTTTTCTCATTAGGTTTTTTCCAATGGGGCACTGTTGACATTTTAGGTTGTGTAATTCTTGGTTGTGGGGCTGTCTTGTGCATTGTAGGATGTTCGGAGCATCCTGGCCTCCACCTACTAGATGCCAGTAGCACCCCACCAAGTTGCAGCAACCAAAATCGTCTCTAAACTTTGCCACATGTCCCCTTAGGAGGGTAAAATCACCAGTGGTTCAAATTAAAATGGGAAATTAAACGGTTTCTCTACATTTTATTGCAAAGACCCCAGCGAGGAGAAACATACATTTCTTTTTAATAAGAAGAAAGAACTCTAGCTCAGGGAATAGAATTGCAGATGGACTTAATTTTGAGACACAAAGTCCCTCCTTTGAAAATGCTGAAATGAATTTGGACAACCCATTATCAAATCAAACATTACCCTCATCCATACTCTTGCTATGTCGAGAAATTTTTCTGAACTCTATAGTTTGTGCAATATTTAGCAAGGCTGATACCCTCAGTTATTTAATTGAAACTTAAAGTTTCTAAATATCACTGGAACAAGATCAAATTTTAAAATGGGCTTGAAAATAACAAGTGAAGATATTTGGAGTTGGCTCCAGGTTCTTATCCTGTGAGCTGTTGGATTGTGTGAGATGCATGACCCAAAGGAGGTGATTAGTTCCCCACTAGCATGCTGATAATGAAAGCTCTACAAAACCAATTAGCTATAATTCTACCAGTCATTTCATTTGGGCAACATTCTGTTTAAGGGGAGGAAAAACAACACTGTTTTCCTTGGAGATCTGTAATTAAGCTGTGATATTTGATGGCAACAATCAAGGAAAAAGCAGTAAGCTTATCCATTTGCTTTTGTTACTCCCACATGGAAGTAAATTATGATGAAGTGTTCTGTTCATAGCAGTTAAGAAAGACATTTGTCCATTTTAAGGTATAACAGATCGAATGAGTGTATTTCTAATTATACATTTTGTTTTATTTGGATATCTGCATTGCACAACCCCAAGGATTTGCCCTTCACATGGAAGACTATGAGGGTGCTCCTGAAGTTGTGTAGGACAATACATTCAATGTCATTTTTTTCTTTATGTATTTTCCCCCTGACAAAAACGTATGTGAATCCAGAACCATGAGTAGTGGGGTTTTTCCTTCCAATCCCTATTATTGCTCTCTAACTCCCAAATCCCACTGCTATACTGACAGTCATATCCATAAACTCTGTTTTTCTTTATCTAGCAGGCATTTTATGGATTGATATTGTTCTGTTTGAATTTGAACACATGAAAAGTTCTTAATGCATTAGCCCCTATTTTAAGACAGAAGACATTACTTGATTGTTATTTGAGTATCCTTCTGTGACTTCTGGGCATTGTGCTGTTTTTAATCTCAATTTACACAGTAGACGAAGACTTGGATGTGTGTTGTTTTACCTGAAGTTTAATTCATAAAGTTTGTGACACAAATGAGCTTATTAGAACAAATACAGTGGGTTATTGTTTTGGGCTTTCGATTTATTTTGCTCACTGTCGTCCCACAGCTAGCCAAAAAAATCCGAGAGAAGTTCAACCGTTACTTGGATGTGGTCAACCGGAACAAGCAAGTGGTGGAAGCGTCCTATACGGCCCACCTGACCTCTCCCCTCACCGCGATTCAGGACTGCTGCACCATCCCGCCCTCCATGATGGAGTAAGACCTCAGCGTTTTCTGTTGGCCTTGAAACCAGGAATTGAATTGCTTTGCACTCATGTTCAAAATACCTGTTTGTTTGTTACAAAGTCTATAATATTCTTTCGTAAATAAGTCCTTTATTATTATATAGACAAGTAATTTTTAAAGAAGTGTGACTCAGTTTCTATATACAGGGAATTCCTGGGCCCTCCCTGCTCCCCTTTTCATCATCTGGAATTCAGGTTCCACAGTATGGAATATTGTTTGAGCGCAGAGTTGACTAAGTCTAGAAAATTGCAAACATTTTGTCATGTGTCAACTAGTAAGTGATGACTAAGGTCATCTCACTGATTCTGGTAGTTTGATTTAAGGGAGTGCTTTTCGTCTTTGATTAAGAGCAGCAAAAGTTCCCACTTCTGACTTTAGTGTCAGTACCACCTTTAAAACTACCAAGGAAGATGCGACTTCAGGTACTATTGAAAAAGAATTGGATTCTGTGTGGTTGAGGATGTTTTTATTTATTGGGCTGGTGATATTTGTATCTGGAAGAGTGTAGGGTCACATGATGCTGGAAATTGTAGTGAAAGGAACACTTATCTTGAGGTACAAAGAATTTAATTTTCTATTTGACTTGACTGTGATCTTAATAAAGTTACTTAATGTTTATTTATTTATTTAAATATATCTTTATTTAAATAAATAAAGGGAGAGGGAAGGAGAGGGAGAGAGAGAGATAGAAACATCAATGATGAGAGAGTCATTGATCGAGCCCGCAATCCGGGAATGTGCCCTGACCAGGAATCGAACCCTGATCGCCTGAATCCTAGGTCGAGGCTCAACCGCTGAGCCACACCCAGCTGGGCTTAATGTTTATTTTTATGTTCAGTTTTCTAGCAGTGTATAGCAATCTTTATTATACCAATTTCCTGGGCTATTTAGAATGAGTGAAAGGTGTTAACATGCTTTAAAAATTATGAGTGTGTTACCATAATTAATATGTATTACTCCTCTTTTTACACAATAAATGCTCTTGAGGTTGTGCAAAGGATGGATGTAACATTATTTTTTAGTGGTTAAATGATGCTTTGCTTCCACAAGGAAGTTTTTACTTATTATAGTTTGTTGGTGGGCTGCATTGGTAGCAGGGCATTTTATTTCTCCATCTATGTAATATTATCATGAGCCTTCTCTCAGGCTTACCGTGTCTGTGGCCCAAAGCAGCTCACATTAGTTGTTTACTTAATTAAATGGAAAGTGTATACAATTTGGAACGAGACTATCTGGACATGAATCCTACCTACAGCACATAATACTAAGACACTCTTGCATATTTGATGTCTTTGAGCCACCCTGTCTTCATCTCTAAAATGGGGACAAGAATGAATACTTCACAGGGTGTCATAAGCATTCAGTACTGTAAATGTGAAAATACTTTGTAAACTGTAATGTTCTGAACAAATACTAATCATAATATTTATATACTCCCATAGCAAAGTGAACATTTTATTTTTGGCTTATTAGATTTAATCAAAAGAGATGCACATTTTAATAATTGGCATCAGTAACTTAATGTTTTTGACAGATTTATCTCTTATCTAAAAATAAATTTGGGGTCCATTTGGGTTTTGAACTAAAGAAAAAATCATTTTCAGAACTTAGAGAAAAGATACGATAGTAAGGGAGAAGCCCTTAGAGCTGAAATTATGCTTAAACAGTGATTCTCAACCAGGGGTGATTTTTTTTCTTTTCTCCCCTCAAGGGACACTTAATAATGTCTGGAAACATGTTCAGTTGGAAGGTGGGGACAGTTGCTACTGGCATCTAGTGAGTAGAAGCCAGGGATGTGGCTCATACCCTATAATGCACAAAGTCGCCCCCAAAACAAAGAATTGTCTGGCGCAAAATGTTAGTGGTGCAGAGGGTGAAAAACCCTGGCTTAAAAGATTAGAGAGATCTTCATGATTTCCTAAGTGGACCTATTGCTGTAGATTAAACAAAAAGCTTAAATTGACTAGTGTCTGCTGGTGAATCTACCCCATATTTCTCATTCCCCTTCTCATTCTCATCACCGGGTGAATTTCTATTAATGTTTCAAAAAGTAACTCAACAATTTGCCTCTCTCCATAGTTTCCTATTACCTCTTTTCTCTCTACCTATTTCCCTTTGCCCCTGGAAGAATCCATTGTTCCTCTTCTGTTCCCATAGTAAGTTTCATACACCTCTGGTATGTGTAGAGCTTACCCGTATCATTCGTTGGTGGGGGTGAGTCTGCCTCCCCTGCTCTTCTGGGCAGGGATTACACTCATCCATTTTTACCCCAGCACCTGGCAATTGGGTTTATTTACTATTTGTTGGAATCTAAATTGATTCAACTTTGGGGATGAATAAGGGAATGTCAGCTCTCAAGAAACTTAAAAATTATTGGGTGGGGGGCAAATACTGAACATAATATGCAGTTAAGGCAAATTGTGGCACAGCAGAGAGGTGCTGTGGTTTCTTGAAACAGAAATATTCCAGGTGGGTGGCATCACAGAAGGCTCTATAGACTTTATTTAGAAATATGCATTGGATTTTATCTGGTCATTTGGAGGGATATCACAAGAAAATAATCAGACATGTTTATAAAGATAAACATGTAAAGAAAGTCATTGTAGTGCCATTTAGAAGAGAGAATATTGTAAAGACCCTACTTTTCTAACAATAGGGGATTAGTTAAGGAAATTGTATCATATAAAAGTGAGATGATAAAATGCAGCCATGCTGTAGAAGAGTATTTGCTTACTTGTGAAAATGGCCATACATACATGCACAGATACATGCATTCTGTCATTATTTGTTGAAGGAATGATCTGAAGAATTCACATTCTCAGATATAGAAAAAAACAGATTAAGGCTTAATCTAAGACAAACTCATTTTCAAAGATATCACTTAAAATAAGATAGTTTTGAAAAAAAGTTTATTTATTTGTGTAATTTAAGTAACAGCTCCCTTCGTGTTGTATTGGGTCAAGTGATGAGGGCGCATGAGATCCTGGGCTCTCCCACAAGAAGTGCACAGACACACACACACACACACACTCATAATCACACTCATGGACTGCATCTAGCCTGCAGATTTATTTGGCCCCACAAGATGTTTTAAAGGTTTTTAAATTTGTAAGGCTTAAAATCTGTTGCTAACATTTAAACTTCGGGAGGTTACACATCCCTATTTCTGGCTTCTCTCAAGTCAGAAGATTTGGCAGTAGTGGGTCCGCATTCCCACTGAGCTGTAGCTTCTGTGAAGAGCAGCTCCCCTTTGAAGGCAGGGCATGCTTTCTCCCGTTCACCACAGTTCCCCCAAGTCCATATTGCAGTGTACCCAGCCCATTCCCCACATGGTCATCGCCTGCTCAGCCCCCATTACTGCATGTGAGTTTGCAACTCGTGATCTGAAATGACTATATAATGTTAAGAAATTTGACAAGAAAATGTCTTGTCCATGTGCATTTCCTTCTATTGCAACTTGAGCATGCATTCTCACGCTCTCAAATTTAAAGAATATAACTCCTTTATGTATAACACTAAGAATATCTACCCCAGAAACCTGGCTTGCCACAGGCATGGGGCTCTGCTGTGCACATTTGAAGCTGTTGTTTAGTCAGCAGGCCCTGCCAACCCTTGGCTTTTACATAAACCAATCAATAATTTCATCTGCCATATCTCTTAGTCTGTTTCTTTTCCCCCCTTTCCCAATCTCCTCTATAGATGTTTTTGCCTGTGGCATTCTTATTTTTCACTTTTGATGTCATTATTTAAGAAGAAGGAAACAATGGAAAGAATAAACTAAGGAGGCATTACTGGGAAGATGAACTCAGATTTTGTGTGTGTCTCCAAGTGGGTTCAGTATTAACCTCATTCAGTTAATGCTTGTTAATTAGTTAATCATGGTATGAATTGGCATTAAGGCATCTAGACTAGGTTTGAGATGACAAAGCTATACTCTGATGGAGCTAGAGTAAGTAAGCAACTTGTTTCCAAGGCTCTCGGAAGCCAACCACCTGGACGTAGCTCTCTAGACACTTCTCATATTCACCAGGGGAGAATTTAAATGCTTCCCTGATTCCAGAAAATGAAGAAACTTCAGAACCATTGTGAAATTGGATTCCTGCCATTTTACAAGTTGCTTTTTCAGTTGGGGCATCCACTGAAATTGATATAGTCATTGGGGAAAGCAGGTAGGACTCATCTCATTTTCTGAGAAGCCAAATTTAATGCATCCCCTGCTGGTGCCCATTAGAACTATATGATTCAGGAGTCAGGTCTTATCAGTCAGTCTGTTGGGGGTATTGTGCTCTAGGCAAAGCAACGAGCATGGGTTCTGATGAAGAACACAGGCTCCTGGTTACAATTCCCATGAATAGTCACTGTTACAACCCTCTATATTACTCAGGGTTGTTCAAAGAAACAGAACCAATAGGGTGAGAGAAAGACTTTTTTATTTTTTTAACTATATCTTTATTGATTTCAGAGAGAGGAAGGGAGAGGGAGAGAGAGAGATAGAAACACCAATGATGAGAGAGTCATTGATCGGCTGCCTCCTGCACGCCCCCGACTGGGGATCGAGCCCGCAACCTGGGCATGTGCCCTGACCAGGAATCAAACCGCGATCACCTGATGCTTAACCACTGAGCCAGGCCCAGGTTTATTTTAAGGAATTTGCTCACGTGATTGTGGAGATGTTAAGTCCAAAATCTGCAGGGTAGCGCGGCAGGCTGGAAACTCAAGAAAGACTTGCAATTTCAGTCTGATGTCAGAATTCCTTGCTTAGGGGAGGTCAGTCTTAGTCCTTTTAGGTCTAAGGACTAATTGGATGAGGCCCACCCACAAGTCCACTGATTTAAATGTTGATCTCATTCCCAAAATCCTTCACAGAAACATCCCAGAATAGTGTTTGACCACATATCTGGGTACCATGGCCCAACCAAATTGACACATAAAGTTAACCATCACAGCCCCTTCTCAAAGAAAGGACAGAAAACTGAGCTGGAAAACCTACCATTGAAGTTAAATTTTTATTTACCCTCATATTTATACTAGAGGATACTAGACTCTTATTCCTTGGAGCTTTTGAAGCTGGAGACATCTGTGCCCTGATTTCAAACTATATTACAAAGCTGTAGTAATCAAAACATTGTGATATTGGAAACAAAAAAACAGAGACATAGATTAATGAAACAGAATAGAGATCTCAGAAATAAACTCACACGTATATGTTCAGTTAGTTTATGACAAAGGAGTCAAGAATATATAACGGGGAAGGGACAGTCTCTCAAAGAAATGGTGTTGGGAAAACTGGACCACCGTTTTACATTATACACAAAAGACAAAATGGATTAAAGACTTGAATGTAACACCTGAAACCATAGGACTCCCAGAAGAAAACATTAGGCAGTAAGCTACTTGACATTAGTCTTCGCCAAGATTTTTCTGGATCTGACTTCAAAAGCAAAAATAAGCAAGTGGGACTACTTCAAACTGAAAAGCTTCTGCACAGCAAAGGAAATCATCAACAAAATGAAAGGCCACCCACTGAATGGGAGAAAATATTTACAAGTCATATATCTGATAAGGGGTTAATATCCAAAATATATAAGGAATTCATACAACTCAGTAGAAATGAAACAAATCTGATTTAAATGGGCAGAGGATCTGAGTAGACATTTTTCCAAAGACATACAGATGTCCATCAGGTACATGAAAAGATGCTCAACATCACTAATCATTAGGGAAATGCAAATCAAAATCACAGTGAGATACCACCTCACACCTATTAGAATGTCCAACGTTAAAAAGACAAGAATAACAAGTGTTGGTGATGTGGAGAAAATGGAGCCCTCATGCATTGTTGGTGAGGATGTAAATTGGTGCAGCCACTATGGAAAACAGTGTGGAGATTCCTCAAAGAATTAGAACTACCGTATGATCCAGCAGTTCCACTTTGGGTATTTATTTGAAGAAAAGAAAAACACTAACTTGAGAAGATAGCTGCACCCTCATGTTATTGCAGCATTATTTACAGTAGTCAAACTATTAGTCAAACTAATAGTCCAAGTGTCCATCAATGAATAAAGAAGTAGCAGCCTATCTGTACAAAATGGAATATTATTCAGCCATGAGAAAGAATAGAAGTGCACAGACACAGATTTCTGTTCTGTTGCTAGCATCACTGTTGTGCTTTGGGGCCGCTGTTAAGTAAAATAAGGGTGACTTGAACATCACTGAGCTACTGCCACAGTTGACGTGATCACCAAGATGGCCACTAAGTGACTAAGGAGCTGGGAGCATATCCAGAGTGGGTACACTGGATAGGGGGATGCTTTAGGGTCCTGGTGAAGGTTCAGGAAGGCGTGAGATTTCATCATGGTCCTCAGAAAGGCATGCAATTTAAAACTTACGAATTGTTTATTACTGGAATTTTGTATTTAATATTTTCAGGCTGCAGTTGACCACTGGTAATGGAAACTGGAAAATGGAACTGCAGATAAGGGGGGACCACTCTATATCATTTTCAATTCAACTTGTCACATTCAACTCAACTGTATGTTCAAGGGAGTTAATGTGCAAGACATTGTCCTGGCTACTGTCTGCTAGACCAAGCTGAATAAAACACTCTGTACCTCCAGGAGCTCAGAGGACACGTGCAGAATAAGCTAAGGCAGACTGTCAAGCATCAGGAAAGGAATCCAGTGACTCCTTTAGAGAAGAGAGATTATGAACAGAGAGGCTTCTTAGACTCTGGCTTGGTAGAGAAGTGGCAGTTGAGGCCTTGGAGAGTGGAACTTCTGCAGATAGATCTGGGGGAAGGATTCTTCTGCCCAGAAAACAGCAGGAATTCATAAAGCATTGAGTGTGGTGAGGTGGAAGACACAGGGCTGGAGCAGTGGATAAGAGATGTACCGTGATGGGCTCGAAATCCTTGATCGCGTGGACAAACTTCTCAGTAAGCGATAGGTTTTAAAGCAAGGTCTGTAGTCATGTCTGTGATTTGGGCAGATTAATTAGTTGGCAAGTGAAGGATAGATTGTGGTGCAAAGGCATGTTGTTTGTGAAGATGGGCCATCCTAGTAATCCAGGAGAATGGCACCTCAGTTACAATCCTCAAGGAAGGATTGTAGGAAGGCAGAAGGTATCCAGGGTGGTGGTGGGTTATATGGAATCTGCCAACCAGTTTTTATTGGAGATTTTGGTGGGGAAGAAGATTTTAAAAGATGGTCCTAAATTTTAAATTGTGAATCTCAAGATAGGAATCTGTTAATGAAAGTGAAAATCAGAGCAAAAAGAGATTTTTAAGAAGATAATGAGTTTAGTATAAACTTCTAGATTTTAATCTTGAATTGCATGTGGATCGTTCTTGCAAGGAGTCTGCCAAACAGTTGAGATTAGTCTGTAGTATTATTTTTATCCCACAAATATTTTCATCTCCACAACCATGTTATGTGCATGGCTATGTATAGTTTTAATGTGCTAATGCACCAGTGAGTTTTTCCTAAAATCATGTTTCTAGACATAACAGCTGACCCACATGTAGGCAGCCCCTATTATCCCCCACTCCTATTTTAAGGTAGTACTCATGAAAAAAAAAATGCTGTAAAATATTTAACCCTAGGTACAATTTATTTCTTATTACTGTTCTCATGAAAATATAATACTATGACTTAGCCAGGTGCTTTTGCACCTATGACTCTCTTTCCTTTCTTCCTTTGGGGTCACATCATCAAATAATGTGACAAGCTTGGTCCTTGACAGCTGAGTTTAATTTTATTTCAGGTCCTGTTCTTTCCCCAGGAAGATGTGTTTTGTGTTTTTCCCCTTACAGTACTGTATGGTGAATCTTAGTTTTTCAAGTCATTCTCCCTCCTTTATCTCAAACTTTAAACTCATCCCTTTAGAAATTATTATTACCTGCAGGCAGGCAAAATGTCACAGATACAGTCTTATGGCTATTGGTGCCCAAAGGACTTGAGTTGAACTCAGAATTCAACAATGATTTTGCAGAGTGCTTTACATCCCAGAAGGCCCGCTCAGTTACATTACTTATGTAAGTTACATGTGTTTATACTTCAGTAAAATACTTTCTTGGGCTTTTGCTTCTGTAAACATTATTTTACTTAATTTACATTCTTCATGCGATCCTCTCAACAGTGGTGGTAGGGTAGACACTGTCCTCTCCCCACCCTCAACCCCTGGTTTGCCAGTGAAGAACTAGGCTCAGAGAGGTGTGTCTGGGCTCAAGGTCGCTTGGTTTGGAATATAGGTTCCCTGATTCCAAATAATTTTCTTTCCATGATAAAATATTTTGCCCAGTGATAACATTAGAAGGATTTATCTGGCCCTTGAAACACTAAACTATACATTCCTTCTTTGAATTTTACTGAGGCTATTGTATGACCCTCTGAAGTGTCTAAATTGGCTGAATGTAATGCCCCCATAGTCTAGTTAGTATGTTTCTCAGTCTTAAAAGCATGTTCCTTGAGCAGTGTCACACGTGTGCATGTGTGTGTATGTGTATATAGATAGATATCTTTGTCTTTAGAACTATTGATGAGCATCGTTAGAGCAGAGAGCATGTGCATTGGGTCTGCTGACAGCCCTGCTGTCTGAATTTTCCTCGTGTGACCGTCACCAAAGGCAGGATGGGAGACCTGCCACTCTGCTTAGAATACTGAATTTCACCCGGGGCCTTTTATGTATTTTAGGGAGAGATGGTCCTCTTATTCCCTCCCTCCTTTCCTCCCTCCCTCCCATCTTTCCTCCCTGCCTCTGCCCTTCTCCCTCACCCTCCCTTTCTTCCTTCCTGAAAATCTTGTCTCTAGCAGAAATTGCCAACCTTAAGAAATGCATCCGATTGCAGCAGAGGACCAGAAACTTCCTTTGAGATTTCTGAGTGTTCTTGTGCAAAAATTCGAAGTGTTTTCAAAGAAGGCCAAGACTTAAAAAACATTCTGCCCCTCAGGGGATGTGGCTTGTTTGGTAGATGATGTACTAATCTGTCTTCAGACTCATAGCTTTGTTAACTTTTTAATATTGGGTCAGTAATTTCTTTTGAGGATCCATTAACCGTAAGTATTCCCTATCTTAAGTTTCATGTATCCTCTACAGAACAGGGAGATTTGGACAGGCCTCTTCCCTCAGTGCAGATGTGCCTGAGAGATTGAACCAGTTCATCTTCAAGGTCATCTGCTACCTCTGAGGTGGTTCGTGCTTCTCCTTGATGTCTGTGTCCTACCACTCACAGCGGTGTGCTGTTTACTAACTACTCAGTGTGTGTGCAGGAAGAAAACATGTGAATTTACAATCTCTGCTCTCTAGTCCTAGAAAGTCTCAGCCTTTTAGATTCTCTGCATTTATTCATTCAGCAGACATTTACTAAAAGTGTGCATTTTACAGGGCTGTGCCCTGGAGATAAACACAGGAAAGGATCTCTCTGTGTGTATTAACTAGCAAAGGGGGAAAGTATATAAATAAACAACTGTAAAGAACGTTAAGTCCTTTGTAGAGGTCAAGTGGCAGGATGGACAAGGGTTATGGAAAAGCTCAGAGGGAGCCTGTGGATCCCACCCCCACCAGGTCTCGGTCCACCCACCTGTACCCTCCTTTATTTTTCCAGATACCCTTCTTTCTTCTTCATGCACCCCGCCCCAACCTGGTGATGAAGAAGGTAAAGATTGTTTAATGTGGTTTTGGAGCCACTTCCAGTCCCCCTAGATGCCCCGGGTGCGATCTCCCAGGCTTGTGTGAGAACGCGGGTTGACTAGATGATCCTTGGACTGGAGCCTCTCAGTGACCTGCGGTGGTGGGGAAAGGGTGCAGAAGAAATCTGGCTGCTTTGCAGGATACTTAGACTTTACTGGAGAGAGAGACTCTTTATTGCCCCGAAAGCCTCACCTTCCAAGGGCATTTGAAAGCAGCCCTTGTTTCTCCTCTCGCTGAGTGGCTGAACCCTGAAGGTTTAATCTTATTACTGATAAGAACAAAAAGAATGTGACTTATCTCTCCAATCTCTGCAGAGATGGAAGGAAACACCCTTTCTTGGAACACGGTTATGCGTTATTTGACAGCTTTTCAGTTTGTCCATTAATTTAGGTGTTTGAATAAGTAAACGCAGTTGGGGGGTTGGGGTATCATTTACTTTATGAATGTGGTAGTTCCTTTTTGAAGTGATCCCACTCGTACCCCTTCCTCCACCATTCAAACAGAGTTTAAATATTTGCCAGTACAGATGTTTGATTTTTATCTTAGCTCTTTTCTTTGTTTAACTTTATTCTCATGGGTGGTTAAGTGGGAGATAAGGGGGTTCTTGTTTAATTCTTCTCAACTGGTGTTGCTCAAATATTTGGAGAGCAGACACTTCCCAGAAAGGATGAGCAGGAACCTGACTGAGTGGAGGCGAAGTGATATGTCTGTCTCCCTGTGGCATCTTAGTCCACTGGACACTGTTGGGCTGTTCCTCGGACTGGAGGGCCTGGGGGACATGGGCCTTTCTCAGTGTCCGGATCGTCTTTTAAAGGCTCCTGCAGCTACTGGTCAAGGGGCTTTGCCTTCTTTGTTTCCAGGACAGTGTGCGCTGCTCTTAAAACAGAGCCTGGCAGTTCAGCAGCCCGGGAAGAAGGGGCCTGCGCTGTGCTGTGAGCTCTGTCAGAAGCCTCACAGCGTTTGCTCCACACCAGCTTCTGATCTGATACCCGGTTTTGCTTCCAGAAAAAATGGTGGGGTTTTGTGGTTGGTTTGTTTTTTAACCTTTTGCACCCATCTCAGCATTTTAGCAGTGATTACAAACAAGCAAACAAGTAAAAATTATTCACTACCCCATTAGCTGTCATCATATTGGCCTTGTTTATGGACTCCATTATGAATTTAAGCCTTGCTCTTCTGAGATATCCACAGGGATTTGCTTTTTTAAATGTTACCATAAAAATGTGTCCATGAATAAGACTACATTTCACCACCGCCCTTGGAGCCGTGGGTGTGGTTTAGGCTCTATGTGATAAATCGGGCAGCCTTCCCTGGAAATGTTGAGGGAAATCCATTGCAAATTTAAACAAAGACCAAGAGATTCAGGAAGTAAACCCCAACTGGTGTATGTGTCTCTCTCCTTTATGTGTTTTTTTTTCCTCCTAAACTGGGACTCCACTGAAAAGTTGATTTACACTGTGAATCGAGGCTGAATGAAATCCAATTGGAACTCACTTGAACAGTTTTGATGTAAGATTCAAAGCTTCTGCAAATTTATTTTATCTTCTACATTTGCTGATCTCCTGCTTGTAAATCCTGTTGAAGGAGAATAAAAATGACTGCAGCCTGATGGGAATTAAATGTCTGAAGTTCAAAGCAGTTTGCACATCAGAGCAAACGTCAATCAAATGAACATCTTGCAAGCCAGGCAGGGAGTGAATTTCTCCATGGGGAAGAGATCAAAGTGGGAGTCACAGCTCTGTTTTCTCCCTCGGGATGCAGTTTCGATCAGTTGTTCATGAAAGTAAATCCAGAAGGAAGTGGGGTTTTTTTTAACTTAAGGGGGTAGGAAAGATGGAGTTATTTCTCTTGAAACTGAATTTCAGGCCCTGGTTTTTATCTTATAAAACTAAGTATAGAAAGAAATCATAATCCAATATCTCCCCTTTTTTTTAGAGTGAGGATCTACGGGAGATTTAGAAGGGATTATTCTCTTATTGTTACTACTTTTTTAAAGCACAGATATAAAGATAATTTGAGTTGCCTGCTCATTTTATGTGAACATTTATTATTATACCAGTTCCTGACCTTTCCATAACGCGACTGGCAGGTAATATACTTCTCAATGAAAAATCTTTTAGGTAACCGCTAAGACTGAATGACGTGTTTTGATAAAGTATCGTAGGCATGAACTTTATATTTCTCATAGTCTCCACATCAGGGTGAATGGCATGTTCCTTTTTATAAATGGCACCCATTCATAAAATGCATTCTTGTCTTAGGCAGGGCAGCCGTTCCTGGGGCCCAGAGGTGGCTAATATAGCAAGACAGCTAAGCAAGTTTTTCTCTGTTTCGCATCCAGAAGAGAAGCAGGCACTAGTGAGTGTGGCTGAAGAGCTAATCACAGGGTCTTTGCTCCTGTAATTTTTTCTCCTAGCTGGCTCACCAGCTTAGCACATACTCTTTCCTGTGTCTCGTAAGCCCCCTGTTGGCACCTGCTTCCCTACCTGACAGGCGTAGGCAGGGATAGCAGCAGAGTGAGGTTCATTTCTGGGCATTTCATGGTAACTCAGCTGAGGGCGCAGGTTCCATGGCTGAGATTCAGCACATGGGAGGGAATGCAGACAGACTGAGACCACAGCGAGACCTTTGCTGCTCAATACCAGCCAGCAAGAAGCGGGAGGGAGAGTGGTTGGCATGTCTCTGAATTCCTGAAATATCAGAATGTGGGGGCCTGACAGGAGTAAATTGACTTAAAACCACCAGCATTCACTACATGCGGATTGCTCAGAAAGCACGAATTAAATCATGCTCTGAAGTGAAGCTTAACAATCTGTTTCACCTCTTACTAGTGGACTTTCAGAACCCAGATGTCCTTGAGCTAACGAGCAGATAGGTCACATTGCCTTCTGGCTGAGGTTCTTCTGCAAGGTGGTTATTTATTCGTTCTAAAACATCAGGAAAATTCTATGGCTTCCTTCAGAAAAGGAACTTCTTCGGGTATTTTATTTTGGGATCGAGTTTGATCTCCGCAAGGCTCCGTGTTTGCACTACATCAAATGGAGTTTTCCAGGGCTGTGGATCATGCGTTGCCCACATTTACGTGCAACTTAAACTGTTACGTTATTCAGCATCTTGTATTCATTGTCCCGTGTGAGAATTTTTCAGAATTTAGTGCAGTTTTCTCTTTCTTGGCCTTTTTTTACTTCTCTTTATATTATCTTTGTTGTCCATGAGCCATTTCTTCGTTCACGGTCCTCAGATTACCAAAATGCCCAGGGTCTTTTTCTCAGAGGAGAAAGTCGGTGCCAGGAAAGGAGAAAACTAGTATGAACTGGCCCCGAGTCTGCTGTATCTCTGCTCCATGCTCGCTCTTCTAGCCTGGAACCTCTTGGCTTTCAGTAGTGAATGGGAAGGGAGCTTGAGGCTTTTTTAGAATAAATACTAAAAAGTAACTCAAAATGGCCAATTTCGTAGCTATGCCAGTGGTGAACATTTTTTGATCAGTTATTTGTAATTAATGGGGAGCACCTTTAATATCTTCCGCCTCCTCCCCATCCACATTTTTGTCCATAGAGCTCTTTCCGTGTAGCTATGCATTATCGGAAGCCTTGTGTTTAGCTACTATCACTTTCTATTAAGTAAAAAGCAAAGATTTCACCTCAGCCTACAATCTTGCAGCGTAATCCTTTCCTTTGAGAGAACTGAATTCTTCTTCAGCTGTTTTAGATAATGTTGGTGATGATTTATTTGTTGATTTATTGAGATATAGTGTAATGTATTCCTTATGAATGAGAGCTCGAATGTTCACATCTCTTTTTTTAAGACATTTCATTGATTTTTGGAGAGAGAGGGTGGAAGAGAGAAACATCGATGTGAGAGCATAACATTGATCAGCTGCCTCCTGCACGCCCCCTACTGGGGATCAAGCCCACAACCCAGGCGTGTGCCCTGACCGGGAATCGAACTGGCAACCTTTTGGTGCACAGGACAACATCCAACCAACTGAGCCACACTGGCCAGGGCATATGTACACGTCTTGGTTCTGCTAATACCCAGCTGTGAACCTGGGTCTTCTTAATTTAAAATTTTGTACCCAAATGGAGATAATAATAGTATTTCCCTCAGGGTTTAAGAAGATGAGTTAATAATCTACGTAAAGCACTTGAAATAATTGACATGATAAGCACTTAGTAGCTGTTAACTGTTATCATTGCTAATACTTTCAGTGCTAGTTATTCTTTATTAAATGCTTACTATGTACAAGGTCTTTAGAACCATTTTCTGATTTAATTCTTAACACCTTATGAAATAGTTACTATTATTAGTACCATTTTATAGATGAGGAAAACAGAGGCTTAGAAAATGTAAATTATGCACAAGAATTAAATATATCAATAAGCAATTTTAAACCCAAACTCCAGTCCAGGTCTATGTACCTCTCAAGCCCATGCTCCCGACAGAGACATAATCAATGGTTTGCCAGGGTGGCAGTGCCTTACTTGTCAGAGATATCCAATGAACATGATTGAATAAAACATCCAGACCTCTCCAGTGACCTAGCTCTCTGTCCTTCCTCATTAGTCAGTCCCCAATGAGAATGGATGGAGCACACATTTCCAGCAGTGTGCTAGACCTGAGAGAGAAGTGTAAACCTCAAGTAACTTACAGTCGCACCAGGGAGAACTCGGGCTTCTCAAATATGTGAAAGGTTTTAGAGAGAATTGGGAGTTGAAGTGCTGCGTGCCTGGTAGGGTTTAGGCCATTGAAGCTCCCATAAAGGAATTGGAGAAGGCAAAGCAAGTAAGGTAATTTGCTCATGATTTATAATAAATCTTATTTTTAAATTTTTATTGATTAGTGTTTTTTTGCATAAACGGAATCTAAACCTGGTTGATCTGTGTCTAATGGACATCAACTATGATGACACTATGTTAAGCTCATTTCAAGGCAATTTTAAAAAATAGGAAAAGAGACACATGCATGGAATTAAGATGCGGAATGGCACTGGTCAGTTTGGAGGAGGAAGGGAACATCATAGGCTGGAGCCGATAGGAGAGTTTTCAGGGAGGAAGATGTGAAGAGCTGGGCTTTGTATGGGTGCAGTGGGCACTGGAGAGCATCGCAGTTGGGATCCAGCAGTTGAGGGACTGGTCTGGTTAGAACTATAGGTTGGGAGATAGTGGGAATAAAAGGTTGGGTAGATAATTGATAACAGGCACTACATTGTGAAGCCTTTTTATGACTGACAAATATTTACTAAGCACCTACTTTTGTTAATGAGTTACTTCCATTTTTTTCTTATAAAAATGTTTTCTTTAAAGTTCTTAGGGATGATCTTTTCAGTACAGAATAGAAAAAAAAACTATAAAAATAGTTCCCTGGTTCTTGATAGCACAAGTCCTGACTATGGAGACTTCATTTGAGGAGACAGGGGCTCTCTCCAAGCTTACACGTCACCTAGAAGAACTAAGAGAGGAACTTGAGTTACCTCTCTTAGTTCTTCCTTATGTGCCACTTCAATTAAGCAGTGTGGTGTGTGGCTCACCCTTGGACAGGGAGTTGGGTGATGGGATTCAAGTTCCTTTTAGGCCCCTGACTTTTGCTGTGATCCTTGGTGTCACTTTTCTCAACTGTGAAATGGGTAGGTCTAAAGGGGGTTTGTAATTCATACAGCAAAGTGCAGATGTGAGATGCAGGCAGACCATATAGCTCACAAAAAGCCTAAATTTTATCTGGCCTTATTAAAAAGTATGTGAGGGCAGATTCAATGTGGCATCTAGAGCATGGCGAGCAGGTGAGTCACTTGTATAACACTTCTCTCACTTTACAGAAGGTCAAATGTAAAGCAAGAGAGGGATAGTGGAATTATATTGCTTTGCCAGCTTGCACACAGCCAGCTGCTGATGTACTAATCTCTTCTTTTCTCTCCATCTGTGGCTTCTGAGGCAGCAGTCTTCTCATCTAGACAAATTGGAGCAGGTCCAAGGAGGAGTCACCATGATGGTGAAGCAACTGTGTCCTTGGAGGCACAGTTGACAATATTGATGTAATTCTGCTCTGGGTTAGAGGCTGGACTAAAAGATCTCTTAAAATCCAGTCCCCTCCTTTGAGATGATATGTTTCAAAACAAAATGTTTACCTTTTGGAACCCAACACACCATGTGAAAACCTAGCCTCCCTGCTCATACAATCAGTTCAGTTTTGTAGCTCAGACATTATGAGATGTGGTCAACAGATAATCAAATTCATGTGAATGATTGAGTTCGGATTGCTTCTCCAAGGTGGTACGGGCGATACAGCTTCTCTTCCTGTGGCAGTGGGGTTTCATTAATGACATTTATCATCTGAGGAACACATTTTAAAAAACATAATTTCAGATTGAATATTTCTGGGGGGGTGGGAATCTTAGAAACGTCATAAGTCCTTCCAATATCTGAAATCCTGAATAGGTTACTTAGAAGTTCACTTTTTTTTTCCCCTCTTTTGTTACTTCTGGGTTAAATTCACTTTTACAGATACTCTTAGTGACTAATGAGTTAGTACTTTTTCCTGTTATTTTCTTGTAGATTGTTGGTAGCTCTAGCGAATGACCCATTTTTTGCACTAGTATTTATTGATCCGCTACTAGCCAGAGTACTAACATTGTTCTACTTCAGTACTAGCATGGTGCTACCACTGGAAATCAGAAAAGACCTTGGTCTTATTTACATTACAGTCTAGAAGGTGCAAGCTGTGTGTCATGTACAATGAAAGGGACTTAGGTGCATTATTTATCATCATTTTTGCAGCTTTGGAAAATAAGTTTTATTTTTTCTAGATAAGAAAACTGAGGCTCAGAAAAATTAAACAGTTTTGCCCAAGGACATATATTTAATAGTGACATAGCAGACATTCAAATCTAGATCTTTCCTACCCCGAAGTCATTCTTTCTCCTACACTACTGTCTGTTTTGGTCCTTGGTCGTTGATTTTCACATAGGATAACTTAAAGAACCGTTTCATATGTAACACCAGAGCTCAAGTCTGATGTGTGTTTTTCTAGTCTGTGAATCTATTTTCTGCATGATTTTATCAACAGTACCTGACTCAGGTTCATGGAAGAAACGTTGGTTTAAAGGATGGTTTTTCTTCATCTCCTTAGAATTGAACTTGATTTCTAAAGCCTTCTAGATGCAAATGTTGTTTTTCCCCAAAACTGCTCTGCAGTGGGATTTTTTTTATATATTTAAAATCTAAATCACAATTTTACTGTTTATGAGCTGACCTATTTTATATATAGTAGGAACTCTTATTTTTGTTGCTTTGTTTTTCTGCATTGAATAGCCACCAAATCAGTATTGCTAATTCTCTCCTATTCTTTCAGGTTCGATGGGAACTTTAATACCAATGTATCTAGAACAATTAGCTGTGATCGACTTTCTACTACTGTTAATAGCCGGGCCTTCAATCCAGGACGAGACTTAAATTCAGGTCAGTGACCTCTGAGTTTTATAAAAATAAACGACATTACACCACATTCAAGTATATGAATAAGTGTATTGCTTTAGACATTTTCCTTAAGTTTTAAAGAAAAATATGTACTTAAAATAGGATATTTCCTGCTGGAAAGTTGACATTCTGAAGAGGGAAAAGAAGAAGAACATTGAGCTACTAGGTACCGAGCGTTTACTATATCGCTTATATGGCACATGCCGCTTACCTTGCTAGGCTCTTCAGCCCATTATCTCATTGTTAGGAGTTTTACATTTGTTATTTTAAAGGTTATTTTAGAGACCCAGTTATCTCTGCAATAGGAGATGTTAAGTTTCATTTGTATTTTCAATTTTTAATTTGTCTTGGGGGGTGTTTTGGAAAAGTGATGGGGCAGCTTTTCTACTAATAAACAGTGTCATGAGGCTTTATATTGAGTCTAACGTTCTTCCTGGTCTCAGTGGAACTCGGTTTTATGCAGTAGTAGTAACGACTAGGGTACCTGCATGTGTGTGACTCCCAACTGACATGCCGTTTCTACTCCTGCCCTGGAGTTTCAGTTTATGTGTCTCTCCTCTTGTCTTGTTTATACTTGTTGATTCATGGACCTCAGAACCTAAAGGCTTCACCTTTTCAGAGCTGGAAGGGATTTTAGAAATCACCTCCTAGCCTCAGTTTTCGGTTTTTACCAAGGAAGAGTCAAAGGTTCAGAAGGGTCCTAAGACTTCCTTTATTGCTGGAGCGATGAAAGATTTAATCCTTAAATATGAAGAACTGTGTTTCCCAAATTCTAGGTGTCTTGCAGACATGTAAACCCCAAGAGAAAACCAGAGGACCAGAATAGTTCTTTGTAGAGCTCCATCCGATCTCTGTCCAGGGAAAGCACTGTAGTGTTTGGGAATTGTATACACACACTAAGTAACCTATTAGGTCTGGGAAGATAGAACTATAAGCTTTATGTTGCTTAAAGGTCATAAAACTAGAGCTGCTAGCTGAGTGGTCCAGCCTAAATCAGCGAGGCACATATTGTCTAGACCAGCGTATAATGGATTCAGTCATTTTTTTATTGGTTTGAAAATCTGGAAAACTTCTGGAGAAGATGGGGTTTGCTACTAGAAAGGATGTTAAATGAAGATAATTTTCATAAAAAAACATAAGGAAGTACAGAAAGGCAGAGAATGGGCAGAGAAAATGAAGTATGGGAGAGTCCATAGCTGGCACAGAGCTCAAAGCTGGAATTTGTTCCCAAATTTAGTATTTGCCCTTTTTTCTTCAGATTTATACAGTAACACAAGACATGTTTCTGGGTCTGAAGACTTAAGGTTGAAATAGCAATCTTTGAACAGGATCAGACTTAAATGTGTCCCGAAAATGCACAATTTAATCCAACAATATGTGTAGTTAAAATTTTTACAATACATGTTGGTTTCTTGGCTATTTGAATTAATAAGAAAAAAATCAGTGCATTGCATATACATATATATATATATATAGGATGTCCCAAAAATGTATACACACACTTTGAATAATTATATGAATGATCCAGAAGGACTCACTCATAAATGTTAATAGTAATCTTTTTAGTGATGGAACAGTGGGCTATTTTTACTTCCTAATTTTCTTAACTTTAAACTAAGCATGCATTGCTTTATAATCAAAGGGAAAATAAAACAAGAAGGAATTACAAACTACTTTCCAATGTATTTTCGCTCCTTTCTGGTAGACAGTACCCTTAATAGCAAGTTGCTGATACTCTATCCTGCCTGGTGTTGAGGTTCTAGATCGGGGTGGGGAACATCCGGCCTGAGGACTGTATATGGCCATGAAATCATTTGGTCTGGCCCTGCCAAGGCAACCACAGGCGGGACTCAAAATTCAATATATCTAGGAGCTTTTTTCATAGCTAATTTCTAAGTTCATGATTTTGTATGGCCCAAGAATGGTGTTACAAATATCCCAGTGGCCCTTGGCAGAAAAAAGGTTCCCCCACCCCTGTTTTAGATGAATCTCATTACCTTCCTGGCTGTGTGGTTGGGACAGTAAGAAGGGTAGGCTGGGACAGACTAGGGGGGTGCTCGCTCATGTGGGAGCCATAACAATGCTCTCCTGCCAAGGTCACTCACCTCAGTAGACCTGGCCTTGGAGCATCTAGAAGCTGCTGCAGACAGGCCTATATCCTCAGTCCCTTTTATCTATTTCTGATGGTGAGTGCATTGTTGAGATCTATCTCCATCATTAACAGTCATATTATTGTGCCTTTTTCTTAGTGAATACAGAAGCTATTCTTTCTGCCAGGTAATGGCCTCCCATCTGCTAACTAGAATGAATAAGTACAATAAAAATTCATTTAACACCCCTGTCGGTGTGGCTCAGTGGTTGAGCATCTACCTAGGATCCAGGAGATTGAGGTTCGATTCCCCGTCAGGGCACATGCCTGGGTTGTGAGCTCGATCCCCAGTAGGGGGTGTGCAGGAGGCAGCCAATCGATGACTCTCATCATTAATGTTTCTCTCTCTCTTCCTCTCCCTTCCTCTCTCTGAAATCAATAAAAATATATTTTAAAAAATTCATTTAACAAATATTTATTAAGCATCTTCTAGGTAGTAGATACTAGGAAGAGGGTAGTGAGGGCAGAGATATATAAAGATCAGATGTTGAATTTGCTATTTTTAAGAGCGCGTCTCAAGTATAATATACTGCCTAACAAGAGTTGTTCTCAACACAGTTGATGTAGATAGATTTACAAGCAGCTTTTGGCAACATGCAGGTATTTGAGAACTAACTTGCTTGCATGTCAAGTTTGTGACATTCCACCAGGCAGTGGCTGCATCCCAAAGTCCACATTCTTGAGCAATCATTTGTAACAGGAGAGGAGTGGTAGATGGCGAAGGGTGACCTCAGAGCTCCTTCCTTTCCTCCTCTGTAGCTCATGCCCCTTTTCAGAGCAGAATTAATGTGCTTCATCGGCTATCGCATGTCTGATATTTACATCTGTAAGATATCCAGCCTTAGGCTCTTTCAGACTGTATATAATCCATCAATGAGTCCCTAATTGATAACACAGTTTCAGGTTGCCTTTTAGACTAGCGGGAAACAGACTCTCATAAATTGTAAACGATTCTTAAGTTCATTTATCTAAAACTAGGTCATGTGTCCATCCATCCAACACACATGTGTGTTCTTAAAACTGCTTCTGCCAGATCTCTACTTTCTAAATTGACTGCTTGTCCCCGATTCCATCCAAATAACTAATGTTTGACAGTGCATGCGTTGTATTATGGTGCCGGTAATGTTTTGTTCAGGTTCTTTCCTGCTTTTATCCCTGGTTTCTCACTCTCTCTTTTTTTTCCTTCAAAGTTCCTGCTGAGCTATTTTCTTGTGCATAGCCTGATCCCTAAAGAGAGTTTATTTGAAGAGTCCAAGGAAAGTTGCCTCTTGCTCTCTTGAGTTATGCAATTGAGGTGAGAGAGGAACTGGGAGTTCGTCTTTCTCACCAAAAGAAAAAGTGTCTGACTTTCTTTATTGTGTTTGATTTAAAGAGCATTTGAAGTTGCACACTTCGATCTTGGTAGCATGGCAGTCTTCACTGAGAAACGGGATTCATGGGGTGTACGGGGCATTGGTAAGTCACGTTACCACACTAGTGTGCAGGAGGAGAGATGGGCACTGGAGGCTCGAGGCTGTGCTGCTAATTTCAGTGGCTTCATCACTTCCTTCTGTGAATGACAGAGGTTGACCATGTGCTACATAGGTTCTTCTCTTTTCTCTAAAACAGTATGAAAATTATCTGTTAAATATCCTGATACCAATGCAGTGAAAAGCTATGTTCTTCCTAGAAACCTAAAATAAAAATCGACCAAACTCAGAATCTCTAGTGTATTTTTATGCCTACGTACCCCAGCTCCATGATTGCATTAATATCATAAAAAATGTGGCAGTTATTTATATAATATTAAAAACTACTCAGTCATTTAGAAATCCAGATGTCTCAAGGTTGTGTGATTCAGTTTCCATTTGTGTGTGTGTGTATGTGTGTGTGTGAGACATACACACACATATACAAAATTAAGTACACTGAGGGCCGTTTTCTTCACCTTGATTCCCCTTTAAGCTCTATTCCTGTTCTGCAGAGTACTTAGAAGTCTGGTCTTACAGTTTCATAAAGCAGCCCTATTATACTACTTTCACAAGATTTTTTGCCACATATATTCTCATATGTATATTCTCTTAACGTATATGATCATAATGGATATAGCTTGTTTTTCTTAAATTTAGTAAATATACCTGAACATTCTTTTGTTCATATGTAAATAAATATACTTCTATATCATCGTGGTAGTGACTATATAATAGTGTTGAATGAATGAATCTACTCCACTTCAACATTTAGAATGTCCCAATTTTTCACTATATCATTGCTCCCTTGAAAGAGTTTGTTTTTTCATTTATCTTTATTGTTGAAAGTATTACAAATGTCCCCCTTTTTCCCCCATTGATCCCTTCCACCCTATACCCTTCCCCTCAGGCCTTCACCTCACTATTGTCTGTGTCCATGGGTTATGCATATATGCATGTAAATTCTTATGTTAATCTCTCCCCACCCACCAACCCACCCCGGCCTTCCCTCTGAGATTCGTCAGTCTGTTCCATGTTTCCATGTCTCTGGATCTACTTTGTTCATCAGTTTATTTTGTTCATTAGATTCCACATATGGGTAAGACCATGTGACACCTGTCCTTCTCTGACTGGCTCATTTCCCTTAGCGTAATACTCTCCAGGTCCCTCCATGCTGTCTCAAAGGGTAAGGGATCCTTTGTTTTTACAGCTGCATAGTGTTCCATTGTGTAAATGAAGAAGATGCTTGATATGATTTCAGTCTTCTTGAACTTGTAGAGACTTGTTTTGTGTCCTAATATGTGGTCTGTCTTTGAGAATGTCCCATGTGCACTTGAAAAAAATGGCTATTCTGCAACTTTGGAGTGGAATGTTCTGTAAATGTCAATTAAATCCATCTGATCTAGTGTATCATTTAGAGTCACTGTTTCCTTACTGAGTTTTGTCTAGAAGATCTATCCAGTAAACTTAGTGGGGTGTTAAAGTCCCCTACTATGACTGTATTGCTATTGATCTCTCCTTTAAAGTCCTCCAGAAGTTTTTTGTTTTGTTTTTTTCCAGGCTGTGTGAGTCTTTTGTTCTGAGATATCTCTTGTAGACAGCATATATTTGGGTCTTGTTTTCTTATCCATTCAGCTACCTTATGTCTTTTGACTGGGATATTTAATCCATTTATATTTAAGGTTATTATTGATAAGTACTTACCTATTGCCATTTTATTTCTTTATGCCTATATTTCTCATTCTCTCTATTTCAACTTATTACAACAGTCTCTTTAACATTTCTTGCAATGCTGGTTTGGTGGTGATAAATTCCTTTAGCCTTTCTTTGTCTGGAAAGCTCTTTATTTCACCATCTACTTTGAATGATAGCCTTGCTGGATAGAGTATTCTTGGTTTCAGATCCTTGTTTTGCATTACCTTGAATACTTTATGCCATTCCCTTCTGGCCTGTAGAGTGTCTGGTGAGAAATGAGCTGACAGCCTTATGGAAGCTCCTTTGTAGGTAACAGCTTGCTTTTTTCTTGATGCCTTTAAGATTCTCTCTTTGTCTTGGATTTTTGGCATTTTAATTATGGTGTGTCTGGGTGTGAGCCTCTGAGTTCTTCTTACTTGGGACTCTCTGTGCCTCCTGAACTTGTGTGATGTTTTCCTTGACCAAGTAAAGGAAGTTTTTTGCCATTATTTCTTCAAACAGGTTCTCTAACCCTTGCTTACTTTCTAGATCTTCTGGAACTTCTATGATGCGAATATTGTTCTGTTTCATGTCCCACAGCTCCCTTAGACTGTCCTCCTGTTTTTTAAATATTTTTTTCTTCTTTGGATCTCTGATTGAGGTGTGTGTTTTTTCCTATCCTGTCTTCTAATTCTCTGATACAATCCTCAGCTTCCCCTAATCTGCTGTTCATTGCTTCCAATTTTTTTTTTTTTTTTACTATGTCATTCTTTATTTCCTTCATAGTTTTTATATCTTTTTTCATGCTGTTGAGCATCTTCCTGATCAGCATTTTGAACTCTGTATCTGATAGATTTCTTATCTCCATTTCATTTAGCTCTTCTTCTGGAGAATTCTTTTGTTCCTTCATTTGGGGCTTGTTTTTTTGTCTCCTCATTTTGACTGTTTGAATTTGTTTCTATGTATTAGGTAGATCTGCTAGGACTCCCAGTCTTTTGGATGGTCTCTGGTGCAAGCCAATGTCAGATGCTGTTTGTGACTGGCCTTGAGTACCCTGTTTGAAGTTTTCCATACTCCACAGCCTCTGGTTTCCTCTCCTAGGGCTGAGTGTGTTTGGACTGGACCAAGATGTGCACCAAGGTCTGCTTTTCCAAGCCCTGGGCCCAGAAGCAAATCAAGCAAAGCCTCAAAGCCCCAGGGGCTGTTATTTAGTCTCTTAAGGAGCCTCAGGCTGTAGAAACTCCATGGGGTGGGGCCAGAGGCTTTCCAGCAGGGTGAGGCAATTGCTTACCTCTCAGGCAGAAGCTGGTTGGAAGGTAATTGTCTGTCTGAGAAAGATGTCCTCTGCACTGTGGGATAATGACTCAGCATCCGGGTCCATGTGGTTGCCCTCTAAGCTCTATTCCCTCAGCCAGCCTCCCTAGATTCTCCTCACACTGCTCTAGTCCACTCTGCCCTCCCTCCACTGGAACCCAAGGTGAGTGGCTGCACACAAAACTTTGTGCGTTGGCCCTTTAAGAGGGTCCCTGCAGTTCTAGCTCTCTCCCCCTGGCAAACAGAAACCCTGCTGCTTTTCACAGCCAGATATTATGTGGGCACCTTTCTCAGTTCTGGTGCTCTGGGCTGGGGAGAAGAGCTTGTGCTTTAGACCCCAGAATCCTCAGTGGGACCCCCCACAGCTGAGATATCCCTCCGGACTTCAGCTGCTGCCTATGGGAGCCCAGCAGCCCTCTTACACCTCCGCACTTCCTACCAGTCTCTATGGGGCCTCTGCTTTTCGTCCTTGGTTTTGAGGGTGCTCTCCAGCTCATCTTCAGTTGCAGTTAATTATTCAGGATGGTTTTTCTATATTTTAGTTGTAATTCCAGTTTGGTACCGGGAGAGTGTCAGTGTAGCTTCCACTCATTCCATCGTCGTCTTGGATCTCCCCTTCCACAATTTTACTTGGCTGCCATGTGGTGGTTGACATGTAAACTTCTCACTGTCATGCTTCGGTTTCCATTTATCCTCTTACTTCCCTGCTCAGTCCTTTTTCCTTTCTCCTCAAGCTCCTTTTTCGTTGTTCTGTTCCAAAGGGTAGATGTCTCCATTGTCCTCACCTCACTGTTACCTCCCTGAATGCTCCCTGTTTAGCCAGCATCTCAACTCTCCCACCACATGCTGCTGAATTCCAGACCTTTATCTCCATCCATGACCTCTTTCTGAGTTTATTTATTGTGTAACCAACTGCAGGACTCCCATCTCTCTGTGATTATCCTGTAGTTACCTCAGAAATTAAACAGAACACAAACTTTCCTCTAAACTTATTTCCCAGTCCGGTTCACTATCCCAGTTATCGGTATCCCCATCCTGGTTACACTGGGAACTCCTTCTCGCCTTCTCCACCCAGTACTACTCCAGGTTTTACTTAACAGTTTTGACTTCACTCACATCAGTGACCAAATAAAAGCATGAGTGAATGAATATTTGTGAAGTATTTACCGTGTACGAGATACTTCACAAGGCAATTACCTGCGGAAGCGTTCCTCATCTTGCTTATCACACTGATTTGTGACATAGGTCTCATTGTCCTCTCTTCATTGAAGGGGATCTTGGCTCAGATTTTGTAGTTCACAGAATCTCCCTTGTCTTCTCCACTGCTAATGCCACAAACGTAGATTTCTGTTGCCTTTCTAGAAGAATCATGTAGAAACGTCCCAAAAGGTTTCCCTGCTTCTCTTCTTTCTCTTTTTCAGTATATCCCGCACACTGTAGATATTTTGAAAATAACTGCTCTGTAAGTCCACTTTTCAAAACTCTCTGGTGGCTCCCCTTTACCTCTAAGATAAAGGTGGAGGCCTTTCAAGTTCATCTTCTGTTCCTTCTCTTCCTTAAGCCCTCTGAGCTCTACCCTCAGGGAATCACTTTCATTTCTTCAAATCACCAATCTCTGTCACTCCTCCATACTTTCCTTCATATTATTGTTTCATCCTGGATACAATGACTGCCTTCTCTGACTTGTAAAATATTGCTCATTCCTTGGGGCCCAACTTCTTTGCCACCTTCCCTGACTCTTACGGGTAAGAATTCCTTGTCTGGTATAGCTTGGTGGGTTTACCAGGAGGCAGACTCCCAGATGGGGACTGGCAGCCTGTGGGGAAAGGGAAGGAAGCAGGATTGAGCAGTGGGAGAAACGGGCTGAGATACAGTCTCAGTGGAGTCCTTGGCCACCACCAGGAGAGCCTAAAGGCTGTGGTGGCCCTTCGGAGTTCTGTTGGCTCAGCTATGACTCTTCTTTGTTACTTTATCCCATGGCTCATTCTTCGTGTGCCTACTGCTCAATCCGTGCCTTGCCCATAGTAGGTACACAGTAAATGCTTATTGAATGAATGAAACAAACTAGGATTTTCTTTGTAATTTTGTTACCCCATTTTTATAATGGAATAACCAAGGCCTTTGAAGGACCTTAGTGAAGAAAGAACCGTGGTTGTGATTTGCTGTAAGGTAGCTCTAAGTTTCCTTAGCTTAGCAGCAAATCAGCACACATAAATGTCTCAGGTACACAGTTAGCCTGGAAAAAGGAGGAAACGGGGTAGACTATTAAAGGTCACCCACAGGCCGGAGGGTGGCAGGGAGAGGCCGTGGCAGAATCACAGTGGCCAGGTGAGGAGTGAGTGGGGTGGCCAGAAGTGGAGAATCGGTGCATGCACCGCTCTTCTGAGCTGCTTGGCTGAGAAAGGGAGAAAGGGAGAGCTGGAAGCTGAGGGAGAGGTGAGAGAGAGGAAGGTTTTATTGTTATTGCTGCTGCTAATAGCTTTTTAAGTTAGGAACACTTGGCAGTGCATATATGCTGAAGATGGAGAGACTATATAGAAAGTAACACTAAGGCAGCAAGAAAATGAAGTTTAATGCCTTCATCCAGTTGTTGGAAACCTAAGTGATCATCAGAGTCACCTGGAGTGCTTTGTCCCCCGGCTCAGACCAAGTGAGCCAGGCTGTTGCTTGGTAAAGCTTAGGAATCTGTAGGTTTCAAAGCTGATTATGATGACCAGCCAGGCTTGAGAACTCCATTCTTCCGTGAATGTTTGAAGATCACCTGGACCTTTGGGTCCTTTGGGAGCGGTCTACTGGAAAGGAAGAGGGTAGAGCAGGAGATCCTATACCGATTTTGGATTGCCCCAGACGTCTGCTCAGGATTCTGAGCCCATGACCAGGCTGGTTCAACTGCATCAAGAACAGAATGGTTCTTGGTTCTTTTGCATGATAGAATTAGCCTAGAGCAGATGTGACAAGCTCGGAACAGAACCAGAGATTTAAGGATGTCCTCTCTACTTAGTATTATACTGAAATAAATACAGTGAGATAGGTGGGTCAGCAGTCATTAATATAACTTTGGCAATGGGCTTTACCCAGTGTAATCCATGTGATGGAAGAGTCACTGAGCTCCATGCTCCGTATTATTTTAGCTCAGAGCTCAAGTCATTCCCTTTCTGAGTCAGAATATCCTTGACTCTGTAACAGGAAGAACAGTCTCTCTTTGGTGAACCTCCACATTCTGGCTCCTGCTAGCTGCCTGAATAATAGATAAAACCTACCCCATAGAGTGGTTGTAAAACTTAACTGGGATGATAAATGTGAAAGACTTAGTAAAGTGCTGGGTACATGGTTAAATGCTCAGTATGTTTGCCATTTCTGGAGCAGCATAAACAATATCTGGAAAATATAGCCTCTCCTGAAAACATTGTAAAGCAATGCTCGGGATGTGCGTGATGAGGAGGAATTGGAAAGGTGTGATCGGGTATAATGCCAGAAACTGTGTTGGAAGTCCTCAGAATGTTCATTTATTTTATTCCCTTCCAAAATGATGGCTTTTTTTTGCACAGACTATGACTGGAGGTGCTATGTAATTTCTGGTCTGTTGGGGAAGCAGGAGTGTTTTTATATGTCTGCAACTCTGTGTGTTTAGGACAGCTCTTGTATTTGGTGTGTGGTAAGCTGTGGGAGGTAGGTAGCTTTGGGTGTTTTGCTTGGTGGTGTTGGGCTGGGCATCGGAAAGCCCAGAGCTCCTTGAGGTGGGAGGCAGCAAGCCTTCTGTTACAGAGCATTTTCTTTCCACCCCTACCCCCTGGTGGAGAATACTGTTGAGAAAAACAAAAGTCACAGGCCAGCGACAAGCCCTTTGTAATCCATCTCTTTCTCATCAGCCAGTGACGTAAGCACTAAAGAGGGTAGACAAAAGTTTGGGGGCATTGTTGGTTTGGGTTCTACTGAAGAGGTCAGTGAGTTTAGAACAAGTCCGATGTAGATGGTGAAATTGGGGGGGAGATACTCAGGGCCCTGGAATCTGGGGCCCATAGGTTTGAATTACCTACAGACAGTTCAGTACACTGTACCCAGGCAGATCTTGAGCCTCGGTAATGGGAGTTGTAAAGAACACCTGAGAAAGGGAAAGGCATGTTTTTTAGCTGCTTTTCTGATAATGGGTTTTTGTGTGTCGTAGCTGAAGAAAAATAAGCCAGTGGGTATTACAGAGTTGTTCGTCTTTGCTTAGGATTAACATAGGAACTGTACGAGAGAGAAACAGTCAATGTGTTGAAGGCTATGCAGAGGCGGGTGGAAGGGGGAGACTTTGCCTTTAAAGAACAAGGAGCCATCCCAGGAAGCAATTCATTCTTTAAACGCCAGTGTTAAGTTTCTCGGTTGTTCTCAGCATTCTCATCTTGGTCCTGTTTGGACATTTTGTTTAGTGTTGGGTCACTATTAGTATCTCATAGTGCTGACCTACAGCTCTTAAGTCCATGGGAAGTAAAGATGCTCTTCCTTTTTTTTATATATATAAACTTGATTAAACCCAAGTTTTTGGAAGTTTTCTCTTTCTCTCTATTTGTAAACCTGTGTACTTCCCTCCTATGGCCTTCATTCTTTGCCCTCTTAACATGTTCTCCTTTGGTTTCTAAAGAGGGTCTTTGGGAAGACCTTGTCCAAATCCATCACTTTACCGATGGGGAAATCGGGGGACATAAGTGAAGAGCCTTGACCAAGATCATCATTCACTGGTTCACTCAGCAGATATTGCCCAAGCACTTCCTAAAAGCCAGGCGCTTACCAGAAGACCAGAAATGTGATGAACAGGCCTGACCTGGCTCCTGCCTTCATGGAGCTTACAGCTCCTCTGTGCAAGAGAATAGCTTCAAACTTAAATACAACGATCAGGACCCATTTTTTGCCATGAAGGAAAACACTAGGTGCTCTGAGAGAGGATAACAGTTGAGGGAAAGTCTCTGAATGTGAAAAGAGTTACTCTGGACCTAAGGATCACCTTGTGCAAAGAGCTTGGCACATTTGCAGAGCTGAAAGAAATAGCTCTTGATGTGTATACAATGTAGCAAGTTGAAGAGGGGAAAGGTGAGACTGGAGAGTAGGAATGGGACAGCTGATACAGGACCTAATCAAGTTTGGGTTTAGTTCTAGTGGGAAACCTTTTGAAGGGTTTTAAGCAAATCTATGGTGGGATTTGATTTCCATTTCAGAAAGATGCCTTTACATGAGAGTAAATTTTAGGTCTGTGGGCTTGCCAGTCTTAGAGATGGGACTTCGACCCATGGCTTCTTATTGCCAGTCCATTCTGATTTATCAGGTCTTCCTTCTAGTTCCTAAGTACCAACCTGAATTAAATAGAAAGTGCAAAATAACATTGGGCTTGCATCCAGATGGATTACTTAGGCTTGCTGCAATGAACAGGTAAAAAAAAAGACACCAACAAAGTAAGTAAGAGGTCTCGGCTATATAGTTTCTCAGTTCAATAAAAACTGCTCTATTATTCTAAAATATGTTAGATGCCCCCCAGAGTCATGGGTGCTGTAGTTACTGTTGACTCTGCTTTCTAAGCTATAGTTTGTGTCTGTGCCACTTTTCAGTTGAGCCAGCCATGGGGTCAGGGTGAACCCCATGACATCAGACTACCCCATTGGTGTGTGCCATTTTTAGCAATTCAGCAGTTTGTTTTTTCTCACAAGATTAAATGCTACTTTAGCCTGACACCTTATTTCAGTTGTGAAATCATTCCTTTTCAGTGTGTCTCCTTAATTGTATTTATTTTCCTTGCATATTTACAAACTAATGCAACCAATTATTTTGATTGAGAAACACCATGTTAATATATGTTTATACTGCCTCTCAAGAAATACTCAGTGTGCTTTTTATCTGATGATTGGTAACTCATCTCAGCATGCACTTATTGACATGTAGAAGCACTGTAGTATTCTGGAAACAGCAAGGGCTTTGGGCAGACTCACCTACATCAAATCATCCCTCCACGCCGGTGGCTTTGAGCAAGCTCTGCATCTGTAAAATGGGTATAATAAACTCAAAGTAATTATGAAAAGTGGCACACCACATATAAAACTGGTTTACATGATAACTTAATAAATTTTCACTATTTTATTATCACATCAGCTTTACTGGGGTACCATTGACATCCAAGGAACTTACATGTTTAAACTATACAGTTGATACATTTTGATACATAGTCCCATGAAATCTTCAGATGAGCTGGGTTAACTGTCAATTCTATACCTGTTGTGGTGGTGGTGGTGGTGACGGGAGAAAGAAGTGTTGGTCATTTAAAAACATATTTAGAATTACCATTGCTCTATTTTGATTTAGTCACAATATGTAATTTATTTTTAATTGGATTTGGCATTAGAGGAAAGTAAGATTTAGAATTTATCAAACCACAATATCAGAAAACGGTTGAGAAATAGAACCTTGCAGCGGCTCCCCAGCCTGTGTGCTGCAGGTATCACCCCGGCGGTTCTCATCAAGTGGGCGCCTTGATGTGGAAAGAACTGGGGCCTCTGCCCAGAGCTACAGAGTTGCCTCAGATCGAGACCTCGCCCTCGAGGATCTTAGAGTCCAGGGTGGACTCTAACAACAATAATAACAATAATAATCCTAACAACAATAATCCTAACTAGAAGGTGGCAAAAGGTGAAATACTGCAGGAATTCAGAGGGTGCGATAGCTTCTGTCTTGGGAATAAGCTTCAGTGAGGAAAAAACCATTTATTGCCTCCTCTGTGTCTGTCTGAGGTAGGTGTGCGGAGCAGGTTTGACAGATGTGGGACCTGCCCGTGGAGAGCTTACAGCTAACGCCGTGCATCACGGCCTGGCTGCTGGGCATCTGCCCAGCTCTTTCCTGGATGGTGTCCAGCATTTCTGAAGAAAGAGTGAGTGTGCAGGACCCCAGCCCAAGTTTTCCAGTGACCAGAACACCTCACTGACTCATATGAATGGAGAAGCCCCCTCTGGGCTGCCTGCGTGGAAAATGGGGCTCATTCACCTCACATCTCGGTCAGCGAGGGGCCCCCCTGGGGTGCGCACCACAATGATAGATTGCTTCTGGGCTCTGGGGTCCTCATTACCATCATATCCATCATCTTCTGCTAGTACCGAATAATGGATGAAATTTAATCAGATGCCAAAGGAGTTCTCAGCGGGAGCATTTGCGGAACCTTGCCTGATTCTTAAGCTCTCGTGCTGCAGTGATTATAGGGAACCGGGATGATGTTTTGTGGTGAGACTAAATGTATCATGCGCTGTATGAATTGTGATTTATTTTTAAAACATTCTTGATCTCAATGGCTCCCCTTTTAATAGTCTCATTGTAGCCTGTTTATTGTTACAGATGTTATTTTTAAATGAGGTCATTGAGCTTTCCTTTACTTCCAAAGGCAATGTTTGCCTTTTTATTGCCGGGTTGGCAGCGCTGCCTGGAGAGCAGCGCTAATATGAGATCAAGGTTGAGGCCTCAGACCCCCAGGAGATGAGGCAGAGGAAATACCTCATCCATGTTAACACACACTCCCATCTGCCATCCATCTCGGGAAAGAGTGTGGTCGCCCGCGTCCCGGTGATGACCTTGAGAAGGTCACCTAGCAGAGTGGAGAGGGGATGGGTGTTGGGGGTCACACACTGGATCGACTCCTATCTTGTCCACTGAAACCTCAAGCAGGTCAAAACCCTCTCTGATCCTGGTTTCTTATCTCTACCTTGGGATGATCATTTTTTTTACTCCTAGGATTTTTGTGAGCATAAAATGTGCTACAGCTCCTTGGTGTGTGGGGAGCAGGGTAACTGCTGAAGGTTTGAGGCACTGAATGTGTTTTCACAAGTCCAGCTTGCCACTGGTGTTGGTAAATAATCCTTGATTGGCACACACTCACATCCATTTACAGATGTCCGTGTCTGCTCTCAAACTGCAGTGGCAGAGCTGCAGCAGAGACCATGTGATTTGCAAAGCCAGAGTTATTGACAGCCTGGCCCTTTACAGAAGTTTGCCAACCCCCGAGCCAGACCAAAGGATGGCCCTGTGGCATTCAGAGTTTTATATGTGTTTTTCTCAAAGGCATCTCACACTTTCTTTTTGGCTTTGCTCAGATTCCTCCTCTATTGAACTGCCTTCTGCTCCATTTGCCTGCACGTAATTCTTTTAGTATATTGGTTATTACAGTAGGGTTTGTTTTGGGGTCATCTTTGTATATTTTGCAGCGGTAAAGCAGTACCTTACACGTAGTAAGTGTATAATATGTTAACTGAGTTGGTGTGGAACAGAGCAGAAGGGCATCAGAGAAGGGAGAGAACTCTGATTCCGAGGATTGAGGGTAAGACAGACTTCATGGAGGGGTGGGGACAGGGTTGCACAGAGTAACGGGGCTGTCACTCCATCTGCTGATCAGTGACGGGTGCAGTGCACACAGGAGAGGACGCAGTACCACATGACGTCAAGAATATAGGAAGGAGCCTGGAGACCAGGCTTGGATGCCAACTCGACTCTTTACTGATGAAGAGCTTAGACAAATCGCTTAAGCTCTCCACACACATGTTCTCAGCTCCAAAGTGGGGAATGATGATCCTGGGGTTGTTGTATGGATCAAATGAGATAATGTAAAGGAAAGTCTCTACCCGGGGCTGGCACGTTGGAATCATTCCATAAGCTATTATTGAATGATCATGGTTCTGGCCTTTCAAGTACGGTCTGTGCTGTTTCCCTCATTATGGAGTGAGCAAGGTCGAGGTCACACATCTAGTCCCTCTGGAGACTGGGCCGATTAACATCACTGTTTTCCACAGTTAGAGAATGTACCCCAAGCCAGCGAGTGTACGCTGGCCCAGTGAGGGGAGGGATTAGTACCAATGAATCATTCATGCTGGAAAAAAATAATCCAGGACATAGAGTGTCACCATTCAATGTTAAGATTAATAGCTTCACTTGACTGAAACATTGATTACATTTTCTAATATGTGGCATTTTTTTTTAAGGGACAGAAAGAAAACGTTTAGTAGAAAATTTACAGCCTTCTGTCTAGTGGGATTTCTTCATACTACAAGCAGTTTATGCAAAACAGATGCCTGAGGAGTGGTGCCTGTGTGCACCTGTGGGTTCGGTGGTTGTATTTCATGTCCCCCCCCCCTCCAGTTCTTGCAGACAACCTGAAATCCAACCCTGGAATCAAGTGGCAGTACTTCAGTTCCGAAGAAGGAATTTTCACTGTTTTCCCAGCGCACAAGTTCCGGTGTAAGGGCAGCTATGAGCATCGCAGTAGGTATGTTGACTTACTTGCTGAAGTTTCAATTACCGCCTGAGAGTGGTCTGCGTGAAATAGAGGGTCCTCATTCACACACGTGGCTCTGCGTCTAAGCTGCGGTTTTAGAAACTCGTACTTGTTCTGAAATGATTTCGCCTTTCAACATAGGTTGAATGTGGAAAGGCTGGAGAAAGGCATGTGATAAAGCCCAGAGCTTTTCTAGAACTATAGAACAAGCCAAACAAAACAAGATTTTACTAAAGAAATGAAATTTCTTGAAGCCCCCAAACTGTTCTGAGCTTCAGACATCTTTGGGGAGACATAAATGGTAATACCTTCTCTAGCCCAGCTGGTGTGGCTCAGTGGTTGAGCGTTTACCTATGAACCAGAAGGTCACAGTCTGATTCCCACTTAGGGCACATCCCGGGGTTGTGGGCTCGATCCCCAGTAGGAAACGTGCCGGAGGCAGCCGATCAATGACTCTCTCATCAGTGATGTTTCTCTCTCTCCCTCTCCCTTCCTTTCCCTGAAATCAATAGCATGTCTCAGAGTAGAGGTGGCGATACTCAGCTTTCCTTTCTGTGACATTGTGCTTGGCCGTCCTTTTGAAATTTACGCTCACATCTCAGCTACTAGAAAACATCATTAACGCGGAAATGACTTGAGGTTCTGCCACTTAGACAGGAGGGCAGTGGCGGAGAGATCATTTGTAGGACAAGACTCATCACTTTCCAGAGCCCCTCAGGCAAAGACACCTTCCTTTGGAATCCCAGCGGTTCCCCTTTTGCAGCGTCAGATGTTTGATGCCAGAACTTCTGCCATTAGTGCGAGACACCCACTTTTCTGAGTCTGAATTAACCATCACGGGAGCTTCTCTTCATCTGATTTTCATTTGCTTCTCAGAAGAGAAATTAGATGCATGCTGTTTTTAAGGGACCACCTGTGAGGGGTAGTCCAAAAGGACAAGCAGGACCTTGTCCCAAATCAACACTCACCTACACTGGGAAGGTTTTCATGCATCTCGACCGTATATATGTTACTGTTTATATATCCCACTCAGGCAGTTTTTACCAACTTGCTGTGACAGTGTGAACACATATGCTGCTTACTATTTATGTGAGTTGAGTTGGAAAGAAGGTGTGTCCTTTTTATTTATTTATTTATTTTAAATATTTCTTTATTGAGTTCAGAGAGAGGAAAGGAGAGGGAGAGAGAGATAGAAACATCAATGATGAGAGAATCATTGATCAGCTGCCTGGCCCACAACCTGGGCATGTGCCCTGACCGGGAATCGAGCCCTGATCGCCTGGATCCTAGGTTGATGCTCAACAGCTGAGCCACGCCCGGCCAGGCAGTGTGTCCTTTTTAAAAAATCTGTTCACCTAGCTTGGAGGACCTAAAAAGTTCCATCTGTAACATGCCTATTCACATTGGGATAGTTAGATTTTTCTTCTCTTCTGTTCCCTCTTTTATTTCTGGAGCCAGGTCTCCTGGATTCTTTTATCCCGTTTCCTTCCGGCTCAGTGGTATCAGCTAGTGGTACTTTAGTATTAATGCTGGACTTTAGGCTTGACACAGTGAGTGTCAGGTTGGCCAGATGTGGAGGTTTTTTGGTACTTTGCCTACATTTCTTAATTTGTGCCCAGGTTTTTGTGACTCAGCTGGCATCTAACATTCCCCCCCCCCCCAAAAAAAAAATCTAGTGTTTTAGGGGTGTCAATAAAGGAGAGCGTTCTCTTGAGGCTGATTTGCTTTCTTAAGCTCCCCCTAATTTGTTCCAGCTTTAACACTGTGAATAGAGGCCTCATTAAACCTCTCCTCACAGCGCTTCCTGTGCTGCACACTAGCAGCAGCCTGCATTGATGGGAGGCGGTTCTCCCCGGGAGCTCCACCCCTCCCCCTTTCTTCATGTTGGCAAACAAAAACCCGGCCAGAAGAGTGGCTATCACAGGCTTGGACAAATTTGATGGCACGGTTTTAAATGCTTAGATAAGGGGCCTTTTGGTGGCTGACCTGTGTGAATTGCCTCAGTGCTGAAAGGAAAGGGCCCTCTTAGCAGAAGCCTTTGTCTTGGGGGAGAGAAACCAAACCTGCTATTCAGAGCTGCTCAGCATGCTCCCAGATTATAGGCTGCCTGAGTTTTCACAAAGTCCCACTCTTGTCAGGCTGCCAAGGAGGGCCCAGCACTGACGAGCAGGCCTTTCTCCCGCCAAGGCTGTCTCTGCAGCGTGAGGGGGCCACCGTCCCGTTTCCCGGAGCAGGGTGTTGGGTAACGCGGAGCAGCATCACCACCAGCAGCTGAGAGGGCTGACTTTTGAGTAAAGCCAGCCTTCCAGAGGATTTGCTCCTTCAAACCATCTCCCTGTTGCTTCAATCTCTGGAAGACACAGGTTACCAGTCCCTGGTCTGCAGACGCATTGTCGTCTAGAGGTGTTGTTTTCAGGGCCCCAGTATAGCTTCTGTTTCTTTGCTCGTCTCTCCATCCCCATGCCATCCATGGAAAATTGTAGGCACCAGCATGCCTGCACACCTGTTCCCAGCTGTGTTAGGCCGAGGCCTTTTACTTAAACCAGGAGTGACTGCAGAGAGCTTCTCCTCCTTCCAGACCCATCTACGTCTCTACAGTCCGGCCTCAGTCAAAGCACATAGTGGTGATCCTGGACCACGGGGCCTCCGTCACCGACACCCAGCTTCAGATCGCCAAGGATGCCGCCCAGGTCATCCTCAGCGCCATCGACGAACACGACAAGGTGACCATGATCCCCGTTCCCCACATGGCATTGGATCTGCCTCGAGCACCTTTCTTAAAGCACTCTGTGTTTTATGATATACACTTTTTAAGTCCATCTTTAAAATGACTTTGGGAAAAGAGAGTGGTTTAGTTTTCACGCTAGCATTTGAGAAAGCAGCTGCCAACTCTGATTCCAAATCTCTTTTAAAACCACCCCCACCCAGCCGAGGCCTGCACTTCCCTTACGCCTCCTGTTCACTTCTAATTAGCTGTGACTTTCACACTGGAAGTTGTGTTGAGGAGCAACAGGGTGAGGGCTTGGATGTTGATGGATGGCTTACTTTATCTGAAGATCGCTGGGAGGGAAGGGAGAGGGAAGGCTACTGGAGGCTTACTAATCTCAGGACACCTCAGAGACAGGTATGTTTGCAGCCAGTGATAATCTCTTGCCTGTGGACAATTTCTGCTTCATCATTTTCACTTTTCCAGCTCCTAAGGTTTTACTCACTAATATAGTTGTTTAAAACACACACCCCATAGCTTTACCCTCACCCTCACCTCCAGTTGAAAAACCAAGATGGTTAGTACTTGCTAAGACTTTTCTCTGCATGAAGGACTTTTTCTTTTTTAATGTTATATGTGAACACCATACTGCTGACTTCATCTTGGAACAAAAACCAAACTCTAGGGTCCCTCCCTCTTACCAGTCCTTAACTAATCCTTTTAAAATTTGATAGATGTGTGCCTCCAGGCATTTATTTTTAAACTCTCATAAATCTGTACGCCTTCTCACTCCTAGGGGTCTTCTGGAATTAAAAAAAAAAAAAAAAAAAAGTGGAAGAAGAAAAGAAATAACACCTTCCCATGATAGGGTGACAAGTTTCCTTTCTCCTTCCTCCAGATCTCTGTGTTGACGGTGGCAGACACAGTCAGGACCTGCTCCCTAGACCAGTGCTATAAGACGTTCCTGTCTCCAGCCACCAGCGAGACGAAGAGGAAAATGTCCACCTTCGTCAGCAGCGTCAAGGCTTTGGACAGTCCCACCCAGCACGCCGTGGGGTTTCAGAAGGCATTTCAGCTGATTCGGAGCACAAACAATAACACGAAGTTCCAAGCCAGTAAGTGCATTTTCTCCCAGGGCTGATAAACTGGAGGGTAACAGGTGGCGATAGGAATATGTTACAAATGGATCACACAACCATATCTGTAGGGATTTTTTTTTTTTTTTTACTTGGGATAAAAATTTCGTGTGTTACCATCATGGTCATGTACTACTAGGATCTTACTAGATTTTCTCTTTTTTTCCAATGCTCAGTCTGTACAATTTCTTCACTCCAGAGCCTCCTCTTTCTATCCTTTTAAGAACATATCCCATTTATTTCCCAGGGGAATACCCACATCCTTTTTAATGCTAATCATCAGCCTTGCCTCCTCGTTGACTTAGAGTGGCCGACCATATGCACATGAACAGGGCCACAGGAGTCCCTGCCTTGCTCCTTGTGTCCTCTAACCAGTTGTCATTCAGATGAGCATAGCCCTTCCAATGTACAAAGGCCCTCTTAATTTAATTTTCACATATTAAAGAAGATCTAGAATTAGGATGCATGCTAAAGGAAAGAACATTTGAAATACACATGCTTTGACACTACTGAAAGGAATCTGTGTCATTTTTCCTTTTATATTTGAAAATCTATATGTAGGGTGTGTGTTTTTTAAATGAATGTGTCCTCGAGATAAATTTAAAGGATATAGTTTTATTCATTAGATTCTACATATGAGTAAGATCATGTGACACTTGTCTGTCTTTCTCTCATTGGCGTATTTCGCTTAGCATAATACTCTCCAGGTCCCACCATGCTGTCTCAAAGAGTGAGGGATCCTTCATTTTTACAGCTGCATAGTATTCCATTGTGTAAATGTCTGAGAAGACGCTTGATATGATTTCAATCTTCTTGAACGTGTAGAAACAAAATAGATCCAGAGACACAGAGGCATGGAACAGACTGATGAATCTCAGAGGGAAGGCGGGGGTGGGTGAGGAGAAAGTAACATAAGAATTTATATGCATATATGCATAACCCATGGACACAGACAATAGTGGGGCGAAGGCCTGGGGGGACAGGTATGGGGGAGGACATCAATGGGGGGGAAGGGGACATTTGTAATACTTTCAACGATAAAGATAAATTTTAAAAATAATAAAATCGAACTATAATTCTAAAATAAAGAATATATTTTTAAGCTCTTTATTGTGTCTGCATGAAAACTAAGACTGCTTTGGTAAAGGCAGAGCACAGGGACTGGCATATGGTGGGCCCTTGAAAGAAGGAAGCTACTGTAATTATTGCAGCTAATGATGGTAGATGGCATATTAGTTTTGTTTCTGTATATTATTATCTCACAGTGTTCCTGGGTCAGAAGTCCAGGTACAGCTCAGCTGGGTTCTCTGCTTAGTCTTGCACAAGGCTGCAGTCCAGCTGTCAGCCAGGCGTGTGGTCTCTTCGGAGGTTTGGAGTCGTCTTCCAAGCTTAGTTGTTGACATAAGCACTTTCCTTGCAACTGTAAAACTCATGTCCACTTGCTTCTTCAAGGCAGCAGGAGAGCATCCCCGCTTCAAGTCCTAACTTCAGGGAAGGCTTTAAAGGTCTCATCTGATCCAATCAAACCCTTCCTCGCTTTTGATTTAATCAGATTGCCGTCCCTTGTGATCGCTTTATTAGAGGCCTTAATTACATCTGCAGAATTGCTCCATCACCTTTGTTGTAGTCTACTGGTTAGAAGCAAATTACTGGTCATGCCTGTGCTCAAGAGGGGAGGGGATCATGTAAGGGTGTCAGTCACTGGGGTCATCTTAGAATTTTTCTAACTCGCCTTGAAAAGTGACAACTGTTCACAACCAATATTACAGGCTGGCTAAGTGTAAAGTTTCCCATGATTCAATAAGGCCAGTGGACAAGGCTGACCAGGTCTTAAGTATTCAAGAGGATTGGCTGTTTGGTCGATGCCATCTACAGGCTGCCATCTACCTGTCAGCTTTCCTCCATAGAAGTGTTCTTTTTACTTCATTCTTCAGCCATCAAGCCAGCTTTATAAGTCTAATTTCGATGATCACACTATTTAAATAATGGAGGGAATGTCAGCCTGGCAGTGACCAGGCAGTGCCCAGGAGTCGGCGAGCCCGAGGCGAGGTGACGAGAATTGTCTGCAGGGTATGGGTGGCCTGAGAGAGCATGCTCCTTCAGGAGGGCCACTGCCCTTCTGTCCAGCTGCGTTGCCAGGCAGGAATTCCTGCCCAGTGTTGCCAGATCTTCTGTTTCAAGAGAAACCAGAAATCTGGATTTTTATGTGAAATCCCTTGATTTTCAAATGTTGACATTTGTTCCAGCTTTAAAACTGCGAGTAGAGACTTCATTAAACCTCTTCTTACCAATCTTCCTGCACCGCACACTAGCAGAAGGCTGCTTTGATGGAAGCATTTGTCTTCCATTTTCTTTGTCCGTTTGTTTTTCTTAATGTTGGCAAACAAAAACACGGCAAGAAGAATGACTGTTACAGACCGGGACAAATGTTGATGGTCCTGGGTTTGTTTGTTTTTTTGCTTTTTGTTTTTTTAATGCTCAGAGGAGTCTTTAACTTGGACAAAGTTTGATGGCGCTGTTTTGTGTGTGTGTGGTTTTTTTTTAAATGCTCAGAGGAGTCTTTTTTAGGCCAAGTAACATATTTCCAAGGTTTAGTTCACAGGCCTCCACCTAAAGTTTCTCTTGGCAGTTCAGGAAAAAAAAAAAAAAAAGAACCCGAATGGGTTGCATAAAGAAATAATACTCCAGAAATGAGCATTGTCTAGTTTATAAGGGGCGATCTGAGGTGCTCTCAAGCAATATAGCATAGTGGTTAAGTATGTGAGTTTTGGATTTCAACCAATGTGGTTTCAAATTCCCCCTCTGAAATTTTTCTAACCTTGTGAACTCGTGTAAATTATTTGATCTCTCCAGGCCTGGTTTCCTCATCCACAAACGGGGGGTGATAATAAGATCCAGGATTCCATCATAAATATTAAATAAATGTAGCTGTGGTTGTTATGGTATGCCGTTTCCTCCAGGACTGCCAGCTGACCTAGGGCAGATACCCCAGACATCCAAAATTGACCTTAAGCCCAAATATGGCCACGGACCACTAGTGGCCTTGGCCACCACACAGTGAGGGGTCTGCACACTCCTCCCAGGAGCTTGCACTGTACATCACCACCGTTCATTCCATGGACAAGTATTTAGCACCTGCTCTGTGCCTGGCCAGGGAGTGAGGTTATTCTAATGAGTCGGACCTACCCTGTAGGATTGTTGTGAGGATTAATCTGTGCACGAAATTAAAGTGGCTGCCCCCCATTAGTAGCCATGTAAACAGAAGCTACATGTCATAAATTATTGTAGCTTTGCACTAATCAGAAAAATCTAAAACTTTCATCCAGTGCTGGATCTTTTTTTGGCCTATGGTAGATCTCTGACTGATACCATCAGTACATCTGGATTATTTGCTCTGGGTTTGTTATTGGGGCTATTGGTCGGTGGGTCACTTTATAACAGAAGGAGTAAGGTCGTTAGGAGTGGCAATCTACTGACACGGGCAAAGTCCGAATTTGAGTGGCTCTTTCCTGTTTTATATTGACCCTAAGACATGCAGGTGGCTTAGTCAGGGGCTTGCCAAATGGCGAGTCCATTGCATTTTCTTCTAGGTACATGCTAGGCCATTGCTCTGCTCCAAGTCCCTATCATTACTCATCCCTAACATGATTAATCACAGCATTTAGAGTGACTAGACAGACTATCCTAATAAGTAAAAAAATAAATCAGACTAAATTTGGCAGGTTTTATATCTAAGAATAGAAAAGTAACTATATTTCGATTGAGGATAGGGCAGGAATGGCATCAGGGATGAGGCCGAGACCATGAAGATGCCCACAAAGTCCTGTGCATCTTACTGTGGGGAGAGAAAGAAAACACACCGACTGCTAAAGGCATCTGTGGGCTGCAGGCTTGTAGCTTTCCAAATATGGGCCTGTTCCCTAAAACCACCCCTCAGTGGCAACGTGTTTAATCCAGAATCATAGAGCTGAGTAAGAAACTCAGCGGGTTCTCTTTTAAGTCAATTTTACAGATGTGTCCAGGAATTTGTCATGGTACCTTTGCCAGTGGGACAGCGGTTTATCCCCTACTTTAGAACATCCTCATGGTATGTTTATATCCCCACCCACAATATTTTTTTCCAGCCTGAAGCTCTAAGTGAGGTGTTCGCAGGTGTGTATTTACAGCTCTGGAGGAGCATTATCACGCAGTTTAAGGCGGGGATATTCCTAAGCGTATGGATTTTTTGTGTGTGTTTTGTGTCAGCATTCACTTCCTAGTTTCTGATAAATAGTGCAATATAAATTTGCAGTTAGTGTTTATTAGAGAATTATTCAAGCATCAAAATTGACTTTAAGACTTGCTCATATACTAAATCTTAGTAGTAAATAAGAGATAGCAACTTTGAATGGATTGACTTCCTTGATTCAGATTTTCTTCAATCAGTTCATTTGTCTACAACATTGTTGTAGCATATGTTATCTATTCAGTGCAGAAACTTACAAGCTGAAGGAACTTCAAGCATTGTATCCTCAATATTGTGAGGATAATTTTTTAAAAGAGTAACTGTATTCATTATCTGTTGCAGGTTGACAAATTACCCCAACACTCAGTGACTTAAAATAATAAGCATTTATAATCTCATTGACTGTGGGGCAGGAATCTGGGCACAGCATAGCTGGGTACCTGTAGCTAAAAGTGTGTCAGGAGGTTGTAGTCAAACTGTTGGCCAGGGTTGCCATCCTCTCAAAGTTCAGCTCTGGAAGGATTCACTTTCATGTTCACTCAAAGGGGGCTGGTGGGATTTGATTCTCAGGGCCTCAATTCCATTCCTCCCATAGGACAGCTCACAACAGCTCTCTGGCTTCCCTCAGGGTGAGAGAGCATTGAGGTAGAAGCCACCTGGTGATCTTCTTGTGACCTAATCTCTCTCTTGACATCCCACCACCTCTGCTGTAAGTCATTAACTCCAGCCCATGTTCAAGGATGCTACTACCAGGAGGTGGGATCACTGGGGGACCAGCTTAGAGATCGCCTGCCACAGTAACGATAAAACAAATCTCAATTAAATGACAATAAGGACCTGAAGAAATAAGCATATAATGTATAAATATGTCTTTCTCAATAAAATGATAAACGTGTATGCAGAATGTCTTACAAATATCATTGAATCAAAGAATCTCACATTAGACAGAAAATGTAAAAATCCAGTTCTCTTTATTAATTCGCTCCCTCCATTAAAGCCGTCGCTCAGCCCTGTCTCTAACGCAGGAAATCTGCCATTTTCCATGTTGAGTAAATACACTTGAAAGGGGTTCTTCACGGTGAGCTGAGCTGACTCCTCAGTTTACCCATTAGCCCTCCCTGGAGAGTAGTTTATTCTTGCGTCACAGGTGCTACTTCACACCAGCGCGAGAGCTTTGTGTTTGTTTTGTGTTTGTGTGTGTGCTCCGGTTTCCTTCTTTGTCTTTTCCCCTTTGTTGGCCATCCGCCCTTTTGCTTTCACTCTTTACACAAATTTACCTGTTAGTCCTCCTGTGAAGTAAGGACTGTCACCCTCGTGTTAAGGACAAGGAAATGTAGGTGTAGCAAGGTTAAGAAACCTGCCCGCATCGCCCAGACACAGCTTGTAAGTCGCAGAGCTGGGAGGTGGACACAGGCAGCCTGGCTCCTACGGCCATGTCTTACTGCTCTTTTGCACTGACAAGTTTTAAAAACAAAAATGTTTTGGAGCTATTTAGTGTAGGGGAAAAGAACTGTACATGTCTCAAGAGCCCCTAGAAGAACCACCATTTTTAAAGCCTAATCCCCACCCCCCAAAAAATGTAAATTCTTGGTGAAGACCCTGAGTCACTGAGTGAAAAGATTAAATGGGGTTCTGAATTCTCATTTTCAGAAGGTGGATGAGCTTTCCGTCTGGGATGGCTAAATTATCTCACCCATGGGTGCCTAAAGGCGGTCTTCTTTTATCTGGTAAATTTATTAGGAGCGTCTCTTTACCCGACAGCAGATAAGTGGAGCCTCATTGCCCACAAAGGGGCAGGATGGGCGAGAAGCAGAGGGGGAGATGAAAGGCCCAGCATCAAGGGGAAGGAGCGGAACAGTGGGCCAGGCAGGTCCTCGAGGCCGGGCAGTCGGGGAAGCGACAAAGAACCTGAACTGCTGCCTTTAGCCAGCATCCAGTGTAACGATTTGTATGTTTTTGTTTAGATACAGACATGGTCATAATTTACCTGTCCGCTGGCATTACATCAAAGGACTCCTCCGAAGAAGATAAAAAGACGACTCTCCGCATCATCAACGAGGAAAACAGCTTTCTGAACAACTCCGTGATGGTTCTCACCTACGCCCTCATGAATGGTAGGTAGTGTTGCGAGGTTTTTCTTTCAGATGAAAGTTCTCTCTGAGCGTACGCTGCTTTCAGAAAAATCAAAAAAGAACCATCGCGGTGTCCTTAGCTGGAGGGCATAAGCAGAGGGCCCGCCGAGCAGCTTCCCCCAGGCCCGGCTTTGTCTGCCCGGCGCTGGTGCCCAGGGCCTGCGTTGGAGTCTTCCCCTCGCCTCTCTCCAGTCATGTGGTCTTGCCGAGCGTTCCCTGCGACTCCCTCTTCTTCACTTCTCCCCCATATTCTGGGATTTTGACACTGCGTGGAGGTTACGAAGTTTTTTCATTGATTTAAGCTGCAGGATGTCAAGGTACTGACCTAGATTCTTCTGCAAGACCGTTTCTGTCATACTTCCCTGCAGAATCACCCCTGAAGCCTCTTTGGTGCCTTTTCCTCCTCAGCTTTCCTAGCTGTGGAATGGAGATAAGCATCCACTCGACGGGCTTGCTGTGAAGATTAGCCCTAATGTAGAGTAAACACCCAGGACGGTGCCTGGCACTGCAAGGTGGTCGTTAAGGTTGATTTTATTTATTTGTTTGTTTGTTTATTTTTTATTTATTTTGCTGTTAAATCAGACATTGTATAATAGTGTTTAGTCAATTGGCAAATTTGAGGTAATCCTTAATATCTTTCCTGCTGCTCTCCAACCCATCCCTCAGTCTGACTGCAGCTCAATTTTCTAGCCTCTCGGCTGTGTCTTGTCTCCCCACCTGTTAGTGCATTGCTGGTCTCCCAAAGCATGTTCTTCTTCAGGCCCCTTGGACTCTCTGTTCAAGGTGGCCATATGCTCTTGTGTTTAAGAGGCCATGTCTTGACCCAGCATCCCTTCCCACCTATGGTCTCGTATTCCTCCCGTCCACTTCCAGAGCTCCATGTAGAACCACATGGCTTTAGGGACAGTGGTTCTCATATTTTTAATGTCCTAAGGATTACTTGGAGTTGTTTTTGTAAAATGCAAACTCCTAGGGAAGGGAGGGAAAGGACAGAAAAGCAAGGGAAGGGGAGGGGAGAGGAGGGGAAATTTTTTGAGCCTTCGGTGTAACACAGTGCTCTGAGGTTTTAGAGCTTTGTCATACAAAGTCCCTGTCTTCAAGAAGCTTATAACCTAGTGAAAAAGACACACAGACAAGGCAGATAAATTGAAATGCAATAGTACAGGAGTGAGGAAACATAAAATGAAGGGATCACTTTTTTCCGTTAGATTTGAAGGTCCGCTCAGGCAGATGCTGAGTAAGAAGCTTTGTTGCGGTCACCCATCTCTTTACTGGCCCATCTCTTCCCACCAGAGCATCTTATGCACCTGCTGTGCCCCTGACAGTTTCATTCTTCAAAACCTCCGCTTACTTCTCTCTAACCATACCTATTTCCTCTCTTTCTCCCTTTAATCTAGTGAGATGCACATGCTCACTGCCATTTTCTCCAAATGCCGTCTCTGGGCATTGTTCACTGGCACTGACACATTCCCTTACTCTCCAGTCAGGCTTCAACTAGGGAAGCAGAACCACTCTGAGAATTTGGGTATAACGGATTTATCATCAGGATTACAGTGTACAAGATTATGGGGAAAACTCGAGAAGTTAAGAAGAGTTCAGAAAAGAAGAGTTGACAACTCAGTTTAGTAACCAGCTCTGGTATGGGTGAACAAGTTAGAGCTTCTAGGGATATCTGGAAGCTAGAAACATCGAAGACCATTTAGGAGGTCTGGTCTATGTAGAAGAAGCTCTTTGTGGCTGCTACCCCTGTGAATTCTAAGTGAAGCATCTGGGGTGGGCCTGGAGTTGCCCTTGGTGAGCAAACCAACAAACAGCTGGGGAAAGGAAACTGAATCAGATCAGAGTGAGCAGGGCAAACTGGGACATTCTGGTCCCTCTGTGTCTGACTCTCACCATCTCTCACTTCTCTTGAATCTCACAGCACTTTACTTTTGGCCACCTTTAACCCAGAAGCATAAATGAAGGGGGATTCTGGGAAACGTAGTTTCCACCTTGACTGTATTGATAATAGAACCATCTGCGTACTTAATCAGTCTGCTACCCCACTTCCAGCCCTACATGACATTTCATGATAGAGTGACGTAAAATTTCCAATCTCTGACAGCCTTGCATCCCACACTGTTCTTCTTTAATTAGTAGATGTTCCTGTTTATTACTTTTCTTTTACATTTTGAAAGAACCAAGCAGTATATGACAAAGGAAGGAAATGTATTTATTGCCTTAAGTTGCCTCTTTTTATCACTCACCCCTGGGAGCTTCTGAGCTTCTCAATGGTGTAAGATCAGGGATCAGTCCTGTCTTTTGTGTTGTTTTTTACTTCAGAATGTACCACTCACACCCCTCCCCCCCAATCTCAACTTTAAGTCAAGCAAAGAGAACACTAATTTCGTTCTGACTTCCCTTAAGCATTGCATGAGTGGAGCCAAAGCCAAGTTATTAAAACACAGTATGTTAAGAAAGAAATGATACCCATTAGATCCAAGGCTAGAACTGTATACACTCCTTATTTCAAAATGATAATGTCACATAAGGTAGGTGAACCACGAACTCTTCAGATTTTTTTTTTTTTTAATGACTAAATAGTTCAAGAACATGAGGCAAAGCCTTTTTAACATTCATTGGTAAAATCTCAGTAGTGATTGAAATCATTTGAATTTGTTTACAGTGGTACCCATATGGGATCAGTTACTAATCCTTTTGACTATGTTCCAACAATAGCAAACCAAAATTTTTAAAAGGTTTATTAAATTTATTTTTGTGCTATGGATTACAGATGTTGTAGAACAATACATCCCAGTATGCCTAAATCTTTTACAAAGTTTTAAAACCGCCTAAACAGAAAAAATATACATTAAATACATCAAGTCCAGTATTATCCTAACAGTATCAAACATGAAAACATTTGTAATTAAAATGAGCTTAAGGACGCAGGGTTTGGAGGCATCCTAAATGCAATCCATAATCCTTTCATTTAGTTGCCTGAGACTTTGGCAAGTGTCTAATAGGCGAGGAGGTAAGAAATGAAATGGTAAACCCCTATCCTTTAAAACTCTTACGACTTCATCTACTAATTTAAATTAAATGCAGACTTCCTAGTCATGACTTCTGCTTTAAAATATTAAACGCAGAAAAATAATTTAGATGTTATAATTAAACTTTTAGGGGACAACACATCCTTGCTAGACGGAGCTCCTTTGTTTACTCATGTGTTTTCCACCGTTGCCTTTTGAAGATCCCCTTTGCCCTCTTGACTGTTTGAGGAAAGGCTATGCATCAGGCTCTGTTCCTCAGCAAGAACTGGTATCAGCGTCCTGAGTCCAGATGGTCTCTGCAAAGAGCTCTTTGGCAGAGGGGTCATCAGCTGGGAAGAGGCGTTACCAGAGATGAGCCGGGCCCTTATTCGATGTGAATGGCAAGGTTACTGCAGAAATATGCACCACGCTCTCTGCATTGGCTTCCCTTGGCTTTCCGTTTCAGATGGGGTGACCGGTTTGAAAGAGCTGGCTTTTCTGAGAGACCTGGCTGAACAGAACTCGGGGAAGTACGGCGTGCCCGACCGGACGGCCCTGCCCGTCGTTAAGGGCAGCATGATGGTGCTGAACCAGCTGAGCAACCTGGAGACCACAGTCGGCAGGTTCTACACCAACCTGCCCAACCGGATGATTGATGAGGCTGTCTTCAGCCTCCCCTTTTCCGATGAGATGGGAGATGGTGAGTTTGGAGGACACCTCCTGCTGAAAGATAGGGAGAAGTGGACCGGAGTCCACCGAAAGAGTAATTTGAAGTGTTCAGTGCTCGCATGTGAGCGCTGCAGGCTGCCTGGCCCCCCGGACCCCCAGCCAAGCATTGTGTCGGGCGGCGACGGTAAGGCACACATCCCACCCTCGACAAGTGTTTTAAGTCTGATAAGAGAAAGACGGGTCAGTAAGTTTAGTTACTATCCATCATCTCACATAGTTATCAGTGTTTTCTTGTAATGAAAACTCTTAAGATCTCTCTTAGCAACATTCAAATATACAATACAGTACCGTTAACTATGTCACCACGCTATACAGTATGTCCTCAAAACTTACTTATCTTATAACTGGGCATAACTTTTCACAGCTTTGCAATGTTGTATCCACTCCCTCCTGCCATGCGATGCATGTAATTGGCCTTGACAATCACAGGAACTGAGTAATAGTTTGCGTGGGCATCGTACACAGTGCTCTGTGTGGAAGCCGGTTCTTTGTAGAAATCTTTAAGGGGATCCAAAGCCCTTTCCTGTGTGTTTATAGAAGGGTGGCTTTCTGATATGTTGCTAAGGTCTGAACATGCCATGAAACGTAGGAAAGTACATCTTTTTGTTTAGAGTTTTATTTAGAGCTGTAGGATTGTAGAATTGTTTGGGGTCCTAGAGATCGCTTTGCCTCAGCTCCCCATTGACACCTGAAGTCTTATTGAGAGAAGTGGAGCAACTTAACCCAACATAGTAAAAGTGGGAGGAAAGTTCCGCTTTCCTGATGCGCAGGCCCATGCACTGACACACACACTGTTCACATTCTCTCCTCTTTTCTCTTTCCCTAAGTATCCTATTGTTTTTGTCTAGCCCATGAGCCAAAAAATGGTTTTTATATTTTGAAAGCGTGGTTTATAAAAAAACACAAAATGTATGTAACAGAGACTGTGTAGCCCACAAAGCCTAAAATATTGACTCTCCGCTTCTTTACATAAAAGTTTGTAAATTTCTGGCCCCAATGCCAAGAAATAGATTCCTTTGGAAACTTGGTGTCTGTCTCCTTTAGCTACTCAGAGTTCCAGGTGGACAAGATTCTGCACCTTTCTAAGTTTTTCTCTCTATCGTCCCAGTTTTGGATAGGACACATTAGAGAAACATAGTCGATTAGAAGCTTTCTTTTATCCACAGTGCCTTTTCATCTAACAAACCCTAGAGATCCGTACAGCGGTTATTACTGTGTCCTTCAAACAGATGGGAAAATCAAGCCTCAGAGAGGTTATGTCCAAGGAAATGTGCATGATACATGAGGGGCACAGCTGGGTAGAACCCAGATTTTTTGGATACCCTGGTCAGTACTCTTTCAAGTTCAGCTGAATTTTCCCTACTCCAGGAAGCAGAATGATGTATTAAGTGCTGCTGATGATTTGCATTGCTCTGGAATGTCATGTCCTTCAAGGTGAAAAATAGTGGGAAATGTACACATTGCCTCAGTGTAACTGAGATATCTGAACCCCCAGCAGACGCTATTTCCCGTGTACTCTCACTCACTCACGCAACCTGGAAAGGCAGAGATTGGTTACTGGGTCACACAGGGAACTTTTCTTCCCAGCAGAACTGGGATGCCTGATATCAGCCTTTATGATTCCCTAGAGCACAGCTCCAGTCTTCATTCTTCTCTGGTATTCTTTGAATTTTTTTTTTTTAACCCATAGGTTTGATAATGACTGTGAGTAAACCCTGTTACTTTGGAAACCTACTTCTGGGAATCGTAGGTGTGGACGTGAACCTGGCTTACATCCTTGAAGATGTGACGTATTACCAAGACTCTTTGGCTTCTTATACTTTTCTCATAGATGACAAAGGTAATCTGCTAAAACTTAATTATGCGAAAGAGTAATTTCTTTAGCAACCTGAAAAAAATAATCTGTAGCTATTCTGACTCTAACAAAGTAGAAAATGATAGCATTTCTACAAACACAGTGTGACTAGGACTACTGTGTATAGTAGAACACCATAAAGGTGGCAGAATGAATCTAAAAATTATTCATTTATTTCTATGTTGTATTGAGGGGTAGGTAACAGTTATTTGTAACACCAGGAAATTAGACTTAAGGATTGAATGACACATAGAATGTGATCCTTTGGATTTTTTTTGGTCTATATTGTTATCTTTGGATTTACTGGCATTAAGATTTATATGATAGATTAAAGCGTTTCATAAAATGAAGACCAAATGACCAGTGCCTCCAAAATATTCTTGATTAAACAGATGTTTGATAATTTAAGACATCTTTCTGCACTTCAGTTTTATGCAAGAACACATAAAACAAGTTCAGTCTTTATTGGACTGGTGAGTTACATACTGAGAAGCTGAGTGCTGGACAGCCCTCCAGAGTATTTCACGGTTCAAACCTATGATAGCTACTTGATTAGATTCACTACTTCCTACAACATGTCTTTCATAGCCTGTATTTCTGTTTTCTTATTTCAGGGTATACACTTATGCACCCATCCCTGACCAGGCCATATTTACTATCAGAACCCCCTCTTCATACTGACATCATTCATTATGAAAATATCCCAAAATTTGAGTTGGTTCGGCAAAATATTCTAAGGTAAGGGAAAGGTGAGGGTCGTAGTATTTTCTTTTTCTCTGAAAATAAGATCCTTTGAGGTCAAATATGAGTGTTTATTATAGGATATAAAACAAGTATATAAATTATTTTAATGTTATCAAAAGTATACTCAGTAATTTTTTCCTGAGCATAATAGGCAAAAATATAGTTACTTTGAACAACGGGTAAGGTCTCTTAGAACTATGATTTGGGAGAAATGTCTTGTAAATCAAATTTAGTGTTTACATTGCCTTTAATTGTAAAATCAGGTATATGTTTTCTCATTTAAAAAAGAATACTCCCATTGTACCAAATTGGAAAACGTTGGCAAAATAAAAGGTCAAGTTGAGGACCAGCTCCCCAGCATGCCAAGAAATAGCTTGGCAAGGTAGCGTCCATTCCAAGTCAATAGCACCATCACACACAACATTTTCTCTTGAAATAAAGAGCAGATTGGATTTTTTCCAACCATGATACATTATTTTGGCAGATGGTAACCTACGGAGAAACGGGTCTTTGTGCTCATTGGTTGTAAAGTAATAACTGAGCGATTTGAGTCAACGTAGTTTCTGGAAAGAATTAGAATTGAGGGGTGGGCGCAGGGATAGAGAGTCAGGAATGTTTTTAGTGCAGAGCTGACATCATGCTTTGACAGAATTGAAAATCTCACATTATCTCTTTCAAAAGTGACGAGCTTCATTGCTTTTCAAAATCAGGAGGTGGTCATTGACTCCCAGTTTTTTCCCAGCCTTTAATTAAGTGCTTAATTTTATCTTTCCCCTGAAATATTTCATTCTGTCTGCCAATGCAGCCTCCCCCTGGGCAGCCAGATTATCGCAGTGCCTGTGAACTCGTCCCTGTCCTGGCACATAAACAAGCTGAGAGAAACTGGGAAGGAGGCCTACAATGTCAGCTACGCCTGGAAGATGGTGAGTGAGGGGAGTGCCTTTGCCCAGCAGCTGTGGGTGCAGGAATTCTAGGGACCTTGGGTCAGATGGTGTCACTAATCAGTTTTAAAGTGGTTGGAAAAGGAAGAGTTACTTCAGATATTTTATAATTTTTCCCTTTTGTATTTATAAAACTAGTTATTGTGTATGATAAATAAATCAAACCAAATAAAAGAATATAGACAGTAAACTGTGCCCTTCCCTGCCCCCTGGCTTTTACCTTCCATTCCCCAGAAATAATCACTTTGGTCAATTTCCAGAAAATTTGTATCCGCACAGGCATGTATATCAGTGTCTGTGTGCATGTTGACGCGCGTGCACATTTAATGGCTATGTTGTATTATATAGATGGACCCAATTTCTTCCACAGTCCCCTACCAATACAGATTTAGGTTATATCTAGTTAGTTTTTATCATTTTAAACTCAGATGTGGAAGTTGAGAATTTAAAAAAGAGATATGAAAGCCTAAGTGCCCTCTGTTAACATATTCCAAGGAAAAGAAACTTCCACGCTAGAATTTGGATAATTCAGATTTACTGCAAGTGCACTGACTCTTGAGCCATAACTTGTGGTTCCCACTTCAGCTTTTTTTTTACTAGCCTCATTCAGATAGGGAGCTTCAAAGAAATAGAAGCTCACACACACTGTCCGTATGCCTTGTGTTTCAGCCCTTAACTCCCTCTTCCGAGCACACCATAACATACTGTTACGGGGCCCTTGAGACTGTAATTGGTCAAAAGAAGAGTGGACTTCCAAATTTCATCACTAAATTTCATCCTTGGGATTCCCTTGGATGGACATACCTGGTGTTTAAACTGTTTATTCCAAATGGATACTTAAGTTTCCCTTTAAGAACCTTTTCTTAAACATTTCTTTTGAGCTAAGAAGAATAAGGAAGAATGATAGGCCCTGTGACTTCGAGAGCATCCAGCCTAGTGGTGCGTGCAGACAATTAAACAGCTTCATAGAGGGTCTGTGTCTGGCTTAGGAATCACAAGAATTAGAAGTAGCCAACGTGGTTTGGACGTGACTCTCCTCCAACCTTCTCATTTGGTTCTTAAAGCATCATTATGGCAACAGCAATTTCTACAATGGAAACAAAAGCAAACAAAATAATGAAGCTTTTTGAGAAACTTACATTTACAAGCCTAATCTTACCATTATTGTTTGACAGTACAGATTTGAGGAAGGTCAGAGTCTTTTTGAAATTCTCGGAGTCAGCTCATTTTCAGGATTTTTTTTTTTTTTTGGAAGATGATTGGACCATCTGCCCTTATTTTTCGTATTAATACAGTTTTTTAAATAAAGATGAATTGTTTAATTTTCACAGCAGAGGAGTTGAGCCAGATACCAGACTACTTGACTGAAAAATACTTTCATATTTGAAATTGGTTACCTGCAGTATAACCTGATTGAGAGCAGCTCAGTTACACCCTGGGAAAATATCTGCCTTAATATATGTTTGGCATTGAAAGAGAAACAAGGAGATGCAGGCATTTTCAAGACCTTCTTTGTAGGGTAAATAAACCCAATGTTAACATTTTGGAAAGTGTTATCTCATTAAGATAGGTGTGTTTTTTTCAGTGACACTGGTAAATTCTGGCCACTCTACTCTGCCAAGTAGGTATAATCATGAAATCACTTGAGGTAGTTCTCAGAGTCCTGAAATTGTCAAGAACATCACTATTAAGTGAAAACTGAAAGAGGTAATAAATAATGAGATTGGAGTTAAAAAGCCTGGCCTGGTTGCCCAGCAGTAAGAGTAAATATTTTAAAGCTCTGTTGAGTTACTTCAGGGGAAGGGGAGTGGGTGCTTATCTTGTCCTCTGGAATAAAATGGATTCCTCTACTAAATGTAATCCAAATAGACTTCACTTATGCTGAGAATAATTGATTAAACTGCTTAGCATCCGTACATGTAGCAGACATGGATGGATTGTTTCACTGAATTAATTTTAAATATAACATGAGGGATTATGTGAGGAGCGTTAGGAGATTACCACTCTGTCTCTGGAACCCAAGTCCACCTTCGAGCAGTTGAGGCTGCGTGCTGTGAGGGACGGACGGACAGACGATCAGAAGGCACTCCAGCGTTCCTGTATCACACAGCCCTGCCTCACTTCAAAACAGGAATCCCCTGGGCAGCCAGTGAGGAAAACAGGCCCAGTCCCGGAGAGCCCTTCTGGGTACATTACAGTCCCAAATGCAGAGACTGTCTTTCTCAGATAAGAACACAGTAGAAAGACCTGTCCTGAAATCTGATTCCCTTTCTAGCTAAGAACTATTTATAAACATAAATATTTATAAAGTTTTCTAGGCTAACTTTGTTTTTAATTCTTTTTTAGTTTTTCAACTTCAGTTGACATACGGTATTATATTAGTTTCAGGTGTAACAGCATAGTGATGAGACATGTATATACCTTATGAAGTGATCACCCCAGTAGGCCCAGGACTTGGGGTAATTTCTTATTTTTCTCTTAGAATAGACACAATGATAAAATTATATGCTGGCCATTCTGATAGTTTTTATTGTTTGGTTCCTTGAAACATGCAGCACAGGAAACAAACTCGAGGGATGACTCAGTGAGAAGGGAAGAGGGGGAATAGAATAGTAAATGCCTCTTTGGAACACCCGGTCATTTTCTAATTTTGTGGGAGGAAGAAGTGGATTAAATTTGCTAATCTAATTGAATATCCTTGGCCGCAGCACTTGAAAGCACTTCCAGGGAGATGCAGATTTCTCCGGTGTTTAAAAAGATCCTGCACCATCCTCCTAAACCCTAAATTACACTTAACTCTAACCTGCCTAGTGAAGAGTTTCTCTGTGGTCATTAAGCAAATCCTTCGAGCTGCTTTAGTTCTGACTTAGCTGCTTATATCACTCTTTTATTTTATTTACGGACTCTCTTTTAAATAGATTCTGTCCATCTCCTAATACAATAGACTTAAGTAGTTTGGCTCTCTTGTGTTCTTAAGTCAAGGAGCTAGGTCCAAGTAGCTCAGCTTAGCTTTTGATACTTTGGTGGACATTTCCCCCACCAAATTTTAGGCAAGCGTTCATTTCTAGGAGCAAAGTGCGTTTGAAAGTGCTCCCACATGGCGCCTACTGGTTGCGGCTAAGCTACGGCACATTGCTTACCCTGGTCTGCAATGACAAGCCAGGCAGGCTTTGTGAGGGAGCCACAGGATCTGTACTTGTCATGAGTTGGAGGTCCTGGTCATCTCCAACCAAGAAAAGACAAAGTAGATAATAGAATGAATAAACCAGAATCTGTGTGGGCTGTATGTGTGGAGTCAACATTTGCTTTTAAAATAGGCAGTTTTTGAAACACTCATGCAAAACCAGCTATATATTTCAAAATGCATTTCAAACCCCATCAGAAATAATGGTTGTGTTCTCATGCCTTGTTCCAGCTTAAATAAGCAAAAGAAGGCTGCGGTCACTGTGTCCAAGGGACTAAGTTTTCTAATCCCTTCCTTAGCTCCCTGGTTTTGCGTCAGACATTAATTTCTCTCTATCAGAAAGGAAAATAGAAAACATAAAATGTAATCTGTCACCCATCTTCGTGTCTTTCATTTACTCATCAAATAGTTTTCCATGGGAAATACAAGACAGAGATAGGAGAATATAATGGAGGACAAAGTCACTGTTCCCAGGAACCTTCATTTTCTGTATTAGAAATTCTTTATCGATTTTTCCAGGTACAAGACACCTCCTTTATTCTCTGTATTGTGGTGATACAACCGGAAATACCTGTCAGACAACTGAAGAACCTCAACACCGTCCCCAGCAGCAAGCTGCTGTACCACCGGCTGGACCTCCTGGGCCAGCCCAGTGCTTGCCTTCACTTCAAACAGCTGGCCACTCTAGGTAAAGTCTTGCACTGCTCAGCTTCCTTTGTGGTCTCACTCATAGCACAATAAATATCAGTTTGAATTAAAAAAAAAAAAAAGATGTTGCATGCCTGCAGTGCCAGCTTGGGAATACAGATGTGAAAACAGTTTGAGGCCAGGCCTTGGGTCAGATTCTCCAGCAGACATTGAGATGAGGGTTTGTATGTTGATGATTTATTAAGGATGGGCTCTCGAAAGAAACCAGCAACGCAGTAAGGGAAACAGAATAGGGAAGGAGGAAAAGGCAAGCAAGAGTTTAATTTTAGGTAAGGTTACAGCCTCAGTCTAATCCTATAGGGGGGCTTCGGGGTATAAGTTATACTGTAGAGTTTGCCCAGACTCAAGAAAGGAGCTGCGCTTTCATATTCCGTAGTCTCTTTGAGCTTTCTGCTAATGCTGGCCACGAGGTTTCAGTAGCCCAAGGACAGTCCATCAAAGAGAGTCACAGATATGGCCTATTAGAGTCCAGCACCCAGATATGGGGACCAGGGATACTAGGATTTGTGGGGATACAGGATAGAAGATGGAGAAATAGTAAAAGGAGTTCCCAGGTAGCATACCTGTGTATCTGTATAGCATATCTCTATCTACCACAGGCCCCCATCTTCAAAAGAGCTTAGGAAATAGGCAAATAGTTCAAAGAAAGCAAAAGGTAATTTATAATTGTATGTGCCAGGTATTTGGCATTCATCGTCTGACCTATTACAGGAGAGGACATTTGGGGTTTATCAGAAACGCAGAATGTCCCCAAGGGAACACAGGAGCAGCAGGGCTGAGACATGACTAGTGCCCCTCCTGGGCCTTGCTGCCACCTGCTGTATGGCATGCTGCCCTGCGCCAGGCCCGCGCTAGGCATCTGTGGTGTGTGCCGTCGATACCACACAGTGTACTCACGGTACTGTGAGACCGGCATTCTCTTTTTCACTGTTGAAATACTTAAGGTTTAAAAACCATGACTAAGAGTCGTTAGACAGCCAGCAAACTGAGTAGAGGGTGCACAGGTGGGAATAGGGTCAAGGAGAAGCCCCCAGCCTCTAGTGTGTGGGTCCCTTGTTTAAATTTCATCCTGTGGAGTTTCTGTCTGGATATGAGATAAGGGGAGCAGGGCAGGCTAAGTGGTCTCTTCTAGGACACTGTCCAGCAGTGTAGACAACTTGGAGAGGGCCAGAGATGGCCATCAGAAAAGGTTGGAGTTTACAGTTGTTCGTTTGTTTGAATTTAGGCTTTGCCTTTGGTTTTTATACAAGAGAGTATGTACACCCTTCAGTTCACATTTTATGAAAACGCGTACTGAAACGCTAAGATGTGCGTGATTCTCTCAAGTGCTGTAGGGGCGCGCTGTGCGTGACTGCTGGTGAATATGAGGTCACCGTTCTGAAATTTGAGAAGTGAAGTGCAGCAGTTTTTCTAGATGAGAAGAAGGCCTAAGCCTAGATTTTTTACGTCCTTTGGATAACCCTCAGAGCAGCACTGTCCGGTATAGTAGCCACTGGCCACGTGTGGCTACTGAGCACGTGACATGTGACTATTCCAAGTTGGGATATACTGTAAGAGTAAAATATTTAAGTTTTTATATGGATTACGTGTAAACTGATAATGTTTTGGATATATTGGATTCCATAAAATACACTAATAAAATTAATTCGACCTGTTTTTTTTTTACTTATTGTGGCTACTGGAAACTTTTATATTACATTTGGGGATTGTGTTGTGTTTCACTCGCCCAGGGCTGCCTAATAGAGATGCTCAGAAACTGTAGAGTTTATTAACTCAAATACTTTACCTAAGACTAATGGTTTGGTCCTACATCCCACAGACAGCCCTGAGGCCACTGTCTGATTCACTGGGCACTCTTACAACCCAACTTCTCCTTGGCAGTAGAAACACCTGCCCCCCCACCCCAGGACAGTGTGGAGGGGTCATCGAGAGCAGTTTACTATCAGTTGGTAATGAAAGTGAAGCAGCGAGATAATTAAAACAATTAAAAGGAAAACGGCAAATAAGTCGTTTCCATCTAATTCCATTGGTGATGGAGATTGTGAGGCAATGTATTAAATATTAGCAAAGCTTCCTTCAGGGGAGCAGAAGGGAGAGACATTGTCTTTCTTGGGACATGAAAAAGTAAAGCATATATAATGCATTGCAGTTAAATATACATGTGTATATAAGTATATGTGCCTTCCCCCTAGACATAAAGCCTTGGGTCCTCTGTCCTGCTTGGTTCTTCCTCTCCCTCAGTCCATCTTACTGCAGCAAGCTTTTCTAAAATGCCCTTTTCTGTCACTGCAAGAAAGGCCCATGCCCCAAGGTGTCTCTCCTCCTCTTACCTCTGGCCCTGCTCTGTTGTCCCTGAAATATTATGTGTTGCCTTTTGACGCTTCTTATTATGTTACTCTTATATTACTGCATTATTCTTATTGTTTTCTCTCTTAAGTTCCTTTCTCTCCAGCTGTGTCATAAGCACTCTGAGTTCAGGGACAGTCCTCTTTCTCTGGCCCGCCCGGCCCGAAAGGCCCCTTGAGCATGAGCCCGAGTCCATAGCACGCTGCTGGGCAGCCTAACCTTTTTAAGCCTCTGGTTTTCTTCTCCTTGTTATGAATATTATAATAATAATCTCCCCAGCTACCCCCCGCCAACATCATGAGAATGAAATGAGACGGCATTACTAGAAGCAACATCTCTGGTCATGGTCGACTACGTAATTGTGACCCATCTACTGAGGACAACTATAACTTCTGGATGGAAACTCTTTCTTAAAAAATCTTAAAAAGCATCAAAGAACTGACATGAGAGTTAGGTACTGGGTCAAAGTCTAGGAGAATCTAAGAACTCAGAGAAGAAAGTCAGCACTTTCAAACCGCTTGTGCAGTGCACATATTCATCAATCCAGAAGAAACAACCGTGAAATTGAACTGTGCTTTAACTCCTGTGGCTAAGAAGAGGCAGAGATCAAATCCATGGTCCCCAAAAGGTGGAGACTGATAAATATATAAACAACCCCCCCCCCACACACACACACATGCCTTTAGCAGAGGTCCTATCAGACTACATCTTGAGGGTAAGGGTGACTCGAAACTAAATCAACCCTTGACTTGGGATTCCTGTCATCTGAGTGGTCTAAGGAGCCTCAAACATTAACTAGTCATGGGCCAGTTGAATACCAGAGTCTCACCATGCATCACTCAGGCTGGTCTCCCATCTCCTTGCTGGGACCTGTTTCCACTCCTGCCCTGCCTCCCCTGGGGGTGCGGCACCTGCCAGAATCAAACAGCAGTCCTCTCTGGAGGAAGTTATTCCCACCCTGTGAGCCCTCAGCCGTTCTTACTAATTAGTTTTAAGTACAGCGTCCAGCACAGGCAGAGATAACTAGGTCACAAGGAAATAGGACACCATGAGTGAGAACTCACAAAAGGAATAGAAAATGACCCACAGATTTAAATGAGATGGGCCACGTGATAGTGCTTTCTAAAGCTTTTCAAAATATAATAAGACCGAACAATAGAAAATTTCAAAGCCAAAGATGTAGTGTTCTTGTTTTATAATGTAATTCACTGAAAGGATTTCTGTCTTAAATAGTGAACTGGGCCTTTCCTCTTAGATAAGATCAACAATTAAATATGTCCAAGTAACTACTGTATTTCTACAAGCTTTGTTTATGTCAAGGTTGGCTGTCCCCTTCTGTGAAAATAATTTTGTAAATTTGATTTTTGCATTGACTCCAATATTCCATTTTTCCTTCTTCCTAGATAATAATACTAGTGTGAGCAATAGTAGTTAACACTTACAGCACTTGCCATGTGCCAACCACTGATCTACATGCTTTACACTTAACTCACTTGCTTTACATAGTATATTAACTAATATAATTCTCCCCATAACTCTCTAAGGTTGGTGCAACTTCCCCCCCCCCACTTTTCAGGTGATGAAAACATCACATATATTACAACTTGCCCAACACCATGGAGCCCGGAAACCGTGGCGCCCAGATTCAGCCCAGCCTGGCCCCATGTCACACGCTGTCTCCTCGGTCCTAATAAGCGTATTATGTGTAGGCCTGAGGTATTTTGAACACTTGCCCTTTCAGGTACTTGTATGTATTTGTACGGGTGTCTCTTCTGGTTCCTTCATGACTAAGCTCCCTGAAGTGAGAGAATGTGGCTTTTTTTCCTTTCTCGCTCCGTGTCGAGTTCTTTTGCTTTCCTTATGGAAGACTCCAGGCCACCGCTGCGGACAGGTTGGCAGAGCCTTCGGGACGCTCTGGCCTGAAATGAGGCCCCAGGATTCTCAGGCTGCTTTGTCTGCTCTCTTTCAGAAAGTCCAACCGTCATGCTGTCTGCTGGCAGTTTTTCCTCCCCCTACGAGCACCTCAGCCAGCCGGAGACAAAGCGCATGGTGGAGCACTACACCGCCTACCTCAGTGACAACACCCGCCTCATTGCCAACCCGGGGCTCAAAGTGAGTGCTGGCGTGGGGCCCCACGTCTGGTGGCCCCCTCCCCGGGCGGGGGGAGTGCTGGCTGTGAACCTTTGAAGTGGGAAGGCCAGCCCTGGATCTGTGCCTCTCAGCTGGAGAGCCAGAAAGACAGCGTGTGGCCCCCGGGGAGGTTGGTTGCTGATGACCCTGCTGATGGATTAAGAAGCCCTGGGAGCCGGAGGAATCTCTTTCAGGCCTTCATGCACTAGGGCTTTCTAGGTGGGGGGTGTGATTTAGAGACCAGTGAAACTTGGCCAGACCTGTTTTCCCAGGAGAAAGAAGTAAAGTGCCCCTACCGGCTGCTGAGATAAAGATAATGAATTTTAAGGAGCGGAGATTTAGCTGGGCTGTGTGTGTGTGTGTGTGTGTGTGTGTGTGCGTGCGTGCGTGCGTGCGTGCGCGCGTGTGTGTGTGTGTGTGTGTGTGTGTGTGAGAGAGAGAGAGAGAGAGAGACAGAGACAGAGACAGACAGAGAGAGAGGGAGAGATGCTTCACTATAGGATCTTTCCTCTTCAATGCAGAGAGCTTCAGTGGGATGACCAGGGCAGTAAATCACAGTCACACATCCACTGACTGTTCCAGTGAGCCCTTGTTTTCCCCAAGTTTGGCTGTGTCCGTCTGCTCGGAAGGGTTTGGAAGAAGTAACTGGGCTTGGCTTCCCTGCCGCCGAGCCTAGGGAAGCGCTGCCAGCAGCCCACTCTCTTTTCATGTGGGTCTTAAAGGATCCCCGCTATGTCCTCCTTTGTTTCCCAGTTCTCTGTCAGAAATGAAGTAATGGCTACCAGCCACGTCACAGATGAATGGATGACACAAATGGAAATGAGTAGCCTGAACACTTACATTGTCCGCCGTTACATAGCAACACCCAATGGCGTCCTCAGAATTTATCCCGGTTCCCTCATGGACAAAGCATTTGATCCCACTAGGAGACAATGGTGAGTTTTCGGGGCTTCCATTATCAAAGATTCCCCCCAAACCCTGGAGAGACATAAGTACATACTATAAAGCAACTTTAGGCGGCCACACTAAGGAAGGTACTTTCATGGCAGTGAGAACATGTTTTTGAATAGTTTCTTTTTAAATGTATTAACAACAGCTTTGTGGGTTTCCTCTGCGTACAATGTTTTTATCTCCTCATTGAAATTTTGAGGCCGAAATGCTTTATGCTGGGCCTTTCCACCTCCTGGTGGCTTGTTGATTTCTGCCTCGTGTGCAGTGTCTGTAGTGGGTATACTTAGTGTCACCGCACATGACTGTGGAGTCAAATGACAGCTCATGTGTGACCTGTGGAAAATGAACATGTATAAATTCAAAAACCTTTTTTTTTTTACTTCTGGGCTTTCTTTTTACTCTGATTTTCAAAAACAAATGCCAGTCAGGTGGTATAGCAGGGGAGCATCTTGGGCATAAACACGTGATTTCTAGTCTTAGTTACTAATGAGTCGGCTATTTTTCTTACTGCCTGTTTCCCCACCCTTACCAATCCAGGGTGCATTTTTATGTGATGAATTGTATCAATTGAATTAATCATTCATTAATTTCTTTTTATGTTAGCCTCTAAAACATCCAGACTATAGATCTTATTAAAAGCCCAGATATATCCTGAGTTCTGTATCTTATTTAAAGGAGCATTTTAGATTTTCTTGACCTTTTGTGTTGAGGCTTCGGTCAGACATGAAAGATTT